>NW_021940682.1:23124361-23724361 GCF_001715985.3 Manacus vitellinus | reverse complement strand
AGAAGTACAGTAAATAACCAAGCATTTGTAAACACTGCAAACATGCAGTAAAAACATTTCAGTGTAAATTAAGGACAACTGCTGAGTTGTCAGCAGTTACATAAGCATAAAATCAGCACAAGTAAGGTCAGACCAGGGGCTAAGAATGTTAATATATTTGAACTGATATGTTAATGCAACTGAGCAGGAATGTCAGGTACAAATTTACAATGGAGTGTCTGAAATTAATATTCAATGCTCTTCCCCTCTAGTAGACTTTGTTACTGTGGGAAATACAAGAAGCACAAAAAAGGAAATTTCATGCATTTGCCAAAACTACAATCAGCAAAGCAAACTATGAGCTGACAAGCAGCTGGTTTTCATTCTGGTATAATAGGAACAGAAAGAGAAATATAGAG
The DNA here is from genome assembly GCF_001715985.3 of Manacus vitellinus. Taxonomy (NCBI): domain Eukaryota; kingdom Metazoa; phylum Chordata; class Aves; order Passeriformes; family Pipridae; genus Manacus; species Manacus vitellinus. The sequence continues at coordinate 23,723,963 of NW_021940682.1, read as the reverse complement.
ATTGGAAGGTTGCAAATGAGGTTGCTTCACTTCCCGTTCCATTCTCTAATATCCCAAGGAACAATCAGCCCCTGAGTTTTGAGTGTCCTCCTCTGGCATTGAATTATTTTTGCTGTTTCAAAGGTCTCCAGTGCTCATTTATCTCACAAGTGATGCTGAAACAAGTCATGTATCCAACAAGAAATCAGTTATTCAAAAATAGAGAACAATCATTTTGTGTCAAATCTCTATGCTGAAGCCACATAGCAAGTTAAAAAAAAAAACACGAAAAAGACCTCCCCCACCCCAAAGATATCAACCAGACAGCACAGGGATGAAAAAAAGTCATTCAAGAGCACAAAATAAAGAGAATGAGAAAGAAAGAGGGTTAGCCTGAGTGATTTAATGATTTAGGATGGAGATGATTCAGTGTTGAGGGCCAGGCTATTGTAAGCTGAAGTCAGATCACAGTGAACTTATCTGATTGTACTGTTTGATTATGTTTTGGGCTTGAAGTTTTTTGTGGGGAATACTAAGAATTATAATTACAGATGTTTATTTCACAGCATCTTAGCTTTTGACATTTCATGCTCAAAGATACTATTCTGAAGAAACTTGTGTCACTGGCTTAGCAAACATGCAGATTATTAAAACCTAAGAGATAAATAAACAACATACAAAAAAAAGAAATTACTCTCTTTACTATTCCTTTAAAAAATGCTGCTGAAGTAATTGTGAGTAGTTATTGAGTCCTCTTTTTGGCTAGATCCATTTTTCATAAAGCAGCAAGATGTGTAAGATTAAAGGAAAGAAAAAAATGAAAGAATGCCATGCTTTCAAACCTACCTTTGACCTTGCCTTCTGCTATTATGAAACAAACCATTTCTGTAACCAGCAGGGCCTTGGAAGTCTTGAAGTTAAATCAGGTCCCTGCCTCAAGGTATTTAAACTCTTGGGAGAACAAAGCTTGTGTGTGAACAATTTCTCTTGCATTTCTGTAGGCCTTGCCTTGGCATAGCTAGGCAAGACAGTAAAAAGAACTGTGTAGCTAACATGGCTTCAGCCTCTGAAGCTAGAACAAAGAAGGCTCCCTGCCAAGGTCAAGGAGGAGTTTTTAAAAGGTAAACAAGTTTTTTCATCTCATATGGACACCTGCGATACTCCAATTAGCACTGGACAACAAAGTATGTTTCTCTTATGTACCCAATGCTGTACAAGAAGAAGTCACGCGTTGGGGTGTAGAAGCAATATGTAAAGAGTATCCTTCTTGTAATAAATGAACATTTTGCCAACCATATTGGCCTGTGAGCAATCTGTCACAATCCCCTCCACCAATATTAAACTAAGTAGCTCTCTTAGCTGTGGCAATATAAGCCGTCTACCTGTTTGACTGGGCTGTGGAGAGAGGGATGACTCTTCTGGCACAGCTCCAGGTGTGCAGTTGCCTTCAAGCCCAGAGCAGAGACAAAGATGTAAAATACTTCACCCCAAGCCATCATTATCTTATTCATATCTGCTTCTTAATGAATCCCAGCTGAAGGACATTTATCTGCTTCCATAGCTGGCCAGTGGAGAGCCGTATGGTTGCTCTGCCCACACACTGCTGCATGCATCCCCAGCTGAGAGCAACATCAGCCACATTCACATGCTGTTTTCTGGAGATGATACCAGAGAATTGTGGTTCCATCCTACAAAAAGGCAACCAAACAGTACCAATCTCCTTTATGAGTTCTGCTGTTGTGCTGTGGCACAGCATTTCCCAGCTGTGGATGCCTGTACTGCTGATAGGGGTTGTCTGAGATGCCAAATATGTACTTTCCTGAAGGATTTGTTTTTCCCATAGCTAAAAGCCCCACTTCTGTGTTTTTTTCTGGGGTTTGTTTTTTTTTTCCTTTTTTTTTCCCCTGAGAACTGTACCCTCACATGCCCTCATGAGAGGGCAATCCAATTGTGCTCCTGCTACTGTAAAGGAATTTTCAGAGCAGCTAATGAATTGTCATGTTCCTCAGTGGCTATTAATTTTATCCATATTTAGGCAATAAACCGTGTTAACTTCTAAAGTTTCAAAACTACAGACAAGGAAAGCAACACAATAGTGGTACATTATCATCTGAAAAAGGCAAAATGAGGAATAAAGTTATCAGTGGGGAGAGTTGTAACCTCCATCACTTAAGAAATCTGGGGTTTTGTTTGTGGAAGGGAAGTAGAAACAGACAGGTAAAGAAGCAAAACAGAACCATGAGGAAATGATCAACAGACTTCAGAGTTTTTTTCTGAATAAGGTGCTTTGGAGCACATGGGGCTAAGAAATTCTCTTGAGAAGATACAGGGGAATGGAGAGGACTTGGTATCATAACTAAGGAATTCTAAATTTTTCTGGATTTGAAAAAACAAATTGGATCACGTTTTCTGGTTTCCACATGCCAGATAAATGTCCTGATGGAGATGAATAGCTGCACAGATTCTCTGACAGGTAGAGAATAATTTATTCCGGTCTGATACGCTTTATAGTGGGGCTGCACCTTGGGAAAACATAAGCAAAAGTTCATTTTCTGTCTACAAAGAGAACATTAAATAGTCCTATGCCATTTAGTATGATTTGGTACTTTGATCTCTGTATGGCTTTGTCTATCCTGTGCTAATTTACTTAAGTGTTTGCAAGAAGAGGCCAAGGAGAAAAAACTTTCATTAGAGCTACAGAACTGCTGAGTTTTTTGACAGTAATTCTATTTGGAATTAATTTATTTAAGTACAGACAAGGTGGGGTTGAGGACTGACTTTTTTTCCTTGATACAGATAGGATAAATAGTTGAATGGAAATATGTGCATTGATGATTTAAATTGCTAAAAGCTCATCCCTTAACAAAGTTGACCCAGTGTGGTGTTGCATAGGTTACTCATTGGGCCTCCTTGCTGTGCCTGGCGCAATCATTCCTGCTCTAGACTAAAACCAGGCAAATACACATGTGTACATGCAAGTAAATAAACAAAAAAAGCCACAGTGAGAGCTTTGCCTACATTTTTCTCTCAGGACTTCTGGGAGAATGATTTATTAGGGACAGTATTTCATTCCCCAGGATTATTTTCTATCCTTGCAGAGGCTGCAGAGATGACAGCTTTGTTGCTGGTTACTAAGATGCACTTACACAGTGCACCAACATTCTACTGAAACAGGTTTTTCACTTGAACAGCAGTCTCTTACAAACAGATTTCAGTCACTGTTAACCTAAGCTGTATACAAATCATTGACATGGAGATAAAAAGCTTCATATCTTCTTACCAATTCTTCAAGTCACCTACTCCTGCATTTTATTGGATAAAGTAGAACTGATAGGATATGAGTTGTGGTGTTGGATGTAGTGTGTTTTGGGTTTTCTTTTTTTGGGGGGTGGGCTTTTTTTTTCTCTCTCTCTGTAAAGGGGAAAAGTGAAGAGAATGAGATGCCAAAAATTTGATGTCAACAACCTCTCTGTGCAGACTGGTTGTGATGTGCACCTTTCTATGCTATTGTAACAAGGAATACTGTGTAGTCATTTGTGACTGTCATTACTCTACTTAGTAAAAGAAATGGAGAAATGAGACCCCAAATGCGAAACCTGAAGGAAAAGACATCCTTGTTTAAAATATATGGTTATATAATATAATGGTGAATATCCTATTAAATGCTAGCATTTTAAATAAAATAATAGCTGAAAAATGCAGAAGAATTCATAATAAAAAATTTTACTAACTTTAATTTTTCTATCAGGATGTAGCATGAAATAAGTTATAAATATTTCTTTTCAAAATATATTCCTTTTTAAGTGATAGCCTGGCTTTAAAAAAAAAATAAAATTAATGTGTCTTAGTAGTTTAAACTTGAAGAATGTTTTAATTTGAAATTTTAAATTAATATATATTTTAAATAAAATTATTTCATTATTTAGTGCACACATAAATGGAAATGAATGTTCACATACATTAACTTGAAATAATGGAACTTCTGTAAAAATTTAAGTAATACTTTTAAAAAACACTTATTTGTAATTAGTTTATTTTGGTAAAACTTAAGCACATAATGACCTCAGTAAAAGATAGAGCCAGTGTTAAAGAATTGCTAAATTAAATAAATGAAAACAGTAACTGAAGAGTTACTCTCTTAAAGTATTTGTCCAGCTATAGATAAGAAATATAATCTTTTCCAGATTATTGAGAAAATATCAGTCTGTACTTCACATATATGCCTTGTTTTCACAGATTCCTTATTTCCTTTAGGAACAGCACCCATTAATCTTTTATGCCATTAGTTCTGTCTTGAAGACTTTGAACTGTATTTTCCACATCTGGCTGTGTGGAAGGTCAGGATGTTCCCAGCTTTACTTAACTGCAAACAGATTCAGATGACTGTTTTCTAAACCATCTCATTTTTATGTTGTCTGTCATTTTTTATCACTCTCAAAACGATATTAGAACTAAAATTGTGATGCTGTTGGTGATTTGATTTACGTTTTAAATTAAAATACAACAATAACATGATTCATTTCTATATTGTTCCTCACAATAACCATAGACTATTTTATAATTCAATAAATACTGATATGAGTATTAATCAGAAATTTCTTCAAATTTTAACACACAAAATAGCACTGCTTTAGGAAATTTACATGGTGAATGCCAATCTTTACCTCAAATAGCTTTTAATGAAAGACAAATATATCAACTATGGACAAACCTGAACTAATTTAAGACAGGTATAAATTTACAGTACAGTTGAAGACAGGATAGAGAAGTGCTAGATCCATATTAGCCCTTGCCAATGAACACTCAGCACAGCCCTCAACCCTGCGCCATGACATCGCATCTTTAAATGGAGAATGTCTCTCTAATGAACATCATGATACCATTGGAGTCAGTGGAAAAAATTCCAACATTTCATCTGCAATGGCTTTTCACCTCTGTTCTTATATAATACTCTATAACAAGAGGGTTTTATATTTGACTATATTAAAATTCCTATATGAGGTTCTAATAAAATATAAATGCCATATTATGAAAAGTGACTCATGTTGTTCCTGTGGTTCAGGTTTGTGCTTTCTCTCCATATCTCTCCAGCTCCTTTCTCTCTGTCCCTCTCTCTTAATAAAATGTATAGACATTGTTGTAATTTTGGGGAACTTTCTTTTTGGAAATTTTTCACTTCCCATACAAAACAATCATAGGCACTTCAAGTCTTACAAGGAGGTTATATGGACCTTTACAATCAGCCATTTATTTGCTCCAGCTCTTTTATATTGTTCTTTTAGAATGTGCTCACAGCATGCTTCTTTAACTGTTTAGATTAACTGCATTACTGAAGCAAATTTGTCTCTCCAGCATCTCCAATATCTGCAGCAGTTATTCCTAATGACTTTACATGGCTTACAGTTTCTCTCAAATTTCTTTTTCTATGATCTAATAAATCTTTCCTCACAACTCAAGGCTTGCTTGTGCCGTCTATTCCAAATTAAGCTTTTGTTTGTTCTATTTTTCTCCTGTATATGTTTATATTTCATCTTATTCACAAATTAAATTCATATGAATTGTAAGTGCAAATATCCAAAGCCTTTACATTCTTTCTTTGCAGCTCAGTGTCTCACAAAATATTTTATAGCTTACCCAGCTCATGTACAAATTATTTGCAGGAGTTATTCATTCACCGCAGAAAAGTAGGGTGAATTAAAGAAGTCTTTAACAGCACCTTTCAGCATTATGCAATGATTTAAGACAAGAAATGGGGAATGCCATATCAATTGAGTCCATGAAGGAATGTGGAAAGGCAAAATTCTGTTAATCTGTTTATGGTTTGGAATAGAGACTTATATCCATTATAGTATTTTCTCATAGGCATATAAAATAGCAATGACTCATAGCTCTCCCAAAGCTCCATAAGATCTATTCCTTCCAGAAGTACTGCACCAACCATATGCTAATAATGTTTACTGAGGAAAATTTCAAGATACTATGTTTTGTGCATGAAGATAAAGAAATTTAGTGAATTTAAAGTATTTCATATTCTGTGTGTTAAAATGCTCTGTCATGCAGAAAAACAATATTTTTAACAAATTCTTCACCAGTGTCTAGGATTAAGTGAGGTAGCTCTGGCAGAGACATCTTTAGCCCCTTAGCAGACTGGGAGGAGGCTGAATATCTGAAAAAAGTGTGCATCAGAAATTGACTTGTGCCTTCTGGAAAATTTCTTTGGCATAAAGAGAAGATCAATGCACAAACACTCCTCAGAGAAAGTTAGAAACAGCTCTGGGACAAGTCACAGAAATCACAGAAATCACTGAATAATCTGAGTTGGAAGGGACACACAAGGATCATCAAGTCCAACCCTTAAACAAATGGCCCATGCAGGGAATTAACCCACGACCCAGGCATTCTTAGCACCGTGCTCTAACCTACTGAGCTAAGTTGTGGCTAAGTTAGCCACAGTTAGTTACTGAGCTAAGTTAGACACAGTGACCAAGCCTCAGGTTTCATAGAAAAGGAAAGACAGGGCAGGAAGGTGCCAACAAGGTGTGCTCTTAGACTCACACCAAAAAACCCTTGCTCATGGGTAGTGGACACTGGTTGGAGTGGCACCCAGGGTCTCCTTCTGCCTGTCCCATGGCATGCTCCTTCATTTAGCCATGTGCCAAATATGTACCTGAAACCTACCCTGTCAAATTCACCCGATGACCTATATTTAAAGCATCTTAGCACACTAACTACTGGAGCCCTTCCAGCAGCTTTGACACATACAGCCTATCTGTGAACACAGTCTGAACCAAAGCTTAATGGGATGACAAACTAATGCAGTCCATGTGTGTTCAGGAAATGCTGCACTTTGGAGCATGAAAATGGAAGCCCTTGGTCTCTCCTCTGTAATAGCACTATCATCTCTGACAGATCATTCACACAGGTACACAGCAACACTATGGCAGAAGAAACAGTGTCTTACCATTTCATGCATTAATTTTTTATTGATGAGCTGTGCAAATACTGCACCTAAATCTACTGGAACCGAGATTTGGATTTTTTTATGATCATTAAACTCTGATCATGTTATCAAAACTCCTACAAACTTGTCTGAACTGGAAAGCCAGTGAATCTCCTTCATCTTGGGGCACACCATAGGAAGATGGTGGACAACTGCTGTGCTCCAGTGTATCCTCCCTGGAGGCTACAAGAAGGCTTGTTCCTCATTATTTAAGACATATTAAGCTACGGAGGAAAAAGATCATCACCTCAAATATACAGGCTTTCAAAACTTCAGAAATGTCTGCAAGTACATTTTTTATAGGCTTTTGCTTTTGTCACACATCCATATCCGTCTCCATCATGTACCCAGTAACATCTCTCCCTTAAGATGCACTGTACAACGCCATCTTCCCTCACACAGCTGCCATTCCTTTAAATCAACCTGTCAGAGAAATATTTCCTCAGTCCCTCTCCAAATGGAGGCTCTCTCTCTCCCTCTTCTCTAAATCATCCTGGCTTAAGGCCTAGAATGGGCAAAGTTCAGTTCTGGACAAATGACAATTTTTCTTTACGGATTCTTTACAGATTCTTTACAGAATACAAAGTGACACATTCAATGACATGTGTTTGTGTTGAGCATTTTCCTTCCCAACCACACAAAGTTAGAAGCAAGAGTTTTATGCTCTTATAGAAGTAGTTCCTGCTTCCCAATATTCCAAAGTCCGAAAGGGTCTCTGTTTTTCAGATTTTAAAGTTTTGTCAGTTTTGTGAACGAAAGAGTAAATTATTTTGTAAGTTGGTTTGCGTTTATTAAGTTTAATCTGCCTTTCATTCTGAGGCATGTGCTGTCAAGGAGAGAAAATGAGAGTAAGTAAGAGTGGAGTAAGAGGAAAATGTGAACCATGTGAGACAAAGTTTCAGTAAGATAGAAAAAAGGCATGGGAAATGTTGCATGGAAAAGAGCAAAGGCATAGACAACTAGAAAACTGTGTGCTGTGTCTGGGAGAAGACCGAGAAGGAAGCTGTATCTACTAGACAGAAGGAGAGAGAATAAGGTTCAAAGTCTAGAGGACAGTAGAAAAAGAAGAATTAAAAAAGGAATATTCATAGTCACAAAGTTCATAATAATACAGCCAGGAACCTAAATATTCCTTTTTTAATTCTTTTTTTACTGTCCTCTAGACAGTGTGTCAGAAAAAGCCTTATCATCCTCTCTATGTTCATAAAGAATACAAAATGACACATTCAATGACATCTTCCTCTTATGATTCCTCCTGAGATTTCAGAAGTACTGGTCTTCCCCAGAAAAGTAACTGCCTAGAAAAACCCCTTGCATATGTGGAATTTGCTGATAAAAGGTGATCCAAAAAGACTCCTAGGCATCACTACTTTCTTGTCCACTTACCCATTCATAGACAGCAAATGGCCTCAGCCTGACAAGCACTCACAGAGTATGGTCTCATTCACATAACTAGTAAATTCTCTCTGGGAAAAGTTCTTGTGCCATTTAGGAACTCCTTTCACTGGCTACAACACATGTTTACAGTAATAAAGTGATTCATTGGGGCACTGCAACCAACAACATTGTCAAACAGTTGTCTTTACTTCCACTTTCTTCTGGGAGCACTTCATGGTTAGCAGCATACGAATAGTATCCACAGCCCTTGCCTTCCCCGAGGTCTTTGATTTAATTACAGGCTATACAAACACATTACATAAAGCAGTATGAAAACATAATGCCAAGATGTAGCACTGTCTGCTGGTGACAGTGCTGTCTCTGGGTATGAGGATGCATTTGTGTGGGTACTTACTGAATTATATTAAATCAACTAAATATTGCCAAAGAAACATTAAAGGAATAACATTGCAACACTCTTTTGCAAACTAGGTTTATTAGGGTTAATCAATTTTGCATGTATGTAACAAACTGTTTAGAAGATCTATACTGTAATTGTGTCAGAACCAAAAGGTTTGGACTTCTAATCCTCAATGAGAAAAATCATATGGAGAGCATGAAATTAGTTTCCAAAGTACAGAAGTGAATGCAATGTAAACAAATCTGATATTTAAGTCTTGTAATATTCTCTCCAAATTTATATCTGTTATACAATATACCATGGCAACAGTGTTTTTGTGACCATCCTTATACAAACAATAGAGATCATTCTGTAAAATAAATGTGTGTGAGAGAGAGAGAGAGACTCAGCAATGGGGGATGTTCCATATCTTTTGTACTAAAATTAAAATTTTCATTTTGCACCTCCCATACAGATCATGTTTTCTCAACAAAGAACAAGGTGCTTCATTAGCTCATTTTGTACTGGTGAATTTCATTTGCTTCTTTTACCTATTAAGCACATCAATTCCCAGATCATGTAGTATTTTAAAAAGAAAACGGTTTTAATGAACATTATCTGGGACTTTGAATAAAAGCATACAGTATGAGGCTTTTGATTATGAGGAGAATAAGAAAGATGAGTTCTCAAATACTGTATGGTCTTGGCAGCCTCAGACTTGCAAAATTAACTCATAAGAGTGCAGTCAAAAACATATATGAATGTATTTGAAAAAACTGGATTAGAAAAGATGAAGTATTATCATTTTACTGTTAAAGTCTGTATTTCATACATGTTGTATTCACAGAGATATGTATTTCACATATTTTTACTACAGACTTAATAATTAATTTAGATCTAAACTTTACTCCAACACACACTTCTAGAATATGAGGTTTTGTAATCAAGGTAACTTCTATTGCAGCTCAAGGAAAAACATCATACAAGTCAATAGATAAACCCTAGTTTTATTGAAATCAACAGCAAAACTCGCATTAATTTTCATGGCACTGTTTTTCACTTTTATGGCATTGCCAAAAAGTACAGAAAAATAGAGAGGTAGAGAAGGACATGGTTGTTGTATGAAAAAAAATTTCTTTCAGTCAATTCTACTTTGGAGGAAGAAGGGTTAGGGGAGCAATAAAAAGGAAACATATTTGTCTTCTACCTCTCAGCAAAAGTTTTCTTTGAATAGACATTATTAAAGAGAAATAACAGATTAGAGAAAGAAATTGAGTTTAGATCAGAGACAATTGTGTACATCATGTTCACTGAAATGGTCACTGAGGAGCAACTGGGTTATGTCCTTCAAGAGCTGGACATCAATATATGAAGTCACTGTCAAAGCAGCAACAGGGAAGCAAGCTCATCCAAAGAGACTATTTTGACCAGACAGGATAAGTGCTTTCCCCTACTTTATTAGACCACAGCTGCTGGAAAATTGACTGTGTTTGCGAATTAAAAAAAAAGAATTTCATATAGAACATTATGCCTGGAACACAATGATGTTACAGGGTCGGTTTTCATCTCTGAACGAGTTAATGTACAAAGAAAACCATTTCCCAGGAAAGTGTAAAGGCCATCACTAAACCATATATAAAAGTTTTACTCTCAGAAAACCTTCAAGGTATTATATAATACCCTACCACAAGAGAAGCCACAGTATGATTTTGTGTAAAACACTGTCATGACTATTTCTCAATGTTTAGGCTGGATTTGCCACTTGTTTTGATTTCTAGTTCCAAGGGGCAGGAAACATTTATTCTTGTTTTTCTGATGTTGCTTTGTGTAGTTTAATCCAAACTTGTTTTGCAGTCACTTACCCCTAGGAAACAGTTAAGGGATAATGTTTTGTGTAGAAAGGATGGTGAAATCCTATTTCAATGAGGCATGGAAGTGGAATAAGAAGCTTAAACTTCCTACCGTGTGTCTCTTGTATCAACACTACACTAAGGTACTATCATTTTTATGTTATGCTGCTGTGCAATTAATTAATTATTAAGACATAACAAAACTTATCAGAAATATCAGAAAAGAATAGTAATGCAAATATGAGATGTTATTAAGTGCATTAGGTGCATGCCCTCAGTCACAAAAAAAAAATAAATGTGGACATATAGAAATTATAGTTAAAATTCAAAACCAAAGTAATATACCTCATAACATGCAACATTTCTTTGCTTGAATATGTAAATTTTGCTTGAGTCAGAAACTGTTATTTCTTCATGTACCTCCTATACCTCATCTACCCATCACCTTGCATTTCTTATTTACCAGAAGAACACATGCATAAAAGACAGCTTTTAAAAACATTCCCAGAAAGACAACGGTCCTGCAGTCCCACCCCTAATTTCTGTCTTTATCCTGTGTCAAACAAAAGTCAGGGGAGAGGCATCTCACAAGGGAAAGGAATGTGTTAGATTTTTCCATAGACATTTACTCTCATGATGCCGCAGACACATGAAGCTGTACATACAGTCTGGTTCTCCAGAGAGTCTGACAACAGAATTAAGGACCTCTAAGGTGACTGAATTATAATGTAATTGTATGGTGAGGATGGCCATCCTCATGGGAGAAATCTGCTCCAATGATGAAGTGGCAAACTCGTAAAAATGAATTTCAGCCTCTAATACCTGTACATCATTATGAGCCTTAAGTATATACTGTCAAGAGAGGTCAGAATATGCATCCTCTTGGTCATAAAGTAGGTTCAATCCAAACTGATTCTAAATGTTGTGGAAATATGAACATTTCAACACATATATTAAGAGTGGAGAAAACAACATCACATATACTGTTTGTTGTTTGCCAGAAAGGAATCTCTTCAGATGAGGTCTGATTGACAAACTCTGATTAAAATCATCCTAAAAGGTAAAGGAATTATTAGCTTTTAAAAGTAATGACACAAGAGATTTTTCGATCCACAGTTTCACATTTTCATAATGTTCTTTGCTACATTAAAATTGCTGTATAAAATATTCCAAACGCATAGACTAAGTCTGAAAATAACACAGTTGTCCTAACACTGCTTTTCTACTCAAATTAAACACCTCTGGCATTGGAGGTTCAAGAGAAAATTAAGAAGGCAAAAGACCTAAGTCACAGATACAAGTTTACACTCTGTGGCCAGAGCAAGGGAGACAACAGCCCTCATAGAGGCTCTATTGCCACTTTGTCAGGACAAGTTATGCTTTTTATACAATTGGGTTTTTTGACCAGAGCAGCTTACCATCTTTCAAGGCTCCTTGTGTTGCTTCCAAACAAAAAGAGAAGTTGATTATGTCTCAGGCAGCTTAGGAGCAATCACAGCTATTCACCAAGAGTAAACAATCTTGATTTTCTGAATGCAACAGAAACCAAACAATAGCACAGAGCTCTGCTTTAAGTCCCTTTCATTCCAATGCCCTTTATGTTTCCTCAGTAAGTGACTGCAGTTCTTGATCAGCCATGGGTACATTTCTGCTCCTTCTTTGTGCTTTATTCTGTGGTACTTCTTACGCATGAAGGCTTCTAACTAAAATTATATTCAATCAACCCCTGCTCTCCAACTAGTTTAAACTCTAGTACTACCTCACATCTTTTTTTGGCTGTTACAGTGATATATGCTTGCGATTTTTTTCTAGACACTGTTCTCACTTCAGCAACCTATTTATCTCTTATGGATAGCTTAGGTGGGAGACAGGTTTTATTCCTCAGTCTCACTGTACCCAATAATCCATCTCCAAATTGCATGCTTTTATAGCACACAGCACAGAACTGTGGGTCTAACTGGGGCCTCAGAGTCTAACATAATTAAATCATGAAGAGTTGTAATTGGTGTGATATATCTGAGCTTGCAGCAGTACAGGTTGTGATCTCCGCAGAAAGCTTGCAATGTTTCATACACACAAGGATAGGTGCAGCCTATGTGATCCCATCTGCGTTTCAGCTCAAGCCCTGAAGCCCCAGACCTGCATTCACTGGAGAGTAGCCAGCATGAATCATTTGCTTATCCCAGCAGGGTCTGTTTGCCTGGGCTCATCATCCCCACAACATGGCTCCAGAGCATCTACATCATCATCTAGCCAGGCTCGCAGCACTGGTTCATTCAGACATGTTACCACTTGCACCGGCTGAGCAGTGAGATAACCAGTGCAGACCTAGCAGTGATCCCCCCTTGTGGCTTTTCATATCACAGAGTCACAGTGTATGAGCTAGCCTCAAAAGCAACAGAACATAAAATCTGTTTTTATGTAAGCAAAGAAGATGAGGATGAAGCACCAACCCCTTCCGAAAAGCCAATCTGATTGCTTTTTAGAGAAGAAGATTTTGTTTTGTGTAATCTTTGGCAGGAAGGAGTGGGAAAAGGGGGAAAAAAGGCATGATTTCCTTCAGACTCAATGAAAAGTGATTGGCTTTGGTTTGCTGACAGCTGCTGTCTGCTGGCAGTTGTGGGCTTACACAGGTTTAATTTCTATGCTTCAGATTTTTGCAAAGCAAATACAAGGAAATTGGAGAGGTTGACTTGGGTGAACTCAATGTGTTTTCTCCTGCTGGAATATTGAATTTTCTTTGGCTTTGGAACGGAGGAAGAAGAGACTGGACACAATAGATGAGGAACAGTGAAAAGACACAAATTTGTTTGCTTGAAGAATTAGGGAAGGGTAAAAACCTAAAAAGATTCCCATCTGCCTGTCACACATGAGGGCTACTGCTGACAAATTGGAGTAGAATGAAGCACACTAATTATAGCATTAAACTTAGCATTTCATTTACTTTCTTGGTCAGTGACAAAACCAAAAAGACAAGGAGAATAATGAAGCATAATAATAAGGACTACAGTATGTTATTATTACTTTTAGAAAATATTGTGTTGACTTCTCTAATTTCTCTGAGTTCAATTTGCTCTCTTTTAGTACATGTTTATTTATTATGTATTGCATTTTGATGATAGAGCAGCTGAATATTGTTCCACAGGATTTCTCCTTTTGTATGGGGAAGGTCTGCTGTTGTAAAGCCTATTACAGCCAATGCTTCCTGTCCCAGACCTGTGTTGCCTGGTTTAAGGTCCACCATGGGTGAAAAGACAAGGAGGTGAGGAAGAGCATGTTAGACCCAGGCTTTTCTGTGAACAAGTTCCCAGGGGAATTCTGTTACTGAGGGAGTTTGGAGAGGCTGGAGCCAGTACTGATCCTCTACACCTATAGCCAGACAGTAGATGTCACAAGAGCAAAGTGAAACACATGCTTGAAAAATTCCTTGGAAATCAGCCATATTCAGGGAATAAAAGGTGATTTATATCTGGGTTTTCAATGTGGAAAATAAATCCACTAGTCAACTTTCAGGTTAGGTTTTCCTTCCCAGAAAAACAAGGTTTCTCAGATTAAAGATTTCCTATAGAAAAGGAACCCTATCATATTATGGAGTGTGTTACATTTTTATGTTAGGTGTTGTTCATCTTTATTATCTATGTTCTTGAAATTGATAATTAAACTGGTAATTCTAAACTAGTGTAGATTACAGTACTCTTGTGCTTCATGAGTATTATCATTCCGTTAGTAAAGCAGTATTAGAACTGTCTTCTAATCCACTGCAATTGGTGTTGCTATCCCACACCTAATGGATTATTTGTACACGTTCTCTTTTTCATCTTTCCCTGTCTCTTTTGACTAGTTTTTCTTCCGGCTTAACTTGGAAATTTTCAAGCTTTTTGTTAAAAAACAAAACAAAATAAAAAGCAGTTCCACATTTGTTTTCCTGAAATATACTTTTTCTATTATGATATTTTCCTGAAATATAGTTATTTATTCTAAAAAGAAACCCATAGAGACACACCAACAAAAAAAAAAAGGGTTTACATTACAGGAATGCAACTTACATATTAGTTATATGGTAGATTTGATTCCCTGAAGAAAGCAGAGGGTTCACATGTGAAATTATTTGTAGGTACTGCAGACTCTGCATATGAAAAGTTTATAAATGTGATACTGTTAGAGACAAAGGGTATCTTTGAAATCTCTGTCCTTCCAGGTGAAGGTAGTGGAAGACTCTTTTTTCTCTTTGAATGGATACATGATTACTTGGGTTCTTCTAACTTTGTTTACACGTCGTTGAAATTACAATGATTGTCCATTAGTTGGATTAAAATATAAAGATCACAATTACCACACCTCACCAGGTGGAGAAAACCTTTCTGGAAGAAAAAAACTCAGCAACCCAGAGTTTCAACTCTTTCTCAGCCTCCTGCCACTATGAAAAGATAATCTCTGTTTATTTTTTTCAGCAAATGTCAGCCATGTCATCTCTGTTTATAGATGAATGAATCTCAGTCTTGAAATGTTTATTCTAAGCCTCTGTCAGCAGATGATTTTATCTGAGGTATTCTGGTGCAAAGAAATTATGTTCCCATTACATTTCTGAATGAAGTGATGAAATAAAAATTGTAAAGGATTGAGACTCGATTGCAGCTTTGGGTGTTATGCAAGTTAGCTTTTGTGAATTTTTAAGATTGCATGGTATCCCGTTGTGAGAAAGGTAGGGTGCATAATGTAAAATATAAATATAACTTCTATTAACTCTAAAGGGTCAAAAGAGGTGAAGAGCGAAACTGAAGAGTTGAACAGTGTGACACAGATATATTTGGTGAATTATTTTCCAAAAAATGTACTTAGAGACAAATTTTTAAACACTGCAAAAAGTGCAAATGAATAGAAATTCTTTTATATAAGCAAGTATAAATACATGTCTCTAGAGAAAACATGTTCAGTGAGGAAGAACTAATGAAAATTAAAAGAATGAGAAGGTAAAAATAACATGGTCAAGTAAGGTTAATGAGGATCACTTCAATCTGTCCATATACAAAGAAATACAATACAAAATAGGATGAGTAATGTCAAAATAAAGAGCAAGTGGGAGTTAACAGTAAAGGAGGGGTCGCACTCAAAGATTCCTTCATTTTAATCTTTATTCTCTTTGTTAACTGTAGTGGATCAAATAACAGACTCCTTGAACTCCTCCCTGCATCGGTTTTCCAAAATGATATAAAACAGTAAAAATGAAGGTTTGTTCACCTATGCTATTGCTCATTGCTCTACCCAAGCACAGACCGAAGTATATTGTTGCATGTGTGTAACCTCACAGGTGAAATTCTGTCTCCATTTGGATCATTGCCAAAACTTTTATTGACTTTTCAATCTATTCTGTCTTCTACAGTCCATAACCGGAATGACAGCTAGCAACACCATCTGCATCCCTTGCTCTTTTTATTTTCTTTCTTTTATATAGCTCAACACTTTACAAAGTTTTAAGTTTTACAGTTAGGTGAAAATGAAACTTAAAGCCCTTCAGGAGCAGCCCACTGCCTGCTTTGTCTGTGCTAGGTCTCTGGAGCATACTGTTTTGTTGTTGCCACTCCTGATGATCAGGTCTCCCTGCAATGATATGGCCACTGCTAGGGCAAGGCAGGGGACTTAGCAGAAATGGCAGCCTCTGCTGTGAAAACAAACCATCCCTCTCCTTGTGAACACAAATCCAGCAAATTAGTCTCCCCAGGGCTGGCTAATTTTATCTATATCCTGGAGACAGAAGGATTCAGTTTTGACTGCCCTCCTAAGATGCTGTGAGCAGGCTTTGCCTCTGGCTGTTGTTATGTGCCCAGTCATTAGAGTTCAGGGAGCAGTTACCGTTTAGCTCAAAGCCTCCTGAATTCAATGGAAATGAAAAGTTTTCCTAAAATGATGTTTGGTTTTAGTGTGTTATGCTGAGTATATGACCTCAAAACTGTGGTTAGGGATCGGGGAGGGAAGACCATGAAAGTGCTTTTGGAATAAAGGTGTTTGAAAGGAAGGGCAGGGTAAGAAGTCAGTAGTTCCAAGCAGCAGCACACAGAGATCAGGGCAAGAGCACAAATGAGGCAAGAGGGATACTGGAAAAGTCCTTCAAAGCGGGAAAGTATCTCAGGGTCTTAAGAGGAGAAGCTGCATCTTCAAGGCAGAGGTTGAAATTCTACATGGAGACAAAAGCATCTGGAAGGAGGTGGACTGTGTGGGATATTCCCTGGGCACCGATATGTTTGAATTCAGTGCTTCTCAAAAAAAGAGTGTATGAACCTGAATACTCCAAAACAAGGGAAGCACTACAGAAAGTTAATAAACAGACACAGTCCAGTAAAAATAAATAAAAATGATGAGTGGTATGAAATCAGAATGAGATAAATTACTACAATTTGTGTTTGGTGCAAGTGATTCTGTCCTTACACGTATCAAGACCTGCCAATGTTTGGAATCAGATGGCAGAGCTTTGATGTTTATTTAATGTTAACACTATTACTGTAAATAAACAAACACATGCAAAACCACTCTTATGACAGTTATGATTCTCTTTATTTGTACAAAAAGCTACTTTTCTAAACTAGTCCCAAGAATCTGTACCTTTACTTGAAAATTTAGCATAGACAAATTGCTGGTCTCAATCATGATATGTACTGTTTATGTGTTCTGTAGCAGGAATCCTTCTGCTAAGGTACCTTTTTCCTGTTGAAACGTGTTTTGTTGTATTTTGAATTTAAAGATTATTCTCCAAATTCTTTAAATAAAAATATAAATTGCAAAATAACAGGTTGGATTATTCACTTTAAAAAAAGTCATATTTCAATGCTTAATTTAAATGACATTCAAAAAATATATTTTTTCAAACTCCTCCAAAAAAATTAGTGTGTTTTGATTGACCCAAAGAGAAGTTTTCATTTACTTAGAAGATTTTAAAAAACTGGGGAAAAATTCACTTTGGTTTGTTTGTCAAAGTTCATTTGATCTGCAGGAACACTATTTAAATAATTGTTTTGTTCACTGCTAAACCAAAACTCATCACAGGGCTTTTTAACCCCAAACACATCAATGTCTTAAATGTGAAAGGGCTTATGGATCATTTTTTCTCTAACCTGCCTCCTTGAGTGTTGCTAGTCAGAACCAGATTCAGGGTTGCCAGTTGCTGCTGCCTGGGAAGTGGTCTGGCTCACTTCAGAGCTGCCATTGTGCCAGAGCAGACTGACCTTCAAATGAGCACAATTTAATGCTTGTTTCTCTATTTCAAGCCCAAAGAATAACAATTTCCATATATTTAATATTCTATATTATCCATAGTTGCTGGTATAATAAAAGCATTTCTTCTCCCACAAAACTGTTTTTGTTCATTTTAACATCATAGTTAAAACAGCACAAACAATAAGAGTCAGGCCTATCTGAAATATATGTGCTTTCTTAGCTGGGCCGGTCCAGCAAAACATACACCTATAGACCTATGTTTCCACTACACACCTCAATTCTTTTACAATCTACAAAACATTTTACCTGTGACTCAAGTTTGTACTAGACTAGCCTTAAAGGAACAAAAATATTTTGCTCTGTCACTCTTGTGAAGTGTAGCAGTATGGTCCCATTCTCATCATTAAGAGGTTATTGTAGGGGCCATCAGATACTTCACATAAAGTGGATACAATGGCATTTTAGTGTAAGCAGCAGTGATCTGTTTGCCTGGTTGTGACAAGAACTAGAGTAAACGAGTTATGTGACTCATTTTGAACACTCACTGTAATGGAAATGTGAGAAGTAATCAAATACAGGCATTTCTACTCACAAGCTCTACAAGTTTTTTCAGTTGAAACAAACATATTCAACGAATATTGTGTATTCTGACTTGAAGCATTTCAGTAAAAATGCGCCCCATATTTTTACCTGAGTCTGTACTGAAATAACCTAAGGATCTGAAATATGAAGACAAAAATATAGAGAAAAGTCACTGCATATAGTATAAAGGTGAAAATCAGCCCATTTGAGACTGAGAGAACTCAAATTACTTGAACTCAAGTCAGCCTACACGTGCTGTGTACTCTGAGTACTTGTGTACTCTCTTTTCACTTTCTGCTGTAAAACCATTAAACCTTGCAGTTCATCTCATGGCTAGAGCTCTCCCCAGGGAAGCGGTTGGATTGATGATGGATGCACCCCAATGTGAAAGCACGTGCTTTCAGGCTTTACACTAGAAGGCCTAAAAAAGGGACAGATTGAGTTGCTTAGCTTATAGGTGCCTCTGCTCATTATTGACTCAAGGTGTAGCTGCCTAAAAAAAGTCACAACAGTTAACCTTAATAAATACTTGATGCATGCAGTGAAACCACACGGTTTATTGCAATGAAACAAAAATCGTAAAAGCTTTATTTCCCTTTGGAAGTAGAACCAGTGGGTCAGTGAATATTTATAACTAAGGAGTAAATAATCTTCATGCCACCCTTCACATCTGCTATTTACGAGAAAGGATTGCCTAGGAGATTTTGGTTAATGGCAACAAAATCCCCTTGTACATTATAGTTCGCTCCAGGCACCACATATATGAAGAGTAGTGAGAGCTGCTACAATTCAGAAAAAAGATGAGATTATAAAAACTAAAACCTGCCATAAGAAATCAATGTTATTAATTATATTTTTAAAATTAGTAATAATGTACACCATTCTGAATACAGTAGAGCTTGCTAAATCAGAGTACATTTGGTTTCATATGCAATTTTTAATATTTTTATGAATTGCTATATCTCATGACAACTTCTGGTTTTTACTCTTGAATTATGTATTTATATGTGTAAAGACAGATAAATGGCTTTGCCTTTTCTATAGTTCTGTATAATTTAAGCCTGATGGATATTCTGAAATAACTTTCCACTGTACCCCTATCAAATGGCCTATTGATCCTTACAGTTGTAAATACCCTCAACGTGTTCATTTAGTAGGAATACAGTTTAGTTAGAAAATTTAAAATGGTATAAATGATCCATCTGGAAATGACTGACTTCTCGCCAAAACACCATTTGGGTACATTCTCTATCCAGCCTTGCCCAAGTCACTGACACTATAAAAACAGTCTAGGGAGTGTATTCATTTTAATATGTTATATATTATGCCATCAAATTAGTCACAGTATCATTCATCTCCAGACACATATTTGGGAGTCATGAAATGTAACTGTACCATGGACCAGCTGGGTAGCTGAGGAATATTTCCACAGAGTGAGAACAGCTATAATCCAGCATTAAAGGCAATCTGCTTGACTCCAATCGAGGACTCACACCTGGATTTTCTGAACTGCAAGTGTGTCAGCTGCTCCTGATAATTTCTGACTGCTCTTGTGCAGAAGTGTTTGTGTATGTTTAATGCTTATAAAATGTTTGCATGATCTTACAATCAAGGGTACTGAGATATATAATCTGGCACTGCTATAATAAATATTTCTGTGATGAATATCTATGAAGTCTAATTTTGCTTTCTCCTTTAGTCAGGTTTTGGTTTTGTTGCAAAGTATCATGAGGTACACTAAAATTTACACCCAATCCCAATGTATCTCTTTGAAGTCAACTTTGAAACGTTTAAATAACGAAAGCTGAATCTTCTGCCACATGAGAGTCACAGCTGCAAAGCTTAGCTGGTTTGTCAGGCCACTTTACATGGGCTTGATGGCTACCTAGAAATTTGGGAGCTCCCAGTCAATCACTCATGATGCCTTTTAAACAGTTTCTCAGAACTGCTCAGAAGCTACCTGGAATGACAACGTGCTTGCATTAACATGTCCATCATGAAAGATGAAGTTTTTTGTTAAAACTCCGCGTTGTTGGTATTTTTGGGATAATGCTGGCCTTATTTTCCAAACCTCACATTGAGAGCACATCTGGCTGGAGGTCATCTTTCTTACGTGTGAGATAAGAAAGTTTTGGTGGGGCAGCAATTTCAAAGGGTGTTAGAGATATTCCTTCCATGTGACAGTAAAAATTCCTTAGAAACAACATGGGTGAAAATCTTGAGTTCTAGGGGGAAAGATTAAGGGACAGATTCAAGGAACCAGTGGTCACTGGCAGTTCAACAGCCAGGAATATGCAAGGGAATGTGAATTAAAGCAAGAGATGTCTCTTGCACACGAAGTTGGAATTGTTGCTGTAGCCAGAAGTTTTGCAAAGCACTGGAGATAAAGAGCTGACTTTTTAAGGTTGCTGAAACTATAGTCCTCACTTCACTTGTGATTAGAAATAGGTTTGGGCTATCTCATGAGCTGTAATAATATTTTGCAGTGCAATCAAGTGGAAGAATAAAGCACTCCCAATTACCTGCAGGAATTCTTTATGCTTATTGTATTTTAACACAGCGGGTTGCTGCTTCAGTCTTTCATTTGTGTTCTGAGCTGTTGACAAAACAAAAATCTGAGATATGTTTGAGAAGGAAAGTTTATATATCAAAAATGCTGTTTATTTCAAAGACATAATGGAAAACAAACTTAAAAACACCGTGAGTTTTAGGTCATACCACAAATGATATTGCAGAATTACCATAATTTCACTTGCCAGGTGCTTCTTTTTACTGTTGGACACATAGCTGTAAGGCACCTATAACTGTAAAAGATAAATCTTTTTGGTATATTCTGAAGAGATCGAAGTTACAGAGAATGTTCTGTACTTTTCAAAGAATTTATACCCATGAGACTAAACCATCTTAAAGCAATTTCTCTGTAAAGACATATGAACAGTTACTCTCTGTTCAGGATAGTACAAAGTCTGTAGAAAAAGCAACACAAACACCTTAATCTGACAAAACATATAAATTCTTTTTACAAGCTCAGGAAAATTAAGCTAGCTAGTAGGCTCAAAAGTGTTGGGGAGGAATGGAGTGAATGACAAAGAGTTTTTCTCTCTTGATAGAAAGCAGAGAAAGAAAGAGTCAAAAGACTGACAGGAAGTGGGCAAATATTTGGTCTGTGATTGTTAATGCAATCATTTCAAAATACCTTCATCTTTTTTTTTTTTTTATTTTTTTTGACAGGATGAAACCTTTCCTTTCCCATGCAATGACCTACCACAATTCTTTGAGTTGGGTTTTGAATACAAACTTGCCCAGCAGGGGACTGTATTTTGTCACTGAAGCAAATGGCAAAACCTCAGAAATTCCTTGAAAAGAACAGGATAAACAAAGGAAAATAAAATTTTAATGTGAAATTTAGTTTCGATACTATTTTTATAGTATTTAAGCATGATTTTAATTAATAATTCTGTTTATTTTTTTTAGTACAAATTAATTTAATATTCCTATATTATCACATTATATATAATGAATCATTATGAATTATACATATGAATTATGAGTGCAAACTTTTCTCAGCTACTTGGGATTTATATCAGCTTTCCTGGACACAAGGGTATTCACAATACTTAATTAAAAAAAAATATGGAGAAAAAGTGCATGACTGAAAGAACAAAATTAATGCTTGCTATGCATTAAGGAACATAGAATTATAGAATTTTTGGACAAAAACATGTAAAATCATCAAGTCTAACCATTAGCTAAGCATTGCTAAGTCCACCACTGAACCACATCTGTAAGTGCCACATCTACATGTCTTTCAAATATTTCCAGGGATGGTGAGTCCAGCATTTCCCTGGAGTGATATGATCTGGCCATTCATCATTCTTCTATTTTCTTTTCAGATCACTTCCTCCTCCTGACTCTGCTTGTAGAAATTAACACCACAATTTTTACTAGGCATACAATTGGTCAGGTGAGAACAATCTGATGAAAAAAAGTGAAATACACTTTTATCGTTGAGGGAGGAAATTATACTAAATGCCAAATGTCATTAGAGTCATTATGGCCAGTAGTTGGTAAAATGGGCACAATGTTAGTGGGATGAAATATGTTTTCTAAACAATTCTTAATAAAACCTGTAAATCTCTATATACACTGAGAATCATAAATAAATATTATCCATAAAATTGGCACATTTTTATTCAGGAAATGTATTTAATATGCTTCAAATCTAATTTAAACCAATGGAGCACATGCAATGCCAAACTGGGACTTCCAGCTGTTCTCTGCTTTCAGGGTCTGGCCAAATTCCTTTCTGAAGTGAAATGCCTTACTCAAACACTCTTTCCAACAACATGAGATTAAATAAAAAAAGCAATATGATTGACGGACTTCTTCTACCAAGTATTTAGCTACATAAAAAAGAAATGAGAGTGGAGCTAGATTGAAATTTAAAACATTGCTTCAGCAATACAAATATTTGACTTTCATGCTCTTACTGTTGAACAGACTTTTCAACTTTGCAATATGGAGTTACCAGCTGAGGTTTGTAATGCAAGCATAGGTATGATTAGTGTCTTAACAGGGAAAATTAGAGATCCAAAGAAATGAGTAGGTCAGGTGTGAGTAGACCAAAGACAGTGAGAAGGGAATTCTCTCTCCATAACTGTTGATTTGGGTGCTCACTGTCTGCACGAGGCACTTGCATTCAATATATGCCCTATTCCTCATGTTCAGGAAGTCACCACAAGGCTCTGAGACCTGTACAGAAAAGTCTTGGACTAAACTGTTGAAGATGTCACACTTGCCACAAGAGAACTGAATGCTACTGGCAGCAGACAGAACTAAAGAGAGGTCTCCAGGGAAAGACATTTTGTCATTCAACCATTCAGACTTTTCCCTAGTGTAAGGAATGCTTAAGGGTTTCAGCAGAACCAAAAGGACTCCAACATCAAAAATGAATTTTTGGGTTATACTGTTCCTCAGTGTGCTCCTGACAGATGAGAGTGTGAGATGAGTTTCCTTTAGCAAAGACATAGACAGTTCATAGGCAGATGAGTAAAGGAAGTGGAAAGATCTATTACATTTCATTCTTTCTTTTTGTAGAAAATACTTTAGATATCTTGTTTAGTGTCTTCAGCTGTGCGTGGGAAATGCCATATGCATGAACGCTGTTGCAGAGGTGTGGCATAAAGTCAAGTTTCTCAGCACTACCAAGGCTAAGAATATCCTTCCTACTGAGGTGGTGAGGTGCTACCCTGGGAAAGGCTCCTGCCTTTTGGATGTAGCCTTGGCTGTGTGTACCTGAGGAGGAGATGAATGCCTATGCTGCTTGGCAAATGGTGCCAGGCATAAGTGATAAATGATCATGGGTGGGGTTTATCTTTCTTTTAATCTGGTTTTAAGTATTTAATATTTAGTAGAAAGAAGCTAGTTTTAAGGATGTTCTTCAGCAAATCAGCAATGTTTTTATTCAGGAATGAGAGTGATTTTTTTGTAACTCTGATGACTGATCCCATATATTAGCATTTCCTCTGTGAAAAGGAAAAAGTATTTTAAATGGATGCATGGTCCCAGGGGTGCTTACATGTCAAATCAATTTATTTTAAGACTGATAGATTGAAAGAAAACACGATGTCGTTTTACACTTTGTTCCTTCTTTATGAATCTTTGCTTCAAAATTATTAGGTAAAGGAGACCAGACGTCTTGGCTTTACCAAGGCGACCATTTTTTAAGACCCTATTTTATGTCTCAACAATTTGTACTGCAATGCTAAAATTACTTTTTTTTTTTTTCTGTTATTAGGTAACTCCCACCCTGAAGTACCATCTGCTGAGAAGCACTGTATGGCTTTTCCATTCATCAATACTTAAATGTATTTATATAAAGGGAAATAAATTATTGTAGGTATATGCCTGTGTGTGAGAATGTATGTGAAAAACTGCATGAGAGAAAGGAGTTATCCTGTGTTATTCCTGTCAGATGTAATTAATGCCAAATATCACTTAACTATATAATCATTTTAAGTGATAATGAACCACTTGGAAAGAGAGAAAAAATATTAGAAAGTACATTATTGGCAAATGTTATTCAGTCTGTCTACCAATAATATTTGTGAATGTATTACTAACAAATACTAACTAATTAATATGTTCAATAAATTAAATTTCAAGAGAGGAAGAGGACTCTTTTCAGATAATCCACAATTTCTTATATTCTTTGAGAAATTTTTCTATGTTTCCCCAAAACTGTTTCAAAACTCCACAAAGTTCTTGAATTTTACTCTTTACACTATTACTTGATAACATTTGTTATCACAAATTTGATATCACAAATGCTCAAAACTGCAAAATATATTTTCTCCAAATTTCAGCAGTCACAAACAAGTAATTACAGCACATCTATCCATCCGGCCCAGTAAGGAATTTAAAGTTGTACCATATTGTGCAGAGACAAACTATGATTACTCATAGAATTTGAGGATCTGCTCACCCGAAGGGTGAGATCAATAAGAAAGAACAAGATTGTCCCTACTATCAATGTATTTCATGGCATCTGGAAAATCCTTTAGTTCAAAATTTTCAATTTTGATGATTAAACATGTAAATTAAGAGCATTAAAAAAAGTAAAAGGAAGCTTATTGAGCACGTATAACATTTGCTGAATTCTCAGAAATTACTATCTGCTTATCTGTTTTGATTCTACTACTTGAATTCATCTGCTTTATGTATAAAAAAAATCAAAAAAGTCTTGCCCCAATCCTTTATGACTGTTTTTTCATATAAGTGTTTCTCTGCACCAGCACACTGTATCTTTCTAATTTTAATGAATTTGGCTTCTAGGTACTAGTGAAAGTCAACAGAAGTAAACCTTTTTAAAATATATGCACAAACCCCCATGTCTCAGTAGTGTTTTTATAAGAAATGATAAATATCAAAAACAGTTGTACTGAGGTTTTCCCAAATGAAGAAAAACAATGAAAATTTTAATTTTATATAGAAATTAGAAAGGAAGTATCCACACTGTTAAATGTACTTGGAGTCAAATTTGATACATTATCCAGGAAAGTTTTCCACCATAGGTTAGCTAACATTTTTATGCAAGAGCACAATAGACACCTAGCAATTTATTCCGAATAGGGTCTTTGAAATTATGAATATCAATTGTCTTAATATTAAAACATAAAATAAACATTTTCTCATATAAAGGAGAAAGTAAGATTGCAATTCCTCTGTTTTCATGTAGCATGATACTATTCCTACTGATTTCTTTCAGTTCACAGTAGGGCTTTAACTAGTGGTTACAAAATGGCTCAAAAGGGATAAATACTCCTGTTACAAGTGCCTATTGAGCTGGTTCAATTTTTTTTTCTTTTTTTTCCAATGTATTTGTGAAACACAAGCAATTTCTTCTTTCTCTGATAAGCAGGACTGCTAGGAAGCAATGGATTTTGATTAAGTGCAGGTGTAGATTTGTATGTACTACCCTTTGAATACTTTCTGCACTAACCACTGGAGTTGAAGTGTTTTGTTACTAGAATGATTTTTAATGTCTTTGATAACATTTAGTATTTCTGAAAATTGCAGTTGAATTTACTGTCTTCATTACTAAGTAAAAACTCTAACATTTTTATTGAGACAAGTTCAAATTATTTTTGTGCCATTTGCTCTCCAGTAATGTAGGGCTAGATGGTCTTTTTAATCTTGTTTGTATGTAATTAATCCTCAGCTTTATTGCTCAGGAAGCACCAGGCACTTCTTGGCTCTCGCATTGTGCCAGCTGCAGGGAGGTGGACACCTGGGACTGAATGCAGTTGCCAAGGACTAAAGGAGACTGTTAGGTAAAAAGAGCTGCTGTGGAGATAAGAGATAGGGACAGCAGAAGTGACAGAGACACATTTCAGAGACAATCAGAAGCACAACTGAGACCACTGCTTTCTTGTCTTCTCTGAATGCTATATTCAAAACCAATACACAGTGGTTCCTCCATCACACCTTACACTACTTAACCAAATTGGAAATCAAACACAAACCGACTCAAATTGTGTTTAGCTGTTCTTGAATAATGTATTTATTTAGCTGTGTCTAACCTTGAGAAAGGTGAAGGTCAAAGAGTGGTGCAGTTCTCTTTCCAGAACAGTTTCTCCATCTCTTTGTCTTTAGCAGTTTTCACCAACACTTTTTTGTTCTCAGTGAATGCCTGTTCACTGCAGTGGGTTAATACAGAAAAGTTCATTTTCCAAAACTGAGCCCTTAATGTCACCTATGGGGATCAGTTTATCTTGAAACGCATGAATGAAATCTGTATAGTGTTTTTTCCAACCTTACTTACAAATCAATAGGTTTTTTTTCTCCTTTGAAAGAATCAAGAGGGTCTGAGGGCTTCTTTTTTCTTTGTTAGTTTTGTGGTTTTGGGGCTGAACTGTTTCATTATCTCTAATTATATGATGAGCTACTCAGAAAATAGAAGGCTTATTGAAAAATAGCTTGAAAAGAACAAAAATAGCTCTACAGTTAATTATGTTAAAAATACCAAACACTTGTCAGCATTTCATTAACATCTTACTAAGGGGGAAATAACCCTCATCTGTTGCAAAAAAAAAAGAAAAAAAAAGTTGCTTTCAAAAAAGAATCCCAACCTAGTTTGTAAATTTTGCACTCTGAAAGACATGGATAATTTCTCCTCATTAAAATCCAACCACTAGGTACCTTAGAGTTACCAAATGTGAAGAGAACAGTGAGGCTTCTACTCTGGTTGTTATTCTGCTAATGTCCCGGAGGAAGATTAATTAGACTGCAAGACCTTATATTCATAGGACTCATTAGAGCAATAGATCTGTAAAGGAAGGGAATGGAGGCTGGACAGCTATAATTTGTGGGGTGATTTGTCCCACATGGCATAGAAATTGCTCTCAGCTTGCATTTATTTTCTTAGTATAGTCTCTTCTTTCCATGATGAGGTTGTGTCCTGGGCCAGGCAGGTAAGAAGAATGAGTCCTGGATGAGACCCCTCCTTTGATCATGGAGGGTTGGTAAGCCATGCTCTTGACAGTGATAAGAAAATGCTTCCCCTGGGCACTTGTAGGGAATGACAGCATAATGAGGAAAGCAGTGTAGCTGCACTGGTCTAGCTGCACTAAGGATGTAACAAGATTATAAGATATCTTTGTTCAGATATTGCAGTGCTGGCATATTAGTCTTTGTTTCATAGTCCTTCAAAAGTTAACAATCCTCCTAATTCTTAAAATAATATTAAAAATCAACTGTTCTTTCACTTCAGTGTCAATAGTATTTAGCTAAGAAGATTTTGGAAGTTCAGATGGGAAAAAGCAGAAAAAAAAAACCATTTTGAAAAGGTTAATGGGTATAAGTTCTGATTTACATCAGTTTCCTACATAGAAAAATAAATTTTGTACACAAAAATAACTTCGAATATATGTATATAAAATATATATATGCTTACAATAACTAATTAACAGTTCTAAATATTCTTATATCTCAAGGAGAAAAGTTACTAGAGTCAATTCTTTCTTCCACCAATACTATCTGTCGTTATCTGCCTGAGGAACAGATTTGCCTGAGTTTCAGTCTATAGCTGTCCTTCCCATACATTGGATAAAAAAAAAAAATCTGACTTCCGGAACATATTGATTTATGAATACCTAAGAGTAAAAAATGTTTCTGTAAAAAAAAAAAAACAAAACCATAAAAAACCAGAACTGCAATCTTTGTTCTTTTAGGAAATGATTTCTAGGCAGTTTAAGCATGTTTTGAGGGAAAATGCACTTCACCCTGGACCTTAGTTATACCTTCAGATATCAGTAGACTTTCTTAGGGATTTAATGCTACAGCTTCAAAAATTCATCTGAATATCCCCTCATCAAGTGTTTTCTATGTCACTTCTTGAAAACTATCTTACTGTAAGGTCAAACATGCTCAGGTATTCTTCCCATGAATGTCAAGGCAGTGGAAGAGTTAAAAAAAGGTTTATTTCAGATGCAAGAACCACTTCTTAACAATGCTGCACCGGGCCCCCAGGGGAAAAAGGCAATGCCCCAGCTTCTCCAAGGCTTTTTGTATCTTCTCTCTCTCCTCCACCACCCTTTCTGGCCCAAGGAGGTCCTGTACATATCTGCAAACATGTTGTCTCTCTGCATACCAGGGAGATAGTTTGCTCACAGGTTCTCCCGGCAACTTTCTCTGAAATGCAGAAGGAAGGGAAAAAAAAACATCTAACCTGTTTGAGAAGGTATTTTACAGTCTTAATAAGCGAAATCGAGTTCTAGTTTTCTGTCACAAATTGTTCTGAAATTGTACCTATCCCTACATTGTTCTGCTGCAAGCATGTGACCTGTCAGGTCTTATTTGACTGAAGTATTACAAATTCAACATCATAGCAGTTGAGTCTGTGGACTTTTTCAATAGAACTAGTATGATGTTGCTGCTAATTTATAAATTAACACTTCATAAGTTACCATTTTCAGTGTATGGGGAAAAAAACCAGGTGATGACAAGGCTTTTGATTTTATTATAACAAAATGGGAATAAACACATGGGAAAATGAATGTAAAACCAAAATACATTAATAATATTCAGTCTTATATGCCAAAGTCCTTTGCATGTTTTTACATCAATAGTTTTAGATTCAGTATGATCTTACACTCCTTGAGGTTTTGTGCTGAGGTAATTCAGGCCTAGTTACTTGGATTTTTTTTTTCATTCAGTGGCTGCATATGATGCATCTCTACAAAGCATTCCACCATTAAAAAAGACCCAAATCCACTCTCAGTTTTCTCTGTTATATTATAAAGTGATACTGATGAAACAACTTACACCTGCTGATTATAAAACTGCACAACTTCATACACTGAGGTGTTCTGACTGGGGTATTTACCTGAGCCTTTGTCAGGGTCAGGATGCTGCCCTGCTGTGTGCTGATGGATCAAGTAGAAAGGTGTACTCTGCTGTCTAGTTGCCATGACTATTTATTACCAAATGAAAATAAGCTTCAGACCTATTTGTGGAAGGTCTCTGCAGCCCAAAAGAACATCTGCTGATGGTCCATATTTTTACTACACTTTGAATACAAAAAAACCCCCAGTGACATTTTTGAAAGATATGAGGTTTGTGATATACTAAGTCTATACACTGTAGGATTGCCAGAGAGATTTTAGAGGCTCAGATTCAAAATGGTGCATCTTACAGACGATGAAGACAGCTGTGACTGTTGCTGCCCGCCATTAAAAATCAGCAGCTAATGTATCACTGTGTGCAAGATGTTACAATTATTCTCTATATTATGTAATTGAAAATGACATCTCTTAGCTTTTAAGTTTTGACCACTGTAGCCATAAAAAGACCATTCATTTCATATATATAACAGACTAAAAATGCATTATGAATAATATCCATTAGCGTCCAGTAATTAACACTTTGCTCTGTCTGCATATCTTTACAAGGACACTTTTTCTCCAGCTTTTGCAGCACCCTGCTGAGACAATCACAGCTACCATTTAGACAAGGAACAAACAATGGCTTTATTACTTTGCTTTTCCAGACATGATGGTAAATTGCAGCATATGGAAATACTTCTTGAAAGATGTAAAGAGAGGGAGGCTTTATATTTTGATGAAATAAACTACCTAGATTTCCAAATGAAAGACTTTTTTATGTTTCTATGCAAGCCTATTGTTTGCTTTAATTGCTTACATATATTTCCAGCACCTGAAATGATACAATATACAGCTATAGTCAAACCATAAGATGCACAAATTAAATTGGTAAATATCATACTGAATTTAGAATGATAGTCGCAGGCATTTATAATCTCCAGCAACAAGTTTCCCAGCCTGCCAAATCTTTTTACTTTAAACTGAATGTCAAAGATTTATCTATATTTGTTCTTGAACACACTGAGGGAGTGCAATGAATTCTTTATTTGCAAACTGTAGGAAATTTTTCTGAGTAAATACGTAAATTGGCACAATCTATCTTAATGGAAAATCTATTATTTTAATTGCTAGGGGGTGGTGTACACTTTCGCTTTGGATTTTTTGAATTAGTATTAAGGGCTTCGTCACAAAAAGCATTTATTTCTTTCATTTCAGAGAATTAAAATGAAGATAACTCATTTTAGAGAATGTTCAATATTACCCCAGTGTTATCAGAAGGACAAACAGTACTATGTGGGATACCATGGGCAGGATGCAGGTTTAGGAACAACTGAGGCCAGAGAAAACTTGAATGTGAAATAAACATTTCTGATTATTGGTATTATTGACTGTTTAACTTGCAAACTGTGTGTTGCCAAGAAATAGAGGTCCTCTTCACCAGTAAACTAGATGTAAAACTTGTTCACTAGAAGAAAAAAAAGAAAAGAAACAGAGCACAAGAGTATAAGGAATCTGGTTAGGAGACACATCAAGCCCTGGATATTGTCATAAAGAAATTGTTCCGTTTTCCTTTACAGATACCAAAAATGTTTCAGTGAGCTTAATTTAGAGCTCTTCCTTTCCCACTGCATACCCTTACTCCAAATAACATCAGAGCATACTCCAACAAGAATTTTTTTTCCTTTATTTGATGTTAGTGTAACTGGTCCTTGGACTGACTCAAATCATCACAACTCCTTGGACTCTTAAAATTATTTTGGGTAGCTGGCACTTATTTGAATTTGCTTCCTCTGGAGAGATGGGAAACACAATTCCAATTTATTGTACGTACTGAAATCACTTTAAATGTTACCCAAGTTTTAAATCTGAACAGAAAGTTTCATCTTTATCAAGCAAAGAGATACATTCTGGCTTATGAGCTGGAAAACACATCTAAGAAAGACCAGCATTTAAGTAAAAAATAAGTACAAAAGAATAGAGTGAAAAAAAATAAATCTCAAAATCTACCTGAAGTCAGTCTATTCCTCCAATTGGTGCTCAAGGTTTTGTTGAAGTGTTTCTCAACCAAATACTTAAGGAACCAAATCAAAATTCTGCTGCCTTTGCAGCAGCTGGTGTTAAGGTTTTAAGATGTATGGACTGCTATGAATTTTTCAACAGATAAGTAGCTTTTTTGAAGCACATTGAGTAGGGCTATGTTTTTAGTTACTTTTTTTAGTCTCATTAGGAATAGTTCATGAAAATTATTCACTAAAGTTTTGTCTTTTAAAGTGGACTCCTACCCTGGAGTTTCATTTCCTTATTTGAACCAGAGGATTTTCTTGTAACTACTAAAGTACAGTCAGGTCTTAGTATTCTAAAACCTTTCTATTGGTGGTGGACTTAGTCTTTTTTCTTCTGTTTTGGCACTGATGCTAAGTTGGGGTATTCTATTTTTAATAATTGCCTGTGGATATTTGAAGTACTGACCCTTTTACATGTTTTAACATTTTAATCCTTAAAAGTCAGCTCTTTATTTAACATTATGCATTTTTTTTCAAACCACTGTCCTTTTTTTCTTTTAAGTTTGGGGGGATTTTTTGTGGCTTTTGTCTTTTTTTTTTTTTTTTTTATTTGTTAACATTCCCTTTTAGAAGACTATTGCCATATGTTCCTAGTTTTATGATGTCCTTGGTGACATTACATTAATTGTAATGGCTGTCAAAACAAAGGCTTCATTTTTATCCCTTGTAGTGAAGGTGGTAATTTTCCACCAGCAGAGTGCAATGGTAGAAATGCATTTTAGGCAATATATTTTTCTCTTTTCTTGATTCATAAAACGATTCGAAACTTTGTTCTGTTACTTCTCCAGCATTATGTTGAAACGGAAGATAAACTAAACGCAATCCACAGTTTGTAGTTACATGGTTGCTTTTCCAAGCTGATGATAAAGAGCACTAAATATATTGAACTCTTTCGATTCAAAGAGAAGGAACAACACCCTGATGTTTTAAGTAGAAATTATCACATATAAAGATATGCCTGGAAGTAGAGACAGAAGTTAGAAAATAAGAAAAACATTTTCTTTGCAGAGACAACATGAGAAAGGACTTCTTTCTGATCCTGACAGCTTAATTTTCCAGGTTAGTATAGCAGAAGCTATGATTGTATTTATGTGTCTTGTCATGTCTATGTCCTTAATTTGTCATCACTCTAACACGAAATTATGGAAGACAAGTATGTTCCATAAAGGCAAGAATAGACATGGTACAGAAAAGGCAGGATTTAACAAGTGGCTGAGATGTGATAGAAAAAAAAAGTCATTGAGCCCACTTATTACTATTCTATACCAGAAAACAAGAATTCTTTGTACTGCCCTAATTAGGGCAGTACAAAAACCGTCATAGTCTTTTACTGTCTATGGAATATTTTGTTTTCATTGCTGATACATCTCAGGTACAGTGTCCAAAACCTGCTTTTACCACATGGATCCCAAAATCTGGTCTTTATGATTCTGCACTGTGAATTTTGGGGCAAAGTTATACTTCAGTAAAATCAACAAGTTAGGCTCCAAAGGCCTCACACACTACCATGGTACTGCAATAATTTTTGCTGGGTTCAGAGACAAATTTTTCTCTAAAGAGTTTCTGGAAATGTGTCCTTCACATCATATCGATTCATATCTCTCTTGCAATGATACATTAATTTCCAAAATTATTTGTGATAACAGATAGCATTGAATATATTAGATGTTCATCCTCTGTCTGCACATTTTTGCCTGGCCTCCAAACTCAGGTGCTCCAAATTTCCTGGCAGTTCATCTGCATGGATGTCCTGGCTTGAGTCATCAAGGAGCATGCAGTGAGGTAAACTACAATTCTGAGTGCATCAGTATATGATAGACCCTAGCAGCCATATTTGCATTAATTTTGGAGGGAAAAAAATATTTTTAGATTAACTGGGATATCCTCTAATTACCAATAGTGCTAATTTGATGAGGGTCTCTGTGATTTAAACATATGTCTGGTGGTTAGGAAATATGGTCATTCAATATTTTTGCATTAAACTTTTCTGATACTTCTGTGCCATATTTTTTATATTTTGCAAAGAATATGCAAGCAAAAACTGTATTAAAGTTACACAAAAATTGTTTGATACTTTATATGGTTGAAAATATCTAGATACAAATAAAAAGTGTGTGAATTTTTTCCATGTGAATATTTATGGGACTTTTTAATTGAGTACCTACTTAATCAAAGACAAATTAGATCCTGTATGATCCTAATTACAGGGCTACTACAGCTAACAGAGTGTCTACATTTATACATCTTAAATTAATCAATCTTCATTCACTGAATATTTGAACAGATTTTCTTAACATGACTGTATTTTTAAATGGAATGAATCAGCTGCTGCAGCACAGTGCTCAGGTTCAGTCTAGAGAACAAAAGGGTAGAATGACACCTCCCAGACATTGAGTCATGCTAGTTCTTGAGTGGTTTGCTATGCAGTGTTTCTGAATGAATCCTGAGAACATTATGACTACCCTAATTACTCCTGTGCATGAATCGAAAAAGGCACCTGGAATCTAAACAATTACAGACTCATTTGGCAGCTCCTGGCCTCAGGATACATGGATGGTTTGCTAGCCATCACATCAGGTGCAGCTGCTTTTTCTAATGTTCTCATGGGCTATTTTGCATCTAGGAACCAAGAAGTAAGACTGAGTATGACTTTTTTTCTGTTTTCCTTTTTTTTTTGTTCCCCAAAATAAAAAGAATTCTCCCTGTAAAAAGGACATACTTAATTAGAAACTAATCTACATCCAGAATCTATTTTTTCCTCCAAGTAAATGAAAACTGAGTTAAGATAATGAAAAGTACATCCAATTAATATCAAAGAGAGATGAAATTTTTTAGCAATCAGAAGCGTCATCAGATATGTACTGCTGTACCTCCAGTTGGTAACAACACAGCTTTTCTAAATTATGCTCTTCCAGTAGAAGTACCTTGAGTAGTGATGTATTATGCATATAGTATTTGTGATGAAAACAAAAATATATTTTCTGTGTATTTGAAATTGAAATGTGTGTCTATTCAATATTATTTTGTCGATTAAACTGAACCAGGGAGGCAAATCTTCAGGGCACTTTAGCTTGTGAACTTTAAAAGCAGTGAAAAAATGAATTTGTCCCCATGCAGTAACTCACTGAGAGTGATGTCACATCTCTAGTGTGAAGTGAGAAGTACATCAGGGCCTCATGCCATCCATGAAGACTGTTTATACTGGAAATGCCTGCCCAGACTCAGGTTGCTGTCAAATTCTGTGCACTGCACTGGAATGTTGGCTTCTGCTTAAGTTTGCATCACTGTGTCTGTGTGATCTCTGGCTCCCAGGGCACCACAAATGCCACTTCTTGTAAGAGATTAAGGAGAAAAAAGCAAGTAGAATATACTCATAATGTTCTTGTAAAGAAATAATATACCTTACTTTTTTTTTCTCTTGCAAATATAGTGCAGTAATTCAAAGGAGCTATCATTTGGTTATTGTCAGTTGTGACTACAGGACTGAGATCTGGGAAAGACCAGCTACATCAGAAGTCTGGCTGTCTGTCCATTTAAGCCTATGGAAATATCACAGTTGTCTCAAATGGAAAGAAGAAAGTTTCTCCTCCTTCATCCCATTGACACAATGAGGAAAACACAGATCATTGCTAATAATTAAATTTTAGAACTCATCTAATTCGTTACAAATTAATATCTACATGTAGATAAGCAAGTTACAAATATCCTTTAGGAAGGAATGCATTTTCATTTATTCATCTTGCATAAAAGCATGTTTTTCAATCACCTTTTCTCAAATACTATACATCAGATCCTGGAATGGAAGCTGTCAGTTCATTCCATGCATGTGGATGAAGTCTTTGAGGATACCACTAATTGTTTTTGCTAAGGACATTGGTACAAGAAAGAAAAAGCAACTATTTCTCTTTTTGCTCTTCATTTTCCATCCTGCTTAATGGAGACAAACACAAGCTCTGTTTCTATCTGTTTATTGTTGCTAACCCAGTAGCAGACTGTGGGCTGAAGACAGAGTACTGGACTACTGATGTAGATGGAAAGGTGTTTTTATTTTCTCAAGTTTGCAGACTTTGTGGCAATCAGTCCTGGTTTTCCCAGATGCCAGTAGCGTGTTCCTTCTTCACTTTCAGGAGCAGAACCAACAGTGCCAGGGGACTGTTTAGAGGGGACAGAGTAAGGCTGATGAGCCAAATCAGACAGTCAAGATATAGACTGAAAAATCAGCATAACAGCACAGCCTGCAGTGCTCCTATAAATTCATTACCTGCCAGATACATTTATTTTACTTTTTGAAAGAATTTCTTAGGGCATTTCTTAATGTCATAGAGTACCTTACTGTAGTCCAATAATAGGACTGCAAGGACTAACAACTACTAATTTATTTTTAATCTTTTTACATGGTGGAAAAGCTCAGTCACACTCTCTTATACAACAATTTGAGAAGCTGGTTAAATATGAGATCTGACATTATTCACAAAATTACTGTGGTGGTAAAAGGGACTGCCTGACCAAAAGAGTAAAGAGAAGTAATATCAGGCAATGAAAAACCCATTGTAGAGCATTAACTGAAAAGATTTGCCACTATGAAGAAATTCTATTTGCTTTCTTCTAATACTGCTTATTCAGAACTTGCATCTGTTGATAATTCAGACTGTCAGACATTTCCTTTTGTATTACTTTTCTTTGGACCTTTAAAAGGTATAAAAGACCACTACATTTTCAAGGTTGTTTTCATAAGCCTCAATTAATCCTCGTGCAGTTCATTGAGTATATGACAAAGAAAACCATTTGTATATATCTAGTTAATGTTCTAAGGGAATAACAAATGACATCACTAAAAATAATCAATGACATGTAGTAATTCTGATCCCCAAACCACCTAATCCTTAGCTAGCTGGTAGCCACTGAGTTATGTGTGCCAAGAAAGCCTTGTATTTCAGTTTATTGAATAAAATTTTTGTGGAAGACAATTCTCAGGCTATTTATAGGTCAGCTATTTCACAGTATGATTTATATTAGTGACATTTTTCCCATGAGAACTGCGCAGGGAAAGCTGAAAGAAAGTACCCAGTGTCAATATAGAGACACTGGGGAGGAAACCCAGGAATTTGAAGGGATGCACAGTGCAGACACAGATGCCAGGCAAGACAGCACCCTGGCATAGCTGAAGTTGGCCCAGTTACATCTGTTTTTACTTGCTCAGGAAAATACCTTAGCCCTGATTACTGAAATGTATTGAAAACTGAAGTCAGTATCTACTATTTTTTTGTAGGTGAAGAGTAGAGAGAAAAACATACTACTCCAGAGGTTTTAATTTATATTTGCATTTAATTATAAGTCCGGAAGAGAGCAGGCCTTCTAAAAGGTAGGCAAAGTGCAACAAAACTAGCATAAACTACACTAAATTACACTTCTCTGCTGCACGAGGAGAGACTACTTTGCTGTCTGAGCTCTTTCAGCCCAAAACCAGGCTTAGCCCCTGTCAGAGTTCCACTGGAAGTCTGTTGAAAAGAAGACCTAGAAGAAGCTGTTGAAGGGTCTGTATGAGGAGTGGCTGAGGGAGCTGGGGTTGTTTAACCTGGAGATTCAGAGGAGACCTTATCAGTCTCTACAACTGCCTGAAAGAGGTTGTAACCGGGTGGGGGTTGATCTCTTCTCCAAGAAGCAAGTTATAGAATTAGGGGAAGTAGATTCAAAATGCTCCAGGAAGGTTTAGATTGAATATTAAGACAAAACTTTTCACCAAAAAGGGTTGTCAAGCATTGGAACAGGCTGCCCAGGGAAGTGGTTGGGTCACCATCCCTGGAAGTATTTAGAAGATGTGTAGATGTGACACTTAGGAACATGATTTAGTGGTGGACTTGGCAGTACTTGGTTAATGGCTGGACTCAATGATCCTAAGGTTCTTTCCCAACATATACAATTCCAAGGTTCTAAGAGACTCTGGAAATGTGTTTTCCCTATCTGCTTTTACTCCTATAGCTTTTGAAGACTTGGGTTTTGTTGCTGAGTTTGCACTGGTCACCAGTGCATGCAGCTGTCAGCACAGGAAGATTTAGGCTGCTCTGCACAGTTGCAAGTGCTTTTCTCTGGTAGATCATCAGTGACCAGAGACTCCTGCCAGCGCTGTGCTAGCATTACACCTTGATCAATCCTTTCTTGTCTGTGTGGGGGTGTAAATGGCAAGATAAAAATTGCTGAATGCACCTGTAGTTTGCTCTAGACAAATTAAGAAACTAAAGGCAACATATAACCCTGAGTGGCAGACCCTGGTATGTGCAGCCAAAGTTGAATTGCTTATGACAAGTGAATTTTCAAAGGGCCTGACTGTATGTGACAATGGCAAGGGGAAGGACAAACAAGTTTGCTCATCTGTGTCCAAACTCATGGCAAGGCATATATGGGCTGCTGAAAACTCATCTAGCTGAGACTGTTGAAAGAGCATATCAGTGTTATTTCTGGTGTTCTCATATGAGAAACTGATGCAAACTGACAAGCACTGTGTTTGCCTGTAAGGGCTGATATCTCCAGTGATTTTAGTCAGCTTAAGTGAGCTCTTCTTCCTGTATTTGCATCACTGTCTTACATTTTACTTAGAGAGCATTGGGACACAAATTAAAAAGGTGGGTTTATTAGTGATGGTTATCTCTAATGCTTCTGTAGGAACCCTACACTAGCAGAATATCAGATGATGACACTATTTGACCTCTTGACGAAGGCGACTTATGTTTTTATGATTATGGGAATCAGAAGAGATGCCCCTGGCAGTAATACTGCAGGGTAGGTGTGCTGTACAGTGATCTCCATGGCCTTGACCCAGGACACACACCAGCCAATACTGTAAAGGTGGTCTGAGTGTTTACTGTCCACTGGCACACACTGTTTTCCTCTGAAAAAAAAAGGCAGAAGAGGGAGAAAAGTTCAGAGACTTTTGTGACTGAAACAGTGGCTGCTCAGAGCCTGTAGATCAGTTGGCTCAAAAAGGAATCAAGAATAACCCACTAAAATGCAAGACTGAAATATGCATTTGTCTCAGGAAAGATGAGAAGAGAGTTGCCCAAAACTCCTGTACAGAACTTGGCAGAATAAAATGTGTTGAACTGTCAAATAGGTATAAAATTCATCTTCACGAGATTGAGGGAAATTTTCATTTCTCTTCCTTTCTCTTCAACACTTTTATAGCAAATTATACATTAAAAAACCCTGTAAATTCAGTTCCTTACCTAGGAAGCACAGTGTATTTTGAATAGTGATGCTGTAACAGGTAATGAGCATAGACGAGAAAACCAAGTTCA
Organism: Manacus vitellinus; assembly: GCF_001715985.3. NCBI lineage: Eukaryota > Metazoa > Chordata > Aves > Passeriformes > Pipridae > Manacus > Manacus vitellinus. The sequence goes on along the minus strand of NW_021940682.1, from coordinate 23,685,328 downwards.
AAGATATCTCTCAGCCTCATACAACGTATTTCAAGTTTTGTTGACCACGATCAAATGAAGCCTTTTTAATTATCACAGATCTTATTGGCTGGCTGAATTTCACAGAACTTAATGTTAGAAATTTTTACATGAAAAACCAAACATCTTAACCAGACAGGTTAAGATGTAATTACATCCTTGCACATGCTAATGTGGGATTTGGCACGTACAAACAAATGCACTCACAGATTTCATAACACAGCGGTTAGAAGAGCCTTCTCAAACTTCTGTACTACTTTTGGTTGTTGTGGAAAATTAGGGAAAACAATAGAAAAGACATCCCTGAAGTGAGAGGGGAAAATTTAAAGGTTCGCTTAGCCACTGCATGACCAGGCTTATACTTATAATGGCAATGAGGCTGCAGCAGTCTAATTCATCAGACTAATGAAAGTGGCAATGCAAGTGAAGAGTAAGACTCCAGTTCATCTCCTGCCCTTTGAGGAGAAAAGCAATTTCAGTCACCCAGTGAAGTGTTCATGGTTTGCTTTGACTGCCATTTTGTCTCTAACTGTTGGACATTTCTAAAGCCATTACATGACATCTAACAGTCTTGAGGATTCAGCTCCAGACCCTGTCCTGACAGACTTTAGGTAGATTGTCCCAGGTACCAGTTTTACTGAAAAAATGTTTGTTATTCATTCCCCAAATTGAAATAGTTTTTATAATATTATAAATATTATCTTTTGTAATCAGTTTGTCACTGTTGAAATTGGTGTTATTTGAAATTAAATGGTTATTTATTAGCCTCATTTCTGCGTAATTCGACTTGTGTGCTAAAGACATTAGTCTAATAACATTTTGATGATCACAACACCTAAAGTTTGCTTTTTCCTTGTCATATAGCAAAAATCTTCAGTGTGCACAAGAAAAGTAAGCATATATTTCACATTGGAATATTTTTTTTTTAATGTGAATTGTTGTTGAACAAAGATAGAAAGTTGCATAAGAGATGAAATTAATTTATGTATGTAGATACGAATACAAAGCGTTATCAGAAAAGCTGTTACTCATTAAAAGTCAGAAAAAAATAATACAATCCTTCTTTTCCCTTATGACAGAAATACATCTAGTTCACCACAGGAATGAAATCCTTTTCTTGAGGATTTCACACTAATTTCCAGGGACATAATCAATTGAAACAAGATTTTATACAGTTCCTTAAATACATTCAGGTTGGTTTAAGTCCTTCTAGCAATGTTATCTAAAAGCAAAACAAAATACTGAGACTGTTAATAAATTTACATTCTTGTTTTATCTACCACAAACAAGGGAAACAGACATTTTAACTAGAAAGAGGAGAATAGTGAAACTAATGATGCATAACATGCCAAACAAACCAAATATTACAGGAACTACTCTTTTAGTAAACTCAGCTTCTAGTAATTGTAGGTATTATTGGTAATAGTAAGTACTTTTTCTACATGGTCTTAAGAGCTTAATTATTTTTTTGAGCAATCCTCAAAATTGCTCCCTTATTCCATTTTATTTTTAGTGTAGGCAAATAAACAACATTAGGAGACAATAATTTACTAGCAGCTCCCACAGCCACAGGATATCACGAGTGTCTTCCGGTCATCCAGGATCTCCTGCCCCACTTCTGGTCACTGTTGACTCTGCATGTGTCTGGAATGCTTATCACATGTCATGCATGACTGCTCTCTATCTTTGGGGAATCCTTTACTGAATTCTCTTAAAGTCTTATCCTTTAAGTCTGCAGTGTAACTCTGCCCACATGCCTTTTTCTTCTTTTGATATGATCTGGTTTTCCTAATTCTCTGGACTTCTTTACCATCTGCCTCATTTACCATCTGTTTTCTTTTTCACATTAAGGATAAACTGACTGTTCTGCAGTGCTGCTGTGTCTGCTGAGAGTTAGGTTCAAACATGGACCTATCATTGCCCAGTTTCTTGACTCAAGTCTTCTCAAAGAGGTGAAATTTCAGGCATGGAAATCTTGTTGGAATCATGCTCCCTGATTTTAAAGGGACTAAGAGTTCCCCCATGAGCTGTGGGAATAAAGCATCAGGCACCTACAGCAAACATGAACCACAAAAATAATGGAAACATTTCATTTTCCTTCTTTGGCCTTTTCCTTGTGTGCCAGCGGCAGGGGCGGTTGGAAATACAGTATTCATGGTGGTGAACAAAAGCTGTGTGTTACTATGAATGGATAGGTGTTCTACCTTGCAGCCTAGTCCTGCCTGAATAGATGGCTGTATCCAGCACGTGTCTGGGCAAGGATTGTGTTGATCAGTTCACAGTACTGTCTTTCCTCCTAGCTTGTGCTCTGGACATTTGGGGAAGCAAATTTCTCTCTGTACCGTGGACTGATTCAAGATTTACCAAAGAGAGAAGTCTCATTTAAGATCTATTTAGAGATGGTGAGTTAGACAAACATTTTGCAGACCTTCTACTGCCCTTGCACAGGGACACGAACTTCACCCTAAGACTGTGGTTTGGCAATATATTGTCTGACTTTAGAACTCCTAACACCAGATCAAAAAATCTTAAGTATTGTTCCATCTGTGACAGTTCAAATGCAACAAAAAATGCTAATGTTCTGGCAGGTTTCTTGTAAGATCAGGAACATCTGTCCCTAACATCTTAACTTGAGCTTTGGTCAGCCCTAAGCAAATCTATCCCAAGAAGGTAGCAAACCCTGGTGCCACACAAGCATGACATTATGATACCTCACCATAACTCGTGGATAACTACATGGCTTGTGCAAAATTACAGCGTTGTGATAGATCTGATTCAGGTCAGGTGTGGATAAGTCTTGGTTTAGTTTTTAATGACTGTGGAAATGGTGCCTTAAGTAAAAGATTTGAAGGGTTAAGTGCACTTGTAATATTGAACACCTCCTTCAATGACTGAAAGAAAAAAAAAAGAAGAAAATATAACTCATTTATGGGTACTGAAAGACAGAATATGATTTATAAGCTAAGAACAAATCAGATTGTTCTACCCCTTCCGCTGATTCTTTGTGGAAAGGTATGATCAAGATGATCAAGATGAAAATTCTCTGTTTTGAATTGAAAAGAAAATCCTGGGTTTTGTCCAGATAGAATTTTTTCAAAGAAAAGAAATGAACAACAGAGTCCTTCCTTTTGGTTTTCTTCAAGGCAGAAATGATGTCATCTACCAAGTTGTGTGGCAGCTGATGCTGGAGTCAAAGTGGGAAAATTCTTTTTCATTCATTCACCAGCCACTTCCAAGCACTTCTGTTAAGAAATAGAGAAGGAAATTGGCTATAAATAAGGGTGAACCATCTGTGCATAATTTCTAGTGATCATGGTATTACTATTTGGGTAGCAAAGCATCGTCAGCGATGGTTAAGGCATATCACTTATCTGGAAATGCCTAAAATCAATATAGAGTATTTCAACTGTTTACAGGAGGTGCCTTAATGATGCCCATTCTAGTTCTACTGAATGATTTTCATTGTGTAGTAGTATTACCTACTTTTTTACATAAAGAATTTGTCTAAAACTTGAAATTTAAGTGAATGTTAAGTGCTACCACTCTGCAGAACTCCATCTCTACTTTTTTTTTTTTTTTCTGATCTGTTGAAGTCTCCTAAAGATAATCCAAAATTCAGATTTAAACCCAAACTTTGTCACGGTTCATTGACAGCTGAGGTTCGCACTGAAACCTGCCTCTTGCCTCTAGCATTTCCATACATTTCTTTCACAGTACTGTTAGCAAAATGTGAATAAAGCATTCTGCAATGGATCAATTGATGTTATTCTACTGACCTAAGTGGAAGTATTTGTTGGAACAATTTGGTGGTCTTTGCGCTCCTAAATGTGACAATTACAGTACTGGCACGCATAGAAGCCATTATACAATGTCCTTACAGTGTGAGATTTCCAGCTACTGTTACCTTCCCCAAACCATCTTTTGTCTGAATTTCCCCTGTTGACAGCTGACCTGCTGAAGCAAGACCTTTTGCCTCAAACAGCAAGTGAGTGAAACACCACCTAACATGATGTGTTAGGTTTCGTCACACACCCCTTGGCATCTTGCTAAAGCAGCACAAACTAATAGAGCTTTCTCTTTCCGTTCTAACATAGCATATGTATGCCTAATATTAGGTGAATATCAAGAGAAACTTAAAGTCAACCGGAAAAGTTTAGCCACAGGTTCCAAGGGCTTTGGTGACACGGAAATTTAGTGCCATTTAGGGTGCCATCTTGACTGTGATGTGAGCTGGGAAGAGAAGCATACTTGGATCACCACCAACTGTTTTACCTTGTTAAATTTAGGTGAAATCAATGGCATGCATCTAAATTTTGAATGAAAAAAATTTATCAGAGCCAGCCCCTTTTTTTCTATTTTCACAAAGGACTTGGGATGTGTGTAAGTTTCTTGAAAGAAATTATATTTTAAAGTAAGTAGAATTTTTGTTTCTGATTCAGCCTTTAGCTTTTGCTGTCAATACTTACATTTATATTAAGATGACTGTGTTAATTTTTGCAACCTCAAATGTTCACCAAAATTCTTCACAGCCTCACTCTTCTTTTATGAAGTTGATTTGTTTGAGTACAAGTTCTGTCAAGCTTTGAGGTTAATGTAATTTCCCCCTCTTCAACAACAGAAAATATGAAACATTATAAAATTTCCTAGCTTCAGAATCCAGACTAGATCTAGACTTTATTTCTTATCTGTGAAAATAAAAAACGACTAAGATATAAATTTAAATGTCTCTTGTTTATTATTCACTGGTTGAGGTTATTTGATAGAAAGACAATTTCCATGGCAGCTCATCATCTCAGCTGTTCATTACTTTGCAGTCACATTCCTCTCCATTTGATGTCTATTTTAGTCCAGCAAGGTCTGTTTACTTAATTTTCCTTAGTAAGAAAAAAAGTTATTTATTTCTTCAAAAAATATATATGTTCCAAGTGCAAAGTAACTATCTGGTATCTGAAACAAAGATTATCCTTGCATAAATTATTTTTGTAATTTTTCTATGTCATAACAGATTAACAAAAAGAGAAATGAGGGAAGATGATTCAGAAATACTGTCTCTAAAAGTACTCAAGTTTTCATCCTTTTCCAGCATTAGCAGGAATTTCCATTAGACATCCCTGTTTGATACTGGGACAACTTTTTCCCACTTAATTGAGAAATGCCAACAGTGGCACTGAGTAGTAGCTGCTTGAAGAGTACCGTTATCCTAATTTGCAAGAACTTTAGAAAGACGGCACATTTTAGCACTTTCAGAAAATGGAGGCATGTCTACAATAGAAGAAAAGAGCTTTCATCGCAGTGAAATCTATATATGTGGCATGTTCATATGCAAAATGCCACTTCAGCCAGAGAGTACTGCCTAAAATTCAGAACCTCAGATCACTTTCATCTGTTCTTTGCTAACGACAGGATACATTTTTACAGGATCAGCTGCAAAACCAGCTATATTCTCCTTTGCCAGAACAGAAAGTCTGTCAGTAATAGTCTCTTTCTGTAAGCAGATAAACTACAGCACTGCATAGAGGTGTGTAAGGATGCATAGAAAGGGTCAGAGGAGGAGTAATCTAAATGTCAGCAAAATACCTCATTACATGTCTCGCAAAAAGGGTAGGGGATCACTGTTCTCCTTTTCACTGTATAACTGGCAGACATTCATCCACATAGGTTTTTATGTGCTCAATGAAAGGTGACTTATCTGTTTTACTGCACATATCTATCTCAGAAGGAGTTGTATCTCACTCCCCTCTGTCTCTCTCCCTGGCTAATGGACTTGAGAAGATCAGTTTTGACCAACTCTGTAACAGTGGGAGTCGAATAGTGTGGAAATTATATAAAGAAGGGAATGTCTGATACACATGTTGAAACCTCAGAAGTTCTGTGAAGTCGGCTAGAAGTATTGATCCTTACAGCTCCTAGACTCTTACACAAAGTTTAGGCATGGAAAATAGGAAAAATTCTTAGGGTACATTAATTTTGAAGGCCAATATTGTTGATTTCCATACACAACAATTAATTTTTATCACCTAGAATGAAAAAAGTAATGTCTAATACATGGGCAGAAAAAAAACCCAGAAGCATTTGAGAAGCTAAAAATTAAACAGAAGAAGTCACATTGATTGAATTTTTGGTTGTTTGCAGACAAAATTCTCTTGCTGATATTCATCTGTTCCCTGTGCTAAACAGGAAAAGTACAGATCTCTTGCATCTATCAGTCTTCTTATGAAATCATGCTCATTTCCCTGCTTTGATAAAAATGATGCACCATAGCCGTTACTCACACAGCTATTCCAGTTTAAAAGTTAATGCTACTTGAGATTTAGTCATGTTGAATTTTAGCTTATACAAATGAATCCAGTATTAAATATTTTGTGCAACTGCAAACTCTACTTTTTATCCACAAATAACACAAAGATACCTTAGCAGTATTTTTCTAAGTAAACCTCTTACGGAATTTAGTAATTTGCCCTGGAATTTCACTTAAAAACCAAGCAAAGTTAATTTATGCTTGCTCACAGACATGCAGGTACCCTTTCAAACATCATATCCATATTACTCCCCAAAATTGCAGATTATCACATTAGACATTCTTTAGTCCAGTTGTGTAACATAGTGACAATAAAAGAAATTACTGAGTTTCAGTCCCAGTGGAGTAAAAGATCTAGATACAGAGTTAAACTGACAATATATAGTCAACAAATGTTGTATATAAACACTTCATAAGATTTAGTTAGTATGTGGTTTTACTAATAACACAAGGAAATGAAATATGAACAGAAAAGTAGAAAGAATTTCTATTTCCTGGTAAAACAGTAGCATAAAGATTCATCGCTAAGGTGATAATATTTTTAATGTTGACCTAACAAGACCATTTTCATTCCAACAGGAACATTTCTCATTTTCATCATAATTTAAAATGTTCTACTTCATTACTAGTATATTTTGTAAAAATATCTTTTATTGTATGATGAGAAGAAAGCAGTCATTCTTCTTTTGTTTTGATCCTTTAATTTTTTGAACGGGAAGACAAATAGCTTTGTGCTTTGGAAGACATGAGAGTATTTTCTTGGTTGAGTTGCTACACAGCAGTGTCATGGCCTCTTGAATTATCTTCCTCTTCATAACACCAAAAACATTTCCAGTTTCTGCTGACACTGCCAATTCTTCAGAGGCCTGATAATTATGACATCGCTTCTTGCAAAAAAGGGATAGGTACAAGTCTTTATATATATATCAAATAAACACTTTTACTCTCATATTGCCCTTGGATAGCAACCAATGTGTTTCTTTATATCAGTTTCTTTTACAACAATTTAATAATGGTTGTATGTGTTGACCTTTTTGGCAAAGTCAAATGGAAGGTAAAGTCCTTGATTTTCTGCCTCACTCCTATTTCTTATTTTTCCTATATTTTATTGTATAGTGGACGTGTGTTTGCATGTATGGTGGGCCACAGATTTGTTCATTTATGAATACTGGGAACACTTTCTGCTGCCTGAACAGATGGAATCAAACGCCTGCACTTGCCAAATTTTTGTATTGATTGTTTCTAAGATGCTTTAACTGTGTCAGATATTCCTATGAGTTATAATAACAAAACTACTTAAAAGCGACAAATTTATGAAAATGTCAAACCTTAAAGTGCCCTGCTTTTTACATTTCATATCATCAATTTAATGGATATGACTTTTGCAGGTAACCTTTTCCAAGGTAATAATTAGCATCTTTTTTATCAAAGGTTTGCTTTTTAAAAGGTGCTCACCACATACTTTTGTCCCTAAAATGTACAGTTCTCCCATTACCTACTCACTTGTTTGTTTTTCTTGTTTTCTGAAACCTCAATGCATGAACATATTGTGTAGAAATGTGGCCTCCTGTAGGAGAGAAGAAACATTCACGCACCAGTGTCTGCTTTAATAACGTGTTTGGCTTTCAAATTTCAGCATATAGTTAAAAAGTATACCAGATCCTTTATCAATATCCCATCAAAATCAGCCAAAGCTTCCTCAGGGCTCTGATGCACTTTCATATCAAGTCCTACTGATATTAATAATTAAAAGCAATAGTGATTCTGAGGATTACTCAAGAGAAAATCATGCTTTATTGTATTATAAATCAAACTCAACAAGTAAAGAACTAAGTAAGACAGTTACTTTCTTGCCCAATTGGTGTTTTGTAAATGCTGGTGTTTAATATCTAGGTTTGTAGAAGTACACATTCTATGTTCAGGACAGGTCACAGAGTGGTTTAACCCATTAGGATGTCACAGAATACAATGAACTTGATCATCTTATTCCAGAGCATAACAAATATTTTTTTTCATCTGATGACTGTCCACTATTCCATTTGACGTGACTGACTGGCATTCAATGAGGCAAGGTTAAAGACTTTACTGGATTTATTAGATACAGGCTTGCATTCCATTGCTAAAAATGTTGAGAGTTGCACAAACACTAATATGATTCATGGTTGCTTAGATGTAATTCATACAGATCTTTCATTTAGTTTCACTCAACAGCACCACTCATATTCAAGAAACTGTCATCACATGAATGTAAAGAGTGAAGGTTTTCCTAAACTGCTGCTTAAACTTCCAACTCATGATCAAAGAGTAGAGATGGGGGGAAATATGATAAAAGAGGATTAAAAAGTACTAAAACAGAATTTCAAGTGAAAATTGTAGTGGTTTTCCCAAATCAAAAGTGTAACTCATGAATTTCACTTCAAAGTAAAAGAACTACTTTAGTAATCTCAAAGCATTGTGATTTGATTCAAACTTTTACTCTTAGTAAAAATTAATTTATATTCATTAAAATGTTATTTCTCATGAAAAAATGAACTCTCCATTTTGAGAGATCAAGATATGCTACTCTGAACTTTCCTGAAATCCATGTTTGAGCATTTATAACTGACAAAAATGGATCTTTTCTTGAAACAGTCTTTTGGTTGTTCTTTAATGAAAGGTTTTTTTTTTTTTTCTGTGAAAAAAATTCTGATTTTTCACCTGTAGGAACACAATATCAAATACTAGGGTATCCAGTGTGTCAAAACCAGCCCATGCACTGTAAATCTGAATGACAAGCAAGGGAATTGTAAGCACTTCCTGTCTAAAACCTCAAGTCTTTAAAGGACAGAGCAACAGGAGAGTACTGATAGAGCTATCTAGAAAAAGTTGGCATATTTCTGTTACAAAAGCGCTCCTGAACAAAGCTCCACTTCTCCCTCTTCTGGAGACTTTCTTCATCACTGTAATATGACTGATGACACTTTAAATGTCTTGTCATTCTTGACTGAAAGTCCCTCTGGCTATATCTGTGTTATCTTCCCAGAGTAGATCTGAGGCTGGAATGATAGATAGCCATTAGTGATGGATGACTTGATGAATTATCATTTTCCCTGTTGACATTGAAGAGGACCACTGAAGGTGGATTTACTATTGATCAGCTTTTACACAAAGAGTTGGAGCTGAGGCAGTATGTAAGCTATTGGTATTGCAGGAGAGGTGTTAACTGCATTTCACACCGATTCCTGGCCGGGACAGATTCCAGTGGTTTTTTTAATTGGGCTCACCCCTATGTAGGTATATGGAAACAGAGGTGATCTGCTGTTTCAGTATTGGCTCATCACAAGTCAACATGCTGAGATGCATAAGTCCACACAGACCTTGGTTTTTAATAAGAATGCCCACTGAACCCTAACACAGACATGTGAGAAAATCTCATAGAAATTTTTTTCTTCTCCAATAATGATGAATCATGTTAAAGTTAGTTGGTTATGAAAGACTTTCAATATTGCAGTAAATCAATATATTCTTTTTGTTACCAAGTCTCAAAACACAAGCACATGACATTGACACTTATAAATTCTTATTTTAATAACCATGAAAAAGTTGTTGATGGAAACTGAAAATATCACATATGCCAGTGAAAGCAAAAGTAACAGGACATTTATAAATTTCTAGTGTTGGATCTTAAAGCAAGAAATTCTCTCTCTCTCTGAAACAGTTTATTGTACACAGGACAGAAGTAATGCATCTCCCATTCTAACTGAAGTCTCAGAAATTTGAGAGTATTAGTGTATTTATAGAACTAATTGACAGTAGATGAATTGCTACCATTAACAACATGGCTCAAACATCATGACTGTCTGACAAAAATCATTCTCATTCTTCCTTTTCAATCTAAAACTTACTTTTTTCTCTTGGATAGAGCTGAATTCACCTTATTTGACTGAATATTAAATAAGTGACAGAAATTAAGCTGCATATACTCTTTAGACTTTATATTAATTTAAAGTCATTAATGAAAGTATATAACCTTTATAGTGAAGGCAGAAGAATTCTGTCAATTTTAGGCTTTCATAGAAGAAAATTATAAAAATACTGGAAATGGGCATTTATAAGCATTGGGGTATTCCGAATATATGACGCTAACCAACATTAGTGCACTTGAAATTGTGTGGCTTATGAACGTCTGAAATGTATAAAACACTTTTAAAGTATACTTACAGAGAAAGTACTTGATATAACAAACTTGCAGGTGAGAATTACTTGACCTTATAAAAGTAGCTTCTGCTTTTAGAAGGCAAAAGCAACTTATTTAGTACTCTTCTGATGAAGAGTAACATTAATAGGATGATTATGAGCAGTAATGCACATCGATTCAATCAACTCAAAACATTCTGCAGTTAATTACTATCTGAAAATCAGTATCTGAACATCCAAAAAAACAACACAAGTTGCCTGCACTCAGTATCCAGGCTCTCCTCAGGACATGTTGGATGTCACAAAACAAATGAAAATGTTAATACGATTTAGTGCTGCAGTACTTTCTCGCTGCTATTGGCTATTAATGATCTCATTGTACTTCTTGCAGTTAATTAAATGCTTGTGTTTGAGTCAGACTTTACACTGTCATTTCACTCACCAGTGTCTGTTAGCTGTCTATGATATTCTTTATGTTTTTGTTTTCAGATTTTTGTTCCACTGGAAATAATCTAAGCAGTCTAAGGTATGCCTCTTTTGATTACAGTAGTAGGGACTTACTGGTAATTGTCACCTCAGTACTTGTTTAATGTGCATCACAGCCCTTTAGGTTCCTCCTCAGAACTGTAAATACACTAGTTTATAACATTCAAATCTGGTTTTGTGTTGCCTTTAATCTACTTTGCTCTAGTTCCTTCCAAAATGGACAAGACAAGTAAATGAGGAAGCTGTAGGAGAAACTTGGGTGTAGTATAAGAATATCGAATATAGAATAAGAACTGAAGTATCCCTGAGTGGTCTTTCAGCTGTTTAAGGTACATTTCAGTCATACCTCAAAATAGCTGCCAGTCTGGATACACTGATGCAAAACTGGCAAGTTTTAAGCCTGCATATAAATTGTTTACAGACTTTCAAAATCCCATTATCACCCCAAAGTGTCCATAATACAGGTAATGTCAGCTCTGTCTTCCACGTGCTTAGTACAGCTCAGGAGAGACAGCAAACTTTGATACAGTATTCTTGATGATTACTCTGGCTATTTTCCATTGATCCTGCTATGCAGAAATCCTTTCCCTTGGCTACAGGCAGCTTAGAGAAGCTTTGATCCCTTATTCCCCTTTTAATTCTGTCAGAACAGATATTATCACTTTACCATAGACTTACTACAGCTCAGTCCTGACCTTTCTAACTAAGTGGCACATCTCTAATAACAAAATAATGTTCCCTCATCCTGAAACTGAATGTTGTAACATAGTTCAGATTAGGTTGGTTGGACTTCTTCCAACAAGTAGATTTGCTTCATCCATACCCTTTACTGGCCCTCACATTGTCCCTCTCATCATACCCCTAAACTGTTTGGGAATATGCTATTTGGCTCAAGTCAAGTAACCTGCAGATAAGTTGATCATAGGGCAGTGCTTGAGCCTGACCCCGCTTAGTTTCTTAGTGAAGATATAGCCAGTAATTTCACAAGCAGCAAACTCAAATTACAAGTGAAAAAAGAGAAATCAGAACTGAATCCATCCTGCAAACACCCATGATACCTTACTCATGAAAAAAAGATTAGCTACTGCAATCATGTTTGCTTTTTTGAGAATCATTGTTTTAGAAATCAGGAAGAACTGCAGTTATTGATACATAAAACAAAGCAGGAATGCAAAGAAGCAAAGAATCACTCATGCTAATGGTACATATAAAGAAACTGCTCATGAAATAATTCCAGATAATGCATTAATGTGAAGCATACAGCAAAGACCCTCAAATATTTACTCATTTCATAATCCAAATATCTAATAACATGGTTAAAAGTGGTTGATTTAAAAGAAAGCTTTTACTCAAGAAAATTAATTTCTAAAATTTGTTGCAGTGTTTGTATTTAATATAATAAATCTGATCTGGTTTAGAAATAAAATGCTCTAAGTATCTCGGTCTCTGATGAGTAAGGTCCATGCTAGTGGGGCTCCTAGTGTAACATTATTTTGGTGGTGCCAAATGCATCAACCATTTCATTAGAACAAAATAAACTTTCACTATCAGTACTAATCTTTGTAAATATATGCTGTTTGGAATTGATCATCAGTTGCTAATTAGCAGATAAGAATGTCAAGCTGCTTGTTTTGACTAACACTACAGTAAGTGATATTTTTTTTAGTCTGAGAGAACATTTAGTAATAAAGTCACCAATAAAGCAAAAGCAAAGGCCACAAGCAAAAGCAAAGGCCCCACACAGAAGCAAAGTAAAACAAAAGATTTATTCTGTAGTTCCCATCAACAGGTGATGTCAAACCGCTTCCTGAGAAGCAGGGCTTTGGTATGTGTAGCGTGTAGCAGTCACTCCAAAAAAAAATCCTGATAATTAATGCCACACCTCATCCCACCCCGACTCCCATTTCCCCTAGATTTTATCACTGAGCAGATGCCATACAGTATGGAGTATTCCTTTCCTCATTTAGGATCAAGTATTTGTGTTCAGATTGATGTTATGTGTATGTTTAACTTTCTTCTAAAACAGTAAGGATTTAATATGACCTTTATTTTAAACATAAGTCAAAGCTATCTAGTGAATGAAATTGAGTAAAAGTTGAAGATTGGGCACATGTTAATTGATTTACAGAATCAAAATTTCAGATTTCTGGGCAAAAAATTATTTAAGTCCTGACTGACATAGAAAAATTAACCATGTTCATTGTTACACTGAAGAATACTCATTTCATAATTCAGTTAGACAGTAAAGTGGTTGGATCACTATAAATTGGGCTTTAATTAATATAATTACATAAAGTAAAAGGATGCATTAATATTCTATGGATTAGCAAGCTAAATAAAATTTTTAACCTCACTAGTGAAGTTTCCCCAAAACTGCAGTAAAAACATGCCTTGCAATGAAAGTACAGTGGTGTTCTAGACCCAGCCAAGTGCTCAAATCATCAGGCTACAGAGTCAGACCTCATCTGGCTCATTTTTTGTTCCCAAAAACGTTGATTTTTGCTGGCCTAATGTGCAGAAATAAATGTTTTGTAAAAGTAATGAAGGATGTCCCAAAATACAGTTTCCTTTGAACTGACCCTCCCATTTGATCCTGTGCCTATATAGCTCGTACACATGTCCCAAACGTGTAAGTTCTAGATTTAAATTTCTACATTTAATGAAGTGGATGGATTCAGGTCTAGCATTTTCTAAGTGACTGATCTACCCAGATATGATAACAAAGGTATACACTACTATCCTCCTTCTCTGTCAGTTCAGCCAAGGGGATGTTTCAGTCAATTATCAAAAATAGCCTCTAAGAGAAAATTCTTTGGCAGAGTAAAGGAAAACAAACAAAAATCACCAGAAAAGAAGAAAAAGTGCAATAATTTACATATTTAATCTTTCTTTTTTTCATTTTTTGTTCTCTGACACCAGTAAAATTAGATTATTTTTCATATGAGTAGATGTAGCTAAATACTTGTTGGGCTTTCATAAGACTTTTTAATTTAGGTGGCGAGTGTATATGTATATATGATTAAATTTATGTGTGTGAAAGATTTTACACTTCACTGTTACCCTACAAGATTGTTTACAACTAGATGAAAGGAAACAAACCCAATATTTATGTTACAAGATTGGTAGGAGGTCAATGCATTACAGTTTTATTTATTTTTTACTTCATTACTTTGCTTTTCAGATTATTCACTAGCAATGCATGGAGTTGTATTATGCTGTGTGATGAAATTCTTGCTGGACAAACACATTTTGTGACTGTCCACTGAAATGCAGGAATATTTTCCTCCCTGTCTGCAGCTCACTGGTGATTTTACAGATGGATTTTGAATTATTTTTGGACCCAATGTTTTAAGAGATATTAGTGATAACTTAATTTAAAGCAAATCAGAGGTGTAATTGAAGATGTCAGAGGACATCATCAGACAGAATGAGAGAGTATAATACTTTTTTTAACCATACGTTTTAAAGCCTTTCAGTATATTTCTCCCATTTATTTTTGCACTATATTAAAATCAGTCTCAACCAATGTTTAGCATTTTTTGAATGACAGAAAAATGGACTGGAGGGTTCTGTCTTATGTGTGTAATAATAGTACTGGTTATGAGACTGTGAGAAATATGAACACACAGACAGTTAGAAAAAGACCAAGGTAGTGTAGATATGAGTGCAGGTCAGCTATGGACATTGGAGGCATTGGCTTAAATACATATATTTTGGATTTGAGAAAATGCACATCTTCTGTTTGAATTTGACTTTTATGAAGTTCCATCAACAAATATCGATAAATCAAAAGGCACAACTGCAGTGGAAGTTTGTTACTGCACTTTCACTATGAATAGTTTTGTCAAAATTGTTTAAAAGGGAAAATCTAAAAGTTTATGTGCTTTTTTAGTACAGAACATTATTAAATGTCTTTGAGTTGTAGCTTGTAGAGAACCTTAAAACTACTACTGCAAATATTACTGATCTTTTACACTAGAACAAAGAAGTGTCATCATCTATGTTTTTTCTTAGATTTCCTCTTTTGCTGAGCTAGAAATTTTCAAACAGCAACAAACGCTGCCACTGATCTGTGCCTATGCAAACTTATCTGATAAGAAATCTGATTCAGAACCAGTTTAATTTTCAATGTAAGTGCAGAATTGCAACATAATTATTGGCAGTGATGAGAAATCTTGCAGTCTTATGCCAAGCTTATTTTAAGACCACTGTGGTTCATTCTTGCTGACGCCAGTCTACATCAATTACCATTACCAACAGTTTGGATCAGTGCCATTGATTAAGAATCACTGACCTTTGCAAAGATAACTGTGTAGAATTTACAAAAACCTAATTTCTGCACAATTTTAAGTAAAATACATGCGTCTTTTTTTTTTTTTTGAGAAATACATCATATAAGATGAAGGATTTCCCTCAGGGATCCAACTCAAACAGCTAGAAGTACTTGCCATGATGTTCTATATAATCAATTCTGACTGTTAGAAGTGTTCAGCTTTTAAATTTTAGCTAATTATGTATTAGATAATGCCCAATTGTACTAACTATACAAGATGGATAAAAAGTTTTATTTTTCACCCCCAAAACTCTTTAATGATTACAATTCAGCTTTTTCATTTCCTCTTGCTTTAGAATTAGCATTTAGTTAAGGCTCAGTTGACTGATGTTTTGCTTCATAATTAGAAAAGACTTTGCTTAAAAGTAATCATCCTTTTACATTTGACTGGTAACAAGGGGGAATGATGTATACAAACTGTATAATTGAAGACAGTATACCACTCAAAATTAATTTAGATGATTATTCACTGTAAACATGATAAAAATTACTGAGGTTTTTTTTGTATCCATAGGAATTTGATTTCTGGAAAGATTTCATATGTAGGGTAAATAATTCCAGAAGTCTCTATGTAAGAGGTGCAAAAATACTGCATCATGAGTCAAATTCATTAATAACACCATCAGCAAAAGTATTATATTTCTCAATGTTTATTTTACTTTGTAGAGGTATAAAGGAATTTTGATTCTCATATCCCTATTTTTGGATTGCTAGTAAATGTCCTGTATTAACAATTTAGAGAAAATAAAATTCAGGATTTTTTCAATGATAAAAAGACCATCAAGATTTTACCTTATCTACACAACCATTTTGCATATAACAATTTAATCCACTATCCTTAGTTGTATCCAGTTCATCTACTTGATCTTTTAAATCAAGTATCAGAATGCATGATTAACTGAAGTCAATCCTTGACCTCCCATATGAATCTCTCAAAGTCTAAGGCTGTATACTGCCTTTAAACTTTTATGAAGCCACCTAGCTTATTTCAGGATTGAAATTACAGGGCTTAATATATTCAAAGCTAATTATAAAGTCATTCTGAGTAGAATAGAGACAACCAAAGCAGATGGAATCCATTACCAATCATACTCCCGAGACTGTGTGGCATTATTAAAATGTATAATATTTCCACGTAGTGGTGCCTGTTTTAATCAATTTCTGTTTAGGTACCAACACCAGAGCTACTTCTATAAGCTTTACATAGATGTTACCTCCACTCATTGCAGCAACAGGTTCTGTCCTACTTGACTCTTTCATCTTAATTAAATGAACAAGTCCAAAATAAATTCGGATGCTTAAAGAGCAAAAAAACCTCAGAAAAAATAGTTCAGGATTAATTGAAATAAAAAGAAATATAAGAAGCATGTTTAACAGCTGATGGGTAAGACAATGTTACTTTGGATGGACCAAGAAAGAAATTGTTTTCCATTTGGAAGCCCCAAGGAAAAATCTGGAAAAAAAAAAAATTCTTGTTAGCATACCTGCCCCCACTCCCCCTGCTTCCTTCATCTTAAGGAAGAGAAAAAGTAGGGAAGCAGGACAGTAAATGCCACTAGATTTTTAACTTCTAGTAAGCTTTCAAAATTCATTTAGCCAGACTGAAATATATTTCCTATTCAGACAGAAGTGTACTTAACCATCTGCACTCCAAACTAGTCCACACTATCAGGTTGTGAGTGCAACTTAATATATCTTGCCTTCCATAGTAGCTGGTTAGCTGAATAATACCCTAACCACTGCTATATCATTTCCATTGCAGAGCTGGCTTGGGTCCACAGGTCCTAGGGCTCGTAGAGGGGTCTGTTTATCTGCAAAATCCACTTTGACATAATAGCACAGGAAAAAAAAATTATCAGTAGGAAATAACTTCTATTAGTTTGAAAAATTATCAAAATCAGATATGAAACTAAGCATAAAATTGCAAGTTTAATCATCTTAGCAGGAAACATAGCCAACATGTCCACAGGACTATTGATTATTCTCTACTGTTTCCAGTTTCACAGCTGAAGAACAGGCTCATGGGACTGAAGATGTGGAAAATAAGATTTATAATTTATAAATTAAGATAATGATGTCTTAAATTCCCGTCTCAACATTATGTTACTTTCCATTGTATATGACTCACACTTGAGCAAGTCTCCTGGTTCCTGCTGTCAGCTTATTGGAGACAGTCAGAAGAACTTCAAGTTACTTATTTTGATCTATAATCCTTTTTATCCAAAATTCATACTGTGTATGCTAGTTATACTTTCCAAATTAGATCATTAGTTAAAGAAATTGGGAAGCAATTTATCAAATACTGTAAAATAACACAGTAAATTCTTAGTGACTATCTGTTAAAAAGTCACTAGGAAAAGGCCATAAATGGCACTAGAAGTAGATCCCATTTAAGCAGAGATGAAGATTAATCCTTTTTCTTGAAGAATAAGAGCAGTGGACTCAAGACAACTGAGGCTCATATTGGATTCAACGGTGAAGTTTCTGTTTCTTGGCATCTGCTCACCATGTGGATCTAGTATAGAAAAATCTGCCTCTGCCCTGGTGTGCAGCGCCTGCCCCCAGGAAAGGATTTTCAGATCTGAACAACTAGGTGGAGATGGTCATTGTGATGTTCTGTGTCGAACATATCTGTTTAGACCCCATCTGATATTTTCTGTAAGCTAGCCTGAAGCAATGCACTCCAGCCACTGAGTTGCAGTGCAACAACTTCTAGCCTTTGTGTGGGAAGAAAACATGCTTTATTTAGGAGTCCTAATCCAAGGTGCACCTTCAAACCTGGCTGGCTTCCACTGATGTGGGATCACTTCAGTACAAAAAACTCTCACACCTGAAATCAAGGGAAAAAAGTCCCAGCCCTAAAATTTGTCTTTATGGAGGAAATTTTCTAACAGGGTAGCTTTTTTCCAAAGTACATCTAGGAAACTGTTACAACTGCCACTAAAAAGACTGCAACAGCACCCAGGTTGAATGGGTTCATGTTATCACTTCTTCAAATTCTTAGCTCTTAATTCATCCAAGATGGGAACTAGTGAAAGTTTAATACTACCCAGGAATTCCACACTCCTGGATTTTTCAGTTTACTTTGAAGTACCACAAGTGAGATGACTCACCAGCTCAAGGTGCTTCTTCACTCACTGACCATAGCAGGGGTCTAGATGACTAGGTCAGACTAGAAGTCTAACTCTTACATAGCAAGATAAATCCCAAATTGACTTCATTGAGGTATATCTAGAAATTTCTTATAGATCTAACTCGAGTTAGGATAACACAGAGAGTGAGGAAAAAATATTTCAGCAGCAAGTATGCATCAAGCTATGTTCCATAAAACCTAAAATTATTCTTAAAAATAAGAAGGCTTTCTCCACTTGGGCAAGACAAAAATAAGTATTTAGCTGAAATGGTGTGAAAGCCAGCTTGTTTCTATGGTTGCGTATTATTGGATTTCTCATTTATGAACTTTAAAATTAATGTATGCAATAAAGCCAACCAACTGAGTAGAGTTCAATATGAAGCCTATGAAAAACCTATCACCTGCCCTTCTTATAAAGCACATGGAAGACATGTAGCACAAAAAAAACCTAATAGGGGAAGCAAACTGATTAATATGGTAAAAACTCCTGCACTTGCAGCACTAATGTGTTTATTGGCAGAGATGCAAATATGCATGTAGCCTACTTTCATTTTCCCAGAGCACAACCAAATTAACACTGTCACGTTGCTCAGGGTAACAGACTCCCACCTAAGAGTCCTCCTACGTCACAAGATCAATGGGACCCTGGAAGTTACAGCAGAAAGAAATTATAATGTGCACAAAATTGTTGGAACTGATAAAGAAAACACATCTACCCTTCATGTATTTTTAAAGAGATTCTTTTTCATTATGACTTGTAAATGGCTCCTCTGTGAACTGCACAGATAAAATTAAAAGATGCTTTTTTCCCCCCAGCTTTTGGAAGTCTGCATGGATCCTGTCTCGAGGATGTTAGTATTTCAGGATTATAGATTAAGCTAGTCCACTTCCCTGTTTTGAGTCAAGATCAAGTATAACTGAACAGTTTCTGACAGATATTTTTCTCCTATGTTAATCATAAAAACATTCAGAATGGAGATTCAACTTCCCAAACTAGCTTGATCCTCTGTTTGAAAACCCTTACAATTATCAATGTTTTCTAATAGCTCATCTTATTAACTGTTGAAGAAAATTTAAACTACTTTTTTGTTGTTTTTTTTTTTATCTAGACCTGTGCTCTACGACTGTGTAATGTTATTCATTACCACTTTCTTTATTAAAATGTCACATATTTGAACTTCTTTGTGGTCCTTGCTCTGATTTTCTTAATGACACTGTTATCCTACCTTTTCCTCTGCAGCCTTAACAATCTCATTCCTGGATACAGATTATTTCCAAATTTCCTTTCTTACTGATTTTTCCTGAGTTCTGTCTAACTGACAAATGTTTGAAACTCTTCTTATATACCAGAAAGACCTTGGAATAGAATAATTACTGTCTTAACAGTAATGTATCTTACAATGACATCTGGGTTTAATGGAAAAGCTACTAAGTTGAGAAGATATTTCCAGACTTTGTATTAAGCTTCTGCAGCATTGCATTCAGCTAGTTAATTCTCAATTTGTGGTTATGTATTTGATTTTCTTTCCTGGATGTGATATCTCCATGTAATACTAAGAAAAATCATCTTATTGATATCACCATTTCTCCAGTTTATCCACATCATTTGAATTCAAATCTGATCCTTCAGAGCATTTTTGGGCTAAATATTATACAGAGATTTTATAGTCATGGGCCCTATTTTATCATCCAAACATCCCACCAGATACATCCTTCTGATTTGACAACAGATCATTGACAACTGCTCTGAGAATGCTGGTTTTTAACCATTTGTACTCTGAATTATTAACACTTTTTTCTTTTCTGTCTTTCTCTGACTTCCCCACTGCAGCACTGGATAGAATGCTATGTCCAGAGGGATGTTGGTATCAAGATGCTGCAGTCATCCTTATGGAATTTACAGATCAGTAATCTCGTCAAAAGATGATGATCTGACATTATCTGCTCTTGACAAATTCATATTAGTGGGTTCTTATTAGCTCTTAGGTGAATAAACATATTTCTGCATTGTTTCAAGAACCAAAGTTAAATGAACTGCTCTATAAATCTGTCACTCCTGTTTTTCTCCATCACAGTAAGTTTCATCTAACCTAAGCATATATATCATCTCTCCATCAGAGAGATGTACAGAATGTACAGATGTACTATGTACCAGATGTACCTGATGTACTGGTATTAACAGTAATAACAATTTCAGGTCAAAAATGCAGATGTCTTTGTGAAGTGTCAAAGCAGAAAAAAACATTGATGATATCCTCTGCCTCATTCATGATATGTTCAGGCTAAATTAAGTAAATATTGTTTCTTTAAAAAAAATATGCATTTATTAAAACATTTAAAAATAAATTTGATGTCCCTTACCAGTTGAAATGCTTGCTGCATGTCAAAATTTAGGATTTTTTTTCACTCTTGCCCTTTTTTCTGCATTAATTCATTTACTAGAGTTCTCTTTTTTTTTGATTTTCATATTATGCGGTAGCTATGATATCTTAACGCCCTGCTGAATAAATGTAGGAAATTGGTATATTAAGCAGTTTCTTTATTTAACTCATTTCAATATGATTTATTTTTATTTAAAAAAAAAAGTTCTCTAAACAAGTTTGGAAGTAACCCTTCATTCCAAAGCTTAAATGAAAAGATAGTGTAAAAACAGAGGAGACCCTGTTAATTTGAAACTAAGACAGAAAAAATGCACTAATTTAATCATGTAATACATTCTGATTAAATATAAAAACAAGTTTTGTTTTTAAGTCAGAAATAAGTGGAGTGAATCTCAAAATGATTGTAGTTTTTGAATTTCTGGAAGGTAAAAAAACAAACAAAAAACCCTCCCATACCCAAATGAACAACCCACAATACAAAGAAACAAACCTAACAAACCAACAAACGCAAACCAAGAAACTGTAGTTTTTAAGAAAGGTTTCCTCCTTGAGGCTGAGGAATACCCTCTGTAAAATGCTTACATGTGGGGAGAGGAAGTGAAAATTTGGTTATTACACATTGTTTATGCAACATAACTTTTCTTGTTTGTTTGTCCATTATCTCAACTAGAAGACTGAATTAAACTTTCCTAGCAAATATATCAGGGTTTTGGTTTTTTCTCTGTTTTGTATTTTTTTTTTTTTACCCTGGAAAAATGTCTGATTTGAGGTTAAAAAGTTTTAAAACTTTCACAATATTATAAAAGTGAAAGTAACAGAGACACTTGAACCTCTTATGGCAAGCAAAGATCTAAAAGTGAGACCTTTTTTTTAATGCATTTTAAAGCCTAAAGAGTGAATTTGAAAATATAACTTCAGTTCTCATTTAAAATATTTTGTTTACTACCATGGATTGTTTCTAAGTACACCTATCTACAAGAGATTCTAAACTGGGTGTGGGAAGAAACATCTTGAAGAAATGCATATCTTCTTATTAATGGTGGCCCCTGAACCAGAACAAAAAATGGAAATTACTCGAAGTCCACATGGTAAAAAAGCCTCTGTGTTATTATTACCAGTTGAAAAAATCATTTCTTCCCTTTCCCTGTACTGAAGACAAGTTTCTTGATGTTGATATGACAAACCAACAAACATGTAACCTGTCAAGAGAATCTTAAACACGATACAACTTGTTGGGTTCCAGATAATGAGAACTGGATATATACAAAAAAAGGAGGGGGGGAACCAAGAAGTTGGAATTGCTCAGTGGATGAAGTGGAGACTTCTAGATTAGAGTGTGAAAAATCCCTCTCTAGATCCCATTTACACTACTGACTAGATCTCCACTGACTAAAAGGAGACAGTAGGCACTTGGTTTACGTGTAGAAATCTTTGTTTAAGATTAAAAGTAAAGGACATAGCATTAAGTTCCCCATGATGGATGAGGGATGATGGGTGATTCATAGTGTGAAATAAAACACATCACACAACCAAACTGCTGACCTTTCTCCTTTGTGGTCAACTTAATTTTTTTAAAGAGGAGGAGATGGCATTTGGGTATATGAGTTTTGCCTTGTGATTGATAACCACAGACAAATATCACACTTTTCCTGTTCATGCACATATCCCATGACAAGACAATGAGATAAACACTACAGGACAGGGAAAATGATTGAGGAAGTCCCTGTGGAACTTAGACAATCATAGGTAAGTCAATGTTAGAAAAATATACAGTCTTATTAGGGCAATATTGTAACACTTTTAGTTTCTCTTGATCTATGCTACAGTTTTACATTTGGTTCTTTTGTTCATTTGGCTAACAGCTTCTTAGACAACATAACAAGCAAGTAAATTATGTTTACTAAACACTTGCATTTTGGCACTCAAGGGGACCATCAACTAGCTTTGCTCTATTTAGTAATAAAAGAAGCATAGCGTCTAGTAAAATATCAGTGAGCTCATGACAATTGTGTGCGTCTTGAATATAACTGGAGTTTCAGATTTTTTTCCTAGCATCAGTTGTAGTAGACTAAAGAGAACAAACATGTAAGGATCAATTAAACCAAAACATTTATATGATTAGAGGAAGCCATATATGAGTGAGTGTCCAAAAGTTTAACTCTGACAATTAACGTGGGTTATGTGCTCATTATAAACCTGTATTTTGCAGTTAAACAAATTTTTAGCCTTTGTATGAGGTTGATCTTTGTCCCTGTTAACTGGAATGTATATATTTTCTTTTGCATTAAGTCAATTGAAAAAATATGCAGCAAGTGATTACTTTAATTCCTTTCCTCCATGTACATATATATATTCACAATGTGTACAAAGACACATTCCCTTGCACATGTGCACATACCTGTACATTTCTGAGTTGAGAGCAAATCCATCTTCAAAACCTTTTTTTTAATGCATTTTAAAGCCTAAGCAGTGAATTTGAAAATATAACTTCAGTTCTCATTTAAAATATTTTGTTTACTACCATGGATTGTTTCTAAGTACACCTATCTATAAGAGATTCTAAACAACTCTTCCTTCAGACATAATGTTAATGTTTCATGTGTTCCCATGGCTGTTTCTGTATTGTACTCTGCTATTCTGAATAATGAAAGTAGTAAGACAGATTGGCACTCAGCAATAGCCTAGAGATTTGGGTAGATTTAACATAAAAGCAAGCCTGGTAGGAGAAACAGAAAATGGAAAATTACTTCTGCAGAAGTAACCTAGCCACAAGGGAAGACAGTGGTCCAGCTGCCTGTTTTTGCTATAAGCAAAGAGAATTGTAAATTGATTGAGCTTTTAGATGTGTTCAGGTAAGGGTCAATGCTAATTTTGTGATAATTTCTTCTCAGTTTTAATGTTCTACTGTGACACGCAGTGTTAATTATTTCTTGAAATGTGAAGTTTTCCTGAGAATAAGGTTTATGCAGACCAGAAAAATAGGCACCTGCTGCTTCCATCAAATTCTGCAGTTATTTATCAGCTGTTTCTGCGGATCCATTATATATGCAACAGAAAGCACAACGGGCAGAACAAAACAGCAGTCTAAAAAGAGAAACAAAGGTACTATTTTGGCAGTCCAACAGAATTAATTTATTTTCCATTTATCATCACACAGCTTGACTCCAAGGGTTTGGCAAAAGAAGTAAACCCAAATTGAGTCATATTACAAGATCCTATCCTATATATTTTTAGGAATACATACAGCATTCCTCTTTCTCTTCTTCTTCTTCAGCAGCAGCAGCAGCAGCAGCAGCTTTTGCACTTTAAGACTTCTTTACGGCATCACATAATAACTTGCATTAAATCCACTTTTATTAATTCTATAGTAATATAGTCAAAAGTATAATTCCTTTCCAAACTGCTTTGACAATGTGGTGAATACACACATTAAGTCTGACAAAAATCTGTAGTAGCTTTACACTATGGACAAAAGTCTGCTATTTCAGAAGGATGAGCTCATCAGTGTTGTGAAGCAAATGTGATTAAAAAGATTTGTATATTTTTCCCTAGACTACTTATTTCAGCATGACTGGCCTACAGTGAAAGAGAGATTACTATTTACTTTTATAATTTTTATAGGTTTCCACTGTAGAGCAGTTTAGACTGATACTTCAAACAGCAGATGAAAGTATGGAATATTTGCTGCAGAGTTTATAACTTAATATTGTGTGTGCGCTTAGTACATCGAACACAAGCTATAAAACATTTGTGAGTTTACGATTATATTACATAGGAAGGGATTTAATTAAAAATATTCTCAACTCTTAGTTAAGGTTTACCATGTTTGCATCTTATGGTGCCATCCTTTTTTTTCTTTCCTTTTTAGCATATACTCTCTGGATGTCTCTACCATTTAACATTATACACTTGTATGTCACACCTCTTATGTACTACCAATACAGGGAGTCTTCTGAACCCTGGTTTTCTGTTCTTTTTCAATTTTTCTCCTTTTTATTTTAGGGGAATTTTTTAAGATCCTACTTACTTCTCCTGTAGCCGTATTTTTTGTAGCTGTTTCACAGGTTACTGTGCTTGAACCTATTCTCGTTTGACATCTTTTGATGTTAGTATCGCCAAATGAGAACTATCTATGAGATCAACTACTTGCTGAATTTTGTCCAAAACCATCTTGGCTGCTTTCTGGCATAATTTTGTATAAATTTGCTGTCATCTGAAGCTCCACTAGGCTAAAATCTCTCCCACATGAATCTTTCCCTCTTAACTTTCTCAACTGTGATGTCATCCTTCTGCTGACATTTGAAACTCTCTGTGTTTCAGAGAGCTTTCTGGACTTTCATGACTGGAATATGTTTTATTTCATCTTCTGTAAAACTTCTCACTCCTATCTAGCCAGATTCGTTCTACTGCAAGTCTCTGATGGTACAGCTGTCCTTTGTCTGGACCCAGAAATGCCTTATTCTCTTCCTCACCTCATGTTCAGAATCATGTTCTCGTGTTCTCTCATGTTCAGAACAGAAATTGGCACTCCAGGCTGTGTAAGAAGCAGAATGCATATTTTCTATTAGAGAACAGCTTTTATCGGCAAAACCACGAGCAATTCCGAATTCAAATGTGAGATTTGGGAACATAGCTGTTGTCCAGCTGTTTATTGTGTTTGACTGCATGTGACCTGGTCAGATAGGCAATTCCATGTCAGGCAACTAGGAAAAAATATATCTCAGGGTTTGCACAAAACATGTAATGACCACTAAACAGTGGTAGTCCAAACTTTAGTCACAGGAAGCCTTTGTGACTGATTATCAACTAACCTTTCATTTTCTGCTACTGCTAATTTTGTCAGTGGTAAAGTGGGAGCTTCAGGCAAAGCTTTTTAGGCAGACCCTCCCACTGAATGACTAGGTGCAGAAAGAACGCCCTTGCTTTCTAAACTACTTCCCAGAAAGGAATCTAGATGCAACTGGATCCAGTCTTAGACCCAGACTTTGGTTTATGTCTAAATTAGGTTTAATTATGTCTAATTTAGGTTTATTTCAAAAGGATTATATAGGTGGAATTGAATCTTTATACAACTTTACTCCACAGGATTAAGGATGGCAAAACAAATAAATATATATATATAATTAATTTTTTAATTACAGTGCACTATTTTTGAAGCAACATTGAACTAATTATATTAAAGGTAGTAAAATCAATTATTAAGTAGAGACTGATGTTACTCACCCAAACCAACATCTGTGGGCAAATCTCTTTCACTTGGCCTTCATGAGTAACCTTGAGGAGCATCCACACTCAAGGGAGAAATCTCCACACACACACTCCAAGAGGAGTTATATTAGAAGACTCCTTGGTTCCTTAATCAGGTACTTTATTCTGCCACATCCTCAACTGTGTCAGTTTCTATCAGGATGTTTAACTTTGGGATTGATGAGTCAGGCTTGTGTTGGTATTATTTATCACCAAAAGCAGCATGACATCTTCTTGTCCATTCACCACTGATAACTCTGCAAATTGAGTATTAATCAAGTTGGTTTACCCCTACTCAAGGCTACATCCAGCTACACATGGTGGCCTGGCCTAAGACACTCTAGAGACAAGTTCTTGTAACAAAAGTGTTTGGAGTTTTGTCTTTTTGTTTTTAGTCCCCAGAGAAAATTACAAATGTAATCTCTTTTAGAAGAACATATTTTAATCAGTTTCCTCTTCTATTCATTAAAAAAGTAAGAATTACTCTTATCTGTGCCTCAGCGTGTTGCTATCATGTCATTGGACTTCAAATACTGCTTCAGGTATAAGATTAATTATTTTCTTTTTCATTCATCTTTAAGTTCTTCTTTTCTATGATTCATTCCACCAACTCAAAAAACAACTCAAAACCAGTAGAACTGTTTGGTCTTTGAACTGAGATTTGTCTCATCTAACTGTAAATGTCTACAATGTGGAAAAGCGTATGTGAGCTACAATGGTCCTGTTATTATTAATAGAAAAATAGAGAGACTCTTGAAGGGTAATTCACCTGAATTACTTTATTAATCTACTTTATACTGAATAAATTATATCATGGACAGTGAAGACAGTCTATGGTACAATTTCCCTGACAAAGGACTTGCTCCAATGTTATTGCAGTCCACTCACGGAGGCTGTGCACATGCAGGTTAATTGCTGGGAGCATTGTAAATTCATAAGTTACATTGCTAAAATCTCTTGCCCTCTGCTTGCTGTTAGACAACTGTTTAGCGTTGGGGGTGAGCCAAGGACATTAAGGAATTTTCACCATACAGTGACTCATGCCAAAAAACAAACAAACAAACAGCTAAAATAGGCCAAGGTAAAACAAACCTAGCAAGCAAATATCTTACAGTGCATGAGGGATGGTGGAAGCTTCCTCTCCCAGAAAAATATCACAGAAATGTTAACCCAAGTTATAAACCCAACCAATATAAAATTGTAGCAGTAAAAAATGGAACAAAAGCAAAACATTTATTTGACATAGTGTAGCTGTAGCTGTCTCTTAAATATTGTAGAGCATATCCTTTTCCTGTGATTTAATCCCAGATGGCAACTAAATACCACAGAACAGTATACTCATTTTCCCTCCCCCCTAGTGGGATGGGGAAGAAAACTGGAAAAAGTAAAACTCATGAATTGAAATACAAATAGTTTAATAATTGAAATAAAGCAAAAGATAATTATAATAATAACAACAATAGTAATGAAAAGAAGAAGGAGGAAGGAATAAAACCCAATAAAAAAAAGTGATGCATAATACACTTGCTCAACACTGACGAATGCCCAGCCAGTAGCCCAGCAGTGATCATCAACTCCTAGCAAACTCCCTCTAGTTTACATACTGAACATGACATTCTATGATGTGGAATATCCCTCTGGCTAGTTCAGGTCAGAGATCCTGGCCATGCCTCCTCCCAGCTTCTGATGACTTGCTCACTGGCAGAGCATGGGAAACTGAAAAATGCTTGGACTTGGAGCAAACACTGCTTAGTAATAACTAAAACATCAGTATATTTTCAAAAGAGGCCTTTGAAGGCAATGTTCTTGCCCCAGCTGACAGATAAAACCATAAACACAAATGGAAATGTTCCCTCTTTCACTCAGGATCTTCCTGACCTGTTCCAGCCAAAAGCCGGAACTGGCAAGAAAGTCTGTGTTTTCTGTTGCAGTGCTATGAGCCAGGAAAGAACATTTTTTAGTCCAATTGTTTGTCACATTAATGAGGGGATGACTGACTCAGTCATTCTATCCATACTTTCTGGACGAACACTAATCAATGTAATTGTTGAATGAACTGTGTTTTCAGCATAAAATTCACCTTATTATTTCCACAAAACAAATTACAAAGTTCTCTTTTTGCACATTTTAAGAGTACACTAAGCAGCTTACAGGAAACAAAAGTTAAGAGTAGTGCTTTCTGTTTGATATTTTGTTTGCTGAAAAGACATATTCCCTCTAATCCAGATAAGGAAGTGGTATCCCTAAGAGAAAAAAACTTCTGCTGAACTTCATCTCTAGCTACGTAAAGCTTAAATATTACTAGATATGACTTCTCCCAGTTTTCCCACAAATATTCAATGATTCCTTTCTGCTTGAAAAGGCTTCAAAATACGTCTTAAAATGGCTTATGCTAAGAGGTCATGGACAACCATGACCAATTTCTGCAACTTCTCATCTAGGCTCCACATTCCATTAAGGAAACAATGCTTCACTGAATTCATTTGTAGTTTCTCATCAGAAGAAGAGTTCAGACCCCTATGAGAGACACTGAAACAAACTTCAAAGTTAGAATAAGGAATGGATTCCTCAATTCTGATTTGAGGAAGAAGTCATCCATCAGTCCCACAAGGTGACCACCAATTGAAGACTGAACAACTGGACCAGTGTTCAAGCAAAGTGAGAATGATGGAGAAAACTCTTGGGAATGTTCCCTTACCACTGGCTTCCGACAACTGACACTGAGATATTACTGATGGTTGTCTCACTGCTGTATACAACTCTGAAGCACGATTAAAACTATAATGTCTATTTTTGCCTACAGACTTTATAAAGGAAAGTCAAATTACCTGTCTTTATACATTTCATATTTAGGTTATGTATTATAAAAAGCATATACTTCATTTCAATATTTGCCTAAAATTATACCTATTTAGAATTCTCCCCTTCCAAAGGAAAAATCAACATAACAAAAATAGTAGGAAGTTAGCAATGTTTTTGTCAGCATTTTTTCAGTCCAAGGAAGTGGTGCAGAAGTAAACTCTTCTACAGCACTTTAAATAATCTGCCTCTCTTTCTCGGTAAGATACTGACATATCTTAACAATTTTGATACAAGCCTGTGTTATTGCACTGTCCTATCTTTAATAGACAGTTGCCTTTCCAGGACACAAGCAGAGTGACATTTTCTTGGTAATGATTTTTGCTTTTATTACAGTATGGAAGTTTAATCTACCATGATCTGGTACATCACCTGAGAAAAGAATTTCAAAGCAATCTTTTTCATGTAAAATCTGATCAGATATTTACAGGCCATCACTGATAATTATGGTTATTACAAGTTTATGACAAGGCTAATAAACAGATTCTTGGACAAACTCAGAAGAGAAGCCTCCATGATAGCTTTATTATCTGACTCAAGGCCACATAATTGGAGAGATCTACCTCAAAGTCTTATTTTAGGATAACCAATAAAAAAGAAACTTACAAATGTAGCTCAACAGTCTGGAACAGTTTGAAAGTAAGGCCAAAAAGGAAACATTTTCTTCAAGGGTATTAAAAGTAAATGAATGTTGCATATGGTCATTAGGATTTATTTAAAATTAGCAAAGAATTTAATGAGACACACAGGAAAAATATTAAATAAATAAACTTATTTTTAGTATCTTAGCATTCAGAAGCATTTAAAATTATTCTCTCTGACTTTTCCTAGGTATGTAATTTCAGAAAACTTGAGCCCCTCAGGAAACACTTTACATTTTCATTTGTTCTGTAAATAAATATATTGTCCTTTTTCTTTTTTCCTGTGCCCAAAATACTGTATCATTCAGTAGTTTATTTTAGCCACTTAGGACATGTAGTCATCTGGAAGCTTTAAACTTTAAAACTGTATTGTGAAGATAAATCTTGAAGCATAAAAATTGCAGCTCAACCTGAATGAAGATACAAAGCGTAGGCCATAGGGACTCTCTCCTCATAGATGTCTTATAGAAAAATTCTTTGAATATTCCACTTCACAAATCTATGCTTCCTAGCTAAAAGTGCCATTAATGGATTTCACAGTAAGGCAAATTATTCCTCTCAGGTAGAGAAATCAAACAGCTGGTAGAGATGATATTCAAGTGTGTTTTTAAACCAGATGTCACTGTAAGAACAAACAATATCTTCTTTTCTTATACTAATTTTTTGTGTAATTTTAAGTCATATTAAGAATGCTATATATTTTTTTCAAAAACTGGAAAACATATTTTTTATGTTTCTTCAACTTTTTTTTTTTTTTGGTGAAGGAGTGAGTGAGTAAGTGAGTGAGTGATGCTTATACTGCTGTCCCTCTATGATGGGAAATAACAACTTTTTGCAATGGAACATATAAAAGAATACAATAACAGAGATATAGGTTTTTTACAGTTTGCCAATCATGCATGGCGTGGGGAGAGCTGTTGTCCTTACACCCAGCAGTCACAGGACTCTGAAGATCATGGTCTGTCTTTCCAATTGGACTTTTTATGAAATAGTGGCATAAAGACACCTAAATTCAAAGGTTTATTTTTAAATACAGTTCACTCTAGTCACAACAAGATTTGACAATGTAATATTAGTTGCATATTTGTGTAGCTTTCTTGTGAAGATTTTTAGGTCTATTTCTAGAAAAATTGCAATGTTGGGATTTGTTCTGTTTTCCTTTTCACAAAAGTTTGGTACATTAGTGCTTGTGTTAAATTGTAAGCGTTGGTAGAAACACACAATTAGTGAAATCTCTCCCATTCACACAGGTGCAAGTTCAGTCTAGCTGACTGAACAATAGAACTCTGCTTCAGAACTATGGAAGAAAATGGAGTAGGGATGACATCATTACACAACCTACTTCAGAAGCTTTAGGGAAGCATTGTGTCTTAGGTCCTGCATAGATACTGAGGAA
Source organism: Manacus vitellinus (assembly GCF_001715985.3). Taxonomy (NCBI): domain Eukaryota; kingdom Metazoa; phylum Chordata; class Aves; order Passeriformes; family Pipridae; genus Manacus; species Manacus vitellinus. The sequence continues at coordinate 23,654,360 of NW_021940682.1, read as the reverse complement.
AGTAAAATTGTCTAATATCAACATTTAAAATGTAGAAAATGCTTTCAGGTTGAGAAGAGAAAAAAAATATTTTTCCCCATGATTGCAGAGGTTCTTCTACCCAGTTAACTCTCACACCAGCAGAAACTTTTCTAGTCTTCAACAGGAGATAAAATAATCGTCAACAGGAGATGAAATAATCTTCAACAGGAGATAAAATAATAAATCAGATAAAAAAGTCTTTTCAAAGAAAGAAGAAAATACGGGAAAACCCGACATCCTTAAGCCAATTATGTTGAGTGAAAATTAAGTTTTAAAACATTAATAAATTTTTTTTTTCTCTTTGCCATATAAGGAGGTTGTCTTTTTTGGTTACACTTAATTCAGGTCATCTGGAGCACCATCTTTTGTGACAGCTACATCTTTGGCCCTTTCTGTGTGTAAATGAGATGAACCATGAAGTATTTTGCTGCTCCAGAATTTTCTTACTTTAGGAAAATCCCAGCTCGCTATTAAGTTTAACTTCTCTGACTTTTGTATTATTTGAAAAGTACAAAAAAAAGACAGATGGGGGCAAGGCAATCAATAAGGGATGTGGTAGTGATAAGGTGTAAAATAATATGGTTTTTAAGAGGAATATGATCATGTTAGACTTGTACTAGGAGATATTGAACTACAGGTAAGAGGTGCTCAGCCTGCGCAGGGTGTGCAGACTTGGTTAAATACTTTCCTTCATTTAGGAGAAGAACATTACAAATGTTCCTATTTTCTTTCATTTTTAAAATGGCCTTATGTTTGGTTCTATTCTTGTTCTTGTTCTTCTCCTCCATGTCACAGCCTTTTCAGCCTGTCAGATCTTTACTCTTTGTTTTTAAGCATGTCAATGAGGTTCGGATTTCAGCCTGTGAAATCCAAAGCTCCTTCAGTTTTCCCTGCTATAGACACAGGCTGAGCCTATGCACCTTAGAGGTTTCATGTACATACCTGTTAACATTCAACATGTAAAAACCCATAGCCTTCATATTTCTGATTGATCAAGATGCTTGTGTGCAAGCATTAAACCAACAAAGATGGTTTGCAACCACTTTGCACTTGTGAGTGTGTATGGGATCTGTCATGTTTGAATCTCTTCTCTAATGCTCATGATGTGGAACAAGTCTGACCTCTGACTAAACTGGACTTGGTACCCAAGTACATCCAGCCCAGTTTGTCATACGAGCATGTCCATCACTTCACCTTCCACTCAGTGGAGCATGATTCTATGCATGCACAATTAATATGGTCTGTGATTGCCAGATATCTCTAGTCCCTAATGGTCCTATTGGGACCACTTATGCATAGTAAGCTTCCAGGACTCTGTGAATTCCATACAGATGGATAAAGAAGCCTTATAATGGTAAATGGTACCTTAGAAAATGTGCAGGTAGGGAGACTGCCTTGGAAACACATTCATGGCAACCTTTCCATTTGGTTGGTAAGCATTTTCAGCTATGCATTTACCACATATTTTTGATCTACAGCCAATTTTCTTCAGCCCTTTATTCACCTCCTGTGGAGTACACAGCTTCATATATATTTTTGCAAAGCCATGTCTTGACTAGAGTTACTGCTATTATGCAATAGAACTCCTTCCAAATCACAGCCAAAACTACAAACAGCCTGGAGAAATAGTCAATGGTATCTCAAGGGAAATTAAAAAATCCCCTAGTCTTTTACTACCTATATTTAACCTATTTTGTATGAAGATTTTATGTCATTAAGCATAGGGGAAATAGTGCGGCCAATATTTCAGACCCTCAGGCTTCCATTAGAAATGGGCTACCTCAAAAATTGTATTCAACAGTAAGTATTTAAACTGTATGCAGATCATTATACCAGTATCACAAAATTGACTCTCAGTGTAAGTCTGAGATTTTTCTCCTGAAGAGGGAACCACTCCACAGTACATTAGCTTCTTTTCTGTATTGTATTTCAACAGACAAAAAAATAAGCAAAAAAGCTATTAACTAATTTTAAGTTTTGTGAAATAGATTACATAAGATAAGGCTGCTGGTGCACTAAAGTTGTAAAATATATACATTCTAATAAGCATGGAAAAGAAATTCTAATTCTTTTGCTCAGCAAGCAGAAAGTCTTATATTTCAGAAGTATTTTTAACTTGTGGAAAACCTACTTCACAAAGGGAGAGAAAAACATTTCCAAGCATTACCTGACCTTTTTGAAATCCTTGCTTGCAAAAAACATTATGCTGGAGCCTTATGTATCAGGAAAATTGACCCAAAAGGCATACCCACCATAGCTGTTGCCAGTAGAAAACATTGTTAGTTTGAAATTCATCCTGTTCTCTTTTGCCACTCCTGAAAATGTACTCTCTTCAAAAGGCTTCATGCTGGGAGGTGTGCAGAGGAGTTTCTGTGGCTGATTATCTAGCTGCGAAGCATTATCTGTTTGTTATGAACTCACAAAGCAATGAGGACACAGCAAAAATGTACATGTCCAATGCCTTGTGCTTGCTATTGCTGCCCTATTAGTGAGGGAAGGAGAGAATTATGTAACATCACACAGCTTATAAAAGTTGTGTGCTGACTTCAGTTATGTAGCACTCCCTAAAACATGGGCCTGTTTCTTGCTAGCAAGGACAATTTGGTGCCAATTTTGGTAATAAGATCATTTTTAAATGCCTTAATAAAAGCATTCGGTGGTGTACATTACGCTCCCACGTGGACAGCATCATTAATGCTTTGACTTTTTCCTTCTGAGAAAGCAGGAGGCTGGGTACTAAAATTAGAAATTAGTCATGTTACTAGGAAGTTAGAGTTTTATATATGCAACATAATCTATTCTCATATATACTGTTCTGCAGTATTTAATTGCAAGATTTGAAAAAAGTTCTGAATGAAGAGTAAAAAGAATTTCCAAGAAAAACAATATTTTAGACTTTTTTTTAAATTTCTAGATTATTTAATTGACAAAGAGATGCTAACTGAAAACTTGATATAAAATTCTTGACATTAAAAACTAACTTTTCATAAAATTACATTATTTTACATACAACTAGTCTTTCTTACAACCATACACTTTTATTCTTACTTCAGCAAAGTTTCACAAGTAAACATGTAAGAAAAGAGTATCATTTAGGCAAATAGCAATTGGTTGACTCAAGAACTATCATCTGAATGACATTTTAGCTATATTATATTACTTGTCTCCAATAAGTAGGCCTGGATACAAACCTTAGGTCTGAACTTTATATTCAGGACCTACACATCATCTTCCTTTTAATTGGCAGAACCCAAATACTCTGTTCTAAACACGCATATCACTTTGGAGACTGAACTCACTGCAATGTTCGCCTCAGAAACATTTTAAAATAAGTTCAGCCTGCAAACTGAGACTCTGGTTAGGGTTAGTTCATCAAGAATTAATTAGTCTTCTTTTCCACTACTTTCAAGGTGTTTGTGGCAATTGTTGTGAGTGCCTGTAAGATGAAGCAATCTGGCTTGAGCAGAGAGATCAGACTCCCTGGCTACTTCTACCATGCTGGAGAAAAAGCGCTACAAAGCACAACAAAGGAAGAACAGGCTTGCTTTGAACATTGGTCTCCTACTGAACCTTCATTCAGCAGTGGACTCAAGCACTAAGCAATTAGAAGAAAGATTATTCATTAAATCCTTATTGATTATGTAGTTGCACATACAGTCCAAAATCAATCTGAATCTCCTAAAATCCCATTGTATACATTTTCCAGACCACCCTTCTTCTGAGACCCGACCTTACAATAATTTTTTGTCCAATTTATCCTTTTACTGGTCCTATTGAACTCTATCTGAAATGTTCAGCAGATGTAAAATCTCCCCGATGCCTGTTGTAAAAGGTGTGATAACTTTTCAATATACACTGCTAGTTGTATCCATATCTTCTTAGTCTATACTATGAATTACAGATTTCAGTTTAAAGAATCACATCTTTGGTTTAATGCATAATTGTTGTTTAAGGGCACTGAAAGCTTCTAGGTTTTGTGGCAGCTAGTTAAGAACTGATTTCATAGCAACAGGAAGTAAGCTGGCTTCTCTGTTTTATATCACTTGTACTGATATCAAATAGACAAGGACATAAAAGACACCCTCTAGTTTGTCTCTGTGTACTAAACATAAAAAGAAGAAGAAAGGTTTTACAATTCAGAGCAATTCTGTCAAAAGATTACTTTATACAGGTACTTATTCCACTTCTCATTTGCATATTAAATCCTTCTTGACAGATCTCTCAGTGGAGAGTAAATTAGAAAAGTTAACCTCTCTTTATCCATTATGTATGTGCTGCATAGTCTAAAATGACTAAGTTTTCTTCACATACTGTGTGCTAAGGTATAAAATTAATATAAAAACTGGATCTAGAATATATTTTTTGTTTGCTAGAAATAAGAGCATAAAAGCATTAGGAATGGTTTTCTTTTTAATTAACCACTGATATTTTAATGTGTCAAGATGTATGCTGCAATAGAGAGCTTTTGAAACTACCCTGAAGAGAAATGACAAATGATTATCTATAAGTTAATGAATTGAGTTCTGTAATGGAGTGGGTAGAGCTAATTGATATGAAGTAATAAGAAAATCTAGCAAGAGCTGAAAGGGAAAAATCTTCAACCTGACGTGAAATGACCAAGGAGAACTGATGACAGAGAATAAGTAAGCAGCAGAGTCTGTAAAACTGTCACTAGAGTTCCTGCTGAGTGAGGTTGCACTGAAGAATTATTGTATGACTTCCACCGTATAAAGGAGGATTCCTGATAGCATAAAGTGACATCTAATCTCAGTCCATAGAAAAATCAAAGAAGAAAGAATGAAATACATATATTTCAGTTTCAGACACCATGTTTCTAATTGGATGTTTACTATATTGTCTTCAAGAAGACCTAGTAGACTGTTTTAGTCTTATTTTCAACAGTATACCCTCTCTAACACTTAATTTGGCTAAAATAGGTAGAATTTTCACATAGTCAGAACTGCCATCAGCAAGATGAACATAGATAGCATTGATATCATAGATATCATTGATATCATAGACACTTTTTTTTGAGAAATCTGAGTTGCCTTCTCAGATGCATTTCCACTTTGCAAATCCTTCACCTGAAGAGAATTTTTAAAGAAACTCCCACTCCATCCTGCCAAGAGCCATTTATTAATTACATCCTCTCACTCATTATTTCCAGAATCATAGAATCATTGGATGTTTGGGATGTGAGGGGACTTTAGAAGTCATCAATGATGACCCTACAATGAGGAGGGACATCTTTAACTAGATCAGGTTGCTCAGAGCCAAATCCAATCTGATCTTGAATGTTTTCAGGGATGGGGCATCTACCACCACTCACACAACCTGTGCCAGTGTTTCACCATCCCCATTGAAAATAATTTCTTCCTTGTAGCTAGTCTGAATTTATGTTCTTTTAGCTTAAAACCATTACTCCTTGTTCCATCAGTACAATCCCTGATAAAAAGCCTTTCCCCATCTTTTAAGTTTCCTTTAAATATTGAAAGGCCACAATAAGTTCTCTCTGGACCTTTCTTTTCTTCAGTCTGAACAACTCCAACTCTTTCAGTCTTTCCTCATAGGAGAGGTGCTCCACCCCTGTGATCATTTTTGTGACCCTCCTCTGGGCTCACTCCAACAGGTCCACGTCTTCCCTGTGCTGGGGACCCCAGAGCTAAATGCAATATTCCAGTGGGTCTCACCAAAGCAGAGTAGAGGGTCAGAATCACCTCCCTCGGCCTGCCGGTCGCACTCCATTTTGATGTAGCCCAGGATCCTCAGCTGTGCCAGTGCAACTCCTTGCATGTCCATACAAAAAATGGACTAGTGAAATTGCTCAATTTAAAATAAAACTTATCCTCAAAATCTGTATCTTATATTTAAAAGGGACCATTAAACAGAACTGTCAGATGACCAACTGATCTAGCAGAATAAGGAGGAGAGTTACCTCCAGTGAGAAGCAGAAAAAAGAGATCTAGAGGATGATGAGATGACAATTTTTTGATAGGGTGTGCTTAAAGTGAATGATGGAAAGAGAGTTCAGCAGCTACAGATAAGTGCTCTCCCAGAAAGTGAGATGAGTTATTTAGCTTGGAAAAATGTAAATCACAGCTCCCAAATCCTGTATTAGCATCCTAATTACTTGCACACAATGTGTTAAGAAGGACTGGGTTATATAATTCATTACCTGTCCTGATGAAGACAGTTCAGAGGCTTGAAGGGCCATTGAGCAAGAAAGAGGAGCCACATCTCTGTAGCTTGGTGATTCAAGCATTTGTCTGGGAGAAGGGTAGCCAACTTTCAAGGATTTCAAATGCATTTCATACTAAGCTGTACTTAATGAAAATAATTATTGCCCTCAATGAGCTAAAAGGTGCTTAATCTGTGAAATTCAATATGACATATTCATCCTATGATGGTCTAAAGTTGAGTATTTAGGCATCCAGTAATGGCAGGATTTAAAACTCACCCTTATTTTCAGCATTTCCTCTTGGCCAAATTTGGTAACTCCCAAACTGACACACTGACTGTTGTGATCCTGTGAAAAAGTCCCATGTGTTTCCCCAGTCTAGAAGGAGAGTTGAGATTTACCACTAACTGCAGATTCCAGTCTCAAAGTCTATGCTTCTAAATTAGGCATTGTAATACTAAGTAACACAATGCATAAATCACCTCGTGAAAGTACTCCTAAATGCTCAGGGTGTTTTGTGGCTGTGAGATTGGATAATCAGATAACTCTTTAGTGCTTCTAATATGTTGTCCAAATTCTGACTTCAGATACAAGTAACTGATCCCGATAAAGTTAAAAAAAATCTTTATATATTCTTTTTAAGTGAAATGTCTAAAAGGCATCTTTTTCTGAAGTGGGCATAAATGTTTGACTTTCTGTGGCTGAAAAAGTCCGCTATGTCTGAGTCATGTTTCTGGTACAAGCTCACCACAGCCTGAGAAATTTGCAAAAGTGCAAACAGAGTGGAATTTTCCATAAACTGGTGCCACCATAATATGCACTGTGCAAAGTTCAGTTTATAAACATTTAGAAAAAAAAACATAAAAAACCAGAAGTCTGTAACTGGATGAGATATTTGAAATGTTTCTAAGAAGCTTTTGGCAAAGTGCAAAAGTAGATATTTGATCATGGATTATCTACTAAGTTTAGCTGACTCACATAGATTTCAGAGAAAGTAGAGCTTTATTATTATTAGTGACATAGAAAGAATATCAAACAAATAACAGAAACTTCATACCTACAGTGTGTGCGTCCCAGAATGTATAAATATTACAGTGATGACAAACAACTGGGTAGCAATTTTTTCCTTGATTAGTTAGGTCTCCGAAATTCAGGTATGTGTTTTCAGAATGGTGATAGACCTGAAAAGGGTCATTTATCCTAGGCACACTTGTACATAGGCAAGTTTTAGTCTCAAGGAAAAGGGCTGCAAAGAGCCTACTCCTTCCCCAACCTGCTTCTCCAAGGCAGGGAGACCTGTCCCACTATCAGTTAGTTGCCTGTGGGTGTCTGAGTGAACAGTCAGCTCACAAAACACAAATGGCAAACACAGATTTAGGCCTAGAGCAGTAACCCACACATACACCTAATGCAGTCTCAAGTCTTGAGTTATCCAGAACAGTGGTATATGTCAACAAGGAGAGGCAGGAATTTAAACTCAAGATTGGTAGGCAAACACAGCCCACTGGTGACGTGAAGAGCACTATACACCTTTCAGTATACAGTCCTAAAAGTTTTGATTGCAAAACAAAACTGCATTTAATTTATAGTTGAGCAGGACATTGTACTAGTCTGATATCAGATAGAACTATAACTTAGTAGCAGTTTAAATCCAGATCCTGAATGAATCGTTCCAAACTTAGCAAGTGTTTGAGATACTGCCTTAATTACCGTTTTCCTTATTTTGACTTTCAAAGCAATTCATAAACAAAACAGATATACAAGTTCACTCTACTAAGATGAGAGCATCTGTTACTCTAGGACAAAACTCTTCTGCCTTTGAATTAGAATCAACATGAGCTTAAAGTCACGCATAAGTATGAGCAGTATGCTGATCTGAAGTAATAATGATAATTCTATCATTTAACAAGAAGCCCTGCATGTTTTTAAATATAACTTTAAATTTAACTTGAAGTAGCAAATTACTTCTCAATGTTCAGTGACACACAGAAGAGAGACCAAAAATAGAATAAATGTACTCTTGATTTGCATAAAAATCATACTAAGAAAGAATGTGCTATGGTTAGAAAGATAAAAACAACAATGCAATGAGAACAGCAGGAAATAATGTAATTCTTGCATGAATTGTTCCTGGGTTCAGACATTGGATATTTCAAAGAAAAGCTAAATGTGTTTCTGAACAATTTTACATCTGTAGAGTTCAAAAACTGGTGAAATATTGCTGTTTAAAATCTAAATGTAATAAGCACCAAGAAGGCTTTGCCAAAGTAGATATTGACAAAGAGCAGCCAAGGGATTACTCATAAAAAAGGGAACAGAAGCAAATCAGTCATCTGCATCTTAAGGGAAATGGAAAATAAACTCACAGAAATCTCTGGCAGTGGAGTTTGTAAAAATTATGGCTATCAAAGCGATATGGGAGAAAATGAGAATGTGATATTAACTCTGTCCTCAAGATTTTAGGCAAAAATTTCTGTTTATTGCTTTCCTAGTTTAATTCCTAGTTCTTCCACTAACAGCTACAACCTTCTCAGTTGCTCCCTTAACATATCACATTACAAAGTATCAGCTACCTACAACCAATTGGTCACTCCCAGTATGACATAAAAAGGATAAATGTGATGCTTCAGTCTCTGATTTTTCTCAGATCATTTTAATATTATTGATGTAAAAAAACCTCTTCACTGGGCAAAGAAAAAGATTTACTACTCTAATTGTAAGTGTTGTGTCTGAATGCTTTAGCAGATGAGAAACTGGAATGATGTAGGATGTACCTAAAAAAATCTCTTTAAACTGAAGATATTTAAAGAAAACAAACCCACACCCACCACTCTAATAGAATACTTTGACAACTTAACGGACTTCTCTTTGAAGAGAGTTTTTTATTAGGGACAAATGAAATGCAAAAATACATATTCCATGCAAACTGGACATATTTGTAGAACAACTCATGTTACAAAAGTATGTTACATTCACCTATTCTTAGGTAAATATAAGCAAACAAGAAAAATAAGTATAACTTCAATTAAGAAACATCACCTCCATTCTCTTCTCTTCTGATGCAGATTTACATCATCATGTCCCTAGCCTGTCCTGATCTAGGTATCAACAGAGGTTGTTAGATATCAAAAAAATTTTGATAAAAAGTGTTTGCCTTCCTTTGCATTGCTTGGGATGTCTTCTTTTTATTGTCTTGGGAATAAAGAATATGTAGGGGATTAATAACTGTGAGGTGCAAGGGTGAGGAGTCAAAATGGCACTTATCAAACCATTTTTGCAGTCCATCTTGTTCCCTGCCAAAGAAAACCTCACTCAGCCCAGCAGCTTGTGAAGAGACTGCTCCAACTGGCCACAGACAAAGCCTTCTGAGAAGTGGCTTGTGCTTGTCATGCTGCTGTCAGGTATAAGCGGGCCATTGGGAAGGGCACTGAACAGGTGACCTACCTGGTGGATGAGGGGAAGATTGTGCATGTGGTCTATCTGGACTTCAGCAAAGTCTTTGACACCATCTCCCATAGCATATTCCTGAAAAAGCTGGCAGCCCACGGCTTGGACAGGGGCACCCTGTGCTGGGTTAGGAACTGGTTGGAGGGCCGGGCCCAGAGAGTGGTGGTGAACGGTGCTGCATCCAGTTGGCAGCCGGTCACTGGTGGTGTCCCCCAGGGATCAGTGTTGGGCCCAGTTCTGTTTAATATCTTTACTGATGATCTGAACGAGGGGATTGAGTCCACCATCAGCAAATTTGCAGGTGAAACTAAGTTGGGGGGGAGTGTCAATCAGCTGGAAGGCAGGAGGGCTCTGAAGAGGGTCCTGGACAGACTGGAGAGATGGTCTGATTCCAATGGGATGAGGTTCAACAAGGCCAAGTGCTGAATCCTGCACTTTGGCCACAACAACCCCATGCAGAGCTACAGGCTGAGGACAGAGTGGCTGGAGAGTGGCCAGGCAGAAAATGATCTGGGAGTCTGGATTGACAGGAAGCTGAACAGGAGCCAGCAGTGTGCCCAGGTGGCCAAGAAGGCCAATGGCATCCTGGCCTGGATCAGGAACAGTGTGGCCAGCAGGACCAGGGAAGTGATTCTTCCTCTGTACTCAGCACTGATGAGGCCACACCTCGAGTACTGTGTGCAGCTCTGGGCCCCTCAGTTCAGGAAGGATATTGAGGTGCTGGAGCAGGTCCAGAGAAGAGCACTAAGGCTGGTGAAGGGACTTGAACACAAGTCCTATGAGGAGAGGCTGAGGAAGCTGGGGTTGTTTAGCCTGGAGAAGAGGAGGCTCAGGGGAGACTTCATCACTCTTTACAACTGCCAGGTGGGCGTTGGTCTCTTCTCCCAGGCAATCAGCAGTAAGACAAAAGGGCATGGTCTTAAGCTGTGCCGTGGCAGGTTTAGGTTAGGTATTAGGAAGAAATTCTTTACAGAGAGGGTAATCAGGCATTGGAATGGGCTGCCCAGGGAAGTGATGGATTTTCCATCCATGGAGGTTTTTAGGATGAGAATGGATGTGGCACTTAGTGCCATGGTCTAGTAACCACAGTGGTGTTGGATCAAGGGGTTGGACTTGATGATCTCAGAGGTCTTTTCCAACCTGGGTGATTCTATGATTCTATGACAACCACCATATTTCTGTGGGGGCTTCACAATATTAAAGAGCCTGGATGGCTCAGAGAAGCTATTTAATACAAGTAAATTTCTTTATGTGCAATTTGCCTATTTTCTTTATGTCTCACCCCAATATTTCCACCTCTGTGAAGGATAATGGGAAAGATTGTCACCAGGCAGAACGGGGAATAAGTGGGTAGGCTGCACTGGTAAGAACGGCAGAGAAAGGTTGTGTATAATTTTCTCTGGAGTTTGAAATAGCTGCCAGTCATCATGAAGTATGTGACAAAAGACCTTAGAGAGGATCCAAAATTTTTCCTCTGAGGTCCAAATGCAATCTGGAAGCATCTTGTCTAACTTTGCTGGTCCTCATTTACACAAAGAATTAACCTATCATGATGTCATGTGAGTGTTGCATATAAAGGGATTGACAAAATGGTTACTTCTGGGAGCTGGCCTTCTTTCCTTTTTAGAACTTATAATTATAGTGCCTGAAATAAGATATTGCCAAGTACCAGATGTACTTGGCAATAGAGTACCAAAACCCACATGCTCATTCTTTCTGTTTTGTTTTTGTTTGTTGGTTTTCTACTTTCTTTTTTTGTTTTCTTCTTACACTCTTACATCTTTCATGGAAGGACTACCACATTCGGGCACCAGCCAAAGGAGTAATTCAGTTTGTGTTTGAGTCTGCCTTCAGTGAGACTATACATTGCTGAGTCAAACATTGGAGCTGAAGTGTTGTCCCAGATTTGATCTAGAACACTCACCAATTTTGACTCTGACTTGGTAAAGCATTTAAACATATGCACGATGCTCAGTTTTTACTCCCCCTGATCCGAGCGAGACACTAAGGTACCAATGTGGTAAAAAGCATTAACAATTAAAAATGCACATCACTGTTCTGCTGGTATAAATATTTTCTCTTAAACAATTTATAATAGGGCCAATCCTGTAGTTATGCAGCCTGTGCTCTGGCTTTCAGTTGCATTTCTTTCCATATTCAAATGCCTTTTGAATTCAGTTCTACTCTCTGGGCTAAAATGAACACTTGTAAGAATACGGTAATTAAACAATTACAAAAATGTGAACATTCTATGCTGAACAACCACAGGCCCCTTTCGAACAACCTTTTTGTTCTTTCTTCATCATCTGTAATTTTCCTGGCTTTTTATTTATGTTCCCCAGCTATCAAACTGGTTTTATGGGACCCTCGTAATTTCTTTGTAACTTGGTTGTTGTTGCAGACTCTCACTACACTTCTCTGATGTGTAAAAAAATACAAACCCAGCAAGGTGTGAAGATTCAGTAATCTGTGGAATCAGCTCTGAATCACAGCTTCTATTGGTTTTGCCAGCTTTTACTTGGGGCAGGGTTTATAAAATAGCCTAAGCAGCCGCAAAAAAGAGATTTGGCTTAACTGCTCATGGTCCATAGTGATCAACTGCAGGAATAACCTCATGAAATAAAGGCCACATTTGGTCTGTCAGCATTGGGAAATGTCGGCTTCCAGATCACCTGTGCTTCAAATATGAAAGAACTTAACATTTTCTGAAAGATTTTGTGAAATATGGCTGTGTCATTTTTTAAAGAAATTAATTGTAAAACCTGCAAGTCAGCTGAATAGATATGGGGATTTTTTTTACATAAAATATGTTATTTTCATGTAAAATCTTTTAATGCCATCTAGCAGACTGGCTTTCAAAATGCAAATATTTTGTGGTCTTACATTATTTCCTACTGCATGTAGCTATTTTTACTTGTTGCCAAGCAGCATCAAGTGCTAGATCTCTTAGTAGTCACCCAAACAGAAGATAGATGCAACAAACACTAAATGACATGCAGTACCAAATGTAAGCATAGAATGGTCTAAACCTTGTGAATCACTTCAGAACCCTGAAATATTTATCGAAAACAAGAGTCGTGGTGAAAAACTTCCAATACTATTTGTTAAATTGATGCCTTAAGGCCCTTTCAGTTTTTTTGATTTTGCTAATTTTTATAAGCTTTATATATAACTATAGTAGAAGTAGATTTTAGAAGTAGCTATATTGTATTCCTCACATTTTAGCACCCTTTAGTTTACACATTCCTCAACCTTCTTACCCTATTCCATGCTCCCCATATCAATTCTACCCCTGAATTCCGTAGAAATGTTTAGTCTCTTGTCAAGGCAAGGCCTGTGCTGTTTAGAGAACTCTCATATCTTGGCCTGAACAACAGAACACAGTCAAGAACTGTGTGACTGTGTACCCTTTGTGCTCTGAAGATGGTGATGGTGATGAAGAGGTGGTCCCAAAAAGTCCCCAGACCCAATTCCCAGGAGGTGGGCCCGGGGTGGACCAGAGCAAAGGCTACGGGGTGGAAACACTTGGGATTGGACAGATATTATTATAAAATGTAACATCTCAGGCACAGCCAGCACGTGTGTCCTGTAACATCTATGCCTTGGCACAAATTAAACCTTTCCTTATCTCACCCTCAGTTAACTGGTCCTGAGTTTTTTCTTTAGCATCAGCTGCTGGCATCAAAATTAACAGGTTATTTTATGGCTAGAAAGAAGTAGTCTTTATGACAGTACTACACTGTAGTTCTTCAACAGCTGTGAAGTCTGGCATACTGATCCCAGGTAAGAATGAAGCTCTAATGTTTGTAAGTCTTCAAATGAGAGATCTCATGATCTGTGGAGCATTTTTATTATAAAATAATTGAAATATATAGAATAATATATATTGTAATATATACACTGTATATAGAACATATTATTCATATGATATATTCAAGATAACGCAGTATTATGTTGTATGAGAAGCAATCTAGTTTTCTCATGTTCCAAAAATAGTCAATGGATAGACAGACTTCTCCAAAGAGAAATTCAGGGCATTCTGCTGAGTTTCTGCACTGTAACATCTTCTCAAGGAGCTCTTTTCTCCTCATCAGTTATACAGGCAGCTCAGAGAGACAGAAGAAGCAGCAAAGTAAGATGTGTGAAGTTATGTGATGAAACCTTCTCCTGCCAGTTCTAATTCTAATGAACTGGAAGTCAGAATATTGCACATCACAAAGGCATAAGGCAGACAATACGAATGAATATGCTCACAGGTATATATGAACTGCTTCTAAAACAAAAAGGAGGGATAGAAAAGGGAAGAAGAGTACCAATTCTTTCTTTCTTCTGTCAATGGGAACTTTGTAAAATGTTTCGTTTGGTAGAGATTCAATAATATTATTTTTTAGGTTTGCTTCTCATGGGCCCATTGTCAACTGCAGTGGGATTTTGTGCTCTTTTTGGGGGTTGTTTTGGCTTTTTTTTTTTTTACAATGTAATCTTAATTCAATCCCATAAATCCCACAATTAACTACATCTCAGGACCTCACACTCAGATTTGCTCAAGAGAGGCCCAAAATGGGAAAAGTAAGTAATAACAGATCGTGTCTGTGGAGTATAGTACTGTTTGGGACAGGTTGTCACACACTGATTGCTGACTAGTGTCCAAGTCTAGAAGCACAGATGTGCATACCAAACATGGTGAGAGAAATCAGAACCAGAAAAGATAGGAAAAAGGAAAAAAAATAAAATATATCAACAATAAAAAGAAGGAAAACATACTACATATCCTCATGGGGAATCAGAAATTCCTATAATTTTAAGATTACATTAGCTTGTAATATATTACTACTTTTTCTGCTTTCTAGAAGTTTTAATACTCGCCTTTGTTATTTCATCCTGTATAGGAGAGTGCATGGCTGCATAGTTTGAATACTTGCATCTGGCTTTATACTGGAGTGTGCTGTAACTACTTTTCATAAGCCAAGCATCTTGTGAAAATGGCAACAGATTTCAAAAGCTAAATTTAAGATAATACCAATTGCCTCTTACCATCTATGAATTTGTTGAGAGGTATTGTATGCTAACAGGCAATGCAAAGATTGCCAAAGAATTTTGGAAAATGAAAATTGATCTGGAACTACAGGAAGAGGAATTAAATCTATTTACTTATAGGTCTCACTTGGTTACAACAAAATATTTAAATCCAAATGCTGAAGGGAAATTTCCAGGGAAGCTTTTCAGCAAAAGCAAGAATTCAGGTGTTGTCTCTGGCTTTGAATCACTTACTAAGAACTTTGCCTCCTCTGCTTATGTCACATGCTGCCAGCAAAAGTTTTACTGAAACCATCAAGGTAACTCATGAATTAAAGATTTTCTCAGTATGAGCAAAAGAAACTCTTTGCTTCAGCTGCTTTTGTAGATACCCAGGTACCCATTAATACACATTATTTCCTTAGTCTTTGGTTATTATTGATTAGTCTATTAAAACTTCTGTCTATGAATCACATCAGTGAAAATCATTTCTACTACATACTTCCATTTAATCTAAATGTATAAGTAGTCCTACTGACTTCAGTAAAATTACCTACACAAAGTCATGAGCATATATATGTCCCTAGAACGAAGGTTTATTTGGAGGATATTTAAAATAGATTAAAAAATTCATATCTGAACTTTTATTTCTATCAGGTCAAAATCACTGGAACAAAAAGAAAGACAGAGAAAAGTGTTTTCTGTAGAGATTCTTAGCATAAACATAGTGACTCTCCAGAAATGCAGTAACAGGTAATTTTAGACTTCCAAAAATCAAAATGTCAAAAATAATTTACTTGTTGAATTCTTAAGGTTTAAGTTTCTGCTCTTTTTTTCCTTCCCTTCCTGCCATCCTTGTTTCATGTTTTCTGCTCCACTCAGACAAGGTAAATGGGCTGCCTCCTGTTCTACTGACAGTCACTGTGCTTTAAATACTTGTACACTGTATTCAACATATAGGCTTTTAGCTAACAAATAAAAACAGTTATACCATCCATCACAGTCTAGGCTGAAGCAAATGTTACTTTTTTTCTAGGAAAATCTGATACAGACCAATTTTCAGACAGAAAAGTCAGCCTTCTGCTCCAAGTCCAATCTCATAAATCTGGTCTGCTGTTTTATAGTCCTTGGCCAAGTTTTCAGTCACATACAGTCCAGCCTCTTGGGAAGAGGGCTAACTAGTCTGAGGAAACAAAAAGAGAGGAACAAAATAGAATATTTGAAGTCACCAGTTTATGCAATAAGTCGTCTTCCAATGCCAAGTGAAATTATTTGCAAAATATGATTCTAGTGACAAAAACATTACTAATGTTAGCTTGTCTCTTGAAAAGACAACTCTACCTCCTTACCCACCTTATAATACTTTTCAGATCACTATGAGCTTGTCTTATTGCAATTTAGTAATTACATTGTTGCCTAAAGAAAACTCAGGGAGAAAAACTCCAGGGCAACTTAACTTGGAGGTAAGGGAAGGGAAGGTTTTAATGAAGCCTCTCAGGCATCGGGGTTACAAGTCATGCGCGTGCTCCCCCCCAAACCAGTGCTACAATTTTATAATAATGTCCATCCAATGCCTGATTTATCGACCCCCCCAACTTTGCCCCGTTCCACCCTCTGACCCACCCCTCAGGAATTGAGTCTGGGGGCATTTGGGGACCCTTCCTTCCTCATCTTCCTGTTCTTCAGGGTACACTGTCCTTGGAGCTTGTCCAAAGTTCTGGGTGATATCTGGTGGTCCAGGCCAGGGAGCAGATATTCTTAAACAAAATGAAGGCCTACCCTGGAAAGAAGACTAAATATGTTACTGGAATTTAGGGGGACTTGATATGGGGAATATGGAATGGGGTAAGAGGGTTGGATGTATGTGTAACTACTGTGCTAAAGGGTGAGGGAATAAATGCAGCTGCTTCTAAAATCTACTTTCACTACATAACTAATTCTAAAACCTATAAAAATTAAAAAAATCAAAAACTCCAAGGCAACACGTTGCTTGGGTATGATTGTTTTCACAGTTTTTTTAGTATAAACTAAAATACAGAAGGAACTTTTAACTAGTTGTATTTGAGAAAAAAAGTTGTTGGCCACACCAGCAGTAGAAGCAAAGGTGGCAGGAATACAGCTTATTGTTAACCAACCTGCTTAAGTTAGTGAGTTACAGGATGTCCTGGAGAAAATTCCTCTTAATATGCCAGTTAGCTGGGGTTCCACTGTACTTGCAAAATTGATGTTAAGGACTTGAATCGGTATTTATGTTTTTAATCAACGTTTGCATGAAAATATACATGAGCAATATTTTAAATTTCTATCAACTATGTATCTACAACTATGTAGACATACTTTCTTCTCCTCTGTGTTTATGAGAAACCAGAGGTGCGTTCTGTGTAAGGTAGAAAGAATGAAAACTCTCAATGATTTAAAATGGCATCAAGATACTCTTGGTAGAGGTGATGATTCTGAGAATAAAAACCCAATAGCTACTATTCTATTAAATGCAAACTCTTCTCTGCTAGTAAATAAGGAAAGATAAAGCAACATGTTCCAGCATTAAAGGTTTACTGCCATGAAAAGCTATATAGTGTACTATTCTCTCTGTGAGACCATGAAACACCACGAAAACAAACCATAATGCATCAGTGGGTTGAGACATTGGTGAGTCACAGCATAAGTATTTTTTCAGAACAGAAACTGCATAACAAAATTGTTCAAGTAGCCAAGAAGTATGTAGAAACCTGCATATTTTTCATAAGAATAAACATTACTGAATCCTCAATCAAGACAGGCAAACAGTGAAAATGTTTCTGGATGTATTCAAATGACATTTTAAATGAATACTCTGGTTATATTACACTGGGGTGTTTTTTTCTGTCAGCGAACTTTCTGTCACAAGTAGACAATGAAAGTGAAGTTCAAATCACAACAATTATTCCTATGTGAAGAAAAGTGTTTAGTACATATGAATACTGAGCTAAGACATTGCACTGTTTTTCAAGTATTGGAGGAAAACTATGCCGTAAACATTCTCTAAGCAACCAGCAGACTCTCAATTGTAAATAAGCACAATAAATGAGCAGCGTAAGAGATGTACAAGTTTCTTTATAAATAATTTTAAATATTAATAAAGTGAAGGCATTATCTATAACATATCAAGGAGCTAAACTCATCAAACCACACATTTGGTATGTACCACTAGTTTATTGGTATTCCAAAGCTAAAATTTTGGCTGAGTTCTCAAGTAGTCATGAAGTATATGTAGCATGTGGGTGATCAAATTGGCAGCTTCAGTAACTGCCTTCCATCCCCCTGCTGGTTTAAGTCTCTTCCTCTCTCTCTGGCTGTTAAAGGAGGATCTTCTGAGAGGGCAATGCCCAGTGTTGACGTGTCTGTCTCCATTGATTGTAGAGGAACACAAAGGATAGCCGCCTCCTATCCCAAATACCTATAGCTATTTAATAGGAGATGATGCACTGATGCTACCCTACTGCAGCAAGAAGGACTTGGTTTACTTGGGTGTCTCATTGCACTGAGAATACCAGAGTTCCCAGGATATATTTAAACAAGAAAACTTTAAGTCTTAAACCAATATTACTGGGAGGGTATTATCAGCCAAAAATAACAAAATCTGAGTAATTCAAATTCCTACCAAACATGGAATGTAATATCACTGATTAGATTTTGATTAATTTCTCCATGTTTTTCTCATGCTCAAATGATATAAACATCATAGTTGCTATCAGTGAAGAAATACAGCAGAATTTGCTATAAGCCTTTGTTTTTAGCTTCCTAAAAGATCTGTATTCTGATTTCCTATTTGTATTATCTATGTTCATAGCATTATATTTTTCTAATTTTCTATCAGGACATATGGCATGGATTCATGGTAAATTCTTTACTGTGAGGGTGGTGAGGCACTGGAACAGGTTGTCCAGAGAAGTTGTGGCTGCCCCATCCCTGGAAGCGTTTAAGGTCAGGTGAGATGGGGTTCTGAGCAATCTGGCCTAGTGGAAGATGTCACTGTCCATGGCAGTGGGTTGGAACTAGATGATCTTTAAGGTCCCTTCCAACTCAAACCATTCTATGATTCTATGATTTAGGAAATTTTAGTAAGTTGCATAGTAAAATGAATACATCGGTTCTGTAAGTGAGTGTCTTGGCATCAAGTCATGGCTACTCAGTGGTTTTACTATAAGCAGACACTGAACTAGATGTCTGCACAGATTTCTAAATTTTGTTCTTCATAAAAGTAAACAAAAATCTAAATAGCATGTTAAAATAGAAATGTTTTGCTAGAGAAAGCAAAATGTGTGTACTGTGTTTATTTCAAAGTTATTTATTAATACTTAATTTAAAAAAGAATATATACAGAAATGTTGATCAGAGGACAAAGTTCTCTCAATAAAAGGTTCTGGGCAAGATTTCAAAGTTACTGACTACAGATCACTCAAAAAAAGGGCCTACATTTACAAATTTAAGTGTTCAGCGTTATCTGATGATTATTTTGAGGTGTTTCAAATTAACTCCTCAATCATTTTTGAAACTATTTCTTCTAAATATGCCCTGAAATTAAATTATATGTTGCAACTGATTAATACAGATTATAATTTTTAAAATATTTGTTGCAAAAGACAACTTTGAATGATGGATGATATTAGTACATAATTTTCTTACCAGAAGTAAAATAATAACTGAAGTAGTGTGGTGGTTTTGGACAAGCACTGGAGAATTGGAACTCTGAATAAGTCACTCCCCTTTTGGTCTTTTTCCTCCCCCCTGCCCTCTCCTGTAATGAAGGGGCAATACGGGGAAATATAAGTAAGAATAACAATTTACTAAAGGAAACAGCCATAACTACAAAGATACAGACGAAAACGGTTTAAACCATTGGAGCAGCTCCAACCTGTAGCAGGGGTGGCTGCAACCTGGGGCCTGATTTGCAAAGCAGTAGAGTGGTTTTTCGAGGTTTGGGGTGGCTCTCCTTTCAGCTGGGACTCACAGAGTGACCCCAACTTGCAGTGAAGAGGTTGTCTCTCTCTCACTGGGAAAATGACGATGATGGTGCTTCTGTTTCTACCCTCTGGCTTTAAAAGGGGTCTGTCCATTCCCTTCTGCAACTCAGACCAGGAAAAAACGGTTCTGCTTCCCATGCTGAAAGAGACAGTCCATCAAAAATGATGAAATAGGATAGAATACATGATTAGTCATACCCACCCAATGCTAAACCCCTCCTTCTTTGCCTATAACTGGGGCAAGTAATTATGCAGAATCCCCTTTTAAAGTTGTAAATGTTCAGTATGATGAAGGAAGCAACTGTGTACGTCACTGTTGCCATTTTCCCTGATTCCAGAATCTTACAGAAAAATATCACACTAACTGAGTTGTTTCAAAAGCTCTTTTACACTAGCTTTGCATTAGAATTTCAAAAACTCAAACTTGTTTAAAAAAATTTGGATTTCTTCACATTTCATGTTTCAGAAAAGAGTACCTAGCTGATCTGCAATGAAGACTTTACAGACATATTTAGCTTAGAACTTACTGGTGACCTCTTCAAATGAACAGCTATATTAATTCTTGTAGCTGAGTAAAACTTTCACAATGACATTCTCAACTATTTTATGGATCTCTAGAGGGGATCAAACTGATGTGATTCACCTCAGGCTGGGCTAGGCTCATCAGCTCCTCTCTATCACCCCATTTTTAAATGAAGATCCTCAAGCAAGGCCTCTTTCCTTAGCATATACATCATTGACTTCTTTGTGTATTCCCAAATCCAAAGTTTTGAGTTTTCAGAGTAGCATAGCGTGAGACATTGGATCATTTAAATGTATTCTTTTATTATTGGGTCCAAACTAACTCATGTGTTCGAGGTGAAGGGTAGCCTCGGAACTCATATGGCAGGGCTCATGGAGCCCACCTGGAGTAGCTGTCGGTCAAAAGCGCAGCCTGGGAGTTGCCCACACCACATCCCCTGCAACTCCTAACCCAGGTCTGATTGCCTACATCACCCCTCACTCCGGCCTGGAGGGCACTGAGTGCTCATTGCCGGATGTCCTGCCTGGGAGGAGTGGCCACGGTCGCCAAAACACATAAATACAGGAGCACATGGGCTCCATCTCATCTTTTCCTCTCTGGAGTCTGCCATTGCTATGTGGAACTGGACTTCCATAGGACTCTTTGGTGGTAAGTATTTAATAATCTGTTTCTTCACTTAATCTCTTCCTTCTTATTTTCTTCTTAATGTCTTCTCTCTGTATATCTTTAATCCTTTTCCTTCTCTTAGTCTCTTTCTTTCTTTACTTACTTAATATTTTGGGCAACTTAAAACCAGTGGGTTGGATTCTGTGTGGGTTGGTCAGTGCTGGGTCAGTGCTTTGTGGAATGCTCTACTTGATTGTATGTTAGCCCTTTAAACTTTTGCCAAGATCCTTATTTCCTCCTAAAATTAAAAGTGTCTCATGAGAAAAGCCAGTAGATTCTCTTTAGGCTATCTCAAGGTGTTAAGTACCAAAGGCTCTGCAAAAGTTCTTTGGACAGAACTTCTGGAGTCTTGTATATTTTTAAAAATTAATAATATTCCCAGTTAAGGTTATGGCTCTGGGACTGCAGTCTTATACATAGGGACAAAGCTCCCCTACCTCCTCCTTCTTGCGCACCTACTGGGATGTAGCTTCTCTTCCTATGGAAATCTCTTTAACCAGTTATTACAGAACAAAAATATGAAAGCTTTTTCCTACATCCATTCTAACAAGTGAATACATAAAATGGCTGCAACTTTTCCTGGCTTATTGCTGAAATACTCATTTCTAGAGAATATTTTGGACACCAGGAAGAATTTTTGGTGATAAGACAACAGTGGAGTGGCATTAAACAATATGAAAGAAAAAGGATGAGCAGAATAGCCCCATGATAATATTCATATTTATTCAGGAAGCAGAATAACTCTAGGTCTTTGTATTTTTATTTGTTGACATGTAGACCTGTACTAAAAGAGAAGCCAGAATTAAATTGACATGTAGCCTTCATCATTCTGAACTTTTACCTGTCTGTCCCTTTCTTTACTTAAGCTGCTTATAGGTTTTAAGCATTTGAGGAGATCTATGTCTTACTAAGAATTTACAACAAACAGGAAACAGAAACATAAATCTTTGTATGGTTCTGTGGATACTATCTCAAAAGAATCAATAATGCAGACATGTTATTTGAAGACTTCTACAAATAAAATGTTTTCCTGTAATACCGTCTTACCTTGATTATTGTGTAGACTGCTTCCACAAATGTGTTTCCTGTCACATGAATGGAACATGACCTCTGATTAGAAAAAGTAATAAGTTAAACTCTAAAAATCTAATAGAAATCTCTTTTTTTTTCAGTCCAAAAATCATCCAGTGCATGCCACAATTTAAAAATGGACAAATATAAAGCTGGATATTCTGTCTGAAGCCTCGTGAACAATAGACTAAACAACCTCAATGTCAAGCCTAACCTGCCTTTATCTTGCTTTAAAAAATATACACAGTGAGAGAAATGGACCAGAAACAATGTTTTCTTTGGAGTTTTATTGTCCTTCTAATATTGGCCAAATAAACAAGAGTCTAAATTCACAGAATAGGAGCAGAGTTGATCAGTCCTTAATGACATTCACAACCATGAAATCTTAACTTTAAATGTGGATACTGGAGCCCAAACCCTCTATTTCTTAATCAATGGATGCATTTCTGGATGGGTCTTTCTCAGTCTTGTTTAGCATTCAGAAGTATAATAGAGAACAGACTGGAGCACACATTTCTTTACCTGCCTTTAAATGGTTCTGAAAACTAAGGGGGTAGGGAAATATTCTCTGTAGATCCATGCAAAGTAGAAAAGCTCTGGCCGAACACAGTGAGACCAAATAAATTTTTGTTTTTAATGGTGAGAGGCTGAGCCATCACTCCTAGATGGTGAACGAGGTCCCTTGGAATAGACCTACTAGTTAAAGACCACCTCCTCCTGTGGGTATTTCAAGAGGAAAAAAGTATCACACCATAATTTCACAATTCCAGCCATAGCCAGATTCCGGGGCATATATCTTGTGCTTGCATTCTCCTATATAATGTTTATTACATATCATCTCTTATTTTCAAAGGGTAATGCTTTTTTTTTTTAATGCTTTGCAGTCTACTAATATGATTTTAACCACTGAAAATGGGTGTGCATAGGTAGAGAATAATGCAGCTGACTCTGTATGTCAATACTGGTTTTAGAAAGAAATGTGAATCATATTTGATTGTAAATTCAAAGCAATATTTGAACAAGCAAGAATACAATTATGACAACTTGCAATTTGCTATGATTAACAATAGTCCTGCTCATTTGAAAAACGGTGTGGACTTCTTAGTGACTACAGGTTACCAGGTCTATTGCTTTGTATTCCAGCTGAGAGGTATCATTTCCAGCAGCTAATGTTGTCTCCTGCCATGCTGAAATTGTCTTCTATCAGCAGTTTCATAGAAATAAGAGTAACACCTAGTGAATCATTAACACTTTCAACATTTTTTCTGGGGATGAAAATGGTGGATAAAGACCCCTTATTAATCTCTCAACCAAGACCAATCCTGCTAAAGATCTGATGAAATTTCAGCCTTAAATAGTTTAACAGTATTACATGACAAGATTAAATATTAAATAATTATATTAAGTCTGCCTGGTGTGTCTAAGTTTTTATTTTGATAATGCATCTGGTATAAGGGTCCAATGAAATACAAGACTTCTCCAAAAAAAAATACAAGCTCTTCATTCCTTTTCAATAACATGATATAAAGAAAATGCAAGACCAGGATTATTTTTCACATTATTTTCACCTTATACAACAATTAAAAACCAAATCCCTTGGGCCTTACTAAACATTTAGGTTATCTTTATTTTCATGAAAATGTAATCAACACATTCTAACCATGAAAGAAAATGAAAGAGATATTTCTGATAATCATACTTAGGGCAATTTAGAAATTATTCTTTGGTAAGACTGGCTGAAAAATGACTGCAGAGCTTCCATTTTAACAGGATTTGCACACTGTTTCATGAGTCTGGTAGTGCTTTAAGGTTTAAATGAACATAATGTTCCTTTGCTATCTATTACCGTAGCGTCATCAAAAAGTGCTGGTACTGAAATACCTTTTGCTGTGATATAGTTTCTTTTACCTATTTGCTGTTCAAAGAAAACAAGGCAGCCAAAATCTATCAGGAGGCCGGAAGGGTGAGCTGTAGTTTTCATATCTACTGATTTACAGCGCTGAAAGGTAGATGGATTTTATTGCAAAAATATATATCTCTTTTTTCCAAGGCAATAAAGGTGTCTAACAAGTCATAATGGAGCACAGCATAACTTTATTAATTCATGCCATAAGGAAAGTAAATTTTCCAAGTTTTTAAATCAAAGGCATGTTTCGGTTGCGGTTCTGTGAAGCCTACCACTTAAAAATATTACAGTTATCAGAATAAAATACTACAGTCTTCTGAGAGATCTGTATTCAGCTTGTGATGATGTAATTGCATGTCAAAATTCAGCAAAATCATTAGATTTCCACAGTGTACCAGATACCAGCAGGTCAGGACCTATCGTAAGCAGAACTTGCAATCAGGAGATAGCTTCATGACACAAATTAAAAATTAGCTATCAGTTAAGATCTGTGATTCAGTTTCATTAAAATTCATTATATGCTGATTGAGATAATTTCTGGGTGGAATTTTGAATATCCATAGAGATAAAAATGATGGGTACCTTTGTATGAACTTTACTAAAATCAAAGCAGGAAAGTTTCTCGGGAAGCGATTTTTAGGATACTGCATTCTACCTAATTGCATGCCCAGATAATCTTAGGTATCAGTGATAGCTCTCCTTTTGACACTGTTGGAAAAGTGTGTGTGTGTGAGGGGGAGAGGGAGATAGCAGTGCCTCGCTGCCTTTATTCCATCTCATATACCGGTGATACTCAATCTTCAGAGTTACAAAGTGGAAGTAACAGAGTTAAAAAGCCTCTTGCCCCAAAAGTAGTGAAGGGCTTAATACCCTTCAGAGGGCAAAAAAGAAATTCTTACTGTGCTTACCTTCCTGTTCCAGGGCTAGATGTGCTCAGCTGTAGAGTGACAGATAGTTGAAATCATTCTGTCCAGCATCAGTAAGGACTTCTTAATGACAGGACTTTAAAACTGTAATTAAATTTCCCAAAAGATCCTATCCTGTATATCCAGGTTTCCCGAGATCTGGAGCTGGTCTTGAATGTTTCTATATGTGTGCTGATTTACATAAATGCTATAGCGTAATATAGCCTCCAGCATGTTACAACACTCACTGCTTACAAAAAAACCTGGAGTCACCAAAGGAGAGAAAAGAGCTTAAGAGTAAACTTACTTAAATGTGTGTTGCTCAAAGGTACCACAGTAAAATTATCAGTTCAACTCCTTCAGAAACAGAAAAAAAACACCTAGAAGGAATTTTCTACGAAGGTCTTAATGTTGAAACCTTCAGAAATTTGATATATCTGAAATATTACCCTGCAACTGATACATATTCTTTTCAAAAGAGCAGATACTTGACACCCCAAACAGTCCTAAATACAATTGTGTTTCAACAGGTAATTGCTGACTTTTTAACATTGGTCAGGAATTCTTCAGTTTTTGTTTTCATAAAGATACATTTATTTAATTGTCCAGTGTGAAGGACCAGGAATCAGAATGGGGAAAATTTCAGAAGTGGAAAAAGATGTACAGTGATTGAAAGGACTTTATGATACAGATTTTACAGTAATTATGTATATACACATTGTATGCTTCCCCAGAATTTGTATTTCCCAGGCATGTTCAGGCTTTTCCGCTTCCCTGCTTTCCTGCGGATTGGCTGGAGAAGCTGCAGAGAGGAGACAGCCTCCATTTGCCCCTTTTCTCTCACGTTCCTCCCTCTTTCGCCTGTGCCCCTATCCTGATTTGCTTCCCCGTTTGTCTGTCTCATGCTCCACCCCTTGTCCTGGCCCTTTCCCCACCTAAAACTAGTAAAACCCAGACACACCTCAATAAAGGATCCATTTTGCATCTCTACCTGGTCCCCGAACCCATCTGTGCTGTGTCATGGCCCCATTCCCCTCCCCGCTCGGACTGTGGCAGTCCAGGGACTAGGTCTCATGAAAACTTTGACACGTATTTTTGAGACTGCACTGAGCGTAGTTTTCAAGAACATGGCTCACAGCAAGATCAAAATCCCACATGGTAATTGTATGTGGCTATATCTGCCTCAGACATTCCCTTCAGCCAAACTCTGAGCATCGAAGAGTATGTAACCTGACACAGCATTGTGCAAACCCTCTTAATTGGCTTCTTCAACAGTCCTGCTTCCTGTCTCACCAGTATAACAAGTGCAGAGTTTGCACTTGACCATGTGACATCTCTCACATGTCACATCTCTGGGAAGCATTTGGCCCCTCATGTTGGAGTAGTTCCAGTCATGATAGTTAAGATACAATAGAAGCTGTGACTGAAATCCTACACAATCCCAGTACTTAGGTAAGACAGAGGTAGACACTTTCATGCTATGCAATTTTAGACCCCCAAATCTGTTCCTGAAGGTAGAGACAATTGTGAAATATCAACAGGTATTCACTGTTTTCTTTTTTAAAAGTTAGTTCTATATTCATAAATTCCACAGCATCTTTTATTTTTTGGACTTCTAGATATTCTTTCTGCATAATAATTTGACAGAAGTGGTTCTTCTCTTTGAAATTCTTGTCATCTGAAGTATCTGATTTCTTCTAACAGTTCTGCAGATAGAAATTTCCCTATCCAAGTTTGCCTAAATACACATGAAGAAAGATAAAGATGAAATTTAAATTTTGATTTTGTGTGGGCTTACAATATCTCTCATTAAAGTAATTTCAACATTTATGTATTCATATTCCCAGAATCCTTAGAGGGTAGACAAGTATTATAATCCTTTTTATAGATGAAAAACTTTGCTGCTGTCAAACAAGTTAGTTACTCACCCTACAAGTTTTACAGACTTCTGAATATAATCTGGACATCTTGAGTTGCAGCCAAGGATTTCACTTAAATGTTATCTCCCCTTTCTTAGTGTCAAAAAAAAGGAGACAAATCTAGGAAGAGTATAAGAAAATATATGAATGCCTGGCAATATTTCCTCAGTTGTATTGCATATAGCTGAATAAGAAAGTAAACCAGAGGATAAAGTAAAACAAAAGTCTTCCTATCAAACTACAGGACAGGTCCAGATGATCTCTCATTGTTTCTGTCTTCATTAAGAAGAACTGGGGACATATCTGCAGAAATCACCAGATTGTGTCGGGGACCTTATGTCCATGCTGTATGTGTTTCAGGATGCTTTACTTTGAACTGTGTCCAGCCTGGTCTCATGCACTGAGCATTCTCAGACGCTGCAGTGCTTTAGATGTAATTTGGGAATGCACCTTTTGGCTTCTCTTATCCAAATGAAATTCGGTTTATTTGCTCTGAGTCATCCATGCAATAAGGACCAAAGCCCAGTGAATGGAAGCTGCCAGGATGTTTTCTTTAGTGTGCTCCAGATTCAAGTGAAAATGATGAAGAGGGCATATCCTTTTTATCTGTTGTACCACTTAGGTGCTACATCTAGTTTGCTTTGGAATGGCCTGAACTTGGAATTAGAGGAGATTTTGGGAATTCCCTGTCTTCTCTCCACTCTTTCTCCACTAGCTATGGAAAGACAGCTCTGGGATTTTGAGCAGCAAATTGTGTGCCTCTCTCACCACTCTACACTGGTATCTCTGAGCTCTACAGGACCTGCATCGTAATTTCTCCTCTCTAGAGGAAGGATAAGCAGCAACTTGGCCTTTAGATTGTATCTGGAAGGAGTTATACAGGCAGTTATCAAATGCTGGTGAAAGCAACTGTTACAAAAAAAAAATGCAACCAAATCAAGCCAAATAATTAATATCTCCTATATTTTATAAACTCATTGGATTAAAAGAATTTGCTACCCTAAAAAACAACAACAACAAGAAAGAAAGGAAAAACCACACACACACACAAAACCAAAAACCAAGAAAAACCCCACCCCAAAGTGAATGAAACAAAAAAATCCCAAACACACCCTCTGCCCAAGTTCACTGTTTTCATCTCTGGCGATTTGTAGGGACTTAAAAAACAGTTACAGAAAATTTTATCGCAATTTATGTAATACTGCAATTTAAAAAAAATCGGGACAACCTTATTTTGAAACTCATTTCAGTGTTATTTTAAATGCAGTTATAAATTGGTGTTGCTCTGTTTTTTCTTATCTTGCCATTACCTAGAAATAAATACTTAAAATAGATATGTACATGTGACTACATATTACTGGAAAATCACAACTTTAGTTTTAAATACCATAACATTGTAGGTACAGAATACTGCAGTATCATAAATAATACTGCAATTCCTTAGATAATATTAGCAGAATAAAATTGGTTTCTGCTAAATTTAGATGGCAAGCAGTATCATTCTTGATTTATATAGATCTTGTTATTTCTCTTCATATCATGTCAGATTCATGTCTAGATGTTCTACATTTCTGCTATGTCTTAGATATGAAAGGTACTTTAAAAACTTCTAGGAAAATAGATTGAGGAGAAATTTGCTGATTCTTCTGACTCTGTTTTATCAGCCTGGTTAACACTGTGCAAAATGAAATGACTTATTACGACAACTTCCATTGTCCCAGACATTACAGAGAAAAAAAATGCACAAATTCAGGGTTCAAAATGCCTCAAAGCAAGCCACACAAAAAATCGCTTTTTGTTATCAATAGAAGCAAAAAACAAACAAACAAAAAAAAAAACCAGCCAAAAAAACCAAACCCCTCCCCCCCAAAAAAAATAAAACAAACAAAAAAACCCAAACAGACTGTTAAAAGAAGTTATATTCAGAAAAAGAAGAATATAAATGAGAAGTCTATGAAGACATGAAACAGCGAAGCACTGTTCTGAGCAGAGTATTCCTAGTAGCAACTGAGTTGTAGCTCTATACACTTGTGGGAGACCAGGAGAAGTGTGCTGTGGAAGATTGTGTCTATGAGCAATGGAAAGCAAATATAAAATTTCTGTGGGGAAATTCTTGGAACACCAGAAGAATACACCTTTTCTACCTTTGTTTAATGAGTTGGATTGTTAAAGTACTTTATTGTCATCATTAATGTTAATGTTGAATGTTTGGAATGGTATTGCCTTATAATATCCCTTTGATTGTCAGTTTACCACATGCCCTTCAGTGTTTGGTATCTCAATTCACGCCCTTGTTTGTGATTGGTTCAAAAATGCTGCACTGCAGTATCTAATCATTAGTAATCCCTTGTTTGGATACCTCCGCCCTTGTTCTCCCTCCATTGGTTTGTATTTACATGCTCCTCCCAAACTCCTCCCCTTTTTCCAGCGCCTTCCCTCCTGACCCTGTTGAAGTCTGGTTCTCCCCTTGATAAAGGACCATTTTCGCCACTACTCCGAAGTGGTGGAACCCTCTTTCCTTATGGGTCGCGTCATACACTCACTTAAAAGGCAAACAAAATATCTCTAATTCTTCGATCCAATGATTAGGGAATTGAGGGAACTGTGGGTTTTAATACCACATGTGGAGAACAGTCTGGATGGCTACCTCCTAGGAATGCACATGGGCATACAGCATTAAGCAAGTATAAGAAGCATGAAGTTTCCTTCAGCCATATTTCCTCCTCCTATCAGACAGTAATATCCAGACTGTTATGAGAAGAGAAAGTGGGGCATTTTTTGTTATCACGTAAAAGAGAATAAGACAGAGTGACATATTCATTCAGTACTTTCAACAGATGAGGGTTAAGTAATACAGGAATTTTCTGCAGCAAAAAGAAAGATCTTCCAGATTTTAAAATTTTTCTCTTTGCATAGGTTAACAATGCTGCTACATCCCTGATAAAGAAGGCTAAAAAAACATAAACCAAGTAAGAACCTAGAATTTAACTCTTCTTGGAAACTTTTCGTTTTGTTCACCTGGTATAAAATGGCATAAGAAATAGGATGCTAGTCTTAGCCAGATCTAGGGTGGTGGTTCTTCACTCTATCAGCTGATGGTAGTGGGTTACATTCTTTGATTTTGTACTAGGTAGTCAAATCCTCCTGATGCCCTTTAGAAAAAGTAAAGACATAAGGTGAATGGGGACAAAATCCAGTAAAATGATGATCTAAGCAAATTGAATAGAAAAAATAACAGGAAAGCCTGTAGCATAACAAAATAAGTCAGTAACCTCAATGTTGGTCTTTCAGTATTGACTCTGTCGTCTGTAGAGGCTAAGTTAGAGCCCAAGTCTGAGAAAGACTGTGCTACTAGTTTCGACAGGAACTTGCCCAACTAAGACTCCAGAAGTCTTGCCTAACTCATTTAGAGAAAGCTCTGCTATTTAGGGTTAGGCTTAGGAAGTGGTTAAAGAAAATGGAGAAACACACTCACTATTTATATAGCTCTTTAAGTTTATTCGGGACTGTACAATATGGTGTTATGACAGCCTCTGGCCAGGAAATCTTACAGTTAAACAGCATGAGCCTGAAACAATATGTTAAATTATGCAAATAAACATAGAGTGGCTCAAAGGGCCAGATGGTGTGAATCAGTCAAGTCTTACGAACTTAAGTGTTACCCAGGCAATTTGCAGGAGTTAAGAATCTTCCCTGAGATCTGTTAAGATAGGAGGCTTGGCAGAACATCTTCATTTACAGCTGTTTTGTGAGAAAAGGATGAGGAGTCACTGTGAGAATGCTGTCCAGGCACCAATGAAAAACAAAAGAAATCATTAAAAGAAAAGGAAACAAACAGAGTTCACATAGTGGAGAAGAGAAACTCATATAGTGTGATTACGGATGCACTTACAATCACACTTAGTAACTTTGACGAGCTAATACATCACAGATTTCTAGCTAAGTGGTAGTCTATTTGAGAATATTTTAGAAGGAAAAAGTTATAAATTTTCATCCTTTACACAGTAGATTTTATTTGGTTTTGTTTTCCTATTGGTTTTGGTTTTGTCTTCAAATGTTTGACAGCTGACTTTGTGCAAGGAAAATTAAAAATAAATGTGGCAAGCAATCAGACCTTTTGAAAAATTAAAACCAACACTTCTTGGACAGATGGATGCTCTTTCTTTTTCTTTATAGAGATGCTCTCTATTATGTACTAATGCCAGAAAGTACCCCAGCAGTTCACAAAAGCACTGCAATTTTTCCAAGCATAGGCTATACAAGCATCCCCACAGACTGTCTAGGAAACATCTCGGGACAGTTCATCGTTATTTGAATATGAGCTCCAAATGTAAAGCAGGAAAAAAAGGGCTCAGCTAAATCTTGAATTTATAGACAGTTACTAACATAGAGAATATATTTTAATTTTGGAGTAATCTCGAAGTCTGTGTTCAGCTCTATGCAGCATCCCAAATTCAAGAAAAGTGGTGAAAAAACTATTGGATGTTCAGATCTTAACCACAAGAATGACAATTGCATTGAAATGCATGACCTAAAGGTAGAGACATCTGGAGTCTGTCTGTTTAGAGAAGACAGATCTCAAAGTTTAAAGATTTTTAAAGAGGAAAGTTTAAAGCAAAGTTTAAAGAGGAAAAAGAAAATCTAGGAAATAAGACTACAGTTCAGCAGCAGGAAGCTGAAGTTAAACAAGTTGAAATTAGAGGAAAGGTAAATATTTCAGGTGAGTCTCAAAACTCTTTCTCTTTAAACAGCTTTATTCTAAATAACTAACTTTGTCTTCTATAATCCAAATTAAGCATCAAAGTAAAATAATATCCTGAAAACTAAGCATTAAAAAACACACAAAACCCAGAACATTACATATAAAATTGCATTCCGTGTTTTTTCAAATCTTGATCATAAAATTTGGTAGTATAAATTTTCCATGGTACAAATATATGCATATAGTAGCTTAAATCACAGAAATAAAATTATCTTGTGATGTACAAGTTCAGATGTTACACTTACTAGAGATGGATGAAAAATGAAAATAAAGCCTGCTCTAATAACATATTAAAAAAAAAAAAACACAAAAAAACCACTATTAAATTTTAGTGACTTCTTTTTCTTATTAAATGTGAAATCTGTTGTACTCAGCAGCATGTCATCCACAGACCTTAGAAAAGGAATCATTGTTAATTAGGAAGATAGCTGGTGAATAGAAATGTAATTATTTTAAGTCTTCTACAAATATGCTTTTAATTGAAAAAAATTAAATGTTAAGAGGAGATCAGAAGAAAATATAAAGAACTGATAAATAATTGGCATATGGACTGATTTGATTAAAAAGAGATTAAAATTAAAGAACTAGAATGACTTGATGAATGTCACTAAATAAATAGCAAATGGAGGTGGCACTACATATCCGTAGGTAGCAAAAAAGTAGTGGGAGGAAAAGAAATGCTTGCATTTTGTTCTGAAATCAGCTCGCGGAAGAAGCCGGCTATAGGGCTGGCTACCATACAACCTACATACCTCTTCAAGATCAAGGAAGATTATCCACCTCTCTTTCTGAAAGATGAAAGTTTTGGAGTTCCGAAGGTAGGATTTTTTCATTTTAAATAGTACTTTGGTTAGTTTTCCACTTATTTTTCCCAATTAGCTCACAAAATTATCTTCCTAAATTATTTTCTTATGGGAACAATTGAGTTCTTTCTAACCGATGAGTGAACAGGGAATGCTGAGGCTCCTTAAGTAAAGAGCTCTTATGGAAGTCAGCTGTAAAAGGCAGCAGCTACCTTTTTGCTCTGCTGATTAAGGGACATGATGCCACTGAATACAGACACAGGAATTCCACTTCTTCAAATCAATAATGTATGTTTTCTCAGATTCTTCACCTTTGGACATTTTCTTATTTTCACAACTCAGGAGTTTAATATTCTACTCCACTATTCTACATCAGGGAGACAAACAGAGAAATATCTGCTATGATAAAATCAGTCATTTCCCAGCCCAATTTGTACTAATGTTAAAAGAAAAAAAATCTACCTTTGCCCTTATCGTAAGCAGGGAAATAGATTAAATATAATTAAAAGAAACAACCAAACAAATAAATTTGAAGTTTAGAATGTAGAAATAAAAACAATCCTATAATTTAATAATGGTTGTATTCACTTTTTAGTCAATATTTAGGTCACAATAAAGAGCAATGACAGAATCTTAGTAAGTACTCATAAAACATCAACTGCTTGTCTGTGGAGTGGAAGGAAGAAGGATAAGAAGGCACTGCAACTGAATGAAAGCTTAAGTCCTCTGTGCCACCACACTGTTAGTCATCATACCTCAGAAGTCATAACAACCTAGAGGAGGACCTCTATGCCACTATTTTAATTTATTTTTATTTTCTCAGAATATCTAGAATTCCATCTTCTAATGAATGCGTTCCCAAATA
Source organism: Manacus vitellinus (assembly GCF_001715985.3). Taxonomy (NCBI): domain Eukaryota; kingdom Metazoa; phylum Chordata; class Aves; order Passeriformes; family Pipridae; genus Manacus; species Manacus vitellinus. The sequence continues at coordinate 23,621,275 of NW_021940682.1, read as the reverse complement.
ACTCTGATCTTCAGCTCATGAGAAGACATGGATTATTCTCACAGAATTATCTGTCTGTGCAACGAAAAGTTTGACAGTGTGACAAAATGATTTTAAAATCACATGGAAGCTGGGAACAGTACCAAACACTATCAACTTTAGAGTCATATTTTTAAGACTCAGTTTTCATGTGCAAACATCACAGAACATCACTGCGTATCTGTTTCATTCTTTTCTTCTAGGAGAAATCCTTTTCTCTTTTTTGGGCACAGGCACAAATATGTTCACAAGTGGACATAAAAGTAAACCAGGCATCAATTTGAAAACTTGTTCAGAAATAAGGATGAAAATTAGAAGAGGGTGAGGGGCAGGAAGGTGTAGAAAAGGTATGCTTGGTCATATGAGAAGAGGTAAAGACCAGAAGTCTTCAGCTCACTTTCAAAACTTGATGGGTGAAGTCTGTCCCACTGCTTCCTGTGTCTCTTTCTGTCTGTCTCTCCCTTTGTGGTGGATGGTGTCTAACAGAGTGCCCAAGCTAGGACAGTCTGCTGCCAATAAGCCCGTGGTAGATCATATTAGTGTAGACAAAGTGCTCCATGAGTGGCTGGTTAAATAGCCAGGCAAAAGGAATAGATTCACAGCTACCTGCCTGGAAAAGCAATGCTTGCTTACAAAAATACTGCAGCAAGTTAAACACTCAGGAGAGAAAATTAATGTGCCTCAAGAACAATATTGGCACAACAAATACTAATAAGCAGATTTGGAAAAAACAGTGAAGCTGAAGATGAGACAAGTTTTCCAGTAACCTTCAAAGAGAGAATTATCCCTACTCCAGAGTATCTACCCTTTTCAAGGTGAAGCTTGCCATATTTATATGTGGGATTACATGATGCCTGTGACAATGGCAAATCAGACAAGATGCTGCCTGGTAGACCCTGTTAGTCCTATACAGAACTCTTTTAGCAGAGGACTTTGAATATAATGGGGGACTTGCTAGAATTAATTTTCATTAAAATATATAATAGTACCTAATTGAAACTGGGGAAATGCATTTGCTTATTACATTATAAATACAGCCGGACAAAGCAGCTCTGGAGTTATCCACTGGACATATTGGAGTATCCAAGTGTATTGAATACATAGGAGTAATCCATTTTTCAAGATGGATTTCTGCTCAAATGAAATTTCTTCAGTTGGCAGAATGTCATATCAATCTCTACTTTTAATGTGTGTTTTTTCCTGCACTGACTGTGCTTTGTTCTTGAATATAATGCAGTTCACTTGACCTTGCCAACATGAACTGTTAATCAGTTTCTCTCTTTTTTTTGGCATGCTTCTCTTCAGCTCAAAGGTTAAACTTACTGAAATCTTATTGAGGCATGAGATGTTGAAAGAGAAGAATTGTTTTTTTCTCTGGAGTAAGGACCTTAAAATCTGACACAAATATCAGTCAGTATAATTGTAAAAATGTAGACCATATGCCATTTTATTCTAATTGTTCTTGATAGAAAATGAATGTAAAAAGATTAGATTTAATGTAGCATTTTGGTAATTATTACACAAATTATGCATAAGTAGGGATGTGGGATTCTGTTATGAAAAAGAAGGGGTAACATCAGAGAAGAGTGATATCGCTTTAGGTGCTGCCTGTTAAAAAGAAAATAATAATGATGTGTTAAATAGGATTTATGAAAATCAGATTATGAGGCTTTCAAGTTAGGCAGTTTTCTAGAGGTGTAAAAAATAATGCCCCTTTTTATATCAAAGCAATCAGCTTTTGCGCTTACAGGGAGTTTATTTACTGACTATTACAGGAAATGTCCTGTTTTGCTGTCCAACTCAGCTAATTACTTTAAAGTTGAAGGAATAGATTAGTGGAAAATAATCATTCTAATGCCTACTAGCTTGCTGGAGCTTTGGTAGAGATGCAAACTATCCATTAATAGGGAATAAAATACATCATGATAGCATTAAAAATTCTTTTTGAAATCTCTGAAATAATAAAACAATTGTAACAATGTCAAGCTGTTTGAGGTCCTGATAAAACTTGTATATAATTTCAAATAGTTAAGAACTGAAGACTGTAATCTTACATAGTCAAGGGTTTGATATAATGACATATAAGCTTCTCTGAAGATTAGTGCTGCAATGCCTCTGATCAGAATCCCAATCCCTGAATTAAGTGCCCAGAACACTCAACATAAAGAGAATCAAGGGAGGTGGATTCTGCAAAATGGTGGTCCATGAATCTCACACACTGAAAAGGAAGCCTCCCAGAGTAAAGCACTGGGAAATGCTATCTGTGGCTGAAATCTTTCCTTGCACAACAGAGGCAGAACTAAAGTAAAATGCTAATTCCTGACGAGGATCCTAAGCTTTGCATTTCCACCTCACATTCTTGTTCTTTACTCTTCAGTGGCACTGTCTCAAACAGTAATGGAGTTATAAGGAAATAGTTTGAAATGGTTTTTTCTGGTCTCCCTTCTGCTATTTGAAAGTTAGCATATAGATTGAGGCAGCTGACTAGGATTCCCCTAAACCCAAGGCAGAAGATTAGCACTTCCCTTCTGCCTGGGTTAGACACCATCTTGGAAATAATCAATGTTCTACTGAAAAAGGCCTCCAGCAACTAGACCTAACTTGAATCTCAACCCTGTTTTGAGCTGGAAGTCCAACTAGATGACTTCTGCAGGTCCTTTTTGACCTAAATTACCATTTGACTCTACAACCCTGGGATAGGACAACTCAGAGTATCCTCAAGATGGGGATCTGGATAGAACCTCTGGAATGGCTTATTTCAATTCTACTCAAAGTAAGTCAAGATAATATCTTAGGCCAATAATTTATATGGCAAAAGTAATGAATTCAGAGGTAGCCTGAAACTTCTCAAAAGAGTAAATTATGCCATCTGATGAATAGCGAGGAAGCAGAAGAGAATGGAGAAAGAAAACATCTTAGCAATCAGAGTCTGCAGATTTGAAAGTGGAACAGGGAAGACAATTACTTTTGCTCTTGGAAGGGGCTTCTCTCGCCTCTCCCAGAGCTGCTGCCAGGGCATATATGCTGACTTCTCTCACAGTTGTGGTAACAGTCAGCTTGGTTTTCCAGGACTCCAAACATCTATGGTTATTTGCCATGCATAGTTTCTACAGCCATAACCACCACCTCTGTCTGCCCCAAGCTGGCCTCGTTAAAATTAAGTCCACCTTTAAAATCAACTTAAGATCTGTTTTCTTTTATTGAAGCTGTGTCAAGATAAAATTCACTCACTAAAACACAGAGGGATGGCTATAAGAGCAGAATCTGAGTTGTCCCACTGGTGGAATTAAATCCAGGAAAGGACAGAGATACATGCTGGTTCTACTTTGTCTTAACACAATTCAATCCAAACTCTCTAAGAATGATACAAAGTAAGACTTCTTCTCCAAGGTAGGTTGTGATGATGCCTTCCCTCTGGGCAGTCTAGGCTTGTTCCGAGACCCCTGTCTCAAAATAATTTTTAAGAGCACTATCACACTATTTTTTTAGTCTCAGCCCAGTTCCTTTGCCTGCAGCCTAAATCCTAAGCTCTGTCACCTCAGGCTGCTGGAGTGAGGGATAAAATCCAGTTTTTTGGTTCATATGCAAAACCTTTCAGAGAGCAAGCAACGGGATGTTTGCTGTGTCCATGAGCTCTTCTGGCAGAGCCTGCATTGAGTGGGCTTGCTGTGCATTGCTCTGTCTCTCTGTCACATGGAAGTGCAAAAACAGGCACCTACACAGCATTTGCAAAATCCTGAATGCACACCTACAGCATAAAATACAGCACTATCTAAAGTGCAATCTTTGGCCCCTCAAATCATCTTTTTGAAGGGAATGCTGATGACTGCCTCCTAAAGTCTTAAAATAGGCATGGTCAAGTCACAAGAGTGTTCTGTGGTTATGGTCCCTTCCATGGTTTATCCAAAACTCAGCCTGCAAATGTCAAGGGGAATGTAAGCTATAATTATTCCAGAAGGACAATAACAATGATGACATAAAAGCTCTAAATACTCACAGTGCCTTTCTTACTTATTTATCTGCAGAGGTCACTTACTCTTGCAAGATGAACACAACTCTGAAGTGCAGCTCTTAGTGGCTTAGTAAAAATGGAGATTTTGGTGAAGTCTGGGTCACAGGTGCTCTATTAATAACTTGGACTTTGAACTAGCACTTTGCTTTTTTTTTTTATTATCATTCTAATGACATTTTAAACTTTTTGTTTTCTTTGCAATAGTTTGATGACACTTTTGTGAGTATTTCTGCATTAGCCTTTGTAGATTCTTCCTCATTAGTCCCTACAGATTTGTGATGGTTCGTGACATTAACTTTGCATCCCTTGGGTTTGTTTCTTCTTATACATTCTATATTTGCTTGTCTTGTACAAATAACTCTGTTATTTGCCTTGAAAATTCCTCATGCTAAATTAAAATGGCCTGCTGATTCTTTATTCCACATTAAAAGCTTTTGAAGGAATTATCACCTGGGCTAGAAAAAGCAACATTAACATAAAAGTAACCCCAAACCTTTCCAGAAGTTAGAGAAACTTGTTTTGGTTTTGAGTTTTTATCCATTTGAAAGTACATTTGCAGTGCTTTCTGCTTTTAGGAAAGAGCCACAAGCAAACATACAAACAAAATGGTTCTGTCACTGAATTTTCTGAGCTTATTAATTCAGGAAAAATAGAAACACAGGAGAAAGTATGCTCTTGTAAGACATCCAGGAGAATCTGCTTGACAACATTATTTTTTATGTTTACTTTTTTTTAAGCATAAAGAATCAGAATATTAAGTACTTCATAGATTCTCTTGAGCTTTTGAAGTTTAGAATCTATATATGATCACTTCACTTACTCTATTTATTTATTCTATTCAGGACACAAAAGTACACGTTCTTTGCAGGCTCCAAGTGCTCAGAAATCCATTTTTCAACTATGTATTTTTATGCAGTATATATAAGTATATTCTGCAGCAACAGAAGTAATTCAGAAGATGAATTTTGAAGTTGTATAAACAAAACGACCAAGATTATGGGAACATAATCACTAAAAAGTACTGAGTTTTTTGACTATTTTTTCTTTCTGTGGTCAATTTAAATTTTAGCTTAATCCACAGTCTGATCCAGCTTACCTTTTAGGGCTCTGAGGGCATGACCAACCCTGATTGATCCCACCCAGGCCTTGCAGTCCCTACACATTAGCATTCAACCAAGAGACATCATACTGACAGGAAGGAGAAATGTAACCAGTTACTGGTCATGCAACCAGTGCCTTACTGTAAAACACTTTTTTATCATTTACACTTATTTTTGATCTTTCAGCTTGACTGCTTTCCATCACTTTATATTATCACCGAAACTGACTCTGATAAATGACGGGTGGATAGAAGGAAGAAGCGTAGTGCCATAAAAGAAGATATTATTGGATAATGAAAATATATTTTTATTAACTGGTGACAAGAAAAACAAATATATAGGTTTGTTTCTTTATTTTACACTTGAATTGATCAACATGTTTTCTATGGTTCTGCAGACAGGGAAGGAAGGGGGCAAAACGAGACCCCAGGAAGAGATTTATGTGATGTAATTATTTCTAAAATAACTGTGGCTGAAATGGAGTAACAAGAAGAGAGGCTGGGTTTACTGTAAAGAAAATGAAGACAACCCAAAAATAAAACAGGGGTCTTTGGTGTCAGCCCAAAGCTTAAGGGCTTTGTTGTTTTCTCTTGGGCTAAGCTTCTGCTTTTCATTCTAAAACAATGCTTCTTTTGTTGTGCTTTGCTTTAAAGATATCTGGCTGCATTGTTTTGACCAAACCCTCATTGAACAGCCTTTATTGATCATTCAGGAGGCTATTTGATTCCCTCTCCTAAGGATCATATGAATTTTTAAGCTTTTTTGAGTCTCAATAAAGTCCAGTTACTGAGTCTGTCTTCAGACTTTTAAATATGATGTCTCGAAGGTCCTCTGTTTAATATCATTCTTGAGGACTAGGAATTTCTAATCTAACTGCCAAGGTCCTAGTATTAATGCCTCTCTTCCAGACATATACCCTGAGGACACTCATTTTCCAGAAGTCCAGGCATGTGGTTACTATGATTTACAATAAACTTCTCTAAGGATACAGAGTAATTGAAGCTCATGAAAGCCAAGGGTCCCAAAAATTTCTACTACTGTTTTCACAATTACAGTCAGAACAAAAATACAGAGCAGAAAAACTACACACCCTCCCCTTCTTTATATTCTTCACCATCAGAATTGTATGGGACTTTGTCAAGAGGTCTTCTGAGTTGTACAGGATCACCCTCCTTAGCTGTGTATCACTCTTATTTCCCCTTCTCATTATCAGTGACCTTCTAGTCTCTCTGAAGTGGCTACTGAAACCTCCTTCCCTTCATGACAGTTTTTCAGATGAGTTTGATCCATCCCAACAGCTGATGAAAATGTATAATTGTTTAATCTTCATTGACTCCTTCTTTTCCACTTTGACTGCATAGCCTTTGCAGACCTATTAAAAATGCACGGATGAATCTCAGCTGTTCACCCACCTGATTCTGATTTATACACATGAAATAAACATGTTATCCTGTTATTTATGAGCAGTATACCTCACTCACAGGTGGAGTATCCTGGGAAAGGTGTTAAACCTTTGAAAACAGATAACAAACAGAGCAAGGTCAGAAAGAAAAATGTCAATGTTATACTGAAAGGTTAATTCAAATATAAACTATCACACTTTATATTACATTAGAAAAATACAAACCTCTTCCTTTCTCTCTGTGTATCGTGAAAGTGAGAAGAAAAACACCTACAGTAGTCAAGATTACTGCTTGATGGTGGTGATTAATGAAACAGTGAACTGAAGCTTTTCACAATGACAAATATTTAACATAAGGAAAGTCAACAAACATGAGAAGAAAGATTTTGGAAGGGATCAAGAGAGAAGCATTCTACTTCAGGCTCCTATCACAAATGAATTACCTACTAATCTTGACTGAAATCCTCCAAAGCAGTTGTGTTGAAGCCCAAGTCTTTTAAGGAATCAATTACCCACACAGTGATCATCAGCTGAGGAAAAGTGGAGTTCATTTCTCCCTACTGAACAAGCCATTAATTTTCTAGCTGTGGGTTTGGTTTGGCTTATTTTTTTTTCCATATACTGGCTCCACAGAAGAAAATAAGAGTTTTACTAGTATCTTTGCTACAAATAGGTTTTCTCACTGAAATTTCACAAATTTAGTAGGACAGAAACTAATATTTTGGAATATGGGGAAAGTAACATTATACAGGGCACCCAGTGGGTCTCATATGTCTCCCAGCTTGCAAGAGGGGTAAAAAGTGTTCCTCCTTCTTTGACATGTAAGCAACAGTGGTTACACAGGGTCATTTTCCAGCCTTAGCATTTGCTATGAATGAGACCTAGGATATACAGTTCCTTAAGGGAAGTAAGGATTCTTTCCTTTGAGTCACCTAGAAATGCATATAAGAGGGTAGAACCAGTGTTGTGATCACAGTGGGTGAACTCCAGCCTGTGATGAGATGCTACAAGAGAAAGAGGAAAGCTCGGCAAGAGAAGATAGTTGCTTACATGTGGTTCTGGTATAGCTTGTCAAAATAAAGCCCCCAAAGCTTCTTTGAAGAATCAGTTTGAGGGGATCTCCATAGGATTAAGATCTTTACAGTACTCTAAATCTGGATTGTAGTTTACTGAAAAATATGAAACATTTGGTATGTTCCTCTCAGATTTTAATAGCAAAATTTTTATGCACCCCATACATACACAGAAAAAAACCAAACATCCTCTTTGCAATTAAAATTGGCCACTACTTTGCATAAAGAGCTGTAGATATTCAGGTGGGTTTTCAAATGAACTTCTAAAGTTTCTGCTCTTTTTTTTCCTTACTCATTAGTGTCTGAAACAATACATTGAAAGATGGGAGAGAAAAAAGGGAACAGCTAAATTTTACCTGCTCCTTTCATTCACTTTTTATCATCTAATTTAACAATCACATGTAGCAGAGCTATGCCAGTCATAAAAAACAATGTAATAAATAACTGAAATGACAAGAACCCTCCTGGAAAAGGTCTTGGTCCTTTAGGGAAAAATAGGGCTTAAGTGTGACTTCAGGTGAGGTTGATTGGAGTTTTGGCACCCAGCATTTTAAAATCCTAAAGAAGAATATGGAAGTCTAACAACTGGCTTTTAATTTTGAAAATTTTGCTTTTAACAATACAATCTTCTCTTATTTCTTTTCAAGGGAAATGTTGTGACAACATCTTACTGTGTCTTTGGCATAGGTTTTATAGTGTATTGTATGGCACCTATTTCAGGCACAGCTAAATATGAAAGAATAGCAGAGACCACAACCTTATTAATGCATTTCTTTTGAAGAAAACCATAGTTTGATGAAGAAAATAAGGAAAATTAACAGTCCTATAAATCACATATTATGATGCAGCCCTGTAAGTCATGTTGGATGACAGAAGACAGTGTCTGGCAATTCAGTAATATCTTTTTTTTTTTTGCTTTCCCTATCAAGCAGGGACTCAGGAAAGACTTGCTCCTCACAACTTTTCTGGTTGGCTTTGATGCTCTTACTTTTAGCTCTCCAGTCTTGTAAAACATGATCAAATGTATAGGAGGAATTATTTCCCATTGAATGTTCATAAAACAGTAACCATTGGTGTTGTACAGTATATATTCCAGGTTGACCTGTATTTCTTAAAAGTTAAAGATTCCATTATAAGAATATGTGTGATATATAAAAGAGCTTTTCACAAGTGACTGGGTGAGGACACTGAGAGGAAAGGTTGTGTCATAAAAGAATATGAAGTGAAAAAATAAAAGGGACTATAGATTGTATTTCTTCAGTAGAATTTGTTTGGAGCATTGACCTGATGAACTGCAGTGATAGCATACAAATGAATTCCAGAACAAAATACAACAAATCTTTAAAGAATATCTGTATCTGTGCGGCAGATTTTAAATATTCTAGAAACTGATGCTCTGGAAGTTGAGTTTAGGAGAGTTTCACATTAGAAAAGCAAATAGTTCTATAAGTTTACAAATGTGTTCTAATTTTCAGTGGATTTTTTATTAATTGGTTATTTTTTATAATTAAGAATGCAGCTATTGTTTCAATCTATTAATCCCTAACTAGGTATTAGAAAATGTACATGAGGATAATAGTAAAATTATTTTCTTCCTTATAAGAAAAATGTGGTTGTATTTTGGATCTCTAAATCTTAAACAATTTTATTCATAGGAACTCTCTTCATCCCAGACATCCTTATATCTACTTCCTTCAAGAGAGGGAGCCCATCAACCCTTATAATAAGCTAGTGCTGCCACCTATAGCAAAAGAGTCCTTGCCTTTTAGCCTATGTCAAGGATAGTGGAAATTGAATTATATTAGGAAGAAAAGAATTTACAGAATTACAATTGGGAAGCAGAAAATGGATGAAAATGGATGACAATTCACTGAAAACTGTAAATGAAATCTATGTGTAACAAGATTATTTTTATACATTCCTCTTCTTCAATTCATTTCCTGTCTGTGTCACAAAAGTAATAATAGTTGGCAAAGTTATAAATTACATTCCTCAACACAGTGGTTTTTTAATCATATGTATCCCAATCTGATCTTGATCGTGTCAAAAATACCCTTAACATTGAGCTAAACCTTACTTTTTTCACTACATATTTCAGATGTTTTCTTATTTACACAAAAATGACTTCTGTCATGGCCAGTTCTTCAAATTGGCAGGCACCAGGCAGCTAGTAGATTTAGAGTGTTTATTTGGAAAACCACTCTTGCTTTCACACTTGTGCTGTAGAATGTCACCTACCCCTGCAGATCCTAAGTTACTGAGCTACAGGACCGTCCTGTTAATGATTGTTTCAACAACAAGCTAACAGGTAGCCTGTTGCCAAAAGCAACTGGTAACTAGGAAAACACACTGAAATATGGAATTCTTCCATGCTTCTGGAAACTTCAGAGATTTTAGTGATTCTTTAAAAGAAAAATTTATAGAAAAAGTGCATCAGTAGCACTGTGAGATAGAAGCGTTCTTGGCATAAGCCAAGCAATGAGTCATGGGATAGTTTCTCACCTGGTTTTGTAACTTATCACGATGCAACAATCTATTAGTTGGACATTTCCTTCAGAGATGTGGCTTCTCTTCACAAAAGGAAACAGAAAAAGAGGGATGAGAGCTCATATTAATGACCCAGTAACTGTAGCTAATGCCAATGAGAAGATTAAGAAATAGCACTTCCTATTGCAGAATAATAATAAGGAACACAGGCTGGAGTTGAAAAGAATCAGTCTCGAATGCAGTGAAAATATATACATGCTTTATAGGCAAGATGCAAATGACTAGTCTTCAGTTATGTGACATTATTCCAAAGTCCACAATACTTTTTATGAGGCTTTAAATGAATTGTATAATTTCTGAATTTTATAGCAAAAAAAAATATCCAGAAAATATACAGGTTACTAATGAGCACTCACTAAGCAATATGTATGTATTTTGCAGGGTAAATATTATATTTATTTATACAATTGAAATAGATAACTATATTTTATATATATTTAAGTATGTATCAAAAATTAGCAATGTTCCCTGTTCCAATACTCACACTTATTTTAAAAATAAGGACTCTTGAAGTAAGAACAAAGAGAATGATGATTGCTACTAACAGTAGTAATAATAGAAATACTAGCATTTGATGCATATTAATTTTTTTCTTTATATTTCCATGAAGCAAAAGATAATCATAGGAGCAGATTACTTACTCCAATCTCTACTATTTTGAGTCTTTAAAAATAAGCTAGACAAACATCTGTCAGCATGATCCTATGTTGAAGAAAGGAATAGACTCTGTAACATTTCTAGGTTTTCTGTAGCCTTAGTTTATGATTTCACAAAATTACCACCAGCAATATCAACTCGATACCCTTCAGTTCTGCTCCTCTGTCTCTTCCCTTCCTTTCTCTTTTCTGTTCCTTAGCCACAGCTTACTCTGCTCAAGTGCTTGTATGATCATACTCTGAACAAACACAAAAAGCCCTGAAACAAAAATAAATCTAAAAAAAATATATTTTTTTAAAGGAAACACACTTTAGACTGCTACTGTTATTGAATACTTTGTCTTTCAAAATCCCGGCCTTATTTTCTGTGATATTGTGATTTTCTATAACAATTTCATAGGAGTATAAGCATTTTGAATTTCTGAAATGTATTCTGAGCCATCACATTGTCCTAGCTCGTAGTTCTCACAGAGCTATTTACTCTGAAAACGTCATGGCTATTAACAACAAAATCCAGCCTATATCCAGCCATAAAACAGAAACTATATCTTATCATTTGTACAAAGAACATTTATTATATAGTTCTTCTTACAAACTGAAAAGATAAGCAAAATGAGACAGCAAGTCTTGTTCAATAAGACCTTTCAGTAGATGTCTAATTTAAAGCATATGAGCAATTCCAAAGTCAAAGCACCTACTTGTATGCATAAGGATTTTGTTGAATCTCCTGCAGTTGTGGGAATGAAGTAAGCGAAGGATGCCATAGCAACAGTAACTCAGAAAACTCTTTCTGAGGAAGGGGAAATTCACAGAACTTTTCCATACTTAATGAAGGTCTCTATGTTTATTTTGCAAACAAAATTTGCAAGAAATTGACTGTCTTTTAATTAGTACATTCAAAAGTAGTGTTCCCCAACAGTCCAGCGTGCTTCATATGGAAACGGGAGGTCATAATCAATCCATTGATTTTGTGCATTAGTTATAAAGCAAGAGAATAAAGAGGGGTTTTGTCTGAGTAAGTAAGCAAGGTACATCAGCTGACCAGTAACTGCCATATTAATAGGTGTTTATCTTATCTGGTTACAAGAAGAAAAAGCACAGAATATTCCTTGGAAATTTGCAAAATCTGGGAAGACAAGATGCTCAGTGTATCTTTTAACAGTGACTGAAAGAGCACTGTGCATATATATCTCTCTCACCATAATTTTGTGTATATTTATGTGGGAATAGAAAGATACTTATCTTGTACACTTGTTCACTACAACATTCCTATTACTCTTGAAGTCAGTAACAGATACTTTACTTTCTTTTGGTAAAAGCATAGAAGAAAAAATATTTATCTGTAACATATATTGCTGATCATACATTGAACCTAAATCATCTCTCTATAATAAGTGGAGAGGGATGGGAAATTTCAGTCCATCTATATATGTGTCTTAGATGGGATGATATTTTCTATCTGTTCCTCTGCACAGACTGTTGAAGAAAACTGCCTAAAAATAGATTACTAAATTTTAGGCCTAGGCAAAACATGCAGACATCAAATTTGACATTGCCTTGGTAATTGTTTACCTTTTACAATTGTATGGTCATACTTGTAGAGAGAAATCCTTTGACCTTACAGGGACTTTTGTGCACAAGGTAAGGTCAACACAAATCACATTTTCATTTGTGGCATTTTCTTAAATACTTTAGAAACAGCATTTTTGTAGATATTTCATACATATGCAGGTAGATTTGTGCTCAGATAGGCTATTGACTAGAAAAAATGAATTTCAATTAACAAAAATTTCTTAATAAATAAGCAATAAGGACCATGAGATATAACTTTGTCTTCACTAACAAAGAAACTGACAACACACCTCTGTGAAACAAGATGTTATTTATCTGTAAACATCTGGGTGTGTCAAAGGCGTGAAAACAGCACTACCACTGTTCAAAAAAATTAATGGAAGAAAGCTCTCACAATGTATTTTTGTTGCTTTTTCCACTTCAATCAGTGTGTTATTTTCAAGATCTATTTCCTCTTGCAGCAGTTACCCACACAATTAAGTAAGAAATATAAGTGGAAAAGTGTTAATTTACTAACAATAGATGTGAAGTTCAAATAAAAATTTCATTCTGTTGAAATTAACACTGGAATTGTAGACAATATGATAAAATAAACTTAATGACATTATATTGCAGGAAAAAGGAGTGAAAAAAAAAGCAGCCACATTTAGCTGAATGTAACTAAACCCAGACCTGCAGACTTATGTGCCCGCTTCTTGTCTGATGTGTGAGAGTACTTTGACTGTCCATGTGAGTTGAGTAGCTTCAGAACATTAAAGAGTGCCTTAGTTAAATATTTACAAGTGCTGTTCATTCTTCAGGTTAGCACTTGCACCACTTAAGTCTTCAAAATCTATCTCAAATGCTATGTGGACCTAGGCAGGATTTTATTTGAGAAGAGCTGGAATTCAGTTTTTTTCTTCTGCATTAGTATCAGAAGAATGATTTGCCCCACATTTCTAAAAATGGGCATTGCCATGCCATTTCCATTTCTGCTGGAGCAGAATTTTCTTCTAAAGCCCCCTTCACTAGTTCCTTGTAGATAATTTTGCTACAGTTTTGAAAATGCAATAGATACATCTTCTTAAAATGAAACAGAAACTCAAAATTAGCCAAGCTTAACACTGATTTGACAAGTGTTGCTCCTCACCATGAAACAGACGAGGGACGCAGAAAAATGCCTGCTTGTATGTCTTACCATAGATCTTGTCTTGCAAAACCTGCAGTTTCTTTATTTATTTTAAGAACTGACTTAAGTGGTCAGCATTTCTCCTTTCATAAAAGCATTCTCATTCTGTACCAAGGTGTGGGATCTCTGTCTCTCTAGTTCCTTTTATCTTTGTCAAACAAGGTTTAACAATGCTTATGTGAAGGTGTAACATGGGATGATATCAATTAGTCTGCATTCTATGACTGGAGACACAAACTGTGATTAATCTGTGTCAGAGATTAAGTTTACAAACACAAGTAAATACATTAAACACAGGTAAATACTAGTTACTGTGTCCCTGTATGGGCTCACTAACAATAGTGCTCATTTAATAGAGAAAATGAAGTGTATTACAGCAAAGTTGTCCTGAATCACACAAGTCAAACATAGTGATGTTCTGATCATAAAATGAAAATGACTCTTTTTTGAAAAGTGTCTCCACAAATATATCTTCCTGATATGTTGCATGTGCAGATGTTCTACCCAAAAAATCACACTGTCAAGTAGTATCTGAGTCTGTTGGAACTTCTGGAGTCCAGTTAGAAATTTTTTTAACCAGCTTTACCATTGTGTAAAGGACATGTGACAGGTGTTTGCAGAACTGTCAGCTCTGAGGGGAGATTACCATTACTTTTAAATAAAGTCAATTTTCTCAATGGAATCATAATTTGGAAGCACTCATTCAAGTTACAGGTCCTGTGCGGAACAACTTGTCTACTCAAAGATGATACGCATTCAGTTTTATGTTTGCTGATATTCCCCCTCCATTCTCTTTATAATGATTATGCCAGTTTCTCAGACAGATCAATTAGATGTGCAAAGTTAGATTGGATGAAAAAGAGTGTGTTTAAATAATTTGATGCAAAGCACTCTTAGACAGTTTCTCTTCCTTTGTCTTTGATACTTTCTGATTGACTATCTATTTTTGAATAATAATAATAATAATAATAATTAATTTTGTCAGAAATATGCTTCAGTGATGGATGAGTTAAACCTTAAGACTGTCAGAATTATCACACTAAGAAAAAACAATACTGCAAGTTTTGTGGCATTTATTCCACGTGGTTAAGTGAACGTATTCAAATCTTCTCTGTGTATCCAGAGAACAACATTTTCCTTCTAAAAAGAGAAAAATAAGAGACTGTCATGGTTTAGTGTCTTAAAACCTCTTTTCTAGAAACTTGGCTTTACATTTCCGCATCAGCACAGTGTGAAAACAAAATATGAATCATATTACTCTTAGCAGACATATCTTAAGATCATAAAATCACCATGTAAACCATTTGTGAGGAAAGATCTGATAAAACAGGGGGTCAGAAATACACAAAGGACAACTTACAACACCATCCACTCTAAATGTGAATGAGAATTCTCTATGTAATAAGATTTACTATTTCTCTTCTTAGGTCTATGAATTTACTATAAAATAAAATCTAGAAAAGAATGTGGGATGAAACCCCACAATTTTTTTTCTTGCTCACAAATAGTCAGAATGTTGTTCAAAATGTTCTGTTTACGACATTGAGGTTTTTAAGATTCTGTGCATTTTTTATGAATGCAATACTATATTTTTGTGTACATCCTACTTTAATTAGTTTTTGTCTATTAGCTTGTGAATGCAGACATCAGTTTCAAATCTATTGCCTAGTTTGGGTGTGGACTGGCACTCATTCTAATAGTTAGGTTTATTTGAGCAAATACATGACAGTACATGAGAATTGCATATTCAGCATTTGTATGCTGCATAAATGAAGTATAGCATACATTTTAATGATATATTATTTTATCCTTAGGTTAATTTATCTCCACAAAACCAGCAAAATAAAATTAGTAAGATATACAACTGTTATCCAAGTCCATCCAGACTCAATCCTGCAAACATTGCTTTCATAGCATTTAACTTAACTCTCACATAATTTAATTGAGATGTGAGCTCAAAAGTTGTTGACAAGTTAAGTTAAAAACTGCTATATGCAAGTTTGAAGACTGAAACACTGTGTGTTGGCAGGGTCAGCATGGTGCTTTCACTATGTAGACCTGTGACTATATGCTGTTGACTGTGTCTCAAAAACACACACATTTTCCAGTCAGAGCACTATTAAAACAAAAAAAAAAATATACACAATGGTTGATATATGACAGCTAATGAGCTCCATTCTAAAAGCATAAATGAAAGAATATCAAAATAAAAAGCAATCAATTGTCTACTCTACTTCATCCATCTTCTCTGCTCTGCTCTCGCAAGACTCCATCTGGAGTACTGCATCCAGCTACAGGGTCCTGAGCACAGGAAAGGTATGACCTGTTCAAACAGGGCCAGGAGAGAACCCTAAAAATGATCAGAGGGATGGAACACGTCTCCTATTAAGAAAGGCTGAGAGAGTTGGGATTGCACAGCCTAGAGAAGAGAATGCTCCAGAGGAGAGTTTTTATCAGCTTTTCAAAGCTTTAGAGGGCTTGTAAGAAAGATAGGAGCTTTTCAGCAATAGGACAAGGAGTAATGCCTTTAAACTGAGAGGTGATCAATTCAAATTACATAGAAGAAACATATTTTTTGCAATGAGAGTTATTGAACACTAGCACAGGTTGCCCAGAGCAGTGGTAGATGTCCCATCCCTGGAAACATTCAAGGTCAGTTTGGATGGGGCTCTGAGCCACCTGATCTAGTTGAAGATGTCCCACTTCATTGCAGGGGGATGAACTAATGACCTTCAAAGGTCCCTTCCAACACAAACTATTCTGTGATTCTATAATTCGATGATACAGCACCCAGCAAATGTGATGGCAAGAGATTCTTTTCAAAATCCCATTGGTACACTTGTGTGAGTTTAAATCAAACTACAGTGTTAATTTCAAAAATAATTGACATAAACCATGGTTCATTGTTTGGCGTAAAGATATATATTCTCTAAGGATCGCCAGGAACACTGGACTTATTATTTAGAACTTCGGCTTTGAAATAAAATGTAAGCACTCATGCAACCGTTTGCACCTAGTCACTTATTTTTATGCATGGTTTAAGGTAGGAAGACATATTTTCAATACATCAGTTTCAGAAAAGAATGAGTTTTACAACTGATGCATTGGTATCTTCTCTGCCAAGCAGATGTCAGTTCCATAAGCCTATTCCAATCTTCTAGTGAGACAAGGAAATTATTTTTCTTTTTTAAAACAGCCTTAGACATTGTAGCTTAAGGGCAAAAGTGTCAGAGTTATGTTATCTTCAATACATGTTTCTGAACTATTTCAGAAGAGGTAGGAAATACAAGTTACAATTCCCCAAAGGTAAGGGTATACAGGAAGAATATTTCACAGAATCACAGAATATGCCAAATTGGAAGGCACCCACAAGGATCATCAAGTCCAGCTCCTGACCCTGCACAGGACCATCCCCAAGAGTCACATCATGTACCTGAGAGTATCATCCAAATACTTCTTGAACTCTGGCAGTGGTTCTGTGGTGCATTTTCATGGGTATGAGATTTTTTGTTATGGATTTTGCTAATGGAGATGTTAAAAGTTTAAAATTTTTGTTAAAATCAAAAAAAATTGATTTTAAATTACCTGGAGGTACCAGGTACCAGAAAATTGTATTGTGTAATATTTTTCCACGATGAAAGAAAATGACGAAAAACTTCTAATTTGCAGCTGAGTGAAATGGCTGCATTTTTTGCAGCTAACAAGCCCAGAGGAAAAACTGCAAGTGCAATTTGTTCAATATCTGAGAAAATCAGGCTACACATGGCTGTGTCAAGGTGATACTGTAATGTATATATGCATGGGTTAAAAAAATACTTCATCTACACTACTGAAAATTCAAAATAAAATGTAAGTTTATGCACACTGGGGCATCTCACACAATTTATACTAGACACAGACAGAAGAGATGGGCACTTAAGAAGAAAAAATACTCCAGATACCAAGAAAAGAATGGAGGAAAGTGCTTTAAATTAATGGATGAAGGAAAAAAGTTGTAAAACTGTAAGTACAAAAATAGACTGTGTTAACTGGAAGCAGAGATTTAGATAAGGATAGCACCATGAATTCACTTAACCGAGAATGAGGTATTTGAACTGCATATGGAATGAAGGAAAAAAGAAAGATGGAAGGGATCACAGGAGAGTGGAACGGAATTGTAATGGCAAGGATAAAAAGAAAGAGTAGATTCTGAGATAACTGAAGATGGAAAAGTAAAAATATATGCAGAGAACCTGAATGTGATATAAATAAGGCAGAGGTACTAAGGGAGGGGGGAAGGTTGTTATTATAAAGGATGACTGATACTATCTGATAAGCAAATATTTCATGAAGAACAATTATTTTAGAAAACAAAGCTGGATTTAAAAAAATAATTTATAAATATTTCTTATTGTCTCATAATTGTGAGGGAAAAAGTTGCCTAATGACTTTGATAAATAAGGTTGATTTTATTTTAGAAAGTCCAGAAACAAAGCTAACTATTTCTACCAAAAGGAGGGGATGGAGCTGGGAATTTTCTTCATAAACCTAGGAGAAGAGTGACATAAACTGCTTTAAAACATTATTTTCCTTAATATAGAGAACAAAGAGAGCAAGCAGTGAATCAGCTTAAGAAGGGAGGAAATGCTTCCTGGCCTACGAACGCTGACCAAGTCCTAAACTTGCAAGAGTGAAATCTGGGTGTTGCTTTAAAGGCAGCCTTCCCCTCTTACTTACACTTCTGTCTTTGGTGAGAAATTCCTTTGCTAAATGTCCCCTTTGGACATATTGTCCCCAAATGGTTTAACTATGAAGACTATTCCCATTTGTACAAACTTATGTACAGGTTATGTCAAGTCTGAAGCTGTGATCTCAGATAGTAAGGCAGGAAGCAGGGTGTGACCGACATGATACCAGCATTCCCAAATTCTCCAAAACATAGCTCTATGCTGTGCATTGTCTGACCTTGTGCACAGATAACCTCTCCACCCAGGTCCATCTTTCTATCTAGACTGTGAGAACCAGTTTCTTTGGTGTATCTATGCACCTCTTGCTAGTGGATGAGGCATCTAGTGCAACATTTCTGTGTCAGCCATTGTCCCCTCCTTCACTAGTGAAGGCTGTGAACATGCTGAGCATTCAGGGATGCACACAGTGGAATCAGGGTATGATAAAATGGAAAGTTTTTTTGTAGTGTAGAAAATCCAGTGGTAAAGAGGGATATACTACTAATATATCTTGATATCATCTATTTAACTCCCTTGTCCAAAAGGATCTGAGGTGTCTTCTTACCTTCTTGAATCCTCTAATGCTTTCCTGCTTCACCCACTTGCTGCCCAGCAACATACAATCCATGGTCCACTGCTGCTCAAATTACATATTCCCTGACAATCTGTATCCAGAAAGTGATTGTGTAAGCAGTTACTGTGGCTGTATAAGCTTTTGCCATGCTCAGGGCAGTGAAATGGTAAGGGCAGGAAAGACAGGGATCAAAGTTGTCTGATGAGTGCCTGTATGAAGGAAACCACCAACGTAAAAACCTCCTTCCCTGCACTGAGTCAAGAGATGCTGTTCTGGATCCTTTCCACCTACTATGTAGGGGCCTTCTCCTCCATGCTTAGGCTTTTGGTAAAATGCTTAATTCAGAGAAATAAAGTCTTTTCTGCTTTCTGATGGACTTCTAATATCCCAAGACCTACAGTCCCTGCCCCCGAGGGTCCTCAAAGCCAGATCTCATCCCTCCAAGTTGCACAATCTCTGCTCATTCAAAGCACACAGACCCTACTCCTTATTACACCTTGTGTCCTTACCCTTTGTGCACCCCTTCCAACTTATTACCTTGTATGTTCTTTCTGCTCTGGTCAGTGCTTTTACCTGATACTTTGACTTCTGCAATGTTCAATAGGATATCAAATCTATTTCTCTTCTCATGTTGTCCAAAAAAGGGGATTTGCACTAACTCATAAGACTGATCTGTCAAAATTATTTATTGCTTTGATTTTATTGCAAACACAGTCAGAGAATTGTCTTTTAATGATGCTGGTGAGGTCTTTGTTCCATTTCTAAACCACTGATGGAATATGCCTGTTAATACTAGTTAGATGTCTTTTTAACTCTTCACACTTGAAACACTCATGATGGATCATCAGTTAGAATTTTCATTTCTCAGTTCTTTTGGCTTGTGGCATTGATGCTGATGATACTTCTGCCATTTTTATTGTTATTATTATTAAAGCAAGCTTCTGCCACAGGAATGAAATTCTGTGATCAAAATGTCTCTAGAATATCTAATGAATTCAGCTGATGACTGAGAGTAGGTGAGCTATAGATGTGTCAAAGGAAGGCAACAGTGCTTGATTCTCCTGATTCATTCAGTGACAGATGTTAAATTCAAGGAGGAGGGAGATGTTAGAAATAAGCATTTATTTATTCATTCCACAGTCTCCTGCAGCAAGAACCTACAGTAGTGACAGTGTTCACCCACACTGAACAGATTAGAACTGCCAATTCATGATTAAAAAAAAAGCTGATTGTTCTGTTAACATGGAAACCTTTCAGAACACAACAAAGGAAAAAATAATATACCTTCAGGCCCTTACTGGCACAGTGTGATGTGTATGATAGCACATTACTGCAAGTTTTATTTATTCCAACATGAAGGTCAGGATGTCAGACATTTTTTCAGAACTGTAAGCCTAGAACTCATGCTGGTCCTTTTCAAAGAGCTGATTGGGGCCCAGTATATGAGAATTCTCTAAAAATAAAACTAGGGTTTCTTGGCAAGGGGTGCATTTCATCCTGAATATGGACATTACTTCTAGATGAATGACCCTCTCACCCCTCCAGACTCTTCCTGGAATAAAAGCTGCCACTAATAAAATTACATCAGTGCAAGGTCAATTATAGTTCTCTCTCTCTCCTCAGTCTCTGAAGAGCCAAGAAAGGATGGTCACACAGCTTTAGCATTCAATAGCTCCTTTCCTTTGTTTATTTTGGGATATCAAAGTTCCATTTCCACTGTGATACTGTAAAATTTATGATCTTTGGGAATGGTGGGGGAGAGAATGGTGCATTTGACAGAAAGCCTAACCACCATGATAATTTTTTTTTCCCTAGAATTTTTTTCAAAAGATGAACAAATGTTTGGCAGAGAGAAAGGCCCTAAAATCTCACATATCAGAGCTTTCAGGAACCTTTTCTTTGCTGACCAGTCTTGCCTTCACCCTCATCTGAAGCTCTAGACACTCTGCTGGTGTTGGCATGACACATGAGCTGTGACTGCACATGTGGCTTTCACTGTAGCTCTTAGCCATAGACAGACAGTGTTATCCAATCTTCTGCTTCCAACAGTTGTGAGAAATCTATTATCTACCTGTTTAGATCATTACACTACCTATAAGCTATGTTATAGTTGATAATGACAACTGACTGTGATCTTCTTTGCTCTTCCTTCCCAGGCTTTACCTGACTTCCTTCACCAGCCACAAATGTGTAGTGGCATCCTTTCTAGTGGTATCCTCTCAGTGTGTAGTGATATCCTTTGGGTGTGTATCCCCAAACCATAATCTGCTGGGGAGTTGTGAATGTGTTCCCAAAGCAATAGCTTCCTGTTTGTATTTAAAAAATCTAAAACCTTTTTCTTCCCGTGCTTTTCAAAATCAGTCACTTGATCCATATGAAAGTACCCATCTTTAAATAGGTCATTATGAGTGTGACTTTACTGTGTTTTAGGAATGGTACTCCCCAGTTCAGTGTTCACACTGAAACCCCCAACAACAGGCTGCTTGCTTGCTCCTCCACTTTTCCAGTCCCCCCCCCACTGCAGCTGATTAGAGAAGCTAATCGGAGGCACAAAAGGTGAAGATCACCAGTTGAGATAAGAACAATTTACTGGAAAACAACAATGAGATAGATAAGGAAACTAACAGTAACAGCAACAACATTACTAGTAGAGTGCACAAAAGGAAGACTGCTGAGCTCAACCTGACCACAGCCACTTCACCTTGATCACTCCTTCTGGCTTGGCACCAATGTTACCCCATTGCTCTGTCCACCATGCCTGCTCAACCTGAAAGTATCCTTGTTCCCTGGAACAGAGTCCTTTTACTGTCCCCTTGGCAATGAAGTGAGGTGGTATAGAATAGCCTCTGTGTCCTAGTAGGAATGCTCCCTCTTGGGTACTGCAAAAAAATTAACCCTGTCCTGGCCAGAACCAGGACAGAATTCTTACAGAAAATCACTATTTTTAAATCTAGGCAACATCTCTTTGTATATCTGAGTATTTCTTTCCATTATTGTTGGAGGGCATATACAATGGCTGTATCCTGTTAGCTATATAGCTTTATTCCTCTGTTATTTGCTCTGTAGCTTTATATATTCAATAAAGATCTGTGAACCACATTGTCAAAATGTCAAGCCCCTTGCAGATCTGATTCACATCTGCTCAGAATTCAGGAATTAGCTCCAGCAAACCTTCTGTGAACTTTTAATTGCTGCTGGTACAAACTTTGTGCTCTCCTGCCTGTCTCCAAATGTCTTTTGATACTGTTCTGTGATGAATTTGAAAGCTGGAACTTTTCCTATAGAAAATCAACATTATTCTTTCCATTTCCCTGACTGGCTGAAAGTGGTGTCAGTGCCTCAGAGGATCAACTAGAAACTATTTCACTTCTGTGACTAAAGAAAGATAATCTGAGCTCTTTTTTCAATGTAAAAAAACCCCCAAACTAATCAACCAAACAAAAAATTTAAAATACTAATTTCTCTGAGTCTTTCGTTCTGCATTAACCAGAGTGATGAACTAGTGGAGTTCTATTTTCAGTCTCTCAGCGAGCCCACATGCAGTCAGTGCAGTATGACAGTAGGGCCACAAATGGTCTATCCTTTAGATCACCAGTCTAAATAATGCTCCACAGTTGGTTTGCAATAGTAACCCTAAACCATGTCTGATCTCAATACACAAGCAACAAAACATCACTTACTATATATGACTATATGACATACTGGCATTGGTGTACAAGTGAAAAATCCCTTGTCTCTTATCCCTTAACATGGCTTTTTGGTTTTAACCTCATTGTATCTCATCATCTACATCTACCTTTTGTGAGGAAAAAAATATCTGATTTGTGTAACGGTCCGATAAAGCTATCACGATCCCAGATATAGAGGCAAAAACTGGAATACTGTCCTAGTTAGAACAGCTGGGACCAGTTCATCACTGTATGGGTGTAACCCAAAACTGTGTATTCTGTAGACTTCTATGCCATTTCCCAGAAACTGTTATCAATAGACTATTTACACCCTCTGCCCAGAGCAGCCTGACTCCTCAGGCTACAAACTAGGTGTTAAGAGGCCTGAGAGATAGGAGAGTGCCCCCTGTCCTCACACCTCACATCCACTGTGGAACTCCCTGCCCTGAGGGAAGTACTGGGCATTCCTGCCTAAACTGGAGAATATATAATCTTGGAGTCTTGGAACTTTTTTAACCACTCGTGGGATCCAGAGGAAGACTGCAGATCACTGCTCTCAAACAAACTGCAGACCACCACTTTTCAACCGGACTGCAACCACCACCCTCGACCAGACTGCAATCACCACTCTTGACCAGACTGCAACAGCACTCTCACCAACAGGTTTTCCCCTCTCCTTCTACTTTGGACTCAGGGGGCCCAAAGAACACCACTCTGTTCATGCCTCAGGGTGCTGGGTTATACATTTGGGTTTTGTGGGTTAAAACCAATTGTTTGTCTGTATAATCATACTTATTTTATTATTATATTAAATTGTTATTCTGACTTATGATCTTTCTTTTGAGTTGGATTCATTTCCCCTGCCGGTTTACCTTTAAACCAGTACAAATACCTTTACTGAACATGCAAACCACTATTTAAGGGTCTCAGGGGCTTAACATGCTAATAAGGAGGCAGGATTATGCCAAATAGAAGATTCCACAATCTATTAGCATTTCCAGTAACAGGGGTGACATAAGGGAAAAATGATTTTACATTTCTCGGATACAGTATTTACATTTTGGGAAAAAAGATTTGATATTTCCAGTAAGCACGGTTACATTGTGGAAGGGTGATCAGCTTTTACCTGAAAGAGGATTTACACAGGGAGGGAGAAAACAATGGGGTATCTGATAGCATCATGCAAAGTCTCTCTGCATCCTACTGGGGGAGATCAGGACAATGGATCTTGTCTGGTTTTTTAGATGTTTTTTGTTCCCCAGCCTCTGTGGTCCAAGGTTTCCTGTTTAATCCTAGCAGTTCCTTTTCTGCTGGTATTCAAATTTTGGACTACAACAGATTTGTACTTGGTTTCCATGTTCTTTGCTGTTCAGCTCTGGTCCATCCAGATCTCCTTGCTACAGTACCACTGCATAGCAGAAACTCAAAATGTGTGTTTGTCTCAGGTAGGTAGCTATGACGCTGTATCACCAAACTCCATCTTCAAACTTCCCATTGCTCCCAGATCTGTCATATACAAAGTATCTGTGTTAGTGACAGGCTTTGTGTATCCTCAAGCATTTAACTCACCCTGGCCATGACTGCAAGAATCCTGGGACTGCCATACACTTGCAGACATGACTCCTCAGAGCTTTGATTTGCAGTCTCTAATGTTTCCTCTGTAGAGACTTGGTAGGTTATTGGATTTGCATGTCAGTCCATCTTTCTGATACTGCTTAGCACTGCACCTCACAGGCTAACATATTATCTTGAATCACCAGCAAGTTTATTTTATATTGGTACATCAGTCTGTGAAGAGAGAACATTCTTCCCTTTTGCCTTCATAAAGAACAGAGCAGAAAGCTCTGGGTGAATAGGGAAGGGTGGCACCTTAAACTGACACAGTATGAATCTATGAAGGTGGTGACTCAGTCTTCAGCCTCAAACTTTAGCTAGAGAGCTTGATAGTAGGGTTAGACCCTGTCATCTTATGCTGCCTCAGATCCTATTTCTTCCTTCTTCATGTTTCTCTGCTTACAATATATATTTCTGTTCTTTACATTCACCATTAAAAGGTCTTCTGCAATGTGTCTAAAATCCTCCTTAGTATTTTTCCATTTGAGTTTCAGTGTTGCCTGCGACCTGAATGGGCTTCTGAGCACATGCACAGACATATGATTTGACAATGAAAGCTAACCTTTGGTGGTTCAGCATTTACAAACATGCATACCTATTTCAGACTGAATTTGCTACAAGGAGAACATGTAAAATTTTTCTTCAATGAAATTAACTGGAGACCTCACTATTAAGTTCAGTGAACCATAGTTTCACTCTTAACTTCTGCATATGTGCACTCAGAAATAAGAAGAGAACACTTATTAATGTGGTCTTTCTAGAGCCTTATCTACAGTCACTACGTCTGTTTCCGAAATCAGTTTCATCCAGCTACCTAACACATAGATACTTTAAGGCTTGAATAACAGATCCCTTTTACTAATGATCAAAATCTTAATGACTCAGCTCTGATACTGCTTTCTAACCAATACTAGGTGTACTACTGCCCTTGAAAGAATTGGCTAAAGAACGTAAGGTCCTGTATATCAAATGTCAGCTTTTATAACTGAACCACAGTGATTTCTGAACAACAAAATGTCTTAAGGAATGAACAAGACATCTGTGGGAATGTCTATTTACTGGAAATTGGGAAACCACAGAGACTCACGAGGCACATACGGAAATTGTTATAGAGTATAAACATCCATGAGTTAAGCAGCTACCCAAAAAAATATAAATGAAAGGTTTAATTATCCTCTGTTGTGACCAAGCAGATTATTAGAAATAGCTGTTCAGGAACTCTATCCCACACAGAATGTAGCAGCTGATTCCCCAGAAGAGACTTCTGTAGTACACATTAAGAGACTGTTGGTCATGGGAAGTAGAAAACAAAGGAAAGCAAAGCTTCTTCAGATTTAACACAGGGTTCTGTGATAAAATCAGTAGCAAATAGTGCAGTAAACGACATTACAGCCCTTTAGAAAAGATGTGGTCTCCACTTAGAGAAGAAACTCAGAGCTATATATACAACTGCTTGACATGTATATTTCTGAGTTACAATGAGGTTTTTTCTGGGTTACTATGTATTTCTGAGTTACAATGAATTAGCAGAGATCATGGCAGGCAAGGTGCCTACTGTGTCAGAAGAGGTTTGTGTGGATCCTAGCTGTGCCTGCTGGTCAAGCCTGTTGTGCCGTAACAAGCTCTCTTGCTATGGAGTTACTGTCTTTCAGCACAATAGCATTCTTTTCCCCCTCCAACTCCATGATTTCTAGAATAATTTAAAATACTGATAACCTGGAGCATTTGAATGTGGTCGAAAGGAAATAAAGACCATGGGAAAAGAAGGTGTACATGGACCTCCTCTGATGGAGGAACGGTAACAGAAGTACATATGGCTCTCCAAGATGGAAGAGAAATAGAGCACCTTGAGTCCTTGTAATCAGGAGGAGACGAGAAAACAGACCAAAACTTGTGTTTGTGAAGCTAATGTCCATCTCTGTTTTGAACAGCTATGAAGAGTGACCTCTAATAAATAAATTACTGCAAAATAAGATAAAGAACTGCTCCTGTACTAAGAAATAGTCTTCAAAAAGGAAAATAATTTCCCACCTCACAGCAATACTGAGTTAGCCTCTTCTTGTAGTTTCTCAAATGAAGTGTCTCAAACTGAAGGTCTAATTACATAGCTTCTCTTTCCATGAATCTACCTTTCTTTTTGTTTGCATGAAAGCAGAAATTTAACTATGTCTAAGGATCATCAGATCTAGGTGAAGCAAAAACCTCTCTGTAGTCGACTGCTACTTTGAAAAGGTCTTCTTACACATAAAGCATTTAGAGTGAAATCCAAGCTTTGGCAAGTCTCCTACTGGAGATTTATTTCAGATGAATATGCTAATCAAAAAAACCCACTTTCAATGAGGAAGGAAGTGAACTAGAAATGTAACTTTATGAATAAAAGTATTACATATTCTTGCTACAAGATTTTCCTTCTGTATTTCAGGGTTTAGATGGAAATTTTTTTTCTTCTCCAAGGAAAAACGTATTTATTTCATCAATGCCACTTTATGGCACTTTCTTCAAAGCTAGCTTCTATATTGGAAAGAGTCTCCCTGCAGACATTTTAAGTTCTAACCTGATTAATTTGGTCCTTTTGATTTAGTTTTTGATTGCCTACAGGTACCTGACCTATTCCAATTAAATACTACAGATGATAAAAATAATCCTCTTATTAGCTGGCAGCCACAGCTACCACAGTACTCTCATTTAGTATACTAGAAGAAAGTCATGCAGAAATCAAAAACTTTAGAGAAGTGTTAAACATACACAAATTTTCAGAAATATGAGATTAACTCCCAGCTCTACAAAATCTCTTTTATAACTAACTTGAGCACTAGGATCTCCCAGAGTAGACCAGAATTTGGAAAGGAGATGTGCTACTGTATTTCATTGTTATTAGTAAAAAAGCCTAGAACAAAAAACCCCTACAGCTAAAAGTAGAAAGTCAGACAAGTTAGAGTACTTTTGAACAACCATGTGCCACCTAAGTATACTGAAGAGTACCTGTGTTACTTCTACTATTATTAGAAAAATTTAAACTGCAAAAGACTCATTTGTATATGATATTTCTACAAAACATATTTTTTAATTCAAAAGTAAATTTGTCAGACATTAAGGTTGAGTTCTTCATATATTTCCATTTAATTTGGGGAATGGCTTGGAAAAGGAGGTAGGTATATCCTCTCCATCAGACTGGGGGAAAATTACAAGATCTCTCAGACAATGAACATCACTCTATTTCAGAATCATCTAAAAAAACAATTGATCTATATAAAAATTTGGGTCAATACTTTAGAGTAACAAGAAAAAGAAGAAAAGTGTTTTAATGATGAGACCAAAAATCAATTGTTTTCTGTCAGACCTGATCTATACCAGGAAGACCAATTGAGATGCTCCAAAATGTTGACAGAATATTTTTTAAGAGAAACCAAAACCAAAATAAAACATTAAAGTAACTAGAATTTGAAATGAGAAGATGACAAAGTCATTACTGATTGTCATAATTAAGTAGAGGAAAGACCTTTATTTTTAGCTTCCTTTAGTTTGAGCTTTAATTCATAGATACATTTTTTAGGGGTAGCTCAGCTCCCATTTATCTATGTTAGTAAATAAAAATGGTTATATCTCCATTGTAACAAAAAGAAACAACAAAGCACCGTTGAAATAGTTTTAGAATTTAGTTTGGATTTGTAATGATATTGGAGGAA
Organism: Manacus vitellinus; assembly: GCF_001715985.3. Taxonomy (NCBI): domain Eukaryota; kingdom Metazoa; phylum Chordata; class Aves; order Passeriformes; family Pipridae; genus Manacus; species Manacus vitellinus. The sequence continues at coordinate 23,593,479 of NW_021940682.1, read as the reverse complement.
ATGAGATTCAGTCTGTAGATTACGGCACCTAGTGCAAGGATCTTTAAGGAGACTTTCAGACCTACATTGAACAACGTGTGTAGGCTGTCATTATACTGGGGAAATCTGTGTTATATTGAGAGCTTAGGTAACGGTGTGAGCATAAAATGTAGGTGTCCTAATCTTTCAGCTGAATTCTAGCCATGCTGTTTTATAGAGGTTACTGATCTTGAAGCTGAATGTGATTTTTTGAGATGGTCATGCAAAAAGTCTCTGGTTCATTTAAGGAGGGGTAAATAAAAGATTGCATGAGATTCTTGTGCTGATCTCTCTGAAGCTGAATTTAATAATATTTGGCTGTAATGAGATTGCCTACTTCATTTTTTTCTGTGATCAAGAAAAAAGTAATTGACAAAGGGCTTGTATATTGATGGAAGGACTGGCTTTCAGGCTATATACAAACTACAGCTATTGAAAGACTATAGACAGTATCGATCTGGAGTAATGAGTTGAATGTATTTGAGCTTTTTCTCCATACTATTAAACTCTTCTAATGAGAGTAGCCTAGTATTCAACCCATGCTAGCCCCTGAATAGCACTCAGGTGATGTTTGGAGCAGTGCTAGCTGAGTCGGACCAAATCTCCACAGGACCTATTCTAACAATTTAGCTTTATAAACTGATTGCTTCAGGGCTTGGGAATATATCTTTGTACTCTACAGTTTATTACTATAAATATAGCTTATATATTTCTCTAGCAATGTATTTATAGAGATGTATAAAATCATGAGTTTTCCTATGCTATGGCTGAAGACATGTATTTGGATGTAATAAAACGAGCACACCAATAGATATTTCAGATATTCTTTAAAGAAAATGAGCAAGTTTGAGACCCTATTAAGATGTACGAGATTAAATATTGTAGAAAAATGCTGCAGATGAGGATTAAAGTTACAGAGAGACCAGGGAACAAAGTTTTGAAGGAAAGTGTTGGGAGAGCAGGATTGTGTGAACAATTTCTCCTGCATTTTTTGTAGGCCTTGCCTTGACATGGCCAGGCACAGGCAGTAAAAAGAACTGCGTAGTAAACATGGCTTCAGGCTCTGAGGCTGAAACAAAAAAGGATCTGTGCCAAGATTAAGGAGGAGTCCCAAAAGTTAAACAAATGTTCTCACCTGGTATGAACACCTGCCATAGTCCAATTAGAAGTGGTCAATAGGGCATATTTACATCGTGAACACTTTCATGTAACCAATAATGTGGAAGAGAAATCACACACCAGGGTGTAGAACCAGTATTTAAACAGCATCTTTGTAAATAAATGCAGACATTTCGTGGATCACATTGATTGTGTGCAGTTTGTCCCGAGCCTCTCCGCTGATAGGAAAGATCTTGAAAAATATCTAATATTCAGTTACTTCAGCAAAGTCAGGATAGCACTGCTATCCTGCATAGTTCTTTCCATAGTCCTAAACTGATGAGAAATAGAAGATGCCTGATATGTGCATACTTTTGAATTGAATTTTCCTTTTAAAATATCCAGTAATGTCAGGAATTTAATTTATCAAATTTTTCACATTTGTTATTTTTTTATCCTCATATGTCTCCTCATTTGATTGGTTTGAATTATCTTTTTTAGTCTTTTAGTACTTTCTTTTTCAAGTTGTACTTAGTCGGAAGGATAACATACTTCGTAATGTCTATTTCTGTTCTCCTGAACTAAAGTAATTAAAACTTACTGCACTTTCAGTTTGTGTGTTAAGGAGATATCTGTCAACATTCCCTACCCACATTTTCTTTTTCTCTCCTGCATATTTTAAGCGTATATTTGCACTTCTGCAGAAATTTGAGCAAGATCTTAATGTTAAGGGGGGAGAATGTCTGTCACAAAATCAGGGTAACGGAATGGTTGAAGTTGGAAGGGATCTCTGGAGGTCATCTTGTCCACACTCCCTTCTCAAGCAGAGTCACCTAAAGCCAGTTGCCTAGGACCATGTCTAGATGGCTATTAAATATCTCCAATGTAAAAGATTCCACTACCTCCCTCGGCAACTTGTGCCAGTGCTCTGTCACCCAAGTGTTTCCTTGATGTTCAGAGAAACCTCCTGTTTTTAAGTTTGTGCCCATTGCTTCTGGTCCTATCTTGGCTCACAGCACTGAATAAAGGGGAAGGATCCCCTCCCTTGGCCTGATGACAATACTATCTAATGCAGGTGGGAAAACATTTGCCTTCTTTGCCACAAGGACACATGACTGGCTCACATTCAACCTGGTGTCCACCAGGACTCCTAGGTCATTTTCTACCAGGCTGCATTTCTGCTGTGTGACCCATGGCACATATGGGTACATGGGGTGGTTCTTCCTTAGCTGCAGGCCTTCAAAGTTCCCTTTGTTGAACTTCATGAGGTTCCTGGCAGCCCATTTCTCCAGCCTGTCAAGGTCCCTCCAGATGGCAGCACAACCCTTTGTCATATTGACCACTTCTCCCCGTTTGGCATTTGAAAAGTTGCACTCTGCCCCGTTATCCAGATCATCACTGAAGAATGTTAAACAAGATCGGATGCAGTATTGATCCTAGGGGTACACCACTAGTCACTGGGTTCCAACAAGACTTTATGCCACTGCCCATTATCCTCTGGGCCATTATGGCAGTTTCCAATCCATACTGACTGCTCATCCATCTGTGACTTCACCTTGGTGAGGCCACATTGATTACTTCTGATTACTTTCTCCTTCTTAAGGTGCTTGAAAATAATTTCCAGAATTACCTCCCCAGAGACTGAAGTGAAATTAACTAGCTGTAGTTCTTCCAGTCCTACCTCTTACCCTTCTGGAAGATGTTGGGGACATTTGCTTTCATCCTTTCTTCATGTACTTCTCTCAGCCACCATGATCAATTCCCAATTTCTTAAGTATTCCCTGACCTGATCTTTTTCCACCAAGGATCCAGCTTTCTAGCTGTAAACTTTCCCCCTGGGATTCCTGAAGGCTAGTCTTGCTAGTAAAGACTGAGACAAAGAAAGTATTCAGTACTTTCGTCTTTTCCATGTCCTGAGTCACAAGTAACCAGACCCCCAACTCATTGATAAATGGACCCACATTTCCCCTAGTCTTCCTTTTATCTTCTGTGTTTTTCAGGTTTCTGAATTCCAAATGGTGAAGGTTATATCTATAGGGCCCTCTTCACTATCATAAATCTTGTCTTAGGAAAGGTTTAACATGAAGGAATATATTTTGGGTTATCAGAGTGCTGGCTATAGCACAGCCCTGGAGTCCTGTTTCTTGCTTTCTAAAAGCAGGTTCTAGATCCTGCTGCATCAGAGTCGTAATATCCTGCACAAGAACAGATTGTGGCATTGGAAATGGTTACATGTCCTGCTGTCTGAGGGCCAGAGCAAACCGGCAGACGTGTGGAAGTTGTGGGAGTTCTTCTGGCAGTGATAAATGACCTCACCTCAACACACACAGGTCCTCACGTGAACCACTTGATTATACTCTACTGTAAGACTCAGCACCATCATGGATACTGGAAGGCTTAGTGGAGGACCAGACCAACAGGCTTCCTGGGTGGCAGGTCCTGGACATGTTTGTCTTTACCCTAGTTTGGGGACAGCTCTTGGCTGAGGCCAGACAGGACATACAGTTGGGAGGGATTACTCAAGACCTATAGCTTGTTCTGGAAAACTCCTGTATTATAAATACAGTGGCTTATGAGTAGTACAGACTTGAAAGAATAGCAGGAGAGGAGCTTAAAATAGAATGTTTCAAAGCATTTTACTTTGGTGAGCCTGTTGTGGCAGGAGGCTGGTGATGTCAATATATGGGTTTCTATAACCTGAATTTGATCAGAATTTATTTTATTTACATTCTTGACAAAAAAAAACAGTCAAAAAAGGATATCACAACTATGGCAGTTATGATCAATTTTATATGTTGGGTTTTGGGTGGGTTTTTTGTTTTTCTTTCTTTTTTGGTTGGTTTTTGGATTTTTTTTGTTTTTCTTTCTTTTTTTGGTTTGTTTGTTTGTTTGTTTGTTGCTTTGTTGCTTTGTTGTTTTTTTTTTCAGTGAGCTTGGTTTGGTGGTTAGAGAAAAAGCAGAAACCTCTGTGGAATCCAGGTTCTCAGGTGAAAAAAATAGTTCTGGCAACACTGATTTGATTAGATATGACAATTTGTATTAGCTAAGAAATATCTCTGATACACATGTTGGTAATGTATATGCCACCACTTGGAAAAATCATTTGCTAGAGCAGGTGTTATTTTTCACATAATGTATAACGCAGTTTTCTCTTTAAGGTAATGACAAAGTAAATTAAACTCCTTGGGGTGAAATGGAATACAGGCTTTAAATTAGCATGAAAATAATTCTTAATAGCTTTGATAACTCAAAGAGTGGTTCCAATTCACAAAATCTAACACTTTCAAGGAAAAATATTTACATATGATTCCATTAGTTCTTTATTTTTGCTTTTATTAAAAAAAATTAAAAATATCTAATCATTTGTTCCAATCTAATCATTTGTTACCTCCAAGTAACAGTATTTATTAGATGAAGATTGCTTGATTCATTAAGGTAAGGAAACTGCAGACGCCTTCAGTGATTATTACTTGTATTTCTTTTAAAATATGTTAGTCAATGATGTGATCTTTAAATTTAAAGTTTTAATTTTCTGACACTTTTTACTGAAGAGCAAGTTCCATGTAAAAAAAAAAGACTCTTTCCTTATAATTTTTCCCAAAAAATACCTTCCAAAGAGAGTAGAAAAAGTGGTCATGGGTTTTCTTTAGTCATATTCATTGGGTTCTGCCACATGGCTCAAGAGTGTGATTTCAGAGGAAAAAATATTACCTGATTCAACTACTATCTCTGGGGAAAAAATATTGATTTTTCATGAAATTACAAGTTTTTAGTTCTGAAAATTGACAAAAAAAATATTTAGCTTGTTTTTAGTAGTATTGTGAACTAAGACATTCATTAGAGTGCAAGGATGTGCTTCAGGAGTTTTGTATCAAGAAAAGATTTAATATTCTAATTCCAAAGTCTCCTATTCTTAGTTCCTTAAAATTGTAGAATTTATATCCTGTCCTCCTTGTAAAGCAGTAGCAAAAAAAATATTGCAAAAAGAGCTGGAAGGATTGCAAAAACTTGTTAAATTATAAGTCTCTTTAGACTGAACTTCAAGTTAATTCTATTTGTGAGTTTAAAGAGTTTTATGAACTGATTTTAAAAGCAAAGTTATTGGTATTAAAATTAACTGTTGAATTGCAGGTTGTGCTAACTGAATTGTCTGAGAACTATGAAATTTATTTTTCTTGAAAGAAATGCACATAAAGTGACAACAAAATGTCTAAAAATAACAATTGTCCCGAGATTATGAACAGTTTCTTCTTTTTGCTGTTATGCAGTCCTCAGCCTTTCTGTCATAACACCTCAAAATTTACATTTTGTGATCATATCCTGGTCTGATGCAATATTACCACAGTTGAAAAAGAATGAATAAAACTGATTTTGGAAAAAAGCACTCTGTGACACAAACTAATATGAAGTTTGAGCAAAACTTGACTGTACTTCCTTTTTTTTTTTTAGAAATAGTAATTGTTTAAATGTTACACACAAGGTGAAGATTTGATTTAAGTTTGAAAAACAAACAAACAAACAAAACCAAACAAAGCCAGTATTGGCCATTAGGATCTCAGCATTTTCTGACAGCTCTGGGGTAGTACCTTAGAATTCTTTCCAGAAAATCCACAAAATCTTATTTTCCACATTAATTATATCTTACCAGTCTTGTGAACAAAGGACAAAATATATGCTGAGTTTTACCCAGTGTTGCAGAGAAATTTACACAATAAGAAAACACTTATAGGGGTTTTGTTTGTTAAGCTAAGAAGCATTCTTATTAAAACTAAAAGAGGTATTTTGAGAATACCTGATATTTTGAAACAGGTTAAACATTTGCCTCTAGCACAGACCGGTTTATGAGGCATGGCCTCACGCAGAGGTGTGGGTTTAAGAAAAACTGGCATATCTACACTGGAGTCTCAGCTTTACTGTATTTATGTTCACAAGTGCAGTATAGATGGACCCCAGTGTATATTGGCCTGACCTCTGACCATCTGCCCTCAAAGTGATATCCCCAGGGTTGTGTCCAACAGGAAAATTACAGCGGCTAGTGTACTTCATTAGGCTCTTTTCGAAAGAGAATTAGGATTTTGCAACAGCCTAACTTAAACAGCAAAGAACAATTAGATCAATATTGAGGTGAGGGCTACATTTAGGAGTGTCCCAGGTTTTGGTCTGCCTCTAGCTAGGTCAAGGACGTTATAGATATTGTCTTAATCTCTGGTAGTTCAGCACATCTTTGAGTTTTAGCCTGAAGGCAAATGCTGTTTTCAGAAGGTTTTTTTTAGAGGTAGGAATACAGATTACAAACTTGCTGTATGTAGATTTGTATTTACTTCACAAAAAAATGCTGGTATGTAAAAAATGCTATACATCTACATAGTAAATACTGTTAGACTTGTGGCAAATATTTTGATTGTTATTTAAAGTGCACATTTGAATCATGGCTTCCTTCCTTAACATATTAAGAACAAAATTTTTGTGGCATAGCACTCCACTAACCTTTCTTTGAAACATAATGTGCTCATTTTCATGTTCTCCTCAAAAATCTGTCAAAATAGAAATTTCAGCCATGTTCCAGAAAGCCATCTTTTAACCTAGAACAAGCACGCATGAACACCTGCTCTTCCACATATTAAAAGGCTCAAAGGCAAGCAAAGAAGCTCTTGTGTGAACCCAAGGATTACTCAGCAATGGCTGTTGGTGTCTTGAGCAAACACATTTGTCTCTTGCTTAAAAAAGATGCAGGTCACGTTCTCTAGGCCAACAGGCACAGACAAGACTGTTGAATTGCCATCTGTGTTTAATCTGTCACTAAAGAGCAAACAAGGGTGTTCCAGCCTTTCAAAGGAAATGCTGACTGGTAGGAACATGTGACACATTAGAAAGCCCCCCAGTCACAGGGCTTTCTTCACTTGTGCCTTCTGTTTGATTGCTTTCTTAATTAATTATTTGACCAAGATAGCTATCTTAATCAGTATAGGCATTTATTTAAAAGATTAATTGCTAAAAAAGAAGGACAGAAAATTCCTCTTGAAGATTTCTTTTTTCAGTATATTATAGCAGTTATATGATTTCTGGTCATGTCTGTTCTAATTAACCATCTTCTTGTTAAAAAGACAGTTTTTTTAAAACATCATTCTCTGAAAGTATGTGGTTAGGGATATAAAAATGCACAAGAAGTACTTTCAAGCTACTTTAATATATTAGCTGAGGGCGTTTTTTAGAGACAATTCGCACTGAAGCATGTTTTTAGAAGTGTTCTGTCAAAACCATTAGTTTGCCAGTGGGTTTTTTAGTCCTCTTTTCTACGGTAGGTATACTTCTGTGGATTAAAAGCAGACTTCACCTTGACAAAATCCATCTCTTCTCTGAAACTCTCCTATGTATATACTAATTCATGCAGCTCCCTCTATCTTATTGGCATCACTAAAGAAAGGATGTAATTTCATAAACCATGTATTATGACTCAGCTTCTGCAGCAACTAGAAAAACATATCAATTTACTTTCTCTCTAGGGACAAGACATCACTGTGATAATTAATCAAGACAGAAAAAGTTGGTGAAAACAAGATCAAGACAAATCTCCCAGCATTTTAAATAACATGGATGACACGTATATCTTGTATGAAATGATAGAGTTTCACTGATATAAATGATATCTTTATTAATACAGCCTGAAAATTAAGTTTGATGTGCTTTGGGTTACTGTAATTTATCTAGCAAACTACTTAGCTACCTGCTATCATGAACCAAGTGCTGGAGGCAGAGAGAGAAGATAAAATATAGTCAGGCAATTCAGTTCCCCAAGCAGTTAGAGGGTTCTCCCACAGAGTCACTGAAAGAGTAGAATAATTTTGTTGCACTTTCCATTATGCTGAAAATCTACAGCAAACTGGACAATTTGCGAGCCTTTAAAAAGTCTACATAAGCTTGATTACCTAGAAAAGAAGTAAAATTATGAAGAGACAGGCTTCTGAGGAGAACATCTATTTTTTTTTTAACTCTGCCAGAGCATGAAATCCTCACAAATCTTCCTGAATTTCAGACATTTTCTGGCCAAGCATCCCCTTTTCTGAAAGTTACTCTTATATTTTGATATGCATCTGTCTCAGATAATTATAAGCAGGTTTTCTTCTACATTTAAGAGCAACAACCTCCCTAGCCTTTGTTTTGCTGAGCCTAAAAGGAAGAAGAATCATCCCTAGAACAGTAAAACTCTTTTTTTTGTTTGGAACATTGCCAAATTCAGTGGTATATTGCACCAGCTATGGGCACCGCTATAAACAAATCTCTCTCATTTTTTCAGACTATGGACATAAAATATATTCCATGAATTCAGGATTTTTTCGTGATCTCAAATCTATTCTATAGAGGCAATGACATTAAAAAAATCACTGCGTGGATTTTTTTTTTTTAAGTATCCAAAACATTTCTAAGGTAGCTTTTATGCATCCTTCGTGGTGTATCCAGAAAACATGGCAGTGGAATATAATGGTCATTTTGAGCAGTCTTTCAGGGTGTATGATGCAACTTGATCCTGCTCTTACCATGTATAGATAATTCTGTTTCCCCAAACTCATGCTAACGGAAATGAAAAATTATTTGGAAACAAAACCATAGCATATTTCATTTTGCTTTTAGAAGAATCTTCCCTCTGTCACTGTCGTTACTTTCCAAACAATGACAATTTTCCGCTGTGACCCTGAACTATGCTTTAATTTTGACAAATTGTGTTTTCAAGGGGGAAAATGCTCTGTTAGACTCTGACTAGTTCTGCATACTAGAGATGAGCAGATGGAAGGCTACTTGTACTACTCCCACCAGCAGTGAGATTCAGGGGGTTGATGCTTTTCACTTCCCAGGAATTTTTACTGGCTTCAAATTTTTCTCCTCCCACTCTCAACCCTCAATCCTCATTGGGGCTGAAACCAGCCTTCCCTCCTGTTTTTCAGATCTTGTTTCTCAGTAATAGTTAAAAATACTCCCCACCTGAAATAAGAGCTAGGATTGACCCCAGGATACACCGATGCTTGTATTTCTTTTGTAGTGTGCATCCAGAGCTTTCTAAACAGCTTATGAATGGATTAAAGACATTGACATATCTAGGAATATCAAGTAAAAGACTGCTATTTTACCTGTATAAAAATCAAATTTTAAAGTAGTTTGGCAACTCACTTATGACCATCAGCGTGCCAAGACTGGAGTGGAGATTGAAATCCAAATTTTACATGGCTGAGGGCAGATTATTCATGCTTGCTTGAAGTATTTTCTCTCTTAAGTATTAAGGCTATAAAACTATTATGGACTTGTCCTAAGATGACTGTCTCTTCCATGCCCAAATAATGTAGTGCCTTAGTGCCCAGGTGTCATTTGTTAGGGAAATTGAAAGGATATTTTGAGCTGCAATCTGTTCTTTTCAGGCTGCAGGCATTCGGTGCTAAAAGCCCTGCTGAACAGGCAAGTGCTTCAGTGAAAGGAATAAAGCCTGGATCTCACAAAAAGCTCCAATCATAAATAAAACCTTTTTCTACAAAGAGCCTGCCACTTTCTCGTGAGAAATACCCGTTGCGCTGACAATGCTTAAGTGCCGCTGCTCCCCTGTTTTGCAGCTTCCTGAATGCACTGAAATCATGCCTCTGCTGGAAAGGACCGGCGGCCTGGCTGTAAGGGAGCGGCAGGCGCGGCGGTGCTGCTGGAGCTGGCAGAAGGAGCAGCAGCAGTCTCCCTCCCAGCGCCGCCTCCGCCTCCCTGCCTCCCCGTGCGCGCAGCGCCGCCGGCCGGGAGCAGCCCCGCCTCGCCAGCTCTTTGCCTCGGAATCCGGCACAACTCTTTCCGAGAAGCAAGAGCAAAATGTAGGGCCTGGAAATTATTCATATACAGAAGAAAAACAAACAAACAAACAACTCCCCCTCCAAAACAAAAAAACAACAACACAACACCACAACAACCTGCCCCCCAAACATGCCACGTTTAATTCAGTAAATGCCCCCTCCCTTGTGTCATCATACTGGCTCCACAATTACTTATGGATTCCCATCCAAGTTTTTCACATTCAAAAGGAGTTTAAAAGATAAGTAGGTAGTTTAAGCTACAGTTTTGAAGAAATAATACAGTACTGGGATCTCAAATTTGTCATAACTGAGTACCACAACCCGTCCAGCCATCTAACTGAAAACATCATGACTCACATCTCTGGACAGCTTGTTCTCACCTAGAAGACAAAAGTTTTCCATGGGCATCTGAAGTAGTAGATAAGTAAATACTGTATCCTGCTAATATTTCCAATATTAGCTAATATTGCTAATTTGAACTCCATAATGCCTCAGAAACCACCTTTTGCTCCTGAGGTTAAAGCTAGCCATGCTGAGGATGAGGCATGGAGCTGAGCTCAGTGTGACCTAAAGCTGAGCTCAGTCTTTCAGGACTGAAGATTATTTTTTTCTTTTGTATCTGGACCATGTTTTTAAAGCTTTTGCAGTGACTGGGTGTCAGGTATCCACTAAAGCTGCTCTCTCACTCCCCTCTGGACCTGGATAGAGGAGAGAAAATATAATGAAGGGCTCATGAGTTGAGATAAGGACCAGGAGAGATCACTTACTGATCACCATCATGGGCAAAACAGACTCAAAGTGGGGATATTAATTAAGTTTATTATTAACAGAATCAGAGCAGAAGAGTGAGAAGTAAAATATATCTTAAAAACACCTTTTCCCTACCATTCCCTCCTTCTAAGCCGTACCTCCTTCTCCCCGGTAGTGCAGGTAGGCAGGGAATGGGGGTTATGGTCAGTTGTTTCCACTGCCACTCAGGGAGAGAAGTCCTTCCCCTGCTCCCCGTGGTGTTCCTCCCCTGGGAGACAGTCCTTCATGAACCTCTCCAGCCTGAGTCCCTCCCAAGGGCAACAGTTCTTCACAAACTGCTGCAATGTGGGTCACTTTTCCATAGGGTACAGTCCTTCAGGCACAGGCTGCTCCAGCGTGGGTCCCCCACCAGGCCACAAGTCTTACCAGGAGAACCTGCTCCAGCGTGTTCTCCTCTCTCCATGGTCATCAGGTCCCTGCCAGGACCCCCATGGACCTCCCACGGGGCACAGCCTCCTTCAAGCATCCCCCTGCTCCAACATGGATGTAGGTGGATGTAGGTGGACCTCCGAACCTCTGTGGCCCTCCGTGGGCTGCAGGGGCACAGCTGCTCCACCATGGTCTGGACCATGGGCTGCAGGGGAACCTCAGCTCGGGTGCCTGGAGCACCTCCTCCCTCTCCTTCTCCGCTGACCTTCGTGTCTGCAGACTTGTTCACGTGTTCTCACTCTGCTCTTCTCTGGCTGCAATTCTCATCTGAACAATAGCTTTTTTTTTATTATTTCCTTCTTAAATATGTTACCCCAGAGGCATTACTATCATTCCTGATTGGCTCAGCCTTGGCCAGTGGCAAGTCCATCCTGGAGCTGACTGGCATTGGCTCTACCAGACATGGCAGCTTCTCACAGAAGTCACCCCTGTAGCCCCCCCACTACCAAAACCTGGCCACAGGGACCCAATAGAGCCTTGTAGGGGATATCTAAAGTTAGGTGGGATGATTCCCATCTCAGGTTTGGGTATGAAAACTTTAGCACAGACCAAAACTGTTTATTTTATCTGGTATCCTGTTGTGTTCTTAGAATATGTTTTTATTCAGTTGTAATTTCATAGGGGAACAATTGCTTCATATGTGTGCAGTTTGTGTTGGTATTTCACTAGTTTGTAATTTTAAGCATTGCCTATTATCAGAGGTAATTCTCACTATAGTACCGTCTCTTCAGGTGTTTGTAATTGTTTGAACATGGGACTGAAATTTTCCCTCTTGGATATATTCTTCAGTTTTAACTTTTGGGAAACTGATAACTAAATTTATTTTAGCTGTTTCAGAGAATAACGCTAAGAAAAGGTGTCACGTACCTGTAAAAGGTCTACGTACTCCTTCTTTTTCAACCTTCTGTACTTTCTCTAAAGAGCAGAAACTCAATGTTGAACTGAAGAATGGCTTTTATTTTAGGGCACACCACTTCTGTTGTGAATGAAAAAAAAACCCACTAATTTGTCTTCCATTTACAAATCTTGGAAGAAAGCACAGTTTAGTTATGACTATAGGGGGCTTGCAAAGGTTTTACAGTTTGATTGAGGATCCCACTTACTCTGAGTACACGAGTACTATCCGCATGGGCTGATATACTATCCCATGTTCCAGTGCAGGGTTGGAAGGTGTTCAAAAGGTTTTGAGCTGAGTTGAGGCTGTGGACCAATATCATAACAGGAAGCTTACTACTGTGCTGTTACCAAGGAGCAAATGTCAACCTAGAGGAGAGAAAAGGGAGCTCAAACAAGAAAGGGAAGGGCATGCATATCACAACAAAGTCTCTGAGTCTGCATTTGGCCTTGAGGCCAACTGACATAGCATAGCTTATTTCTGTATAGCTCCCCTTCCCACCCAGAATAGGATGACCTCATCCAGATTGCTTACTTTGAGTGGTCTCCAGCCATTGCTAAGTGCAGGTTAATTCATTCAGGATAAAAATAATGCTAAGCCTTGTACTGATGGTATACAGAGCTGCACAACAATGCCTTGTGTTTTCTCATGTAGATGAAGCTTCTGGTGGTAGTGACGTGGCAACAGGGAAAACATTCAACGGCTTAATCTGGGAATGTTAGAGAAGATGACCAAGGAAAGGGTCTAAATAGAAAACATAAGACTGAGAGAGAGCACTTAGAGAAATTGCTTACTGTGGATGAAGAGCTTCTGGATGGGGAAGGTTGGGATCAGAAAGTAATTTAATTGCAGTCTTTGTAAACAACAGTATAATTTTAAAATGCTGTATACTCATCTCCTAAACATCTATCAAAGAAAGGGTCCCAGATCTCTATTCTGATACAGCAATAACAACAGTCAGACAGAATGATAATCAGTCTGGGGCTTTGCAATCCCAGATCAGTTTTCATGGATTTTGAAGGACATTACATTCTTGTATTTTTGTAATGATATCAATACATAATGAAACATAAATCATGTGGATATCTCATTTGCAAAAAAAAAAAAAAAAATCAAAATTACATTGTTTGGATTTCTTTTAAGCATATCCTTAGCCTTGCATGTCTTAAATCTATGTGGCATAATTTGTTAACAATTAGAAGTACTGCTAATGTTTACATTTCAGATGTATATTTTAGGCCCCACCTCCCACTTAAACTACAATTCCTGGAGGAATTTTGTTGCATTTTGAAAAGTTCATTCATGATCTCTAGGAGGGTAAATGCAAGGGAGCATTACCATGCTATCAATAATGGTGTGGAGCTGTCCTTTTAGCAGACTCAAAGGTTTACTAAACTAGTGATTAACAACTTCTCTGTTTGCCAAAGGAGAAAAATACAACTAAGACAAAGTGCTTACAGAATCACACAATAGCTAAGGCTTAGATGTTGCGTTGGAGATTGTTGAGACAAACTCTGATGTCAGAGCAAGGTCTGCTAGAACAGGTTACCCAGGACTGTACCCAATCAGGTCTTGAAGATCCAAAGGTGGAGAGTTTGCAGCCTCTCCAGGTAATCTGTCTCAGTGTTTGACCACTTCCACTAAAGTGGTCAGTATTTCTCATATTTACATGGAATTGCTTGTATTCCAATTTGTGCCCATTGCTTCTATTCTGTTCACTGGGCACCATTAAGAAGAACCTCTGACTCTCTTCTGAACTGCCCTCATTGGACATTCATGCACATTTATAAGATTGCCCTCAGCCTTCTCTTCTCCCAGCTGAGCTGTCCCAGCGCTCTCAGCCACTCATCATATGTCAGATGCTCCAATACCCTAAGCATCTTCCTGTCCCTTCCTTGCACTCTCTCCCGACATAGCTTAGTCTCCCAACGTAGCTTAGTCTGACTCTCTCAAAAGCTTTTTTGTTTCAGAGTAACATGAAAGTGGAATAGGGATGGGTGCATCCCAATACCTTTCTTTAAAAGTCTTTCTCAATAATCCTGTTCCATTTTCTCTAGTAGTTTTCTCAAGGAACCTGAATTGTCCTTCACATGCCCATCCTCACACCCAATATAGAGTCATTCTCTTGACACAGTGCAGTATTTAAGAGATCAACCCAATAGCAGCAATGAGATTTCAGGAGTCACTGTGATATCAGAGCTGTAGGATAAATTATCTGTAGAGGAGACGTGGACACATCGTGCTTAGTTGAATTATCCCTGGTGATGTAGCAGCCATACTTAAGAGTTAATTAACTATCACTCTGAACCTATGAGGTCATAGGTATTTCATATCAATATATGTTACCAACACTGCCTTGGAGACAGTGTGTGCAAAATTTCTATTCTAGTTACACCACAAGGATTCAAAGAAGAGATTCTCAAAGTTTCTGAAGGTGGGGCTGATACTGTTCTCTCACCGTTTAACAGCTCAATGACTTAAATACTTAGGATGCAGGAGACGTGACTGTTGATTCTTCAGTGTGACCTTAATCTGTTTTCTTGACTCTATACAACTTCGTAGTACCATAAATTGCAAAATGGGGCACAGATAAAAATCCAAATCTCTTATCTTTTGAGACAAAATTCTGAACTAGTGTCTGCAAAGCTCTTAGCTTATATTTGGACACTGTTTGCATGCAATACCTAAAGTGAAACACTGATCAGCCTGATCTCTTGCCTCTAACACATAAGACAATTAAAAGGAAGGGAGAGCATGTTTGAAATGCTTGAGTAGAATAGAATAGAACAGAACAGAATGGAATATTTTCAGTGGAAGGGACCTGTAATGATCACTTAGTCCAACTGCGTGACCACTTCAGGGTTGACTAGAAGTTAAGGCATGTGGTTAAGAGTATTGTCCAAATGCCTCTTAAACATTGAAAGGCCTGGAGCATCGACTACCTCACTAGGAAGCCTCTTTTAGTGTTTGACTGCCCTCTTAGTAAAGAAATGCTTCCCATTGTCCAGACTAAGCCTCCCTGGCACAGATTTGAACTATTCCCATGCATTCTGTCACTGGACACCTGGGAAAAGAAACCAGACTCTCTTCATTTCCCCTCCTTGGGAAGCTGTAGAGAGCAATGAGACAGCATCTCAGCCTCCTTTTCTCTGAAACAAGCCCAAAGCCCTTAGTTGCTCCTTACAAGACGTGTCCTCCAGCCCTTTCATCAGCCTTGTTGTCCTCCTCTGGATGTATTCAAGGATCTTCACATCCTTCTCAAATTGTGGGGCTCAGGATAGCCCACAGTGCTCAAGGTGAGATAACAACACTGAGTAAAATGGGAAAATCCCCTCTTCTGCCCAGCTGGTCATGACATGTTTGATGCACCCCAGGATGCAGTTTGCTTCTGTAGTCTGGTCTGCCAGGGCCCACTGCTGACTTGTGTTAAGCTTGCTGATGACCAACACCCTCAGGTCCCTTCCTGTGGGGCTGCTTTCTAGTAACTCCTCTCTGAATTTATAGAGTCCAGCATTATGTTGTCCTAGTTGCAGAATCTTAAGCCAAGAGTTTTGATTATTGCTTTTCTCTTATGACGGTTAATAGACAAACATGATTTTTTCACCTTGAGATGGAAACACTACTATATTTGTGATAGTTTCCATGTCTATAGTTTCAGCCACCTTAAAAAGTGAAGGTAGGGCATATGAGCAAGCCTCCTTCTCTTCTCAATATTTGGTAAAAGGAAAATGAGCATTTATGACAAGTCAAGGTGAATGATCTGTGACCCAAATGGGATTTTTTTGTTCTTTTTCTTCTATTTTTGAGCTTCATTTATTTTGCTTACATGATACACAAATATACAGTTTAGCCATTGATAAACAGGGTGTAGTGTCTGTTTATATAAGAAAGTATATTTATCTAAGTACTCTTTCTTTTTTCTAATGTTCAAAAAAACATCCATTCTAATGTGTGCTGAAATATATGTTGGTTTCTTTCTTATTTTAGTCATCTAGTTAGGCCTTCTCTTTTCAGAATACCATAGCAATATACCTAAAAATGTTCCTGAACGGGACATATGTACCTGAGAGGAACAGAGAGTCTCTAAAGTCTCTGGGGTAGTGACCACTGGGTTGTGACCACTTTGGCATATTTCTTTTTCTCGTTCTTATTCTGCCAGGCCTCTCTTAGTGTATGTGAATCATTAGACAGTAGCCAGCAAGGTTAGAAGTGCATATATATATTTATTTAGGAAGCTGAATTTTAAGAGATTCCTTGCTCTTAATAGCTGATGATTTTATGAGACAGACACTTTCCTTGTGCTGCCACTCCAGTTTAGGTTTTACAGTAGATATCGTCTTGGCACTTGCAATCTTGATGGGCAGGCTATGTGCTCTCCTTTTCCTCTTCTGTTCATGTGCCTTCAACCTATTGGGCTGTGGAAGGAAAAGAGGTCATGAGAGGGAAATCCTTACCTGCAGTGCTGCAGTTATCCCTTCCTCCAGACATCACCACTGCCTCTTCCTTACTGTCTCCCTGCACGTACTCGTGCTGGTCCATGATGTACTGGCTGGTGTTGTGGGGTGTGCACATCCCTGGTGGGCGGTGTCCTGCCACGTTCATGGGGCGGAGGCGTGCTCTTGCCTCTCGCCAGGTTGCTGCTGGCACACGCAAGGTTGGGACCCAGCAGCGCTTCTTCGCATTCCAGAACAGGACTCCCTTTTGACCACTGCTGCTCTGCCCACCTGCCTGGTCTTGGTGGCTGGGCTCGGTGCACTGTAGTTGTTGTTGCTGTTTCCAATTCCTCCTCCGGCTGTGACTCCACCAGTGTGCCTTCTCAGGCCGCTTCCACTGTGGCCTATGCACAGGAACCCTGTGCTGGCCACCCTGGCTCCCACAGCCATTTGAGGAAGATGCACATGGGTCCTGCTCCATGAGGTCCTTCTCTCTCTCCTGTTGCCCTTGTTCATTGTCTCTGTTAACGTGCATTCTGCCCCTGAGCTTCCATTGCTCCTGTCGTCTTGTGCCCCTGCCAGCCCTGTTGCTACACAGGAGCATGATTAGCATGTCGTCTGCCTGCACTTGCTGCCACTGTCTTTGCCTCTTGCCCCTGCCCTCACCTCGCCATGCCTTCTTGTGCTGCCCAGGAGTGACGGCAGCCAGTGGCATGGCACTTCTGGGGGGACTGTGCTGGGGGTAGTCTTCCCTTCGGCTGAGGCCTGGCCCTGCAGCGCTGGCAGTGCCCCTGGCTCCATATGGGGTGTTTAGCTTGGAGGCTTGTGAGGGAGCCTTGTGTCTTGCCCTCCCCATACTGACACCCTGCTGTCCCAGAGAGGCTCTTCTCATGGGGACAGAGTGACAGATTGCCTTCCCACCCTGCCTGGAGGAGCCAGTGGCCCGTGGCAGCAACATGGCGGTGTAACAAGGACACCAGCTATCGGTCAGCAGGGGGCTCCCTCCCGGGTGGGGCCCTGCAGGCCCTAGGCCAGGCCTCGCTTTAACGATTGCCAGACCTGATTCCTGCTTCCCTCAGAACACCTTGTGGGACGGAGGGAAAGCTGTCCTGGTCACCTGGAGGAGAAGGATGCAGAGGGACTAAGTAGCTGTCCCAAGCTGGCACAGAAAGTCAGCACCTTCAAAAAGCTTTTGCTGCTCTCCTGACTCAAAATCTTGAATTCAGCCCTTTATGTCAACTGTTGAAATGAATTCCTGCCTTTTTAGTGTGGAAGGTGTAAAGATAGATAGCAGGCCTATCTCAGAATTAATTTTCTATACATAGTATATTTACATAACACCAGATGTTATTTGTAGCATTCCTCTTGTTGGCTTTTTGTAGTACAGAATGAAAACTAATAAATTACAGAATCATAGAGTGGTTTAGGTTGGAAGGGACCTTAAAGATCACGTAGTTCCAATCCTACTGTAGGAACACCTTCCCCTAGACCAGGTTGCTCAAAAGGCCCACCAAAACTGACCTTGAACACTTCCAGGGATGGGAATAAATAAATAAATAAATAAATTTGTCTTCTGTGATAAGATAAAAGGCTTTACAGAAGACAGCTAGGCTGAAGGGTTCAAGACAAGCATGTCCTCATTCTGACCACACAAATAAGGGTGGGATTTTTGTGTCTGTGCTTGTCTCTGGAAGTTTTCACAGCCTGTATTAACTGGGAATGTGGGTATTTATTATTTAGGCTCCCTCTCCATACACTGATACTGTCAGATCAGGCTTATCATTTCATAGTAAATGATGCATATCCACATTTAGACCAGAATCTCTGTCTCTCTTTTGCTAAGAGATATCATTGAGAATCCTGAATTTTCATACTTAATGATTAGAGCATCTTTATAGTATCATGACCTGAGACATAAATTGTACTGATGGCATTTATAGTCTTCTTATTTAAATACAAAAGGACAAAAAAAGTAGAATATTTTAAAAAAGAAACATTTTTTAAAATTTTCTATGTTGATTAAAAAAAAAAAAAAGAACAAAACAAACAATAAAGCAGAAGCAAACCCAAATCCAAACAAACAATTCTCCCTCCCAACCAAAACCAAAAAAATCAACATAATGTTCCCTTGGTTTTATCTTGAAAGAGTTTTCCATTCCTTCAGCTTTCATTAGAGAGAAAAGGGAAAAAAAATTTCATAGGATTAAGTTTAACAAACAAATAAAAACAACTCACATTTACCCTTAGTGTTAGGCTTTGGTATGATACCAGGTGTCACTATTTATCAACACACGATGGCAGTAGTGGTCCATAAAATGATTAACTGAGGCTGTACATTAGTAAGGAGTCTTTCTGCTGTGCCTTTTGCAGCCGGATGTGCCTATCTCGTGTTGGCCTTTTTAGTCATCAGCACGCTTGTAACAAACGTGGGTAGAGCCCTCCCCAAATCTTCGTTCGCGAAGCCCAACCATGATGATGGTGATGATGACGTTAGTAAAACAAAATCTGTCCTAGGCCTTTTTTTCTAGAGACAACTACATTTAATTGTGTACACAAATTTTATTTTTATTTCTTTATTTACCAGGTAATAGTTAAACTTTAATATATAAAATTATTTAATTTTAGAATTCATCCATAATTCAGCATAAAAATTGGCATTTACATTGTTTTTGTAGTAAAATATTTGCCTTGATATTGGTAAATAACTTGCAGTTGGGTAAATAATGGATTTTTCTTCTAGCATTTAATAATCTTCTTTGTATCATAATAATTAATTTAAATATTAACAGAAATATTTCCCAAATTAATGAGATTTGAAAAAATCATCTTAGTTTAGCAGCAAGTTAATGATTTGTCTTTTGAGATTCTGATAGCATATGACAGTATAGGCTGCTGTCAAAGCTCAGATGAGGTTACCAACGGGCAAACGGGGTAGACACATATATGCATAAGGTGTTTTGCTCAAGTTGATGGGATTACCATCCAGTCTGATGTCTTCAAGAGCCCTACGTACATAAGTAAAATCTCTCATTTTGCAGAAAGTATCTTCATGCATCTCTTGAATATTGTTGTTCTAAAAGAGAAAAAAAAGAAGCTATCAAAATAGTTGCCTAAAAGTAATTTTTAACTCTTTGAAGAACCATTTATGGAAGTATTTTTGGTGTCTAGAGAGATACTTACTTGAACTCAATGACCCAGATTGTGGCAGCAAGTCATCAACAAAGAAATCTTCCAAATGGGGAAAATTTCTTGGCCAATACAAGGCTTCAAAACTAGGTAACTCATACCATGTAGCAGAGACAGGCTTTGCAGGAGAGGCCTGGTAGAAGTATAAAGATTTTCCTTTCTAGATTATATTGAAGAGACTTATTAAGACAAATTGGAACCAGCATAAGCCAGTCCAAAAATCACAGAAACAGAATTATCATCCTGATGCTTGATGTGCTTGCAAAGGCACAAATTAGAAATTTGATCTGTGACAAATTTCTTTCCTACAGGCCCTCTCACATTAGTTTACCTCATATCTGTATATATACTGGGAAAATTGAATGCTTTAGGTTTTATTCTTTTGATTTAAATTCCTCTCATATGCCTTACATTCACTGATCTTTTGTTCTTGAAGAGAACTATTTTCAACAATGAATTGCTAGAATGCAATATTATCAGGAAATTGGGACTAAAAGGTTCATCTCCTAAAATAAGGACTGTCTGAAAGTTCTTCTTCTCTTCATTCCTTTGCTAGACAGAAATTAGTGTGGAAAAAGTACAGCTCACTAACTTTTGTCTGTAGCACATATCGCTGAATATTTAATTTACAGGCACAAACAGGTGAAAAAAAAGATCAGCTAACAGGTAGAGAGTTTCTATAGATTTACTTATTGAAAGATAGGGCTTCAATTATATGTGGTGCATTAGTTTCCTTATTAAAAGGGTTTTTTCTGTATTATGTAACATCTGATAATCCAAACCGTGCATTGATACAATAGGAGATAAAGGGAAAGAAGCAGAGCTGGAAAAGGTAAAAAGGAAGAATTCAGAAAGAAAGTGCTAGATAAAAGAATTGCAGAAGGGTGATGGATGGGATCTTCCAACATAGTCAAATGGAAACATTTGGCTGAAAATGTTGACTGGGAATTACCTTTATTAAGAATGAAATACACTGAGTATAGATACAATAAATATGTAAAATTACTTCCTCTGTGTGTCTGAAAGTATTCCCTTTGGAAGATTTGTATAAGCAGTGTGAGGGATTTCTGTCATTTAAATCTCTTAGACTAATGATGGTCTTGACAGCTGTGAACATAATTTTGACTTGTACTAATAATAAGTCTAGAATTTAATGTTTGAAAAATATTGTATTACAAATTCTAAAAACTAATGCTTAGCTGAGCTAAATTTTACTTGTTTGAAAGACCGCATTCACTGATTAGTTTTATGTTTTCCGTATCTTGTTTAGTTAAGTAAGAACACTTCCGGATAAACAGAAGAAACAGTACATAGCAATAATTGCCTTTCCAGTTTCACTATTTGAGCCACTACTTTTGTAGCCTACCTGAAGATGAAGAGCTTGGAGGCTTTCAGGGAGCGGCAAGGGAATATGATCCAAGTTATTGTCAGTGATGTAAAGATGCTGCAGTTCATTCAGATCCTAGAGGATGAAGGAAAAAGGTAGGGGGAAATGACTGACATGTTTGAAAATCTCTAGCAACTAAGTTTGAAATCTATCACTGCAATGAGCATGGCTGGATAGTAACACATTTTGTTTTAACATGATACGGGTGAAAAGGCATAAATTCAAAGATAGTAATGAATTTAATTTGCACATGCTGAGAATGTTTCTGTTAAGAATTGGGTGTCTGGATTAAAATGAAGGGGGAAAATGTTTCTGAAATATCTATAGACAATTATTAGAAATGTAATTTCAATGATTACGTTTTGAAGGGATAATATTGCCTTTTATGCTCATTATATAGAAGGGCTTCTTGTTCTGTCTGCTTTCTTTTGTGACAAGCTTACTCAATTTTGCAAAAGTGTTTTGGTGTTGAAGCAAACAAAAACTGCAAAAGAAATTCCTGAGCTAAATATACATTTCTCATTCCACTTCAAAAGGTAAATAATATTCTCCCTTGACTTAGTGGATGAACAAGTGGCAGGCACCATAGCTAGGCTGCTCACAATCATCTTTGAAAGAAGAGGTACCTGAGGACTGGAGGTAAGCCAGTGCTACCCTCATCTTCAAAAAGGGCAAGAAGGAGAATCTGGAGAATTACCAGCCAATCCGCCTCACCTCAAGCCCTGGAGATGTGATGGACCACCTCATTCTAGAGGCCATCTCTATCCACATGGATGATGAGGAGGTGATCAGGAGTAGTCAGCATGGATTCCCTAAAGGTAAATCATGCTTAACCAACCTGATTACCTTCTAAAATGAAACAACTACCAGGATAGATGAGGGGAGAGCACTGGATAATGTATACCTTGACTTCAGTAAGTCTTTCGACATTGTCTCTCACAACATACCCATAGGCAAACTTAGGAAGTATGGACTGGATGAGTGGATAGGGAGGTGGATTGATAACTGACTGAATGGCAGATCTCAAAGGGTCATAATCAATAGCATAGGGTCTAGTGGAAGGCCTGCCTAACTTATTCATCAATGACTTGGATGGAGGAGCAGATACCTTCTCAGCAAGTTCATTGACAACAAAAATCTGGAAAGGGTGACCATCACCCCAGAGTGCTGGGCAGTCATTCACAAGGACCTCAACAGGCTGGAGAGATGGGCAGAGAGGAACCACTTGAAATTCAGCAAAGGCAAGTGCAGGGTCCTGTACATGGTGAAGAATAACCCCACACACCAGCACAGGCTGGGGGACAACTTGCTGGAAAGCAGCTCTGTGAAAAAGGAACTGGGGGTCCTGGTGGACAACAAGCTGTCCATGAGCCAACAGTGTGCCCCTGTGGCCAAACAGGCCAATGGTATTGTTGGGTACCTGAGGAAAAGCATTGCAAGCAGGTCAAAGTAGGTCATCCTGCCCTCTACTCAGCCCTAGTGTGGCCACATCTGGAGTGCTACATCCAGTTCTGGACTCCTCAGTACCAGAGAGACATGGAGCTTCTGGAGCGGGTCCAGTGGAGTGTTACAAAGACGATTAAGAGACTGGAGCATCACTCTTATGAGGACAGGCTGCTCTTCTGACCACATCCTGGAGACAGGAAAAAACGATTTTCCCTTTCAATCCAGACTTACTTTAAATGCCTCATTACGTATTCCTTTGTGACCAAGCCTGTTCTTACTGACATCAAGGAATGTTAAGGTAGATGGTAACTCAGGGAGTTGCCTTATCCTGTTGTCACGGAGCACCAGCTCCTGAAGTTGGAGCAATCTTCGGAAGGCATCCTTGTGAATATCCGATATAAAGTTTGCAGTCAAATCAATTCTTTTTAAGTTGTCTGACAGAGAAATAAGATACAAGAAGCATGTAAGAATGTATTTCCTGAAATTTCAGAAAAAGAAAAAAGCAAATGGGTCATTTAAATTACATGTGAAGTGTCTTGAATCATATTCATTCCTGGCCCACTATGTGACAGTGTTCTCAGTATATAATGCAATAATACATATTTGAACAGTTCTCCTAAGGAGGGCAACCTGTGTCTCCTTCTCATCCTGTTTCGAACTTCCTGTGCATACTTTATATATTTTGCAGTGAAAGACTTCAAAGTTAACAGTTTCAAGGTTTCTGTGTGCTCTGGAAATCTTTTAAATTACTATATTTTGAAAAAAATAACACTTAAAGAGAAATAAACATATTCTCTACTGCCTTGTTCCACGTTTCTTTATTTTAACATTTTCCTATATGTAAGATAGTTGTACACTCAAACATTTTTCTAATTAAAAAAAAACCAAACAAAATTAAATTGAACATTTGGGGTTTTTTTCCTACCTATCTAAAGATGATTGTAGTAACAGCAAAACAACTGATGACCATTGCTATTTCTAAAAATTTAAAAATTTGACAGAGAATCTGTGTCTAAAGTATTGACCTTTATGCTCCAAAGTGGCAAACTGCTTTTCTGTGTGTGCATTTGTGTGTAAAATTCTACCATCATCAAACATTATAGAAAACCTATCACTGTGTTTTAGATTAGCATAAGCCAGAAATAGTAGAAATTAAAGCTAGTTGCAGCAATACTACTGTCCATACTTAAGTTAGCAAAGTCATTTCTGCTGATCTTCCTGATTCTGTTGTAGCGTGAATAGAAATATGTGGTTTTCTTAGGCAATGGTGGAACAGCATCAAGCTCACGATCATCACAGTAGACTGTAGTTCCTAAGCATGTACACAAAAGGCAAGTGGGAAGACCTGTGAAGGAATTTAAAAGAAAACAGCTTGTTAAAAAGGAAATGTACAAAAATGATATGTAAATTACGGCAATGAAATGCTCACCTAAACACACAACAATTAGATTTTGTCTATAGTAAAGTTCACTCCCTTTATGTTTTGATCACCACATCATATAATTGCAAGAATGAAGTGATTAAATTCTTAAAATTTATTTTTGTAATTATACCTAGAAGAAAAATTAACTTGTTCTAATACAGTGTTTCTCAGACTATAACCATACAATGTTTGGTGACAGCAACCAGTCAAAGGTCAGTTTCCCCCTAAGCTGGCAAGTGTGTACTTCCCTCTAGACAGAGGACTCAGAGCTAACAAGTGAAACTTGTTATGATTCCTGTTTTGTTCTCTAAATAGCACTTCTGAATATTTTGTAAGGAAATTAGTATTTTCCTGCAGAGCTATGGAGAAGAACCTCAGTTTCCTTTGCATGTTGTTTAATTATGTTTTCTGATTCAGAAATTCAGTCATGAAATATCTCTCTAGCAGTCTGAGTTAAGGGAACTTGGAGACCCTGTTAACAAAATATTTGGTTACCACCACGAGTTTGTGAAAATGAAAAATGGAGCCATTTCACCTCAATCACAACGCTGCATGAATACTATGAATTCAGAAGTTTCTTTTGATGGTACTATTCAAATTTTGTGAGACCTGTGAGACTCAGTTTTTGATACATCTTTTCTTTGATTATGGTTATAAAACAGCGTATCTGTTTATCAGCTTTTAATCCCACAGAAATACTTTTCTGTTTCATGTTTTCCCCTCCTTGTAGCAGATGGCTGGTTATTTGTTGTGTTTACTTACAGAATAGTAGCATAATTCATGAGTATGAAAATGTTTCTCTTGTGTGTTAGTTTTTTCTCTGGATCAGTTGTGGCTACATGACAGATGTGCCTTCTTAATCCATATTAATTACCAATAGCTGATTGAGGTGCCTCTTCAGGCAAGATTAAAGAATGAATAACCAGAGTACTCTTTTATTTGAGAATCTCTACTTGGACATCCAGGAATAACATTTATGGAGAGATAAGACTCTTTTCATGCTTTCCCTAACTTTCTCCACAGGACAGCTTACATTGGCTACAAGGAGCAAGCCTGACACAGGGAAAAAAAATAAATTATCACATGTTGAAATATTCCAGCAAATCTCGGCCTAAATGAATGTAGAGTTAAGGATGGTTGACATTTTTTCATAATATTGTAACATAGTACAGGAAAAGGGTTTCCTCTTCTGTCCTATTTTTGATCTTGGAGGAGTGGTATTTGTCACCTATGGATGGTGCAACTGAAAAAGAACAGAAGGAGGGGAAGGATTCAAAAAGACATCAAAAAGAAAAATGAACTTGGCTTGGTGTTCCTGAGCCTTGTAGTCTTCTATTCAGTATCAGGCCAATAACAGCAACAACATCTGACAGGAAAATATGTTGCTGAAAAAAAAGAAAGACACAAAAGCAATCTGGTTTGACATGTTACAGCCTTGAGCCTCCCATGTGTGTCTATAGTTAAAACACTAGCTGGTTTGCATCCAGTGCTTGAAAATGTTGACACATACAGAATTCATCCTATATAATATTTACATGACATTTTGTAACATCCTGTAGTTTTCAAAATTGAAAAAAAAAGTGGGCTTTTTTTTATTTTTCTGAAATCTCCTGGGAAATTCTCATTCAATTGTTATTTGTTTTGACCTCACTGAATTTTTTGCCTGTTCAAGGCTTACTTGTAATATGTATAAAAATAAGACTATGAATTATTAACTCCACTGAACACACAATTTTGGAAATATGAACTCTGGGGTTTTGGTTTGGGGTTTTTTTGCAGTTTGTTTGTCTGTTTGTTTTATAATTTCATTTTTCTTCTATTGCACTCAACTGCAGTGTTAGGCATAGTAAAAAGTGGGATTTTCCTGTCTTTGTATGTTGATCACCATACAACACAAAGATCCATCACAGCAATGGACAGCTTAGTGGGCTTCAGCTACAAGAGTTTAGAGGACCTTCTGACAGATGCCAGTTATTAGCATTGCAAAGTTTGTGTGGGAGAAGGACAGATTACGTTTTGCAATTTTAATTCCCCTGAAAGATGTATGAAGTTCTTATTTTATTATACATAGTCAGAAGAAATGAAAATCATTTTCACCCCAAATTTCTAAATAGTTCCCTTTCCTTAAGTTTAACAGTTTCTAGTTTTTACAGCAAAAAAATCTTCAACATTTTAATTAAACATTGTATGACCATATTTATAAAAAACATGTAAAAATCATCATAAAACAAAGATAGTTGATAATGACATTGAAATCTAAGACAGAAAACCAAGTACTGGTAGAATTTGCTAACCATCAGCCAATTTTTAAGTTGTAAATTCTCTTTGACAGAGTTGTTTTCATAGTGAAATAGTATGGAAACGTTTTGACTAGGCACTATAAGACTTAGAGCATTCAAGATAGGCATGTTATATCTTTCTTCAGTAAGAGAAGTACAGAAATTATGAACTTCCTCTTCAGTAAAAAAGGTAGACATTCATAAGCAAATAAAGTGTGTTTACTCAAAATCAAAGCTACAAACAAAAACTCATTGCTCTTTCTTACTAACCATCTTGAGTTTGGAGTCCAAGAACCCCAGATCCCTGTGCTGAAGACCCATCAATTAATTTTGGTGTTGATGCTTCGTCCTCAGTTTCTTCAGTCAATGGTGCAGAAGAATAAATCTCTTGAATTATAGGAGGTAATGCTGTCCCAATCTTGGCCTAGAAAAAATGAAGAGAAAATGTTAGTATTTACTTCCACTGGCAACTGTTTCTCTTCCGGTTATCCATATTCTCCCACTAGAGGTCACATATTTTCTGAGATTTAGTGCTTGAGCTGCATTCTATTCAGCAGCTTTAATGAATTCTGATTATGTATAAACAATTCATGAAAATCCAACATACTTATTTACTTTTTATCTCAGTGTTTGGAATGTTTTTTTTATGCACATACGCATATACTTCATTAGTGAGAATATAGTGAAAATATATACTAACAAAATTATTTTTCCACACTTAAAGATAGATTTGTGATAAAAACTGATATATTTTATGTGACAAGTGAAAATTTGCTGTGAAACATCAAAAAGATGCAAGTCATTTATCATAAAATTGTAAATTGTACCAGTATGAATCTAAATCTGATATAGCTGTGCAGGCTCTCTTTTAAGAACACTAACATGCTTTAAAAATCTTATTATTGAAGATTTTTCCACT
This sequence comes from Manacus vitellinus, assembly GCF_001715985.3. NCBI lineage: Eukaryota > Metazoa > Chordata > Aves > Passeriformes > Pipridae > Manacus > Manacus vitellinus. The sequence goes on along the minus strand of NW_021940682.1, from coordinate 23,566,337 downwards.
CTGACTTCTCATGCTACTTTTAATATGTTGGCAGTGGTTTTGTCACTTTTTTTTTCTAAATCTGAATACCAAAAGGCTCTATCGAGTTTCAGTCATCATTAGATGTATTATGTGGTATGAAAAATTAAATATATATAAAAATATTAGATAAAATCTTAATTTAAAAAAACCTACAAAAGTTGTAAGATCCTTGCATGGAACTACAAATCTTTTTTTTTGTCCCAAACTCAAAATAATTAGTTAAACCAGTAAATTTTGTCGTTCTGTTGACTTTCCTATGTGAAAAATTCAGGATAAAAATTAAGATATAACAATTTTCTTGCATCACATCACTTCTCATAAAAAGACTATTGCAGATTTGCCAGGCTTGTTGCAAAGGGGCCTATGTGTGCAAAGAGACAGAATCACCCAGACATCGAGAACCCACTCTAGTTGTGTGACCTTTGCAAGTTGCTTTACCTCTGTATCTTTATTTCCCCATGTGTAATAATATTGTTTGACCATGCCAGGGCCTCTTTTGAAAATCCACTTTATTCTTTAAATACAAGACAATGAATTAGTGTCCTTATAGGGCTTTGTACTGTTTAAAATTTAGGTAATATATCTACCCCTGTGGGTGCTGCACCCCTGCACTTTGCTTAACACTCCTTACCTTTTTCTAAGGCATGACCAAATACAGGAATCTTGTCACAGTATCATTATCCCAAGTGAGAAGGCACCAAAGCTTAAAATTCTGCTTCAATAAAGATTTTCCTCCACTGTAGCTTTCTAAGACAACACCACCATAAAAATATTGAATCCTGAGTCTTTCAGCTAACCAAGCATCTCCCTTTTTGAGAACATCCTGCATCTACTGTGGGATTTGCTGTGTCCATGGAGAACAAGTTGTTGAAATCAATTACAGTACGGTTTTTAATTCTAATTTTAAATGATAGGTAAAAAGTAATTGTATCCAAACTGGCCAAGTGGTTAGGATTTTTTAAATTGTATTTTCTATGTCAACTATACAAATTAAAGGAACTAACACATCTGAGATCTGTGTCCCAAGCACAAGCAAAGCTTTTGCTGTATTCTGATCCCTATTTGAATCTCCTTGTATGTGTATATATACCTCAGATGTGACCATCAGGTCAAGGAGGTGATGCTGTCCCTCTTTCATGAGACCCCACCTGGAGTACTGCATCCAGCTCTGGGGTCCCCAGCACAGGATATGGGCCTGTGGGAGTAAGTCCAGAGAAGGGCCAAGAAGATGAATACAGGCTGAGAGAGTTAGAGTTATTCTGCTTGGAGAAGAGAAGGTTCCGCCAAGATCTTGTAGCAGCTTTCCGGTATCTAAAGGGGGCTTACAAAGAAGCTGGAGAGAGGCTTTATACAAGGACATGTGGTGACAGGACAAGGGGGAATGGCTTGAAGCTGAATGTTTTAGATATTATGAAGAAATTCTTTATTGTGAGGGTGGTGAGGTGATGGAAATGGTTGCCCAGAGAAGTTGTGGATGCCCCATCCCTGGAAGAGTTCAAGGCCAGGTTGGGTGGGGCTTTGAGCCACCTGGTCTAGTGAAAGGTGTCCCTGACAATGGGATCCTTCGAACTCCCTTTCAACACAAACCATTCTATGATCTGTGAAAGTTTTTGGAAGAAAACACTTTATACTTCATAATAGACTCACTGGATCTTGCAGTGTAGCTATATATTCATTACAAGCAGTATTAAACATTATGATCATGGTCTGCCTGAGAACATCCAAACAACTACCTAAAATAGAATTTTTTGCACAGGAACAATTTGGTTTAAGTTATATAATGGCCATAGTTTCAAATATTTTCCATCAACGAGTTTCACTGAAGACAGAGAATTTTGAACCTCACAGGCTCAGATTTTGACTAAACACAATTCAGGTTCTCTTATATTCTTTAGTTGTATTCCAATACACCACAAATAGTATTACTAGTTAGAGTTCTGGATAAAAATGCCCTGATACAGTTCAAGGGTCATAACTTTGCAAAATGCAAGGTGATCAAGTGAGCAAAATGACCTTCAGATGAACTATGACTGCGTAACTTGAGTTGATGTAAGTAAGAGTAAGGATGCATCTTGTTTCGTGCAGATAAATACACAGTGTTCCCATCTGTAGCACTGACAGTAGACAGCTTAACCAGGAATGGACTTGGGGACAAATCAAAAGAAGACTTTAGGAACAAAGGAAATAGGACAGCTGTTCTCTGAATGGAGGAAGTCCGGAGGGAGAGAGATGCATTCCAGGCTTTTATTGACCCAGGTTAGTACTGCACTACAGTTCTTGCGTATGGTGTCTACTTCACCAGTTTTGTGGAAATCAGATAATTGTCCCTCTCCTGAACTTTGGAATAAAATCTGGAGATTTTGAGACCTGTTATTGGCTTTATATTCAGCTTTTGTGGCAGTTCTACCAAAAATAATATTTTGGAGAAGAGTATTTTCAAGATAGAGTTTGTAAATAGGCTTCAGACCATAGATAATTTTCACTTCTTATGGGATTTGGGTTATCTACTGCCATCTCTCTGAATATTTGTGGGTATACTTTATGGAACTTACTATTTTGGGATTTGTGATTTACTTTATACTTTCTGAGGTGTTCTTTGTTGATTAATCACTGTAGCTGTTGGGTACCAAAGCAGAGGTATTAAATCCTAGTATTTCTGTATCTAGACTGTTATCTCTCTCTTACTGTAGGATGTTATCTGGTTTTGCAGATGCACAGTTGAAAGTCTACCAGTAGTTTCCTTGCCATTGAACTAAGTCTGGGTTCTAGGGAAATTTTTCCAAGTAGTTAGTATTATCTATTCAGTCTCCTGCAGCAGTTGTGACAGTTATAAAAAAATAAAAATTATTGCAGTTAACTTAATGATGTTGTCATTTTTATACTGGTAACAGAGTAGGAGTTCACTGATATGTGTATTACATACCAGCCCCAGAGCATGAGAAGTATTCTCTTGCTATTTACATATCTTGGACTTGAACCAGTAACCTAAAGGTAAAAGTCTGTTTCCCATTATTGGTTATCTGATCCATGCAGCTTTCTATCTTTTAAAATCTTGATAAATCATGCAAGACTGTAACAAGACAAAGATGTCTCTTGGACTGCACACTGTACAGAATGATTCCTCATCTTCCAGATGTTTGTTTATTTTTGGCAACATGCACTTTAGTAAAAAAAATTGAAACAGAAATGATTAAGTATCACTTAATGGCATTATTTTCCATAGGGGTTTTGGAGGGAGTTCAGCTGAGGGGGGTGGAGTTGTATTTCCTTTGCTACTTCAAGTAATATTCTTTATGAAAAATCACAAAGCAGGAAGAACTTTGTTGAGAAATACAATGAAGTATCTTTCTCTTTGACAGTAGTTGCAAGTCTTCAAATAATAATCAGCCTTTCAAGACAGATTTGATACAGAGCACAAGAAAAAAATGAAAGAGTATGATATCACCTGTCTTTAGCCCTCTAACTGTGTGGTTAATAGTTACCCTATTCTGTCTTTGGAATCAGTCAAGAGTCTTGGATAATACCAGTGCAGAATATTAGCTACAGAGCATGCCAAACAAGAATGATATCTTTCTAAGTTTGCATGGAGTATCTATTTTTTCCCCATCTTATATTTATCCAATGTGACTCCAGTTTCAAATGAAATGCTTAGTGTGAATGGCCAATTTAGAGGCACTTTCAGACCCAGAAGTTCTGAAAGTCAAGAACACAGAAATCAGAATGTATCAGTGGGCAATAAAATGCAATTGGTAAAAGCCAACTCCCAGCTTGCCATCCATAGGCTGAACAATAAGTCTGTGCTATCATCCTTTCACAGACAGTACAGAATGAGATAAAACTTCTGAAAAGCAGCTCCAGTTTCTGGCCACAGATGCTCCTTTTAGGGTGAGGCCTTTAGGTATCTGTCTCTCACCACTGACTGTAAAGAAGACGAGGCAAATGAAAGGTCAGAAATGGCTCAAGAGTCTGAGCTGTGGGGGAAAAGAAAAGTAATATGAAAGAATACCAGTAGGCTAGGAGTCAGCAGGACTGGAACAGAACAGAAATGTAGATAAGAGTAACCTACACCTTTAGGATCAAAGTTGATGTATTACCTGTGAGAAGTTTAAATCCACAGGAGAATCTGAAGTGTATACTGTTTCAGACTTTCTTTTACTGCAAAAAATACACTTGAAAACACAAATAAAAATTCAAAACTTAAAAAGAAGCATGAACTTGAAGGGACAGTTGTTTCACACACTGACCCATTAAAAGGAACTAGTTTCCCCCACAGCTATTCTAAAGCTACCAAAAGCTTACAAGCATATATCTAATTATGGTAGAGGTTATTCATAGAATCACAAAGTGGTTTGGGTTGGAAGGGACCATAAAGACCATATCGTTCCAACCTCCCTGCCTATGTTTTCTTTTGCAAAAGTGGCTTATACTTGCTTGAATATGGCATTTAAAGAGTTTTTTTCTCCTATTGTTCTATCTTAAAGAGAAATAGATCTGCTAGCCACTGTATGCTAATGCAATAATTACTTATACTGTAAATTACACAGCTCAGATAAATTGTCATTTTTTCATTACAGAGCTACATAAATAAGTTGTGTGCAGAAATTAGTGCAATAAAACTCAGTGAGATCTTGAGGAAGGTGATAGTTGGTTATAAAATTTCTAATTATACTGATTTTATCTACTCACACTCTTTCTCTCATGCTAGGTTGCTGTCCATTGCCTCCTTTTACTCAACAGGAATATGATTTCCTGATGGCTCATGTGGAAAGAAATGGTATATATTGTATTCTACAACCTATGTCCTGTCTGCTGGTAGGAGGATGAATAGTCTTCACTGAGAAGTTATCTGTGCTGCAATGTTATCAGGGTGCAGGAACTTTGATTTTCACATAAACAACACATTCCTCAGTTTTACTCCTGGAAACAGTGTTCTGGAAGTGGTGCAGTCGAGTACAGTATCCTTTGCTACAAATGCAGACCATTCTTTCAACCCTTTCATCCTTCCAATTTTTTTAATTTACCTTGTTGTTTCTGCTGGGTCTTACACACACATACATGCATAAATTTCCATTCATACTTCAGTCAGACCAACCTTAATATTTAAGTTTCAGGGGTCTGGAGTTGTAGCCCAGTTCTCTAGGACTGTGGTTTCTCCCTTGGAAAATATAGGTAGATTATAAGGTTTTTCTAAAGAGTCTTAGAAAAATAAAGTCTTTTTAGCACCTTGACCTTAGAATATCCTACAGCTTCTTGTTTCAAAACAAGTGTATTTATGTCATGTCTGATTTTAGCTGAGTAAAAAATTTGTGCTGCACTGCATTGCATTGTTTTATTTACTAATTCTGTTTTCAGAAAATGAAGAAAAACTCAAAGGCTCCTTCCAGCACTGCATTTGAAAGTGCAGATTTTATTTCTAACATTCTACTTTGAGGGATACGTAATATCCAAGTTAGATTTTTTTTTTTTTTGTAGGACATAAATTTAATTAAAAACTGGTTTACTCATTTCAGTTCAGGTGAAACAGAAGTGCTGGTTCTCCACATATCCAAGCAAGAGGGCTGAGATGCAAGTTGCTACCTAGAGGAGGCTGGTCCCCCAAAGACCCTTGTTCCAGATGTCCTAATCATCAGGTGGGACCCAAAGGGAAGTTTGGATGAGATGTTGAAACAAAACTGGAATACATCTAAAGAGGCAAAACTCATGACATGAGAGGAAAACAAGACATAGGAAATGTTATTTTGTAGCTGAATATGAAAGTAACTGAGACCCACGACTTTTTCCAAACAATTATTAATGTTCCATGCATTAGATAATCACTAACTGTGAACAAAGATAGAAATTACTCAGAGCAGAACCATAGCACTTCTGCCTTTGATCATGCTCTGGATTGTGTTTTGATTGGCTCTAAATTTATTCTTATCTTAAATGATTTTTAAAGGGAACAGAAATGCATGATATTTAACTTCAGTGTTCAAAAAATATAGCCATGGGTACAATTTAAGAATCTGTGATAATTTTCTAAAATATCTGTATCTTTGTTTCATACCCCACATCAGTAGAAGCAGCCACAAACCTGGAAGTCTGGGGGGAAAAGAAAAAAGAGTTTAAGGGACCAGGGAAATCAAAGTAGCAAGCATCTACTGTAAAAGGTGTATGTAAGCTCACTGGAGTTCAGCTGCCTCCTCTTTCACAGGTTTTTCAAACACTGTGGTAGTTATTCCTAAGCAGTGAGCTCCAGATGGGCCAATTCAGGTGGTTTTGAACCAGGGTAACTACTTACAGAATCTCATCCAGTCTGAGGCAAGAGAAAAGATGTAGTTACTCTGTTATTATGCTTGGTATCAATTTTAGTTTCTCAAGAATGTCTTAGCCAGTACACTTAGCCTTTAAAACATTTCAGATAACTAAGTGGGTTGTACTGGAATTTAGGGATTAACTGCTGTTTCAAAGTCTTCTTCTTGTCTTATGGTATTTACTTTTGCTATATGACAAAGTAGTTAAAACATCACTCAGATACTTCATGATGACTTTTTAATTCACAGAAATGTTCACCTTTTGTGAAGACATCTGTACAGAAGCAAATGGAATCAGTTATGAACCAAATTCAGAATTCAGTGAATATGCAGAGCTGTAGTCAAAGCCTGTCTGAAAAAGTAGAACATTTTCTTTTTGGGGATAAAGCTTCAAATCATAAATTTAATTCTCTTACCAACCATGTAGCTATCTGACTTCTACATTACTCATACCAATTAATAAGTATTTTAAAAATGTATATGACATGTTCTGCAAAGTCATTGTATATCCACCTTGAAGTCTCTTATTCAATTGGATACCTGTCACAAAGACAGAAACAGCAGTGTAAGCCTCTCTCAACTCTGTAGAATGGCAGGAGGGAATTCTTGAATGTATGTGTTATAGCAACAGCAGATATGGTTTATGTGTACCTGCACACACATATGAGTGACTGTGTGTGTGTAGATGAAGTTTTGAGCTTTGTGCAGGCACCCGAATTTCCTATTGTCACTTTGATTCAAATTCAACAAGGTAATGCAGCATCAAATATTAGCCTTTCACAGTGCTTCTTTCTGATTATTTTGTGGATCATACTTTACAGCTCACCTCTTTTGTGTACACAGACCGACTGTATTTAACTCCCTTGTTTTGCTGCTTATTCAGTGCTAGGATAACCACTGTTAAGTGCTCCTTTGCTTCTCAGCCTCACTGGTAACCTATCTTAGCAACGAAAATATTTTTCTGATGCTCCTATATTTTCATTTATTTTTCTAACTTAGCTTTTCCTACCTGGAGGAAAATGGACTGATTATGTTTAACAGGTACTGTAATAAAATTTCAATGTCATTTTGTTAAACATTACTAGCTGATATATGTGAGAATCTCTCTCCACAATTTGTTTTTCTCAGTTTCCAAACAAAGTTTTAGTTTCAAAGAGGAAAAAAGTGAGAAACTTACACAAGAATGCATTTGAAAGTCTGGTTTGATTGTATCCATTTTGAAGATGTAAATCTGTCTTTGTATATGTTTGCAGAGTAGTGGGGACAATGGAGACCCAGTCTTGACTGGAGCCTCTAGACCCTATCATGATATAAATAATAATTGAAAATACTAATGAATATACTATGAAGAAAAGGGAAGATACAGCAGCTCAAGTTTATACTGCTGTTACTGTAAGTTTCAGAAGAGAAGTCAAACACAAAGCTTGTACACTTACAGTGACATTTCTTTGCAGTATCTTTCTCCTTCAGAACCCTGGAATTAATTCCTTGGAAACTGACTTTTCTTTTACATTGCCTTTTTATAGTCACTATCTGTGAAAGAGTTTATACTGCTCTCTGTAATGTCTCTATGCACATTTTATTTCTGAGTGATATATTACTTAAGGTTTTTCCAGTAACAATTTCCCTTTGGATGCAAAGCTTTGGCTGCATCTTCCATGTCTCACTAACTGGCAATCTTGAAAACCACAGAATTTATAACCCAAATTTGACCCACCCAACACATGACAATGCAGAGCTTTAACTGAAGATTCAGTGCAATTCTCACGAGTTATTCCCAGCTATAGTTACTTTCCCCATGCAAAATATTTGCATTATAAAATGTACTCCATGTATACATTGTTAAGTACCTTTTTCAACACTTAAAGTGATCCTAAAATCTATGAGAAAAATACACTTCAAGTGGAAAAATATCAACAGTCATTATCTAGTTAAAATGTTTTCAGAAAAGTGTTCATAAGCCAATGAAGTCTATGTGTATATACCTGCATACACACTTCACAAGAAAAAATACTTCCAGAGTATGAGAAGTCACAAAGTCATGAACTTGGAATTAGTCACTCTTGATTAACTATATTAAGATGAAATTTTGGTACTAAGTGTGAGACAGGTGCCTAGGGTTCATCGAAAGTTACTTGAGGTAGATAGGTTTATGGGGTCAGGCTGGGATGGACTTAGTTTTCCCCATGGCATCCCTCATAGTGCTGTGTTTTGTGTTGGTATCTACAAAGGTGTTGATAACACACCAGTGTTTTGGCTACTGGTGGGGAGTGCTGGCACAGCACCAAGGCTGTCTCTCCAACATTACTCCCTCACCAGTAGGCATGGGGTGGTTAAGATCTCAGGAGGGGACACAACCAGGACAGCTGACCCAAGCTGAGCAGAGGGATGTTCCAGTGGCATCTACTCAGCAATAAAAGGTAAGAGAAAGGAGGCAGTGATGGTAGGGGGGCAGCTTTATTATTAAGGTGTTTGTCTTCAGGAGTAACCACTATGCATACTCAAGCCCTGCTTCCCTGGAAGTGTTTGGGCATCACCTATTGATGGGAAGCAGAGAATAAATATTTTTTTTTTCCTTTGCTTCTGCATGCAACTTTTACTTTTCTTCATTAAACTGCTTATACATCAGATCATGAGTTTTTAATCTTAATTTCTTCCCCTGTCTCTCTGAGAAAGGGGAGTAAGAAAGCATCTTGATGGTCATCTGGCAGCCAACCAAGGTCAACTCCCCTCAGTAGATATCCCAAGAGAATGATTCATACTTGTCTTGGAGGATGGTTGTGGGATGCAAAGAATAATTTTATCCAGGTACAGTGAGTGGGAAAAATCCCTCCCTTATTACCTCTAGGTCTTTCCTCATTTTGGTGATACACATTGAATGAGTGATTATAGTACCTAATGGGTAATATTCTGGAAAGGACATACTACATGGAAAGGATATACTGCATAGGTGCTTTAGCTTAACTCTTTAAGTTGCACATATGCTTTAATTCACATTAAAATTAACAGGGACAGCACACCGAATGCATCTGAAGTCCTAGAACCAGCTGGTGTCCTGACCTGCTGAAAATCAGTTGGACACACAACCTGGGTAAAGTTTGAATTTTGTCAATGACTCTAAAAATGTGATAAACAGAATGATTTCTATTTGCACTTAACTGAATTTTAAAATCTTAAATTGAAGAAACAGAAAATGCTGGTTTTGTTTTTTTTCTCCACTATTTAAGAAGTCTAAAGACATGATTCAAAGCTCTCTAAAAGGAAATACAGGCCTTAAACAGCTACTGTACAGAGGCTAGGTCTATTGAAGGCTTGTTGTTTGTCTGTATCTCTTTGGTATTGCTCATTTGTAAGCTATGCATAATAAAAACTAACCTGTGACCTTGCATAAATACTGGGTTTTACATATAGACCCATTGTGTATTTCACATCTTTATGAAAACAAGATTGTAGGCAGGAAAATCATAACCATGATCAAGAAATCAAATATATTCTGTTTAAAACTTGAGTAACATCAATAACATTCAGTGACTAAAATATAGCTTGCAAGACTGACATGCACTATCAAGTAGTGCACTGACATGTCTATAAAAGCTGCTTGATTTCTACAGCACTGACCACTCATCTCTCCTGGGATATGGGGAATTGTGAATGTTTAGGTTTCTCTTGGGTGGTACATGGTATGAGGAATGCAAGCCAAAACCAACCCCAACTGGCTAAACATTTAGGAAAAAAAGGTTCTCACAGGGAAGTCCATCCATATGCATAGTAAAATTCTGTTCGACTGCTATGATAGATGACCTTCACCTGATGAATTTTAAGAAGGCTGACTGAAGAGCTCAGTAATGGGAGATAATCCTCCACTGGAAAAGAAGCTTACCAGACAATATGAACAGTCTTTCTGGGCTCTGCTTATTCCATACTTACTTAAAAAAAGCAACCTGTGATGATACCTCTTGTATTTTTTCCTGTTGGAAAGGATCATCCTGAATTTCCTTTCAGTTGGAAAAAAAAACACAGAAACCTTGCCTTGTCTCTATACTTAATTCAGAAACTTGGAAAAGGGCACCTCATGTTTTGGTGTCCTAGGACCACACAGAGAGAACACATCACAGGAGAATCCCGCCTACCATTCAATGCATAACTTAGAAATCTACTGTTTGAATGAGAAAAACCTCAGTGGTGAGGTGTATGCACATTTCTGGGAAGGAAGCTGTTTCTGTAGGAATGATAAAGACTTCATTTTTAAGAGAAAAAAGAGACAGAATCTGTGATTTCTTAGTCGATGTGAAATAGAGAGGGCACAGCAACTAAAATTGGTGGGGACTTCATCAAGGACGAGAGCTCAAGCACATAAGGAAATAAAGAGCTTTGAATCTGTGTGGCACAAAGAAAGAAAGCCAAAGGCAAAGTAATTTCTTTACAGCAAAGTTTTTCTCAGTCCTTCTTAGATTGAAAATTTATTTCCTACAAACTGTAAAGTTCTGATTTCGTGCAAACTTTGAGATTATTTTTATCTCTTCAGTTCTCCAGTTTTGGGATATATTTATTCCTAAATTGTCTCTGTCCTTTGATTTCAAATCTGCTATCCAATTTCAGTCTCACATTGATGAAAGACTAGCTCCTGTCCCTCCTGCTGTAATTATGAATATTTCAAAGGAATGCATTTTTATGAATTATGTATTATTATGTGAAAAAGTACTAAAAATGTATAAAAATAAAAACTCCATATTATTATTTAAATATTATATTTTTCACTCAACTCCTATGGCACTCAATCCTGAATCACAGAGTGCATATATTACCTTCAGGGAAGTTGTGTCCATGTCTAATCAGCAGTGAGAATAAAACTAATGTAGCCTTTTAGTAATTGTAGAGATATAAAGGAGCGTAGGAGAGGAAGGAAGCACTGAAGTCAACAAGTGGAGTCCCTTGCTTGTACAGGCAACACATCTTAACTCATACTATAAAAGAATTTCAAGTGTTTTTCTTTAGTAATTTTTCTTACTTTCCTGTTTTTAAATTCAAGTACTTTCCCTTTCTTTTTTCTTCCTTCTGCTCACTTTCCTAAGGGAAATAGAAAACATTAGCATTTATAGACTAAAATACTTGTACTGAGTGTATCTATTACAATAAGAAATAACCTAAGAAAATAGCATTTTACTACCTCATTTAATGGAAAATGCTGGATGTCCTGTCTCAGATAGATAAATCACAACAACAATCTTGAACAGAATTTTTGGCAAAGCATGGAGACCTGAGGAAAGCATGATGCCTTTCACCTTCTCTCAAGGATTACCACAAAAAAATCACCAAAAAAGATCAGGATATATTTTGGCTGTGTTTGAAGATTAGGAGAAAAAGTGAATGAACTGAAAAAGCAGTAGAAACCACATGAGTAGATTTGTGTGATAAATGTTTTCATGGTGAGAAAAAACTGATCAATTGCCACTGCATTTGTGCACTTTGGAAAGACAGAATAAATGAGGTTCTAATTACCTTTACTTGGTCAAACTGCTTGTTTTCATCATAGACAAATGGGTGAGGCAGCTCTTCAAGTGGTATGTCATAGAACTCAGAATCATAAGTTATTGTATCAGTGATAGGTGCAGCTCCAACAGACTCAAAAATAAAGAATCCCAGAAAAATATTTATAAAGGTCTGCATTCTGGTTTTTTTCTGAAAGAGAAGAAAACGGACAGATTATAGGTAATCTGGTATTCGTAAGAAATCCATGAAAATTTAATGTCACAAATACAGTGCTTATATATATAACACAATATTTCTGATGAATAACTCATGTTTATTCATGATGACTCAGTGGTTTAGTCTGGTTTGCTTCATGAAGAGTCCCTGAGTCTGAGAATTTCTGCAGATTGCTTTGGCCATGTTAATATTTAGAGAATTTAGAAAAGACCTATTGAATTTTATTCATATAAAAATAAATTGATCTCAATGAGAAAGTATCTGACTGTGGTTTTTCCTTTTCTTCTAGCTTTATCTACTTCCACTGCACCATTCGGAAAGAACTTTTGAGAAACTAGAGAAAAACTAAATTATTATTATATTTATCTCTATCACAATAAATACTCTTTTGAAATGTACAACAAAGTAATTTTATCTTTCTCCTCCACCACAGGAGAATCAAAAGAAAACAAAAAAAATTTATTAGAAAACATTAGAAACTTTCTTTGTTGTCTCTGGATGACCAAAACACTTTACGCCCACTTGTTTTGTCAGAATGTAATTTTAATTGATTAAATGGTGTGGCATATTTGCATTTTGCAGAGGTCTGGGGAGCAAACTAAAAACTGTGTCCTCTATAGCCCCATAAGTGACAGTGCTCTGAATTCCTTCATTATTCAATCAACACCATTTTTAAAGTAGTGAGAAATGGTAGTGTAGTACAGTCACCTGTTCTCCTTGGAGAATAGAACTGTAAAATTGAATTCTCACCCATTTAGAGTTCCAGAATTTTGTAAAATAGTAGAAAATTCATGCTAAGCTTGAACACTAGTGTTTATGAATTCCTTTTTCCTTGTAAGTGATGCATTCACTATTATCATATAAGATGCCTGACACAAGGCTCTATTCAGAATTCTTTACTTACATCCTGATTTAGTTACAGCTCACATTAATTTCACCAAAAGCACAGTGATAATGCGCAGTGCATATGTCTAAAAAGTTGTATTACTGATGCGATACCATAAGACACACACTTAAATATTTAATTTAAAAACTATAGCTACTTGTAATAGATTAAATATAAGAAGTATATGACTCATTTTTTTGAATGTATGTGCAGAGAAACAGGCTGAATTTTAGCTTCATGAAAAGAGGTCTTTATGAAGCTGGTTTAGGCATGAGGATATGAAATTCCTCTGGGGATGGTCAGTAATACAAGGCATTCATTTTTCTCTCATTTGCTTTATTCAGAAAGACTTCAACTGCTTCAGGGAGAAGCTAGAGTCACTGGGGCTTCTCTTTGAGAAGGCTTACATGAATTGCACCTTTCAGTATTAGCTTTCAATATTACTAAGATATTCTGCTCCATTACAAAAATGAAACAAAATAAAATAAAAATGTAATCACTCTCTGTAATAAACAAATATATTAGAGCTTGGGGTTTTTTTCCATCTTTATGTTTTATTCTACCTATTTTTGACAACAGTGGTTTTGGTCTTGCTTTTCTTTTGTGTGTCATTTATCCCAGATGATTCAGCTATGAAGGATATTATCTATTAACTCAAAATGTAGTACTAACATATCTGGTGTACTTTTTCCTCCAAATAAACAATTCTTAAATAAAAAATTGCTCATTATTCAAAATTATTTTCATATCAAATTGCATAGTAAAAAAGGCTTTTAAAGGGTATATAGCTTGATAAGTATTAAATTGTTTATATGTATATAGACAAAACCAGCAAACATAACATCTGTGAAAAAAAATTGTTTACTTATGGCTATAGTATCTGCACTTATTTGCAGGGTTTGCATATCTCTATTTCCCTTATGTGTAATATATTGAAACACACTGTAATGATATTGGCATCTGCAGTAGCTGTAAGATCAAATATTTTGAGAAGATTATGTACACCTCTCATAGGAAGGAACTAAGACATATCCAGGGAAAAATAAATAGTCTCCACAATCTGCAAGACTTTGAATCAGTATTATGCATGCTAAAATAAAACAAACGCTATAAAAATATTTCCAGCGATAAAAATTCAATTAAGAGAGAAGTACCAAAACTTACCTTTTGCTTCCACTCTCTCAAATGGGATGGAGTTACTTGGAATGCAGAGCCAGTGGTATTAGACCTCGACGAATGGCAACTGCATTCTGGGGTTGTGGGAGGTAGTACAGCTTCCACCCTCAACTGGAGACCTCAGCTCAGGGAGTTTCTCAGACTTCAAACACCTTTATATGTGATTTTTCTGAACTGAATTTTAGGAAGGTCAAACAAAGCTTTGTTGTAAGAAAATGGCATTTATTTCACATCACAATTTTTTACCCCTTCCCCTCAAATTTCTTACTGCTAATACCAATATACCAGTAACATTTTCAGTTGCATTCTGGCAACAACTTTTTGGGTGACCTGATAGCCTAGAAATGCAAATTTTCCAGTGTCCAAAATCAAGGCTTAAACAAATTGGGTTATATATTAAAATTTTTCCCATATATAACATTTCTATTTTGTGGCTTATTATATGTAATGATGTTTAATGAATTTCCATCTATTGTGGGTATTATCTAGTATGCATTCAGAGGTATTTTTTTCCCCTTTATTTTTCTATAAATACTTATGAGGCAATACTCATAGGATACACTCTATTCAGTATGTTTTTTCTTCTAGAGGAAATACCAGTTCCTTAATAGATATGAACATTTATCAAATGCTGCAAATGATAGGCATAAACTGTAGTATCATGTGCTCTACTACAGTAGAAATAGGTTTATTGACTTATTAGCATAAGTCAAGCTAGCTCTTTTCTTAATTGATCATATTCTCTTTACTATCAATTCCTACTTAACTCTGTGCTTACCTTTACACTACCAGTATCTGTACAACATGCAGCTATTCCTCTGAATGTTTTCATCATTTTTCCAGCTCTTCAATGGAATATACCTCCTAATAATGTCAACATCCTATATTAACAGCTAGGAAACAACATAGCTGACTCTGTATCTATGGAGGTAATATAAGATTAATGTATAAGCTAAAATGTGCTAAGGACACTTTATTCCCTTTGCTTTATGCAATTTACGCATTAATTTTTTTTCAAATAAGAAGGCTATCCTAGAAAGCCAAATTTGCATGAGACACTGAAAGCACATTAAGAATTTTAAGCCGTTTGTCAATAATTCGAATATCCAACATCAAATTTCTAGTGCTAGCCTAGGGAATTCAAGATGTTTAACTGGATTTGGCAGATAAGTCAATGGGTGGAAGAACAACTCTGTTAGTAGATAGGTAGAGGATAGGGTATTGTGGGACATATCAAGTGGCACTAGATATCATGTACTATTTTGACAGTTGAGTCAAGTGTGCAGTGACTACTCCTTGATGACATACCTCTTTCTAAGGAAGGTTCAGCATTAATTGCTTCTATAAAAACAGGCATCTTGAGTCCTTAAATCAGATATTTTTAATTTCCTTATTCACTGTCTTTTCCCATTGCAAAATGCATCCTCTTCCATGAAGAATCAGGGCAGTAAGTACAGTGGAAACACCACACTATTATGTCCTGTTACTATTCATTTTCTTCAGGTCAGTACCCTCAGTTTACTCCCTAAGTTAGTGATCTAGTTGCTTGCAATGCCTGTGTATGCTCCTTCATGACAAGAAAGCAAATAGCTGTGTCTTTGGCAGCAAAATTCATCATTTCACTTTCTTCCTGCTATTGGTAATTGTTATGCTCCTTCATTTGTAAGTAATTAACATTATTCCACTTTTAGGTATATTATTTTCTGCTGTACTTGCTAATTTAGGATTTACTGTGCTAAATCCTCACTGTCAACAAGTCTCCTTTATTTACAAAACATATTGTCTCTAGACATGTCTAGTATTCATTGCTTTCATCTGTAGAAAAGACCCCAATTTTCAATTCTTTATTTAAGGAAAACTCTTTTCTACAACAAATTATTCATATATCTATTAATGTTGTTCTTCATTCTTACACAACTAACTTGATTTAGATGTACCAAGACCTAGGGCCTGAAATTTTTCTATCTTTTTGTCTATGGGTTGGTTTTTTTTGTTTTATAAGACCAATGAAGTTCAAACCACTTTGTGTCTAGATCCGAATCTTGATGTTAATGGTTTACTGTATTCCTGTCAGACTACAATATGCTTTGCTGGTCCTGTTTTCCAGAAATAATAAGCAAGTAAAATTAATTGAAGGAAAATGTTGACTTAAAAACATTCAAATGTCTTCTATTTTTTGTTAGGGCTGTGGAAACTTATCTGAAAAGAATATGTTTTACACAAAGAATTTTACAAGCTTATGAGCATGATGTTTTGTATAGCACACAAATAAGAAAACAGTTTTGTTTGTTTCAGTTTATGCTTTAAAGAACCAGAACTTGGAGATTGAGTGGTATATCTGTAGGGGATAGGCCTTAGTTGATGCTTAAATTAACGTTTGGCATTTTGTTTGATCTTGGATGCTAGAAGGCCTGATGCTAGCAATGCTAGACTAGCTAGAAACCCAAGAGACACAAAAAACAATAGATAAAAGAAAAAGAAGACTACTTATAGGCCTTGTGGTATTGCTGAGAAAAAAACACAAGCATTTAAAAAAAGCTCACATAAAACCTGTGCTTGAGCTAGAACCTTATTCAGATCACTGCTTGTGCTTTCTGAATCCTGTTATCACAGAAGATAATGAAATTCCTGAGTCTGACTAAAGGACACTTGGGAGTGAATTTCTTATGTCCTCTAATTAGTCCCTTCACGGACATTTGGGTTTTTTCCAGATCCTCTGGCCTTGTGCAGTTTAAGTTACTGTCTTGTGAACTTCCTCAATTGCCTCTAAATCTTGCTGTCTTACTTACTTGGTCTTGATTAAAAGCTCACTAGAGTTAATGGAGAGTTCTATCTTATTCAGTGGTTTTTGGAGCACTACATCTGGAAGCATATCCAGCTGTTGACCATTGCCTAACACATTCCTAGCTAAAATGCATTCCCACTGCATAATTTCTGGCAGCAGTAAATGAATTAATTTATTTCCCTGTTTTCTGAGACAGCTTTGTTTCCATTTCAGTTCTCCTAGTTCTTGGAGGTGCAGTGACTCCTAACTGTGTTCTTGAACTCAGTGCCAAAGCCTCAGGATTGTCTTATTCTTGTTTTTCCAAAACCTTGATTATAAAGCACTGAGCCTTTGATTCAGGCTGTCAGCATTTACTTGATATAAATATAAGTTTTTCTTTGCTTTCTTTTCTTTTGGTCCTCACAGATTCATCCCCAGGAACTTGTATAAGAAAGAATGTGTGGGATAAATGCTAGCTTTGCCATAAAACGAAAAATCCTGTCTGACCCTCTGTCATAGGTTCAGAAAGAATTTGGATATAGTACCAGGTTTCCCTCTTGTCAACTTCTCAGTCTGCCACCTTGAAGAGAAGTACAGGTCTTCAGCATGCTGTGTCAGCTCTGGAAAGTTCTAGTAGTGATTTTTATAAGAGCAAGATAATATCCAGCTGTGGGAGTGACAGGGGAGCCCCAAAATGACTCATTCATTTTGTTGTTTCACCTTGGCACCTGGCTAAAAGTTGTTCCTGGTCTGAAACTATAGACTAAGAGTAATAAAGCAAAATATTGAAGATGTTTATGTATTTTCATACAAAACAGTAGTAATAAAATAAAAGATCACCTTCTCCTGGCCCAGGGGCCAGTCTACAGAAGAGGAAGTAATTCTACAAAAGGGGGTGTAATACATGAGTGTTCCAGTAATAGTGACATAGAAGTTCAGCTACTTGGGCTACACAGTCTCTTAAAAAGTCACATTCAGTTTCCTCCAACTCTTCCACATTCTGTGATCAGAAATGCATCTGTCAGATGAACAAAACAGGGTCACTCACGTTGTGTGACAGGGACAGCTGTGTTTTATTCAGGAGAGGGAGGTCAGTGAGTATTCATTTCTCGAGATACGCTATACCTTATGAGCTTGTTAATGCTAGTATGAGGAAGCAAATGTAGGACACTTACAAAAGAAAATATCAGAAAATAGTCAGGTTGAGCTGGTACCAAGCACTGGGCATAAACCAAAGACTACAGAATATGCTCACCAAGCAGATGTAAGAACCATATATTACAAATAAAGTTGTTAAGAGAATGTCACCTCACTGGGTATAGAAAACATTGGTCTTAAATTTCAAAATTTATATTTTTGGCTGGTTCCCTATGTATTTTAATTTATGTAAAGATTATTTCTAGAAAAAGCAAGTTTGTATTGTTTCCCTAAAAGCCCTGTGTAAGATGTAGTTCATTTTTCATATAGTAGGAGAGAATTCATAGTTGAAGTAATAAAACATCATACACTATTTGGTTGCTAATTTATATATACGATTTATTTTTGAAATCTTTGCTTCTTTTCAAGTACCTATAAACTCTTATCTATTTATTTTAGGTTTCAGATTATTTGGTGGCAAATGTATAATTTACTAAAAAAACCTCCTGCAAAGAATGTTTATTTTCTTTGACTTTGTTGTAGAGAATTGCTACATAGTAGATGTAACTCCTTCAATGGACATTCATAATTCTTTGGAAAGATATTTATTATTGTGAATTTTTTTTAAATTATTTTAGAATTTAAAATATGATTCAAACAATATTCTGTAACCTCCACATATGTACAACAACCTAATCCAAATGGATTGGGTTAAGTTTTCTAAATAAAAGTAGTATTTAGTGTTCTAAACTATGGCCATTGAATGTTCATGAAGAATTTTACTAAGGTGCGTAACAAAGAGCATTCCTTTTTTGCACTTGGATTAACCTTTGAAATCCTACTTCTCCCAGACCTTTAATACTAGAATCCTCCAACATTTTCATGAATGTTACATACCGTACCAGTAAGTCTGCTTCCTGTCCAAATAAAAGTTTTTCTCACCTTGTTTTTGGTCTGTGACCTTGTTATTTCCTGAATCATTATTTTTTATTTATTTTCCAATTTAAAATATGTTGTCAGAATTATATTGAACAAGGAGAAAGCATGATGTGAAATCCTGAAATCGTTGAAATTACTACAATGAGTTTCAGGGCTAAAACTCGGGCCAGTGTAGAATGTTTCCTTCTGTGATACCAAACACTCTGACTCTTTTTGTTTGTTTGTTCTAAAGACAGAGTGAGAGGATGGAAAGGTAGGAAACTGCTTTGATAGATCTCTTGCCTGTTTCAGTATCACTTGCATTTCATGAATTGCTGGATTGTGGAACCTTGTTCATCCTAGGGCCTTGGGAAAAGGGGAGCATCCTAAGAACCTCGCTGGGACTAGGGAACAAAGGCTGGAGAACAGAAAAACAAACGTCTCAGAGAGAAGGAGAAAGGAAGGAAATCACATGTCTGGAGAAGGGATTAGCATTTCCATTTTGCTCATCAAAGTTAAAAGAAGTACAAAAGAGGGATTTAGAGTGCTCCAACTGTTCCATCCCATGTGCAAATCACCATAAACAGGAGGGAAAAGAGAGTTAAACAGAAAATGTGAAATAGCTGCATTTGTTTTTACTACCAAAGTCTTGTTTAGATTTAATTATTTCTGCATAAACAGTGAATGCAAGGAATAAAAAAAGATTTTTAAAGAATCACAGAAATAACTACCCATTATGTGTACATAATGCATATGCAATCAACTCAAGTGTCTTATTTCTCACATTTGTCTGGTTTTTGTTTTTTGATGGAGGATTCTCCTTTCAATTCACATACACTTAAATGTTGTTATTCTTTTCCTTTACATTTACTTTCATTGTCACTTCTTACTTCCATGGTTGACGTAGGCAGATTAAAGTGTCAAATTTTGTAGTATGATTTTTTCCCCCAATACCATTCAAATATTTTTTGGTTTTTTGGTACTTCCTGTCCAACTAGTTGGTTTGGGGGGTTTGTGGGGTTTTTTTGGTTGTTTTGTTTGTTTGTTTAGGGTTTTTTAAATCTTCCAGAAAAAAAAAACATGTCTATTTAAAATTTGTCAGGCATATGCTTGATCTGCTTAATACTGATTACTAATAGTGAAATTTCTGAATAATTTCATGCAGTCTGGTCTATCAGGCTATTGTTCTTTTCTAAATGAGCACCCAGAATATTGTTTTCTTACATATGTAAAAAATGTAAGAAAAAAATACCATATGTATATAGTCTCTGGTTCACCATTGCATTCGGTCTTGGAATTTCGTAGCTTTCAAGAAAAAAACATTAACTTTAACAGAGACCATTTACAGCCAAATCAAATAACAAATCTATAGTTACAGCAACAGGAATGGATAGATCCCAGTTTTCTTTCAGAAAGGGTGATTTTAGAATCTTAGATATCTGCTTCTGAAATTATTAAGCTTTGTTGTAAACTATGAACAAGATCCAAACTTACCGCTTTTAATCATCTTAAGCTAGGCTTGCTGTCATGACTGTTTTGTAAAATGCAAAGATCCTCCTTAAATACATTTCTAATTTTACATCTCTGACATTTGTTGGTATAATCAGCCCACAAGTTAAATCCATCAGTGCATACTGTTCACACTTTCTGTATGTTATAAATTTTAAAGCAGATGAAAACCTCATCAGATTGCTACTATATATACTATATACTCTTATTACTCAAAATTTGCTAAAACAGGTTTGAAATATCCTCTATAATAAATTATATTCCTTGCACTTCTTTTTATTTGATTAAAAAGTCTCAGGAGAATATGTTTTTTCTAAAGATATTTAGTAATTTTGATTTGGAAACAACTGACAGGTAGTACTGAAATATAATCTAAATTGAGTTTGGTACCTACAATAAAAATTTTCCTTGTTCTATGTAAACATGCATAGGAGTGAAAGAGATACGGACTTTCTGAAGATTTTGCTGGAGAAACCATAATGGGTCAGGTTTTTTCTACCTTTTTACTACTCTTTTCATAACTAATTGGATCACAATGAATGTGGATTGGTCCATCAGGTACATGCATGCACACACATGCAGGTTATACTACAGTTCATTAATGAAGGCAGTTTCAGGAATTCCCATTGAAGCCAAAGATGAGAGTCAGAGCTTCAGACTCACATACTTGGCTTACATTTCACTCGCATTAGACAGACTGTCATTCTTCTGAAACCAAATTTACAGTTTACTGTTTAAGAGGTATAATTTTCATCAGTTTTGAGAAGGAGCAGGGAAAGAAATCTCTGTTCTTTCTTTAAACACAGTTGAATATAAGATAGCACTGCTGAGTATGCAAGCATGTGGTATTGCAGAATGGTTTTTATTAGCATACAGAGCTATTGTCTGTTGTTCCAGCCCAGCCTGCGGACTGGTGGTGTTAGACCCTTTCAGGAAAATGCAGTTCCTGGCCCCAGAGATGGAAGACTTCTGAGCAGTTTTGCTTAGCTAAGCAAGCACAGTTCAGACCTAGGTTATCATATTTATGGTTAAAAGATGAATGATGTTCCTTGGGATTCAAAAATTAACCAGAAACAAAGTTCAATAAGACAAGGATTTGGAATTCACTAGAGCACAGGCTTTTTGTTGTGTGTTGATATACCCATTTATTCAAAAGAACACTCTTGTACTACACTTAATTTGTGGATAGAGACTATAAATGATTTCATGTAACATAATTTCCTCAATAGCCTGAACAAATTTGAAATTGAGGTCATGAATTAAAGTTATTTTTCTCATTAACAAATTTTTCCCAATATCCTATGAATTTTGAATATGAAATTTTATGTGTGTTCTTAGATTTGCTTTTGTATTTTGTATTGCATATATTGCGGTGTTTTATACCCTCTATATGTGTTTACAAAATGTTAAAAATGTTTGTAAAGAAGATAGTATAACAATTTACATTTGAATCCCTTCCACTAATCCTACAGTTGTAACATAAAGACCTTCTCTGCTCTCACTGAATCTGTTACAAAATACATGCATATTAATTAGTTGTAGTAACTTAAATTTTACAACAGTACAACTCACTAGCAAGTACTTCTCACCTACAGTGATCCAAAGAATTATAATTACTTCAAACTGCAGAATATAATCTGGGAATTATTAGTGCAGTGTATAAACCAGTCATTTTCAGACTTTGCTCAGGCATCAGTGTGTCAGACACACAGGTGGCATTTGTATTCTCATAATATCAGTTGCATCCTTCAATGGCATATATGCATTGTCTCCTTTTGATTGTTTCTTCTAGCAGTATCCAAGGTAGTGGCTCTGAGAGCACTGATCTCAAGGGAAGCTCTACTGATCTTAAACTAGATTGGTCTGGTCTAGTATTCTGGAAATATATTAATTCTCTTAATCTCTTACGAAATCAAGGATTGAATATAAGAGTGTTTTTTCCTGGAATAAAAAAAAAAAAAAAAAGGAAAAATGCTCTTTGTAAAGGGTAAAATAGCTCCCTTTTCCCCTCAACTATTTTTTCAGATGTTTTCAAAGAAATTGGGGTTTTCATATTAAAAGTTATTTTCAAATAGAAGTCATCCTATTACAAAAGCCAGGCATAAAATATGCATAAAGTATTGGAATATATTTCATAGGATTTTATAAAATATTAAAATTGTAACCCTACATGTAGGGTTTTCAAAATATGAATGTCTGACAAGCAGATTTTTTTTTTTAATTAATGTAATCAAAGTACATACACTGCAAAATAGAGCTGCAAATGATCTGTCGCTGCTGATCCTCAGCAGGATTGCTATGGCCAGTACAACTGACTGACCACAATTTGTTTTCTTCCCTTTACTCTAATAACAAGGTAATTTTTTTTTTTTAATTATAGATGTTTTTATAGAGTAAGCTGTTAGGTTTTCTTTTAGCACAGATTTTTCCATAACAGTCTCCATTTTATAGGAAGTTTTCTTTCCTTTTAATAGCAGTTTCTGACTTTGAAATACTTGATATTCAAAAAAAAAAAGGCTGTGGTAGAGTGTTGCTGTGTAGTGGGTGGGATAGCACCAAGAATTTTGGACAAGCTGTAAAAGAGGAGAGCAGTTTCACCACCGTGGCCCATGAGGTGTCTCATGGCATGAGGGAGTGGGAAGATGGGGAAGGGAGAAGGTAAACCTGCTTTAGTAGGTACGCTAGCTTTAGTAGCCCTCCTTACTTCCCCTTCTAGCAAAAGACAGCCTTCACAGGATTTTTCATGTGACAGAACAAGGACTATCCTGCTTCACAGATGGATTCAGGCAGCTTGAGTAATACAATGGCTATATCTACACCAGCGCTACGTCATCTGGTGGGGGACCCACCAGAGCAAAACCAAAGGTGTATTTCCAAGTAGTGTGGGCGAGAGTCTTGTTGGATGATCCAACCCTGACTGCAACACAGAATTTGGGCTCTATCCAGCATTTTTGACAGCTGCCAACAAGCTTTGACTGACACAGCTGAGAGGTACAGAAGGAGCTATGGCCCTCAATGGGGAGCATGGGAAGTGGGTGCTGTAGTTGGAATTTGGGGCAGAAGGAGTGAGCTAGTTGCACAGAGTGAGACAGACATAGCTGGCCTGTGCCAGAGCTAACCACAGCCTGACTCCAGGACCTCTGACACTGTAAATAAGAGACACACAATCCTTCAGCCAAAAGTTCTGTTTATTTGGTTTGAATTTCTTCTTTAAACTGTTTCTTTTCTGAATAGACTTGGGAACATGTCCTTTGAGACACTAATGCAGAAAGAATGTGAGAACTTTGATCTTTCTCATAGGCTTTAAGGAAAAATATTAATTTGCTTTAGCTCTTACAATGACTGTGGATTTATCTATTACCTATAAAATGTGCCTGTGAACAAGAATTAAATGTGTTTTCAGCCAGATCTTTACTTATATCAATTAAATATTTGGAAAACATGTTTTAAATTTTTTAGAAAATATCAACACAGACAGCAGTTCGGCAAAAATGCAGTTTCCTATTAGCATGACAATAAAGGAAACTATCATTGGTTGATGAGCAGCATGTGAATTCCTTTACTATTCTACAGGCCACATATTCCATATATTAGACATACTTTTAAATCCAAATATCCAAGAAAAATATCGAAGTTAATACTCTGTGTTTATCTGTGGTTGAACAGAAGTATTAAAATATTGTTTTTAGGTTCTATTTGAAATATATATGTTTTCCAAAAGTGTTTTTCTAATTTATACACATGCACAGAGATCCTAGTAGGTTCAAAGAATCTCGAGATAGTGTAATCAAATGGCCTTCAAACTTCTGATTTTCAGGATTGTCTTTTAGGGGGTTTTGTTTGTTTTTTCATTACCTGCACAGTGTGTCATTGACCCTTATTGCTTAAAATTAAACTGCAATCAACATTTACTTAGCTCACCATCTGCCTCAAATTACCATGTGGTCTCTGCTCTGCAATCTCTTCATCTCTATGTTGCCACTAATAGAAACAGGATCAGGATAGGCTGATGAAAGCCCCTTTATCTAGCACATTCAACATAGCTAAAATACAGGTAAAATTGTTCATTGAGTGAAATTTCACTACTGTATATCACACAGAAGAGACAAACAAAGCAAAAATTGAGCACCTGATCTGACCAAGTGTTGGGAAAATAACCAAGGACTGGATGACACACAGAAGGGAAAAGGAAAATGCTAGTTAGGGTTCCACATAACTGCAAATGTACTGTGTCTTGGTGCCATTTCAAGATTGCTTATGTCCTGTTTTCACACAAAACTGTGCTGGTGAATGTGTGAGGGAATCATTCATGGGGAAGTTGAAGTTAGTACAAGTTTCCTGAAGTTAGGAAACTCAGATTAATCCATATTCATCCATCTTTAGACTAAGGGAATAACTACGGCTCTGGTGCAGAGAAAAATTCCCCACCCAGGCAGAAGCAACACAGTGTTAAATTTCATTATATAAATGTTGCTTTGTTTTTGTTTCTGTCCTTTGATGAGCAATGCAGTGATTATAGTGTTGTTTGCCCAGATGCCCACAGTTATTTTGCTGATTCCTTTTGGTAGTAAATTGGTCCACTGTAAGTAACCAGGGAAAAAATTATCTGCTGGCACCATGGCAAACGGTCTTACGTCAGCCACGTATAAACTCAGGTGGGGACTTAAAAGTTTTTTAACTGTAAGAGCAATAGAACAATTGTCCCATGTTGATGAACAGCCTTTGGTAGTTTTAGCGTAAAATCACAGAAATGCATGAATTAGATTATGTGAGAACAAGTAATGGAGATTTTTGCTCCAAATGAAGAAGTTCTACATGAAGATCAGAAGCTTGAGTTTTATCATCTGGGGAAATGGAATAGGTAGAAATGTTCATCTATAGCCTGATGTGGTCAAGATGATAGTCAAGGAGGAGTATTTGAAACTGCATTTTTAATGTATGGAGTGTATCTGAATGACCATGTGTGAGGAGAGAAGGAGAAAAAATAAGAATTTCTGTACTGGAGACCAGAAAGAAGATATTCTAATAACTGAGCTATATAAAAATATTGACAAAAGCCATGCACAGAAATAACATTTCAGGTATAAGAAACAGCATAGCAGATAGTGACAAAATTTAGACCGCAGAAGGAAGAAGAAGGAGTACAAAAGAAGAGTGAGTGAGAAATTAATATCAGTAAGAAAAACACATAGATTGCATCATGGAGAATTACAGAAGAAAAAGAGCAAGCTACATTTTTCCCATTCAAAATTCCAGTTTCTTTAATATAATCTTCAGCAGGAAAGTGGGGAATGCTTACCACAGAGGTTAAAGTAGTGTGAATCAATAAACTTGTCTAAGGAAAATGAGCAATGGGAGGTCAGCAGGGAGTGGAAAAAAAATGAGGGAAAGATTAAGAGCTACTGAAGAATGGCCTGAGATATAAGAGGACACCCAGCTACTGATGTTGCAGCTAAACCCACAAATAAGATGCTGAACCACCACTATTTCACACAATCCTGGAAGGAAAACAGACATTTCAGTTTATCTCTGTTATGCAGAGATTTAAGTGTGCCTCTCATTTGTAATCTCTAGTATTCATAAATTGTCTTTGCCTTAGTAAATTCTGAAGAACACAGCCTCAGCTGGTGAAAATCAACAGATTTTCCTGTCAGAGTGTAGATTAAATAAAAATTGAATCCTGAACATTTTATGGTGGCTTAATGATAGCTAATACACTAGCATGATATGCCAAAACTAAATATAAATTAAAGAGCAGTGCAGCATGACTGTTAAAACAGCATTACTGAACCAAAGCCATCTCTGAGGTAAATCACTTGAAGACTGTGGTGAGCTTAGTCTTTTGAGAAAGTTCTTGCTTTCATTTACACCTCTGAAACACCATTAACAAAGGCAGATTTTATTCCACTTTAAATAGAATTGAAGGGCAGTGAATAAGTCAGACATTTCTATCATTAAAAAGAATCCTGCTGAGGAGACCGGTCAGCTTTGGTTGTTATTGTACAGTGCCAGTGACTGTTACTGTGTCAGCTGCTACAGTCCTGTAGGACTTTCTGCAATAACATTCGAAATGGTTTCATTTCATTATGTCTGGAATTTTAAATCATTGCATAAAGATAATAAAAGGGAGGAGACAAGAACTCCATAATATATCGTCTGAGAAGAAGAATAACCAAAGGCAACAAAAACTTTCCTTTTGGCAGTTAGTTTTTTCCCTTTTACTCCATGAAACATGAGAACTTTTATTATATAAAACTGTGCTTTCTTGTGAATTTTTCCTTTAGGTTTGCCAATGAGAGATGATGATTTAATTCTTTCCAGATATTCAGTTGATTTAATATAATTTTTTCATGTGGAACAAAATGGGAGAAATGGGCACAGCTCCTAGAATATCTATTCTTTTTCACAAATCCTTAAGGGTACATTTCATGGAGTCTCAACATATTTTTGGCATTTAGTTCTTGAAGTAATTACATGGTGTTTGGTTATAAGGCTGTTTACCGAAGATCATATGGCGTTTGTTCTGTGTTCTTAGCCCTGTTTTTTTCCTTTGTTTTAATGGACAAAGATGTGTGCTTGAATGAAAAATACCATTTAAAACAGACATATTTGAATAAGAAGCCCTCTTGTCCAGGTTCTCTAGACACAGCTGTTACTATTTCAAACCCAGAAGCTTTCATGTACCTCATTCTCATTTCATTTCTCTGGGATTATTTCCGGAATAGCTCGAAGCATTGATTATGGTTAAAAGTTTCATTTTTCTTTAACTAAAACCAGTTTCATGAAAGCCTTCATTTCATAATATCTTTTATTCACTTTTGTGCCTCTTCCTCTACCCTGTGTCTTATACGTGTATGCAATATGTTTCTTTTGTATACTACACGTATATAATTGGAAAAAACTTACTGAAAAGAGCAAATGTATCACTCAGTCACGAACTATTGACAGAACAATCTTGACACTGTGGGATTCTGGAAAGAAGATGTGTAGGTGTGGAGAGGGATCCAGAACAACATTTTTTTCCCTAACTTGATTATATATTGAAATAGAAATGTGTTAAGGTTGAGCCAAAAAGCAATACTGTGGGTAGAGGGATTTGATATGAGAGGTATTGAGTACTTTCTTCTCAACTTTCCCTCCTCTTTGTCACAGAAATTCAACTTCAAAGTTAATAACTTTTTGTACTGTTCCATATATTGTTAAAGTAAAAAAGGACTTAGGGAAATTCACAGAGTTTTCCTTTTAACCATTCCTTTTCCTTTAATTTTTTAATAGGGACCCATAAGGTCACCCCCACTGTCTGGAAATGACTGCTTCACTGACCTCATAGTCCAGGGTGAGGGAATAGCTGAATTTTGTTACTTTTGCTGTCATGACCATTTCAAAACAGTGCTGCTGTTCTCACTGTTAAACTGTTGACCAAAATCTATTTGAGACCAATGTAACCCAATCTATCTCTGTAACAAGAAATTAACTTTTAGATTCCTGGAACCTCAGAGAGAGTGAGATCAGGTAAGTTTATCTGCCTTTAAAAAAAAAAAAAAAGGAAAAAAAGACTAAAACATGTTTAACTTGAAAGGTAAACCTATTTTCTGGTGAAAAAAAATCTTGCAAGTTGGATTTCTGATCTTATAAAATCAGTATTTAAATTTAAATTTTGTCCATATTAATCAAGATTAAGTATTTAGTATCATGAATAAGATGACTTTACAAAGCCATCGTATTTATAAATATATGGATGCCAAAGGTTTTATGATGAACTAGTGTTTGGACTGCACTTAGAATTTCTTTAAAAATTTTTTATACAACCATCCAATAGTGACTTTTCTCCTTCGACGTGGATAACCTTTCTCTAGTATTCCTAGAAAAAAATAGGACTTTTTCTTTTCATGATGTTAAATGGAGGCTAGCAAGAAGAAAAACTTTCCTTTTTAGCTTGTGGTACATCTGAGCCATGACTCAGCACCTGAAAGGGGTCATAATATTTCTGTAAAATCCAACAAGTTACCACACCTCTGAAAATTAGTAGACCCTGAATCTTATATCAACCAGTGTCTGAAACGTCAGCTGATAAAACTAAGCATATAAACTGATAAAAACTTGGAGGAGCATATGGTTTCCAGGATAAAAGCCTGAGAAGCTGCCAGCGTTTATTTGTCAGCTGACATTGCCCCTTCATGTGGTTTCCAACTAACAAAATTGATGATTGTGGCATATTACCATATTCCTTCTGGAATTCATTCTAAAAGACAACTTCACATCAGCATGGAATAGTGCACAGAATAGAATCATGCATGATTTGAAGAAAGCTCATAGATGTTATTCACACATCTGCACAGTTTCTTTGTGTTTGGACTATGTATTAATCACAGCACTTTGGACAGCATTACAAATACTGAACACTTGTTATTAGCTGTTGTCCTGCCAGTTCTCAGAAAAAGTAACACTAGATTAGGCTGAAGCATTGTAAGTCTCAGGCTTTAGGAAAGGCCACAGCAGTGCTATAAGAGGCATTGAGGACCAGTAGTTTCCAAGGCTCTCAGTTTTCCTCCCAAAAAAGCATCTAAGCTCCTTGTGTCTCCTCTCTTCTTTTACTCTCATGTGAAGGGATGCTCAAAAAGGCATCTCTCAGTCTTCCTTCTTATCCAAATATTTTTCCTTCTTCCTCCTTTATCTCCTCATACCAAACTTCTTCTCTCCCCTTCCTAATCATCTTTTTCACATCTGTCATCCTCTCTCTTCTAGTATTTGACTTCCTTTTTCTCCTTTCTTATCAAATTATGGTTATATTGGTGAGATGACAAGTATCAAATAAAATTGTTTTGTTACTTGTTCAGATACTGGCTACAATGAGAGCTTTTTCATATGTCTGGAAGTACTGAGTAAAATTGATACCAACTAAGACTCCTGCATGGATTTTTGAGATCCCTAAGAATTCCCCCTAAGCAGGCAGTTTTTCCACAATTATGATGCTGGGAAAGGGCATTTTTTTTAAGAGGAAAAGACCATCAATATGGATAAAGCTAATATACCTTTCTAAGTAAAGAATACCATCCACAGCCATTTTGACTGTAATCTATTGACTAATTTCTCATTTTTTCATACCACACCACTTCCCTTTCTACACACTTTGTATCTGGTCCCAGTTCAACCACTGACAACAGATCTCCATGATCTTGTGATGCAGAGGAGGAAGCACCACCTAATCCCGGTCAAGGGCTGTATAATTTGCTTTCAGCTTTTTTTTCAGCTATAGAAAGCACAAGGCTTCAGTATGTTCAACTCATCTTTAAACAGGTTAAAAGGCTTCAGTCTAAGGGCTTAGCCTCTTGAAAGAATAGGTATTTCCATTCCCATCGAGAAAACAGACTGGAGTCAGCAGCTCAGGTGATTCCCAGTTCTTTAGACATTTTGTTGGATTTGAAACCACTCTTAAAATTATTATATGCATGTCTACACACAAACAGAGCAGGGAGAATTTAGAAATATCAAGTGTTTTCACTTCAATGGGAGGCAAATATTTCATACAAAATGTGTCGTTTAGCAGATCAATGTGAAAGCAAAGCAATACAAGGAACCCCATGGGCAGGAAGGTGTTCAGAGATCTCCAGGAAAGCAAAGGTCCATCCTGTGTGATGGTGACTTGGGAAGACAAACACTATCACTCCTTCTTCTTCACCCAGCTTCATATACTGAGCATGATACCTTATAGTCTGGAATGTCCCTTTGGTCAGCAGGGCCAGCTGTCCCAGCTGTGTCCCCTCCCAACTCCTTGCTCATCCCCAGCCTCCTCACTGGTGGGGTGGGGTGAGAAGCAGAAAAGGCCTTGATGTTGTGTAAGCTCTGTTCAACAATAACAGAAACTTCTCTATATTATAAACACTGTTTCCAACACAAATCCAAACACAGCCTATAGTAGCTACTGTGAAGAAAATTAACTCCACCCAAAGCAAAGGAGCACAGGGCTACTGTGTCAAGCAGAATACATCAAGTGGGATTTTGGTCTTCAGTCACTATTAGGATCCTTCAGGCTTGAAACAAATTTTAAGAACAGTGTGATTTCCAATCATTGTTGATCCTTGGCCCGACAGAGCTAATTGCTCGCTCTCTCTCTCTCTCTCTCTGTTTCTCACTTATACAAGTAGCTGCATATACTTTTAAGTCTGACAGTTTGCCCCAGTTACATCTTCACCTCCATCTCTCTTGCACTGGATGATTTTCTGCTCTGCCTGTTTGTGGTAAAATAGACATCTTTTAGTTTTTGAGCCCCATTCTTGTATTGTTTTCTACCACATAATTCAATGTCTTCATAAGCCTGAGCTGCTGGTCACTTGGTTCAGCTCCTCAGACACAAGACACACAAGCTGTCATTCCTCCATCAGGCCCAGATGAACCATGTCAGAAGCAGCCCAGCAGCAACAGGAGTTATCCCACTCCATGCCTCACAGTACTAACATTGGGAAAAATGACAGTATGGAGGTAGCATTAAACCATCAGAAATAAAACCCAAGAGAGTGTCAGGAGGTAAGCAGAGGATGTTTAAATATGAGGAAAGCAGGCACCACAGAAAGCCTTAAATCCCTGGGACCACTTTTTTTCCTGCAAAAGATCTTGTACAAGCATTGACCACCATTGTGGTTGAAACAGCACAAAAAAGAGGGCCTGCATGCAGACTTTACGAAAGTAGGAAAATACAGGCACAAGCCTAAGTAAGGCTTTGAGGAGAATGGGAAGCATGGATAATACTGCAGCTGAAATAATTCTCAATGTTCTTCAGTACCTGATAAGTCTGCTGCATGGTTCCCAGGCAAAATGTAGATGTAAATAAAGAACAATGGAGAAAAAGGAAAACATGGAAATCTTGGTTTGAGAACAGAAAAGTGGCTTTTCAGTTTGTTTGTTTGTTTGTTTGATGGTCAGAATAATATAAAAATATTTATATTTATTTGATTTAGAATTAATTATTTTAATCTTCCTTATAGTGAAATGGAAAATAAACCTCACACCGTGTTTATATGTTGTATTTTAAATTGAATGTTAATGAACTTGAATCAAACCAAAACAAACACATAAACAACTAGCTTTTTAAAAGATTCAAAACACCATGACCTTCAGAGAAAATCCTCATATGAAGCTTTCTCTTCCCCATTTGGCCAGTAATTCAGAGGGAGTCTGGGGGCTCTGTACTTGGTAGCTTTCTTAGTGGAGATATTTAAGGTGTAACTCCCACCTACTCTGCTGCTATGTAGTGTTGGGAAGGGTTGTCATCAGACTTTTGCATTGGAAGCAGTTCCAGTCATTAAAAAAATCAAATCTTAGGATTCACAAAATAGAGTGAACCTCTAGTCTGGTGCTCAAAACATCTTCCTCAGAGAAAAAAATCTACACTCCAATTCAATCTGCTTCTGATTCAGAAAACGATTTGGATCTAGATCCTATAATACCATGAAGCCTATCTTCACTGCCAGGATAGAGAATCGGTGATTATTTCAAGTCCTGTTACAAAGTAAAGCATCAGAAGGAGATTATCCTTCTTGAAATAGGCTTCCTAGTAGTAGGAATATGATTTCAGACAAATTCCAGGATTTCACCACATGCTACATGGACATCTTAGTAACAAGAACATTAAATAAGAAGGATGAACACTGGTTTAGTTTTTTTCTTTCCTTTGCCGTGGCTGAAATTCTTTGCCTTTTTTTTTCTGAATTCACTAACATTTAATAAAAATGGTAATAGACCATTTTAATGAATAAATGATGTAATGAAAAAGTCTTCACTGAGTGCTGCAGATTCCACATGTCACTTTCATTGCCCCAGACCCTAATTAGGAACAGCTTTTGTTTGAGGAGGATGTGATTCCAGAGTCTTTGCCAATTTCCCTACAAAAAAGACTGAGAGTGGGGAGAGAAAGCCTTGGAAAAGAGATTTCCAGTTGTATTCTATCTACGTGACAGCATCAGCCTGGGTCTGAGCACATGCATGGGAGGAGGTGGGATTGCTGTTTGCTGTGGCAGATGTGTGGCAGTCAGGGTAATGCTGAATGTCCCCCAGAGAACCCACATGTAGGTGAACTACCAGAAAAGGATTGACACCAAAGCAGACATTAGCACTGCGTGCATTAACGTGCATAAGCTAATAAACACTGAAGAAGCAAAACTAAATCAACCTGATAGGCAAATAGGTTGGTCAAATGGATATAGAATCGTAGAGTGGTTTAGATTGGAAGGGACCCTGAAGACCATCTAGTTTCAATTGCCTTGCCATAAACAGCAAACCTTCCATTCAACTAGATGGATCAGAGCCCCACCCAACCTGGCCTTGAGCAATTCCAGGGATGGAGCATCACAGCTTTTCTGAAGCCTTCTCTTCTGCAGGCTGAATGACCCCAACTCTCTCAGCCTGTCTTCATAGGAGAGGCATTCCAACTCTCTGATCAACTCAGTGGCCCTCCTCTGTACTCCTTCTAATATGACAGAAACCAAGATAAAAACAGTAAGAAGAACATTCAGGCAACAGTGCAGGGAGTGTAACAACTGTGTTGGGAAGGTTTTAAATTCATTACAGTATAGGATTGTTGGAACTAACACTGATAGAGCAAGCAGAGGACTTGGTAACATATTGCTTCTACTAAAATAGTAAATTAGCTAGGGCAGAACATGATGCCAGTGATGGACATTGCTTCATACACTTGACTGGAAATGTTTGCTACTATTCCTGCACACCCCTATACAGGCAGTGTGGTGCCCTGTAGAGCTTCCCTTCATGTTTAAATGGGTAAGCAATTCTGTGTAAAAAAAATGCAATGACTGAGGAGGCTTTCAGTCAAAAGAAGGATGTTAACTTGCTGACTTCAACAATGTCAAAGTTTCTCAGCCACACATGGCAAAATAGGGATATTAGCTGTTTAACAATCAACACAGAAATCTAGATGTTACAGTAATCTGATTCCATGTAGGTAATGAAACTAGATGCAATATGATATCAGCAAAGAGTTTTCCCAGGCTGGAAAAATGACAGCAAGTACTTTTAGTAAATGTTGGAAACTATTTGGGTGCAACAAGGGTGACTGAAAATCCCTTCAATGACACAGAATATGTGTTGGAGTTATAACTGCAAACATGCAAATTGGTTTTCTGCTTTTCTTCCAAATTTTTACCTCTTACTGTTTGTGTTTCTTCCTTCAAGTATCATACAGCCTGCTGCGGTCACTGACATCTACAGATGATTGTTATTGTGGTGTTTTTCTTTAAAAATATTGAAGAAGAAAGTGATAACAAACTGGATATTAAGAAAGAAACAGAAAATGCTACAGTATGGAGCAGGGAAATTCATGCATATGGCTGAATTTTTAACTATGCTGGCTGCATCTACTAAGGACTTTTCTTCCTGCAGAACCAACTGTGTTTATAAAACCCCACAACCTTTTCATAGATCCAACATCCAACTTCCAGTCATGCTGGAAGACATGTCAGAAATGTCTGGGCATTTTTCACTTTTTGAGTCTCTCACTTAGCTTTAATGCTTTTCTCTGCAGAGCAACTGTGCATACCCTAGACTGAGGTGATAGCACATCTGTATTAACAAACTTAATTTCAGAATTAACTCATTTGTAACATGGATTTGTGCAAAAAACACTAAGTGTTCATGGTTTGGTTAGTGATTGACCATGACTGCATCGTGCTTGTGGTGACCTGCTTTGTTCTCAGCTCCTCATACTTGTAAATGTCTTTGTTTCTGTGTATGGTATTCTATTCAAAAGTGTTTTCAATGTGTTCTGACAAATAAACAAAACAAATGGCAGCTGGGGGTTCAGACAGGACAGCTGAGAGGTGTGTTCCTCACTCCTTTCAGTGGAAGAGACCACATTTTTTTTCTAAATCAAGAAATATCAGTGGGGAGTTTTAGAGCAATCTAGAATTTGGAAGAATTAACATCAGACTTTCAAGCACAGTGATGTTTTATACTTTGTATTAATGACCATCTACATTGAGAAAAAGACATTGTGTTTTACATATTCCTTTATAGTCTTCTGGTACAATGAATGAAATGAATGTGTAATGGCCAAAAGCTTACATTGTTTAGTTCCACACAAGAATGCAATTCAGGCCTGCTATTGTAGTCTGTAGAGAAATTACACCAACCAGGTGTAATTACACCAGGGTGTTTAAGAATATTAAGACTGTTGCAATTGGACATGTGCATTCAGTAAAGCAGCACAACCCTCAGTCAGGGTTGATTTACTTTGAGAAGGTCATTACAGAAATATAACTATTTAGTATTCTAATTCACAGTGCTGGTTTTGTTGGAAAAAGTCAAGATGGGACAAATTAGCCTAAGTGAGGATACTTAGGATTTTCTCTGTATTACATAGTTCTCAGATGTGGAGTCAATGGGTTACATCAAAGGTGTAGAGCAAACACTTAGCAGAAGTAGCTCTTCAGCCCAATAAAATTTTGTCCAAGGATATATCATGAATGTTTCTCTTCACTCAGATTAAAGGGGATTTGACAGAGATCTTGAGCATCTGTCTGTATGTGTTCTAAGATTGTTCCATAAGACAGCACTGGCCTTTGAAGAACTAATTTATAAGGATTTCCAGACTACACTGTATTGGAAAAATAGCAGACCAGCTGGTGAAAATAACTGTTAAAAATTATTTCATGTGCTCCTGATTTCATTGCATAATAACCCAATCCAGAAAATGGAGTACCTTGATGATCTAGTGTCCCTTTATGATTTTACATATCAACCCTTCTCATATGTAAGCTAGACATCTCTTTGGGGAAGCATTAGTCTTTTCTCCTTTAACGTGTACCTTTAAGAGTACCTAAAAGAGTCATATTTTTTTTACAGGAACTTCAAGATGCTTTGCTGTATGACCAGAAATGTAAATAATGTTGATAATATGCATATATGCCTGTGAATATTTACTTTGGAGTATACGTATTTATTCCTTGTTTAAAGTGGAGATTGATTTCCAAGTAAAAGAACATAATTATTGGTATAATTTAATTAGTAGTATTGTCACTTTTTTTTCAAAAAAATAAATTACTATGCTATTACTGAGTAAAGAACATAGCTAAACATGCATACATATTGTAGAGACTTTTTAAATCTGTATTTTTTCATATTGGGTGAACAGAGATGTACAGAAAGTATTTTGGTAGAAGGGTAAGAGTTTCTCAGCAATCACATAAAAAGAACAGCAAAAAAAATGTTTTTTGGATAGGATTTCTGAATTGGCTATTTGTATGCTGGATTTCTATACTAGGTTATTTCCACAAGTGCTCTGAAGCAGAATAAGGCCTGATTTTCACATAAAAAGATATTTAATATTAGAAACTGCAGTTCTCAACACTTTTTAAAATCTACTTTTAAGAAAATACCTTATCTTCAAAGTAAAAATTATACCACATGCATAGTCTTTAAATGCTTGCTATTGAGGCCAGTCTTAAAATGTTAGCAATAGATGCAAGATATCAAAGAGCAACTAATTACTTCTATCTATGAATGCAAGAAGACTAAAATAATGTGACTGATGGATAGTTTGTCGTACTGGTTGTCAGAAATAAGGATGTTATACTCTCACATTGAATAACTGATTCTACTATTCAAGTCATTTATTGAAATCCCATTATTATAAAAGAGAAAAAAAATCAACTAGATTTCATAAAAAGTTGCCTGATGATATCTCCCTTGTTAATGAATTGTTAATGTGCTGTGTTCTAAATATCTGGACTTCTCTACAGTCCAGTTTTATTATGTGCATGTATATCACATATGGTTAAATACTGCTGTAAGTTGCTTTTATTTGCTTAAACTGATACAATTCCTGTGCAAATATTTGGCTAGTTCAGTAAATAACTGGGAAGGGATGTATATCTTAATTTATTAATTTTCTCTTTATCACCATTGCACTAACTAGCCATTGAATTTTTTGTGAAGTACCCAGTCTGTGAAATATGTAATCATTACTGTTGGTTGTATCTCTGTGGAAACTAAAATGAACCAAATATTCAATGACTTTTGTAAAGTTACAGAAAGAAATGGTGTCAAACTAGAAATGGAATACTGAAGAATGAAATTGCATAAAACTGGTACTTTGACAGAACAGGATTTCATCTCATGTTCTCTTGTCCCTGGATTTAAGTTGGATAAGTCTATTCCAATTCTGAAATAATTCACTGAATGAATCCCTATGACAATATACATGCAGTATGTTGCTTTGGATGCTGAGCCTCATGTACTTTTTGCCTTAAAAGTATCAGTCTTCAAAGGATGACAACAATTTATGGGTTATTTACATGTTAAGTGGTTGTTCACCACTAGTCACTATCTTAAATGACACTGACAGTTCTGATTACTAGTAGTCATGCAGCTCATGATTTTACTAGTATATGCATTTGGCCAAATGCACCCAAATTCACTGCGTTAGTTACTACATAACAAAAGAAGGAAATACAATTTGTCTATAACAATGATGTTAACAGGATAGATGTTGCATTTGACAAGAATCATGTAGTAGGTTCTTTGGAATATTTGTGATCTTACGCAGATGATTTTCAATATATTCCCACTAGAAATTCTAGGGTAAAGTGTTAAGCACATGTTTCAGGTCCGTACAAAATCTCTTCTGAAAGAAGAACAACTTTGTCAGCCGTAGAAAAGATAAAAACAAAGAAAAAATTAAAGTCAAATAAAGCTGTTATTTTTTGATTTCTGAGTTGGAACAAGTTTCATTCCAGCAAAACTTGTATTTTAGCACTCTTACAGTACAAGAGTGACACTGCAATATCTTTATATGACAACAGCTTGAAGTAGTCGGAAACATATCATGATGTCCAATGGAATTGGAGGTTGAATTTCATTTCCATCCAGGCGAAGGTATCGGAGGCGAGGAATGTTGCCGTAATAACCATAGTCTTCTTCTAGGGCAATTGAAACTGGGCATATTTGAGTACCATTGACACCTGAAAATGTAAATCAACATGTTAGGTAATTTCTGTGGGAAAGGTTCATGAAAACAAAATTCATTTAGGAAAATAATAAAGCAGGCTTCCACTGATATTTGTATGGGAGACAGTTTTTTCTGTCAGATTTGTAAAATGCCAACAATTAACTACTTTTTTGATGAAGCAAAAAACATCTTAATATAATGTAATCTGAATCAGTGAATCACATATTTACTGTTCTGTAACTATGAATAAAGGCCACAAGATGCATAATTTAGACAGAGAGGACACTAATTTAGGCCACTCCATGGTAAGCATTGAGAAATAGCTCTCTACCCTCTGAGAGAGCAGGACAAGATTAATGTGGAGAGGTTTTGAACATCTTATTTCAAGGACAGTACATCAATTTTAGGCTGATGATATTCCCTAATGAAGATCCTGCATTCGAAATGATAGCAGTATTGAATCAGAGGAAATTTTCATTTAGTGTTTTTAACTTTAAACATCTGTACTTTCCTGTTCTCTCACATTCTTTAGTAGAGTTGGTTTTAATTGCAAGAATATAATTTTACAGTGGGATATTTTTCTTCCTAATCTGAAATCCAACAAATCCTTAACATTCTTTATGCATCACACATAGTTTTTTTCTGTTCAGATAAAATTTGAAACTGCATCTTAAATCATTATCCATATTCGTAAGTGTTGAATGGCTTGGGCTCTTTACATTGTCTCCTCTAGATTACATCTGCACTTGGCTAACATGCTTTTCATATTTTGTCTTCAGTTGTTGAATAGTTAGGCAGCTGCTGCCCTATTTCAGTCTCAAAACAGGTTCATTCTGGTGTTTGTTTATCAAAGATGTCAAATTCCTTGGACCAAATTATGGTATTTAGTGATTGGTCTGATGGTATGATCAAATGAAAAAGAATTAGTGGAGAATGTGTATGTAACAGATCTTATGAAACATATTTTTTTAGCAACTCAGATTTCTACCAAAATTTTTCTTCCTTTATATTTAACAATGATAATATACACACATCTTCTGATTACACTACCCCAAATAAGAAAAAATGTAATGATGTAAAAATCACAACATAAATTACTTTTTTTTCCCCAAAAGAAAACCCTCTTTGTCTGTCTTGTGAAATTTGATTAACATTGGCAAAGATTTGGTATTCTTGGGAGAAACAAGCTACAGCTTATTTTTATGCATGAAGCAGAAAGCTTGAGAGTTTTCGTTATGAAAGCAGTATTACAAGTTTTACAGGTGATCAACATTATGTAGCAGAAAATATCCACCTTTTCTGGTCAGCACTACTGTCTGTAGAAGACAAGATAGCTTCAAGTGTGTTCTAAATCTTGGCCTTCTCTGACCTAGAAACTATCTCACTGCACTTATTTGCACTGGGTTAATTCTTCAGCCTTAAAGTGAGGCAACAGTTGTCTGACCACAGGCTACCTATGAAGAAGTTATTTCTTGATGACATATGGTGTGAAGTGGTTTGGGGTTTTATTTTTCTCATCTCATAAACAGTAAATCCCACCCAAACTATCAGAGGAGTAAGAGCCCCTCCCTCTTCCTGTCTTTCAGTCCTCTTCATGTGTATATTACTGAATTTTGTTTAAGCAGGAGGGACAGGCCTATGCATCTACATGAGTACAATTCACCCTACCTAAACTGACCCATGTAGAGATTTTCAGCCTGAGTAAACCATTTACACTCTATTTTTAAACCGAGAGAGAGATGAATGTTTGCAAAAGGTGATTTACAGCTCCTTAAGATGGGACGATTGTGTATCTCTTTGCATTAATTGAGTAGTTGGTCGATACACTTGCCCAAATTAGATAAAAAATTAGGACAGTTAATTTAAAGAAAATGAATTTTGCTGCTTGTCCACAGTATTATTATGTGGTATAATATTTAAAGATGAGACTCTGGAGCTGCTGTAAAGGAAAACTGCAGAAAGGTTCTCGTTAATGTCTAATACTGTATATCTGCTGAAGAACTGAAGAAGGCCTTGTTTCTTCTATAGCAAAATTCATAATTTAGAAACATAATTTAGCTAGTTGGCCTAAGGACTTCTCCCTTTCTCTACATGTGGAATAACATTAGCTCAGAGCATCTATCCCAACCTCCTGGTGTTCTTCTGGGGAACTTAATATTCACTCCCCTTTACCTGTCCTTTGATAGCACTGTAATGCCATCTGCTAGCCCTTGCTCACTTGTTCCACCATCATTTCATGCCTTCTCTTTGTTTCCTTTAACACTCTCTTTTCCATTATTTAACATCTCCCCAGAGCCTCAAAGGTGCATCTCCTAGATCAATATGTAAGCATGTGTGTTTTAAAATGCCATAGAACAAGAGTGGTGCAAATGTTGGAGCCATAATTAATTTTGATTTTGTGTTGATTTTACTTCCAACTTTCAAGTACTTCTTTTTCTCTGTGTATTGAGATCCTTAGGGAAGGGACAACAGGTGAAATTCTTGTTCCATTGAGACCAGTGATGGTGAAGGGACTGGAGCACAAGTCCTGTGAGGAGAGGCTGAGGGAGCTGGGGTTGTTCAGCCTGGAAAAGAGGAGACTCAGGGGAGGACTCATCACTCTCTACAACTACCTGAAAGGAGGTTGTAGCCAGGTGAGGGCTGGTCTCTTCTCCCGTGCAACCAGTAGTAGGACAAGAGGGCACGGGCTTGAGCTGTGCCAGGGGATGTTTAGGTTGGATATTAGGAAGAAATTTTTTATGGAGAGAGTAATCAGACATTGGAATGGGCTGCCCAGGGAGGTGGTAGATTCACCATTCCTGGAGGTTTTTAAGATGAGACTGGATGTGGCACTTTGTGCCATGATCTAGTAACCATGGCAGTGTTGGATCAAAGGTTGGACTTGATGATCTCAGAGGTCTTTTCCAACCCGGCTGATTCTGTGATTCTATGAGGCTATCACTGGCTTCCTTGGGCTTCAGAGGAAGGCCTTATATCTTCATAAATGGTCTCTGGAGAATTAAGGCCTTGTACTTATATGAAGATCTGATATTAAACAATAACATACAGCAAAACATAGGCAAACTATATTTACATAGAAATGTTGATGTCTGAGCTCTTGCAACGCCAGCATTGTAACTATCAATCACCAAGAGAAAATAAAGTTGCAGTTGTGCAGGAATATATGAGAATTAATATTACAAAAAGGGTTTGTGCTGCACACATAAAAGTAAACCTTCATAAGGACTCTTTTGTGGAGAAACCAGATTCAGGATTCTACAGTTATTCTTCTTTCAAAACTTTACATTGGCCATCTTAAAGTAATGACTGATCATCAGCTTCCAGGGTTTAAGAAGGCAAAATGAATCTGCAGTAATGTCACATCTTGTTACTCCAGCCCAATGAAATTATATTGATTGTTTGTAATATTAAAGGCCCTTTGAGATATCATCTATTAGAGTAGTGTCCCATGAAGACTATGTCATTAACTCCTACCTCTTTAACAATTATGCTATGTGCTAGAATATGCCTTACACAATACCTAATTTTTATTGAAAGTATCAGGTTGCCTTTTTTAATATTTTTTTTAATATTTTATGTGCAGTTTCTAAGAATTAAATTTCTTTTCTTTATTATTCTAGTTAAAAGTCGTTTTGTGCTTAAGGCGACAACGAATTTTGAAAAGTGGCAAAGGCATTAAGGAATATAAGACTTGTGGAAAGCTATTGTGATTTAGCTTCACAGGTACTCATGTATCACTGGGAAGCAGGACTTGAGCTTGCACATACTACACAAGTTGATTTTCATGGTTTTAAGCTTTGTCAAACTTCAAAGGAAGATAATTGGACAGCTCTTTAAATACTACCTAGATACAAGCCCCTTCTTAAACTAGACAGACCACATTCCGTTGATTTGAACCTGGTGTCCACCTAAAGTGACAGGATAAAGCCTGCACCTGAGGCCCTGCAGTAAAATAATGAAAATAAATCCCTTCATAACCAGAGGGCAATTAAATATGTTCAGAAACAACATGTCATGAGCCCTAACTCTTAATTAACATTACAAATCTTTCAGGCCATTTAAATATATGCCAGTTGTACAAAAATAATTTTTTAACAATACTTCATACATTTATTTTGTAAAATGCAGTGAATTAACCTAAATTATTAATAGGTCTTTTCATGGGTCCTTGTTTCATACAAAAGCCAAACTGTTATTTTTAGTATATTTGTGAACTACAGTGGCACTAAAGAGTGGTAAGAGACTATGTATTCAACTAAATTTGCATGACAGGAAGATAAATATAGATGCTTAGCTTCCTTCTGTGTAGTGATAAACAGAAAGCCATCACTCTTTTTTTTGGCTTTTGGTATGAAACAAAGGATTTACTGAGCAGTTAAATTTAGTACATAAAATATGTGATGTTCATAACCACCACATCCCCACTATACCTGGATGAATTCAGAAGCAGTGCTAGGAATGGAACTATGACATGACAACAGGCTTCTGTTGCTTTGGGTACAAAACCTTGCCTTATTTACACAAAGTTGAAAATGTTGGAAGACATTTGAGGAGACAAATCTTGGTAGAACAAAGCTTCTGTAAAGTCAGGAAAACACTGAAACATGTTGCCTAGAGAGCTGATAGATGCCCCACCCCTGAAAACTTTCAAGATCAGGTTGGACAGGACTCTTAGTAACCTCATCTAGTTGAAGGCATTTCTGCTTATTGCAGGAGGATTGCACTAAATGACCTTTAAAGGTCCCTTCAAACCCAAATTATTTAACGATTCTATGATTTTAATCACTTTATTTCATAGAGCATTTTCTGTAGTTAAGCAGACACTTCAAAATAATTATGTCCTGGTGGGGTCCCACACCACCAATACGCACTTACTTTTGATTTTGTTGTGATCAAGATGAAGGTGCTCGAGGTGAGCATTGATTGGTGGAATTTTAGTGAGTTGATTGTGAGACAGCTGTAGATCTAGAATAGATGAAACATTAAACCCATTTGGAGGGATACCATCGTCAGATAATTTATTGTAGTTCAGCCTAAGAAAAGTGACTTTGGGTATTGCACTGAAGTAGTTTTCTGGTATAACTTCAATGGAGTTGTTGTCCAAAAACAGCTGCAGTGTGTTAGCTGGAATGCTTAAAGGCATTTTCTTGAGTGAATTTTTTGCTATGTTGAGTTGCATAAGATTGTTGAGTCCTTGGAAGGTGTCACTTTGAAGCGCGCTGTCCAACAAACTGTTCTGGTGGAGATCTAACATAGTAAGGTTTTCTAAGTTGCTGAAGACTCCTTCTGGTATTCTGGAAATTTTGTTTCTAGCTAGTCTTAGCTGTTCCAGGCTCACTGGTAATGGGGCAGGCACCTCTTCCAATTCATTGTCTTCAAGGAATAGGTAAAGCAGTCTTTTCAGCTTGCTCAGCACACCATTCTCAATTCCATTGTTTGTGATCTTATTCTTGTTCAGATTTATCCATCTCAGATGAGTGGCATTCACAAAAGACTTCTCTGAAAGTGTTTCAATTAGATTGTTTTGAAGATAGAGGTACCAAATTCTTGCTGGAATTGCAGGTATTTCTTTAAGTCCTTTGTTATCACAGTACAATGCATTGGGGAAACTAGGAGGACAAAAGCACTCTTGTGGACACTCAGAAGTGTAGTGAGACCAATGCCCAGGATCCAGATCATCATAAACTTGTCTCACAGTTCGAGTCCACACAGAATTGACCAAGAATAAGAGCAAAAGGCTTGAATAGACTTTTAGGATCATTGTGTTTGCCTTGGAAGGGGAAAAAAACAATTAGTTGGCTCTCAACAGAATTCTCTAACAGCATACTAGATTAACAAAGCAGTTTTGCATACAAAATAATATTTCCTTTACAAACAGCCAAATTCTGTCCTCTAGTGTATTACCCATGGCATATTAAGGAAAAAACAAACAGTAATATAAGAGGTATAAAAAATTCAGTTCTATATGTTGATGAACATTTCCCTGATTCAACTTAGATTCCACATTGGCTACCAGTTTAACCAATGTTCATGCAAGTCATTTCAAAGAACCTGAAAACAGGGATCATTTTTCTGACATTAAATGAGTGCTTCTTATAAATTTGTTTAACTTTTCCTGTACAGACCTATAATCTGCATTATATAATGAACAATCTTCAGAAAAGATATCTTTACCACGATGATACAAATACTATTGTACTGACTGTTCCTCCTTTTAAAATTAATCATACCTCCTTTTCAGTTTTGCTCTCTTTTAAATTATAATGGCATCTGGATCAGATTTTCCAGAGTCTTTTTTCTTCATTGAAAAGTGAAAGATCAAATAGTGTTTTAACAGCTGTTTGTTAGGCACA
Organism: Manacus vitellinus; assembly: GCF_001715985.3. Classification (NCBI taxonomy): domain Eukaryota; kingdom Metazoa; phylum Chordata; class Aves; order Passeriformes; family Pipridae; genus Manacus; species Manacus vitellinus. The sequence continues at coordinate 23,522,617 of NW_021940682.1, read as the reverse complement.
TTCTTAAAAAGCTTGGAGGGAATATGTTTGGCTAGTCCATTCCCTGCCTCATTCACTCTCTCATATTCAAAGTTACAAATTTTCTTTTCTAAAGCAAACACACAAAACAAATGCCCTATCTAAATGACACAAAAAAAAAGTTCTAACCAAATTATATCCATAAAAAGTAAATCCTGACCAAATTATTTTATATACACTCATGCATCTTGTATCGATTTTACCTACTTAATTATTTGTTTTGTTTTACCTCTTCCACCATTAAATTATGAACAAAATCATTACTGATAATTTATCTGTAATCCAAAAAGAAATATTTGCATAGCACAAAAACAATGCTTTAAAAACTCTGTTATCTTGCTTGTTGTCTGATGAAGATTAACAAGCATTTTACAATACTGAGTCAAGAGACTACTAGGTGAAATTTCTGGTCCAAATTAGGTTATTTTTTAAAAAATAGTATTTATATAAAAAGTAAAGACTCTCACAGGATTAATGCACTAGTAAGATTAAGAGCTCAGTTAAATTGCTGCATAAGATATGTAGTAATTTAATAGTTTTCAACATTGTTACTAGCAGTAACAAGTGCAGTATCCTACAGATCTTCCAGCCCCAGACACTACTACCTGGAAACATTCCAAAAAAAAAAAAAGCAAGCAAATAAAATATTTCTAAAGAATAACATCTCTTTTTTACACAGTGAAATGACAACCTTATTTACTGTGTAAATAGTCATAACCTTAATAACATTTTAAAAAAGGACTATAAAGCAATTTACCTTGTTAGTCAAGTTCCTGGAGCTATCTGAAGCCAGTTAGAAATCACTGTAAATTCAGAGTTTTTGGCTGCTAACCACTGTGTTTGCTTCCTGTCCTCCTCAGAATTAGCAGCACATAAAACTGGAAGCACATACTAGTATTCCCAGATGTATTTCCATACACACCTTATTAGCTATTGCTTCTAATTTGACATTGCTTCAGAGTTTGTGCTTACCTCAGCTTTCTTGGATCTTCTTCTCTTTCTATTGGTCCTTGTTGCTAGACTGTAATAGCCTGAGTCAGGCTACAAGCCGTGTTCTGTGAATACAGCCTCATATATACGCATCAGTGGCTACAGCTTTTAACCCCTAAAATAACTAAGGCACCTCAGCACCTACGCAGGAAAAGAAGGAAATCCTGACCTTAATATCAAGCAGCCACAGAGATTAAGGCATTTGATTTTTATGTTCTAGCAGAGGAGAGGAACTACTATAGATGAAATAGGTAACCCAAAATTTAGATTTATTCAAAACTTTTGTTGCAAGGCACTTTACATGCATAGTTCACTTACATCATAATTCATTCTCATAATACCTGAACTGGCCACAAAAAGTTAAAACCAGTGCCATCTGTTTCTAAGGAAATATTTTATTTGATTTTTATCAAATGCAGATGCTGTCATGCCATTTAAAGGAAAAAGTCTTGATTAGGAGAAGAAGAGAGCAAAAGCAATTTGCTAAGAATTTTTTAATAACATATTTTCAGTTCTCTAAAGATTAAACCTTACCTTTTCCTTTTTGTTCAGAGAGATATTTACATATATTTCTACAAAGTTATAATTATCTCCAATGCCTCCTGCAATTCTCTTGTTTTATCATTGATCTGAACTAAACTCTTTCCAGCCAACTTAGTATCCAAAGATTAGACACATATTTCTCACATTAAGTATTTTGGAAGATTTTTGTTTTCTGTTTTTGATCCAAACTTTGAGTAACACTTCATATAAGGAAAACTATCCACATTCAAAACCAGAACAATGGCATAAATATTTTAAGGAAAAAGCTAATGAAAATACTGAAAACATAAAATATATCCTTTTATGGATATATTTCATGGGTTATATTAGTTTTAAAACTTGTTTACATAATTATTTTGAGTTTCATCTGATTGATTTTAACAATAAAACCTGTAACAACTTATTTCATAATTTTTAATACTTTGCTTCTTAAACTAAGAATGTCTCAAAAGAAATTTAGATGCACAGTAGACAAAAAGTAATCAAAAACAGGAAAGCAAACCTTAAATACATGGGCAGATTTCACTGATAACGTTAAATACATCATAACGTTAGGATAACGTTAAATACATCATAATTTTTCTTTCATGTGTGTATGTTTGTACTGCCTTATTTTTTGTTTAGGAAAAAATGCATCCTTACAACTAGTAATTTTTACATGGCTTAAGTATGTGCTTAAAAATAAAATAAGTGGTTAAGCATTTCACTCTACTAGAACTCCAGACCCTTCACCTCTTAAAAATTACTAGGGATTTCTTATAAACCAGGTATAAGATTGATTCTTTCCGGCATATTAAGTTGAATATTTTAATATTTTAAATTAGATTAAATTAATTTACATATATACCTAGTTTTAAGCAGATGTACTAATTATAAAGAAAAAAATTAGATGTCCTGTTTTAACTTTTTCGTCATGAGTGCTACTTTAAACACCTAGGACTTGTAAAGTTTCCTTTAACCTCCTGCAGCAGACCCAGTTCACACATTAGTGACAGTGATGAGGATGCCTGTCCGATGGGGTCCACCGAAGAGAGATGGGGAGAGGCAGAGGCCCCACTGTAAGAAGTTTAAAACTGTTATGTGTCCATTTGTGAGTGATTTAAGAAGGCTTCACCGTGAAAAGTGCATCTATGATTTTTGTAAAAGCCAGGCAGTGCAATATAAAACTGATTTGCATTTGTGCTAAATCTTCACAAAGTATGTAAACAGGATATGGAGGCGCTGAAGTCTGTTCATCACTAAAGAATGAGCTGAGTCCATCATGAATGTTACACCAAAGGGTCTAAAACAGTGAGGCCTAGTGGCAGATATCTGTTGTCACACACTTAAAATTCATTTTCCCAGATGTTTACATTTAACAACAACAAAAAAGATTGATTTAGCTTATTCTTCATGGGGATCTGAATTTACCTGCTAATTTAACCTGCTAATCACATACAGATATTCATTTTTTTAAGATGGAAGGCAGTGGCAAAGGGACTTGCTGATTACCTTGTGACAGGCAGTAGTACTATTTGTATGAAATACTGTTCAGCAAGGGGTCACAGTCTGCCCTTTGTGGATTTAGAGGCCAGATATTTGATCCTTATCAAACACATACTGCCATCCCATTCAAAGAAGGAGTTCTTCATTGGAGAAGAAAACAGCAAAATATGTCTTCTAAGACTTTCTCAATAATGTGAATTTTCATTTCTTCTTATGCAAACAAGGCAGAAAAAAATGACAAGAATTGTCCTCAAAATCGGGAAGAAAGAGAATGATGACTGTAATACATGTTATCATGTGCACTCAAAAGTTTTGGAAATACTTCTACAGGAACAGGTGATTACTTGGATGTCCAAGTAAACTTTGCAGAAAGGCCAGTTTCCAATGAAACCTTTAAGGCTATGCACATATTCTCCATCATGCACTGGTTTTGTTCAGTCCTCCATCATCTGGTGTTACTATTTATTATTTAAAGGGTGCACTATATGGTGATAAAGTTTTACAGACCAATAAAAGACCACAGCCAAGATTTTAAAAAATGACTAATGGTTTGGGAGGCTTTTTGTTTTGCATATCCAACCTGAGACACTTTCCAGGACCTTATTTTTAGTAAGAGGCAGCTAAGAATTTTGTGTTAATGAGGTAATTTTTATCTTGTGAAGCTGAACCATCAAAGGCAAATATCAGTGAAATACAGACTGCTCTTGAGATCATGAACAACCTCCCAAAAAGTAACATTATGGAAGGTATTTGCACGACAATAAAAGGAAGTGGAAAAGTTATTACAGTAAAAATACTGTGGATACCCACTCTGAATTTTGGAGACCTTTTAAAAGGTACTGTTGGGAGTATTCTAGTCTCAGAAAGATGTCTTAAGCTTTTACAGGACTTTTACTCCATATGTCTTCTGGTAACCCACACTGTTAATCAAGTGAGTTTGTATTAAAAAAATATAAAAAAGTGAGGAACACAACTGAAGGGGCTGGTAACATCTTCAGCAAAGTCCTTACTTGAAACTAAAACAGCTCACAAGCTTGAGAAAGACTAGAAGAGATAAAGTAATAGACTAGAAAAATCCATTGGGAGGAGATATGGACAACAGGGAGTACTGTTCTGTTTCAGCATCAGAGTTGCTGTCTGAAAAAATGCATTCCTTTCTTTCAGTAATGGTTGCCATATGTCTCAGACTTAATTTGAGGCAATATCTGTTAAACATCAAGCATGTGTGTAGTTCATCACCAGCAAACCCAGGAGTATACTGCAAGCAGAGCTTATTCATTAGCCCTCTGGATTGTTCCATTTAGCAAAGGCTGCAATCCAGGGTGTCTAAATTTGAGTACTATTTTACTAAAATGCTATGTGTCTTGCTCCACAGGACAATCAGTTTATCTGAATCTCTCTCTTGAATTACCTTTGTGGTTCCTAGAGAAAAAGTGATGTTTTAAAACCTGAAGAAGATAGTAAGTCCAGTTTGTGTATCATATACTTCACTGGTAGCTCCATACACTTAGGTATGTTGGCTCTTACTCAGGATTCAGTCTGCCTCTTTTACTTCTGAAGAATGGCATGTAGTGGTGATTTCTGTTTTTACACTGCTGCTTGAAATAAACAGTAGGAAACTCTGAGTTTTACTCAGAGTCAGAAGACAAAACTTTTTCCAAACAGTTGCCTGATCACCACACAGTGATATATCCCAGTTAATAATATCTGCTGCTCCTTCTAAAAAGAGCCACATAAGATCAGCAAGATCAAAGAGTCTAAAAGCAGATGACTGAGCCCTTCAGACAAGCCCAAGGGGCAATGCAGAAAGATCAAAGGGACCAGGCCAGATGTTCCAGCCCTTGCTGCTATGGATGTATTTTACTCTATATCATTCCTGGTCGAAAAAAAAAAAAAAAAACAAAACCAAAAACCAAAACCAAACCAAAAAACCAAAACAAACAAACAAACAAACAAACCAAAACAAAACACAAACAAACAAACCCCTCTCCCAAAAACAAAACAAAAACAAAAAACAAACACAAACAAACAAACAAACAAAAACAGACTTAGAAGCAGGAATGCTGTACCTCACCTAAAAGCCTAGAATTACCTGCCTAGACCGCTCAGTGGAAGAAACTGCATATTTTATTTAAATAGGCACTTTTGTTTACCTGGGGAACTTTCAGTTTAGATTAGAAGACATTGTTTAAAGAAACACTGAAAAACAGTTTGACTGGTTTAATCTGTGAAATGTAAATGCATCTGACCTCTTGTTTATATAGGATTTAGGAAGATGACATCCCACTCTAAAAGTCCAGAAACAAAATTCTAACAGTTTACTTTCTGCACATCTTTACTCCCTGGTGAAAACCACAGTGAGAACTGAGTAGCTTAGTTTATAGAGATCCTTGCAGAACAACACATTTCAGAAAAGAATAACTATGAAAAAAGGCTTAGCTTTTATGGAAAATATACTTTCTCCTGAATGTGCTTCATTAAGGAATTTTTTGACTCTCTGTTCCCTTTCTCTCTGTTTTGCAATCCTTACCACAGTAACACCATAAAGGTTCCATGACACAATACCAAGATCTGGTATTTGTCTTGGCTTGTTAGGTTTACTTTACCTACTATGTAAATGATGCTGTCAATCTCTTAGTTTGTTTTCTTGCTTTCAACAATTTCAAGACTGAAACAAATCTATCCTACCCAAGGACTCAATTTTTAAAATGCTAAGTATATCTTAAATATCTAACATATATTTATCGATTGCAGACGTATATTGAGCTATTGGACCCAAATGTGGCTATTTAGATGATATATATTTTCCATACAACTAATGGTAAATTAACACATGAATTAGTGATCTGATGTCCATTCTGTAGACCTGAAGTTTTGAAAAGTAGACCATCATGGATTAAATATTCTAAGATAACATAAAGATAGTGAAAACAAGCTGTGTTTTCACTATCCTTTAATTATATCCTTATGCTTAATTTATGTTAACTTTTGCTCTCTTATTTTGTTCAGTTGTTAAAGAAGTCCAAAAATATTTGAATTCATCTTCATTTTAGATACCCACAATGAATTCTGAGAAACTTAGACTTACACAAGATTCTATCCTCTAAAATAAATGACAAGGGCTTCATAAAAGAGAACTCCTTAATGAAAAAAATATTTTAATCCCCTTATAATAAAACTCTGCTATATTGGTTCTGCCATATGAGAAATTCAAGGTCCAGGAGCTTTTTTAATATTTAAAAAGAAAAACCAAATGGCATAAGATATATGAAAACAGCTCTTATTTTATTTTCCTTTAATTGTAGTCATTTTTTGTCTAGTTTTTAATGCAGATACTCTTGGGAAATACTGAAATTAAACATTAGAATATGTGAATTCTATTTTCTTAGACTGTGATATTGATCTTAGCTTTCAAGAGCTGGAATTTCCCAAAGCACTTGAGTTTTCTTCCAGAGTCCTGAATTGAAGCTTGAATCTCACTCACCGTGGGTATTCCAGTCACTGATTATCCTTTCAGATGGAACATGTTGAAACTCAGTCTTTATACCGCAGATGAAATTCCTCATCATCCAGCACTCTGATGCAAACTGACACAACCTTTTCCTTTAAAGAGAGTTCTGGAACCCAGTTCCAGAGAGAATTCATCATCCACCCCTGTCCAAGCATCATGCAGCACTCCAGAGGCCCTAAATAATTAGGGTTGTGTTCAGCATTGCCTGCTCTTTTCTTGGATGACTCCCTGCTCATCATGGTGACTGCTGCAAATCCCAGTGGTAAATGCCTAGTCCCCTTCTGCATTCTGTATATAATATGTACCTTATCTCATGGCTGTGATTTTCATTAGGAACAACATACCTCTCATCCTTTTGAATCAAGGGTGGGAATAAAAATACTGCAAGTGACGATTTTTCTTGCCCAAACTTAGGAACCTGAATAAAAAAGTCTCATTTTTATGCATGGAATCACAAATTCTCCTTGAAATCAATGCAGCATTTCACATAATTTTGAGAACTTATTAATCTTACTGTTTAATTTTTTTGGCAGTAAAATGGCTGTAATGAGGAAATCTAAAAGTGAAGCTCAGGAAACTTTTGTTCATATAGTTTGAAAACCAGCCTACATAATAAGATGGATGGCAAATTCGTGTGATGAGATACCGGAAAGATGAAACTGGGAATTTTGAAAGACAGCACTTGGCCTTGTTCATCTTGAGGACAGTTTATTATTAAACTAGTTTACAAGGTATGAAATTTCTAAAGACTTCCAGTACTTCTGCCTGAAGTCTTATGCATTTTTCAGTGAAAGCATTATCCTCAATAGAAATATATTTGTATAGGTATTATTTAATATATTCCAAAGTGTCTTGGTAATTATTTAAATATGTGGTTTAGTTAGGTTACCCAGATAACATGACTGTCTTGTATGCTTTGCTCTACATTAGGACACAAGGAATAAAGACAAAAATACTCTTTTGAAGCACACCATTTTTTTCAAATCTAACAGCACATTCTCTTTGCAGGTCCAAAGGCTGCATGTCCAAAGGCTACGTGTCAACTCAGTCACCTCCACAGTCATAAACACTGGTGCTAACTGAACAACAAAAGAACTGATTGAGCTGCAGAAGGAAAGCTAGCAGAGGCAGAAACCTCCATAATGGTATGGATCTCCTGGCATGGAAGCTCTCCACATCAGTGCTATAGTAGTATCTCTCTCTGCTAGGTGCTGGAACATCAACCCCATCAAGGAGTCCATCTGCCTATTAAGAAAATTCTTGTTAATTGCCTTGCAGGCAATGTAGCTATGCTTAGAGGTGGACCTAGCAAGCATCTCCACAAGAGACAGGAAATGTGGGAGGTTTTGCATGTCTGATGGAGAATAGAAGCCTAAAATCAGCAAATATTTATAGTAAAGCAGCCAGTTAAGTTTTCCAGCAAATGAACGTGCTAAGATTCAATCATTTTAAACAATGTGGGATTTTTTTCATGAACATTTTAAAATATTTTTAGACATCTCATAAGAATGGATTTAGACACTGTAATTCAAAATATCACTGAAGATTGCTTTCTTGGAGGAAATAAAAAGCTTCATGATCCTTTATCTTTCCTTATGAGACAGGTTTGCTTTCCCCTGTGTTTATAACACCAAAGAGTAGTAATATATACTTTTTCAGATATGCCTCTGCCCACTGAAACCCTCAGGTCCTGATTATATGACTATACTTATATAAATTGATGGAGGAGTAAAGATATTAACCCCCCCCCCCCAAAAAAGGTAGATGGAACCTCAAGGGTCCAAACTGAGAGCAACTGAAATCTTCAAAGCAAAGTGATTTTGTTATTCAGTGGTCACATTCTTCAGAAATTTAGTCTCGCCTCTGAACTCATTCAAACTGGGCACTTCAGGCAGGCCACCACTCTGAGAGAACTGATGGGATCCTTCTTGTGGTTTCAGCATGTGTAGATATGGGCACTATTATTACCTGTCTGACCCACAATCACAATATGATCTCAGAAGCTGAAGAGTGTAGTGTGATGTAAAGTGCTCCAGCCTCTAAAACTTTGTTTTACATAATGAAGTGATAATTTGCCAGGGTACTTGAACCTGACCTTCCTACATTCAAGATGAGTGTCTTAGAACTCCTTTTCTTTCTCTGTGCTAACTGATATTGAGTAGTTTCGACTAAGTAGAAAAGAGAGTTACTTATAGACAAAAACCTTAAGGCCTATCAATTAAGTTCTTTTCTTACAGATCAAAAATCTTTCAACCAATATCTAAATCTGAAAAAAAATTCAAAACCAAAATGTCCTTTACGAGCACGCTGTCCATTAGGATGGTAGCTCACAGGCTGTTTCCCTTATATCGTGTGGATCTCTAAGCATGGTCGCCAGTGCTATCCCACATGGGAGAGTTAGATGGGATGGATCTCTGACTTCACTGCCACTACTCAGTAGATCACAAGTGTAAAAATGGGGGCAGATTTGCACAAGCCAGTTGCAGAGATTAAGGCATTGAAAGAAAGTTTCCACAGTTTCTGTCTCAATGGAATCTATATCTAAATGTTAGCTAAGATTTTGTGAGTATCATGAGAGTTGGAATTATGGACTGGAACCTGAAATTTTCCACATGAATTTAATGCTAAACTCTTCAGCTGTAGAGCTGGTTATCAATATTAATTTTTCCCCCATTGGTTACTGGTATTCTTAAAATCACAGATTCACAGAAATTATAAATAAGTTTGAAGGAACATCTGAAGGTTGTTTAGTTCACCCTCCTTTTAAAATAAGGGTAACTTCAAAGACAGATTAGTCCCCCAGGGCACTGGTCATGCAAGATATGAAAATTTCTGAGGATTTAGAGTCCACAACCTCCTTGAGCAATCTGTGACAGTGCTTTATGCACTCATTGTGAAGAATTTTGTCGTATGTCAGCTCAAATTTCTCTTTCTGGAATTTTTTCTTTGCCACCTTGCCCTTTCATTGGGCGTCCAAAAACTGGACTCTTTTTCTATAGCACTCTTTTAGACACTGGCAGACAGCAATAAAACATGGACTGAGACATATGGTATGTTTAGAGAGGCTAAGGGAAGTGACTTGGCATTTCCTGGAAAGGAGAAGGCTGAGGGAAGTTCTCTTTGTGGCCTTACATCTTAGTGGTTCTCCACAAAACTTCATTTTGCTTTATAATCTCACAATTTCTATCATCTTCAGTTTATGATTGTTGCAGTTGTACATATAACAGTTTAGACTACCTTTCTGAATTATGTTTTACCTTTTTGTTGTCTGTTTTCTAGATATTTTGGTTCATGTTAAGGAACTAGCTATCTATTCCCTTTCACTTAAATCAGAGATTTGCAGTAGAGATAGGACCCTGCCAGCTTCCTTGCACTAGAAGTACAGCTCTATTCAACAACTGCTCAATCCTTTCTTAATCCATTTGACTACGTTGGGCTTTAAAAAGTAGCAGAGTACATGTTGGATTTATAATTCCAGTCCAAAAATTCATGTGACACTGCCTGTTCCTTCTAGGGAAGTTCTGTAATTTAATCTAATATGAAAAATATCTTTTAAATCAGACAGTGCTTGCCTACTTGAAAGGTAACTCTATCTTTGTAAATGGCTGTGCAACACACTTGCAAACTAGTTCCTGAAATTTCATGGATAAAATTTTTGTCTGTTGCATTTGTATATTGTTTTTGTTTTTCATTATATTTGTAGGCAAAGTTTCCATTTTATGTTTGCTTTCAAATTTATGTCTCTCCAAAAGTTCTTATTTTTTGTAAATTCTTCCATATAAAACTTCATGTGAAAGTGTTATGACAAGTTTACCAATTTCGACCTGAAAGGAGGTAAACGTTGTAAGTAAATTGTACAGCTATGCTATGGGTTGCATACTATGTTGCCCTAAATTCTGGTTAATTTACCCCTTCTCTATGCTACTGAAACTGAGTTATTATCACATTGCCTACTTTTAAGTAACATGGTGAGTCAATTTTCAGGGCCTTAGCTCTGTTAAGTATTCCGGAACATCTACATTTCTGCATAGTGTATAGAAAATAATTCATGTTGCTTTCATAAGCTGAGAACTAAAGAACATATATACTGTTGCCTATTTGTTTTTGCAAGATATGTAGAGATTGGGAGCTTAGTCTCTATAATGATTTAGAACAATTCATTAATGCAGAAGCAGAAACTTGGGCTTCTGTGTCTCATAATATGAAAGCAAACATACCGTGTTCCATTTCTCCTTTAGCAGAAGGACTTTGTATTCTGGTTTTTTTGTAGTGAGGAGCTTGCTGCACAATGTCATATCTTCCCAACTAACCATGAATTTCTGAACCACAAGGAAGAGATGTTCAAGATAAAAATGTACTGCCAAATGTCATTTTATTTTACTTGTCCAAGTGCTCATTGAAAGGTAAAGACGCCCAAGTTTCTGAGAGAGGTCATTGGTACTGTTTACTACTTTGACAAAGGGCTTCCTTCTATTGTATACCTTGAATAGAACACAAAAATGTCTTGTGAACATCTGTGGATGCTTTCTTTGCAACATAAGGGTATTTAGAAAATACCTTCAACAGCATTCAACAGGATAGTTCTAAACTATCCTGAGGTGGACTGTTCTCAGTCTCACTGTTCACACTGTTTCATTTTGCACAAAGATAACTAGTTTGCTGAAACAAGCTGAAAAGGCAAATAAATTTCTGTTGTATTGTTAGATTACGGCTATGAGGTGATTAATTTCATTATCGGTTTCTGCTCTAGAAGTCCTAATATTTTCCTGTGAAGGGGACAGTTGTGTTAAAATCTCCCTGGAAATGGTTAAATACTGTTTCCATTATATTTTGCTATTCTTTGGGAAGTTTTGTATGCATTTACTTCTTCTTTTCCTATGTTATAATGCCTAAGTACCATTCCACAGTGATTCCCACTCTGTTGTGTTCAGAAAGTCCCAGACTTAGACTTCATTCTTCTATGAAAATTCCAGCCTATTTGTACCAAAGGTTCCTTTCAATCCTTCCTGTATGTGGGTAAAAAAAAGCAGTAACACTTATGAATTCCAAAATGACAAAAATGAGGAGGGAAGTATTTCTATTTTTTTTTCTGCATCTCTCCTTTTGTTTTAGTCCCAGGTTTCTTTGTGAACTGTGCATTGATATTGAACATCTGGAACTGGCAAAGTGCAGACTAAATGGTTTGGTATGGATTGGTTAAAGGTTTGGGGTTTTTTGAGAGGTGATGGTTTCTGCTTTTGCTATAGAAACTAGCAGAGTTTCTGTTTGAGTGTTTAATAGCCTAGCAGTTGAAAAGAAAATAGTACCCATGGGATGATCTGTGCTTGCAAGCAAACCACTTCTGGCTCTCAGCTACTACACATTTACTTTAGTGTGTTCCAGGATGCTGACAATATTTGGACTATTCATTCCTGAGCAGAATATACTACCGTGCCTCTACCATGTGTAACTGCATTTTACTCACTGCCTGTGGTTCCTGAGAGGTTTCATTGTTGTTTTGACTATACTGAAACATTAATTTCTGTTTTTTTCATAGTGCCATGATTCCCATACTGCAAACTTCATAATGCATCAACTTACTAGCCAACATAAGTGCAATGGAGCATGCTAAATTACATTTACAAACATATTGAAACTTCAAAGTAGAGAAAACAGTTTATTTAACCTTACAATAAATTTTAATAATAATAGAATAGCTTAGATTATCTTGTCTCAACCTGATTTTTTTTGCAATGTATAAGAGAAAGAAACATAGTTGACAATGATAAGGACACAAGAACACTATTTGATATCTTTTATTTCCTACAAACTGGTTAAGAGTAGCATGCAATTAATTGAATAAAAATATATGTATATATGATTTATTTTGAAATTACAATTATACCAGTAAAGGATAAAAATCTTACCATGCAAGTTAAATGAAAGTATGACAAAAAGAAAAGGTAAAAATTTTTTAACCTTTTTTTTCCCTGATTATCTTTCACATATTCCATTAATTTAATAATGTCATAGGCTCTGAAAAGATATTTTCATACATTTTAAATTTTCTTAGATTGTTAAATCATTTTTTTCTTTATCATTGATAGCAATATATAAAAGGTATGATAATTAATAAAGTTGGAGAGGAATCTTGTATTTACACAGGCCAGCTCATACTTTTCAGTATAACCCATGATGAAACTCACATGATTTCCATGTAAACCTGGAACCAGCTGACATGTACTGCACGCATGGACATAGATTTCTCTGAGTGTTTTTCACTCACCTAGCCAGATGAAAGCATATTTTGCACTATATCTGGTCATTCTTGTGCTTTCTAAATACAAACATTTGTAAAAATAAGCACACATTTCCTTATGGCTGCCAAGTGCATGCTAAACATTAAAAACAGAATGGATAATAGGCAGATTGACATTTCTTTTAAGGCATATCTTAATTTTAAAGCACTATCATGATGTGTTATTCCTGTAGTTACTGCCCTTAGAAGGGAATTGGGTAATCCCAGGTATCTCACTCCAGTGAAATCTCAGCAGCCACCCGAAGGCAGTTGTACATCTCCTGTGGCAGGTCAGCCCGAGTGAGGTTGTTTCCATCCAGGCGCAAATGTGTGATCCTGGAATAGGTTGTTGGTCCAACTACCTTACAGAAGCTGCTCAATGGGAACTCTGAATCAAAGAGAACAGGAACAAGAGAAAACATGAATAATTAGGACAAGTAGGAAAAAAACATTCTTTTTCTGTTTTGGTTTTTTTTTTTTTAATTTTAGTTGGGAATTTTGCCCTTAATTTATGATACTATTTTTAATATTTTGCATATACAGTGATGTAAATCCCCATGAGTTCACTGGAACTTGACAGACTTGAGTTAGGAGACGTTCTTTCTATTAGTTGTGAGATGTTCAGAATTTATATATCATGATATATATCATCTCTATTCAGTTGAAGTATTATTTGGTTCACATACCACCAGAGAGATCTCAAATAGAAATCTGTCTTGTAAACTATGATCAGTATTAACTGTAAGCTAGAAATTGGATGAATCACTGAGGTTCTTTGCTCAGTATACATAAGCACAGACATACACATATTATAGATCTCTTTCATGTAAAGACCTAGTCTCAAGAGACAATGTGTGTGAATAAATCTGATTTCCCCTGCATACAACATTGTGCAATTCTGCAAAGATGATCTTTTGTTCTCACCTGTGTTTTCTGAGTCAGACAGACAATTAGTCTAATGAAAAGCTCCATGACTACTAAAGAAGCAGTCTGAGAGACTGATCCCTCTTCAGGCCACTGACATGAGGTGAATTCATACAGAAAATATTTTAAAGGGATGAAGGGACTCCTTCGATGAACCTGTATACCAGCAAACAGATTTCATGTTTTCAGTTGCTTTTAAGTTGCAAAGCACTAGATCTCATAATTTCTGAGAAATCAAGTTAGCACTCTCAAAATTGGATGCCATTTTAACTACCAATCATATGTCATTCGTGAACTTTTGAAAACACCACCTTATGTTTCTTTTCTACATGGCTCTTTAACTCATCTAAGAAAATGTGATGACCTATTTCATGTTGTAGAACTACTGGAAGTGAAGGAAGTAGCTTTTGTACCTCCACATTAAATTCTGGATTACCATTGGGTACTTCCAGGACTGGCATTACAATAATCTTTTGTCACTGATGTAACTGGGCTTTTGCAAACTAAGTATAAATGTACAGGCAGTTCTTTAAAACATGAGAGCTTAGATAAATTTTTGGACAGAGATATGATGTTAAGAATGGGTAAAGACTCATGTCTCTTTCACAAAATAAGTTGTTTTGAGTAGGGATTGAGGATATATAATTCAAATATCAGATCATGATCACCAATTTAATTAAAGCAAATCAAAACAATTTCTTATATTTTGTTTAGTATGCAGTTTTCTTTTGGAAGGGTGAGAGATGAAAAGCATCCTTTGAACAGTCTACATCACTGCAGGAATTGCAATCAGTGAGACCAGAGCACTGTTGCATAAAATATCTCAGTAGCTTACTTCCTCCTTTGTTACATTTATTCATGTTGCAGGGGTTAGAATGTCTTCCTGAATTTATAATCAGGTTCAGGGGCAGTGTACCTGGAATTTTTCTCACATATTTTCCCAACACAGGATTCCTGCATAAGCTGGACACTGAGAATAAGAATGGTTAGATGAAAATTGGATTTGTATCTGAACAATTATATTCACACTAAAAGCACCTGTTGTCATAAGAAATTCTGATATTCCAACAAACTACCTGAAATATGTGGGAGGAAAAAAAAATAAACAAAGTAGGAACAGGTGATTGTTTGATGGAGTGAGTCACATAAAGGACCATCAAGCACCTCCACAACTAACTCTGTTTATAATAAGTGCAATTGTGCTACAGGTCCTGATCCAGTCAATGGACAGAAGTAGAATATATAACTCCCCTTAACTATCCTCTGGAACATTTTCACACTTCCCCATTTATACTCCATTTACATGGCATCTACTTGCTGGTGTTTCATGTGGGAGCAACAATTCTCTCATTAATCCTTTATAGGTATAAATGAAATATGGAGAAGTCCATCTTTGGACCTTCTTCTTGTACCACCAAACCTCTTTGATTCTCATATTTTCCATCCTGCAAGTGTGTGTGTGTGTTTGTGTGTGTGTGTGTTTGTGTGCGTGCACAACGTATGTATATTAATACTAATGGCATCTTAAAAATATGGTAGCTAACCACTGCTATTATTATACAGAAAAATCCACCCTTAAATTACCATTAATAGGAAATATTAAAAGACATTTCAGTTTAGAAGTTATGGTTTAGGTTTGAGGTATGGAGAAAGCAAAGAATTTTATAAATCTTCCATGGTCCTGTGCTAGCTCGGAGGTCCAACCAGCATCAAGTACAATAGGTGATGTATATATTTGACACCCACATTCAATATAATGGATGTGCTTCAATATAGAGATCAGAGGAGTTACTTTGAATTTGTCTCCTTTACAGTTTGTTATCTACTTTACACACTGCTTCTTGCAACACAAACGATGACAGAACATACTGAAATGAACCCAATTCTGCTACACATTTTTAATGTGCATGTTTATCAGCTCTTGTTAAAAAAACTCAGTCACTCAAATGAGGGTATTTCTCAAACAGACTTTTTTTTGTGTATACCAGTGCATAATGATTGCAGGAAGTTCTTGGTGAAACTCATGGACATTAATTTAGAGAAATATTTCTTTTCTTTCTGGTAATATCAAAAAAGCTTAGTACCTAGGTATCTTGCAGAAGGCTCAGAACAATGTTTCTAAGTAGCAAAAATTACCCCATATATCTCATGAGAAACTAAAAATCATCATTGTTAGCTATTTTAGTAGTGGCAGAGTGTCAGATGGAGTTCCACAGGTTGCTGCAGTGCCTTAGGCAGGAAGTATTAACTCATTGTTTTCCCTCATCAAAACAAGGAACCGAGATGCAGTAGAAAAGAAAACCACCATATCATTGAGGAAAATGTGAAACATAGTAAATATAAAACATTTCAAAAGGTCTTACCCTTCGTCTGGTAAGATCTGCACTAAAAATATTTGGCTTTAAAGGTTACATCTCTATGGAGTTGGCTTTTTATGGAATAGCTGGTACTGATACTCTTAAACCCTTGATGGATACAGAACAGGCAAACAAAAGGGGGGACTTTATGGTTTATTTTATGCCAGCTAGCAAGGTGATGTAAATCCTCCTGCAGAAATCCTGATATGTTGGATAGATCTCCCTCTCCATCGAGGACCACCACTGACAGGGGTGGTCTTCTGACATGATGACGAGATCTCTCCAGGTCTGCAACACCTCCTTGTGGACCCAGGAATAGGATAACCTTGTAAAAGCCCTGCCTTAGTAGAAACCTCCCTGATTTCATGCAAAGTGTGACATTAATTGACTCCAGAAGGAACACTTTTCAAATCATGAGCAAATGGAGACAAGCTTGCCACCTGACCATATGATGTGTGAAATGGGAATAAAAAGAAAGATCGGGGCAGCTCTTTGGATTTCAGGATAGATTTGGAGGTATACTGCAGGAGACAAGGGAGGAAAGAAAGAAAAGAAGCTTCTTTGTTGTATTTTTTTCACTGTGTCTTGTACCTGATACCTTACAAATTTAGTCTTCTTCCTCTCCTTTCCCTCCAGCACTTTCACTACCAGCTTCCTGAAAGCTTATGCATACCCTTAGCTGACATCTGTCTCTTCTTGTTGATTTAAGAATTCTGAATTCTTTTGCACTTTTCCTCAGTTGTATAAGAAAACTCCATTGGCTTCTATGCAGTTACTCAATTTACATGAGATGAGAATTTAAGCAGTAATTTCCACATTAGTATAAAACCAGAAATTTCTCTCTTTAACAATATTTTGAGACACTATTAGATAAATGTCTGTCTTTTAACATTAACATGGACAATAGTCAGATAAATGTCAGTGTATTAACTGTCTAACCAGTACCATTTCTTCAGAGTGGTTCATCTATCATTTCAGATACCTGCATTGACCATCAGTGTCTAGTCTGTGGTTAACATTAATGAAAATATGCAAATTTAACTCACTGCTAATTTTGTTGACTTGGAGGTAGAAGTTTTCAAGGTTCTCACTGACAGTTGGAATGCTCTTCAGCTGATTGAAGGAGAGATCCAATTCAACCAATGATGTGATATTGAAGACATTTCCTGGTATTCCAGAATCTGTTAATTTATTGTGGGATAAACGTAAATATTGCAGGGTTTTGAAACCTTGGAAGTACTCATCAGGAACATTGGAAATCTGGTTATTATCAAAATACAGCATGAGTAAGGAGTGAGGCAGTCCTGTCGGTAGCTTTGTAAGTTGATTGAAGCTTAAGTCAAGATACAAAAGTGAATTCAGGCCTTTAAAAGCCCCAGAAATGGAATCTGCTTTCAGCTGGTTGTTCTGGAGGTGAATGACAGTCAGATTCATCAGCCCCTCAAGTGCACCAGGATTGACTTTTGTGATCTTGTTGTGACTTAACTGCAGGTCATCTAGAGTTTTGGGGAGTGGTCCAACAGCTTCAGTCAAATTGTTGTAGTTAATGTGAAGTTTCTTCAGATTCTTTAGTTTAGAGAAGACTCTTCCCTTAATTTTTGAATTTTCCAAATGGTTGTGATCTAGGATCAGCCACTGTAGGTCTGTTACATTATCAAACGCATTCTCTTCAATTCCCTCAATCATATTGTTTCGAAGATAAAGATATTTTATTCCACTTGGTACAATCGGAATGGTTTTCAGCTTAAGATTGTCACAATACATGGCAGTAGGGTAGCTTAAAGGACAGTTACATTCTGGGGCACAGACTGCTGCGGAGGGCCCAA
Source organism: Manacus vitellinus (assembly GCF_001715985.3). NCBI lineage: Eukaryota > Metazoa > Chordata > Aves > Passeriformes > Pipridae > Manacus > Manacus vitellinus. Next base: position 23,504,686 of record NW_021940682.1, on the reverse strand, counting down.
AAGGATCATAACCGTAATCATCTCCAGGACCATAGTCATACTGGCAAAAAATGCCACTGATCAGTAACAGCAAGACAGGTAGGGAGTCTAAAGTCATCTTTCTAATATGTCTTGTCCCTGTATGGTGAAAGGGAATAAAAAAGTTATAACTTTAATTTTTTGTCTCTTTTGGCAATATGCAAAAGTTTACCACAAAAATTATAATTTTAATATCATAATTAAAATATAAATATATTTTAAATTATTATAATTAAAATCTAATTATAATTTTAAAATAATTAGGCTTCCTGTTTAAAGCTATTAATTAAGGAAAAAAATATTGGTTTGTTAGTGTTTCATTGTTGCTACTATAAACTTACTGCCCATCTTGTTATAATCTGCCTTTGTAATGCAAAACTACAGGCCATTCTGTTGTTGTAAGTAAAACATTCTTTATATCTTTCTGCATTCATTAAGTCTCAAGAAAGTTGATAAAGCCCAAGGTTTTTAAACTTGACAAAGAAGAATTTTCAGTTTTGCTGAAGGCTGTGCTCAGAGTCACTTCCACCATTTAAATTCTTTTGAGCATCATAATGTACTGAATTGCCTCATATCTAAACATGTGGTTATTTGACTTAAGTTTGAAAGAGACAGGGAAGTTACAAACTGACAGTAATGATCTGCTGCATTGTGTGTTTTTAAGACATGTATAGCTTGAAATATCTTTTTCTCATGGATCATGTGCAGTAAAGCATGGTCCACTAAGTTTCATATTCACCTAGAGGACAAACTAATAGAAATAAATAGCATAATATCTTGGACATGCCAAACAACCCATATTACATATGTGTGCAGAAGGATACTCTATCAAATATGAATCTACAGTGGATCTGAAACAACTGATTTTCAGATAGTGAAAATGTCCTTAAAAATTCTCTGTATAACAAATGTGTTGATTACATTGTGTGTCCATTCTAAAATCAATCAAACAATGAAACACTGGCTTCACATAGATTTCCAGTTCATATAGAGCAAAGTATGTGAAAAAATTCAATGTCTTTGGGGATATTTTGCTGAGATTCAATATGAGTGGTCTCACCTTACTTTTTAAAAGCATATCTTTCTCATCAAATACTCCACAAGTTGCTGATTAATCTGTGCAGATTAGTATCTTGCTTATATTTCTTACTACTTAGACAGATATTTTGCTGGTAAAGTACGTCTAGCATCAGTAAAGTCAGTGAGCTTGCTTTGATTTTCACCAGTAAAAGATAAGGTTCCAGGTACTCAGCTGCTGTTCAGAGAGTGAGAGGATTAAGAAAATCCTTAAAACTTTTTGTTCCCAAGTAATTTCAGAAAGTATGTGAAGCCTACAAACAGACCACTAAATACTGACTTCAGATCTGGGCAATCTTCCACAGAGTAAGTTAGTCCCTGAATAAGGAATATGATTGCATATTTTTTCCATGGTGTTGGTCCCATCACATTTAACCAATAACAAATCCTAGGATAATCATTGAAATATTAGTTATCAGTGTAACTTCCTTTGTCTGTTCTTCATTACTGCATAAGAACATGCAAACTCAACCTTCAGTCCCCTGTTGGTATAAACAAGTACAGCTGGTATGAAAGCAAATAATGCAGTAACACAATTCAGCTCATAATTTGGTCCTATTCAGGTACTAAACATTAAGGAAGGGACACCAAGGGCTTCTGTATTCAAAGTATAAAAGAGAGTATAGTGAACCTCTAGGACTACATTCTTTGGGTGGTATTTTTTACACATCTATGTAATTTTATAGCCTTAAAGATAAAATAACAGACATTATTAATTCAAATTCTATTGCTTTTCTAGTTTCAAATTTTATTTGTAGTGTCATTATTAATATCATAGACTGACAGTCCTTTAAGTAGTGTGCAAAGTTTAATTTCTCTGAAGATCCCTGGAGGTAATTAAAATAACAAGTGTTTTGAATTAATTTATCAACAACATTTTAGAATGTATGTTACAATTCTGTGGTTCAAGGATGTATGGGCATGCGTGTGGCATAAAATAACAAAGTACATATATAGTGTTTTTAATTTGTTTTATTAATGAATTTCTCATTCAGGTATCTAAAACTTTGTCTCTCAGAAGTGTAAAAGGTTAATAAATTATGTACATATGCTTGTTTGTTGCACTGAATTACATGAATCCAAAAGATAAAATCAGAATACATTCTTAGACAGTTATCTTACAACATAAGCGTGATTGAAATAATTGCCTGTGTTTGCTCTAAGCAGTTATATTGTAAAATACCTGTGAAAATATTTGTGAAGTAGCTCAGGAAACTTGTCAAATCATACTAAATGTAAATCCAGGATTCTGGAAAAATGCTCACTAAATTAGAGTAGACATCCTATTCAAACTATTTTTGATCCTTTCTATACTACCTTAATTGTAAAGTTGTTGTGGAAAAAAAAGAAATACAAAATTATAAGTAAATCAACCTTAATTCTGTAGCACAACTTGTTACACAGTTTGAAAAAGGTTATATTTTTAAAAGTTTCAACAGTATAGTTAAAATGTACCTTAAAATTAACTAAAAAATTCAAAATATCTATAGTTTTCCTCTCATTGTTTATGTGACTAATTATTTAAATATCAGGATACCTTGCTTCTTTGTAGAATGAAGCAGAATGATTTAACAAATGGAGTTTATGGAGCTCTTACTAGCAGATTATGAATGAAAAAATACACAATGAGTACTCTTACAAATTTCTTTGTACTGTATATCAACTCTTGTTCTGAAATAGAATGAAACAGACTGTAAAAAGATGCAATACTGATCTACAAAATATGTGAAGTTGTTTTAAGGAAACTGAGAAAGCAAATCCACTAAGCAACTGCTGATTTCTGCTCAGTTTACAAATTGGCAAACTTATCCTGTCATGTTTTCATGTTCCCACTGCAGCTACATTTAAATAGCTGAACATTACAGTAAAAACATGCAGCAGCACTTACCTTACTGCCTTGAAGCTGCTTTCCTTAATTCCCAGAGCAGATGCAATAAGAGACTGTATCGACCAATATATGCTCTTAACAGTGTCAGGAGATAAAAGTCTGCCAGATCCTCTGTGTTACAAGAGGGGAAAAGAAAAAAAAAGCCCTAGTCACGCTGTTCTCTGAAGCTGCTATGTCATCATGGTGATCTTGTGGTGTCGCATGTACAAAAATGCAGCTCTCTAATGAAGTGCAGGTGGATACCATATTTCGTACAAGGACAACCCATCTGTTATTCCTGTAGGATGACCAAATGATATTCCACAAACCTGAGAAAACTTATAAGCCGTAGGCTTATACAGTAATTTTTGTATTTTAGAGGGAAAACATTTTAGATTGTAAAACAAATTGCAAACAGGCTTTTGTTTTCCAACTTATTTTATACTGCTAGACATGAGCTAACGCATAGCACTCAGACCTCAATGCTGCTGGGCTTCTTCAGCCAAGTGACTCATTCATTTTTCTGCCTTTTTCTTTAACTATCTTATGACCACAGTAAAATATCCTTAATAGAAGCTTTAGTTTAAGGATCAGATCCAAAAGATGCAGCATTGTCTTCCAATCATAACCTTTTCCACTTTACGTACTGAATTCAAAGATTCTTCTGCAAATCATTGGAATTGATTTGGTCGGGAGATTTTCGTTGGTGGTTGAATGCATGTTTGTTTAATAAAAACACATCCCAGGAATGGTTTTTCAGCAGTTACTGTAAACTCCCTTCATACATTTGTTCATTTTTGCACTTACAGCTTTCTCCTGCTTTTCAGAATCTGGAACTACTCAGCTTTATGTTGTCTGTTTCTTATTCCATGGATGTAGTTCAAGAATTCCTCTTAAGGCTTGGATGACATGTTATTTTCACGAGTCAGTGTCGAAAAATAATGCATTAAGACAGCAACTATTTATAGTGGGCATAAAAACTTCCATAAGAACATTCCCTTATCTCTAAAAGGTGTACATCTTCCCTTTTAGTGGGACACATCTTTTTTTAAAAAACATTGGATGGGGGCAAATGTCTAACATGCATATCTTTGCACATGTTTGTGCGTGTTTAAAATGCACAAGCCATTTTAAAGTGACTTGCATGTTTAATTGCATTTGATTGTAATTGTTGGGTGTAGAAGTTAGGGGGTTTTTGTCCATTATCAATCCACTATCTTTATGAAAATTTATGGTACAGAATGTGGCTGGGCTGAGAACTCTAGCAGCTTCCTGAAGAAGAGGAACCTGGACGTGTGCATCCCCCAAAATCTGCCGTTGATACATTTCACTCTCCACACCAGTGAAGGTTTCTGGGAACAGAGAAAGGCCAGTACCTTTCCCTGAGAACAGGAAAGACACCAAACAATTACAGACCTCTGTACTTCTGCAATACCGCAATTAGCAAACAAATTTACTCAAGACAGAGTGCCAAGTACCAGTGCAGCTTACAGGGAGTGAATGTGGTGCTTTTGGTGTTCTGACATAATGCCTGTCTCCCTGGTGTGGGAGAACCATTTACACATTGGGAAATGTGTTGGTGACAGATCATAACTACAGTACTATTTGAATGGTGCAAATAACTGAATGTGAAGAAGTGGTATTACAACAGTGAATTAATCTAAGTAAGTGAAAATCTGTGCATGGTATCAGAACTAGAAATGTAGAATTGGACAAAGCTGCTGTTGTTCTGTGTGTGGACAAACAGAGACCAGATGGAATTTCTCACACACAGAACAATATTTATTTGAACACTACTCCATTAGTTTTAGTTGACCAAGGAAAACCTAAACTGTAGACTTGACTGAAAATTTGGCAACAAGCAGAAGCACTCAGCAAAAGATCAGCTGGAATAAGGAAAATAATTTTAACACAGAAAGACAGCTTTCAAGGCAATACTGAAGTTTTCTCTGTGAAAGAAAGTACATCAAGCTGAGCAATGAATGGAGTATAATATTTGTAAAGAGAATTTTTAAAATCACGGGAAAGGTACTAGTTGAGTTTTTTACATTTATGGATTTGTTTTGAAGGAAAAGCTCAATATTATGATAAATTAATACATATTTTGAACTTTCAGTAATAGATGTAATTTTGCATTTGCAGTACAAATAGAATTGTACATTGTCTACAAGTACAGGATAGTCTAGGCTTAATATGTTTTTGACACAGCTGTATTTATGCACCAGTTTTTTGTTACATTGATTTCTGTACATCCAGTATATATCCTTCTTCTCATTCTATTAACAGAAACACAAAACATGCACATCTTAATAACTTGTATAAAAAATCTTCTTAAGCAAATGTGATGGTATTTCACAATTAACATATGATAAAAGCTTGAGTCACATAAAGTCCAGCTGAGACATATTCATTCACATAGCTCCTGTCGTACTGACAGTTTTAAGTTAGCTATAGAAATTGCACAGTCAAAATGAATAATTGCATGCCTTCCAAGGTTAAGATATAAACCAATAGATTTTCCCTTTTCTTTAAAAAAAATTTTACCATCTCTCCACTCTGTTATTTAATAATTCAGCATAATTTTTATGCTTTTCTAATCTTATTGTTCTGATTCATGATGCTCTCTCCTCATAAACCTCTTTTCAGGAGAACAGGTAGGTATGAAAGCCCAGCAAATGGAGGTAGGGCTTCTTCTGCAACAAAGGGGCAGAGCGTGGGTGGGTGATTTCTTTTTTTCTGTCTCTGTTTTCTGTTTTGGGTTGCGATTTTTTTGTGACAGTCTGTGAATATAGTCTAGCTAATTTTCAAGGAATATGCAAAATAATGCGTAAATTCATCTATGACATCCAAGTTGCAAACTGGATGTACACTTCACACCTGATCATGTCAGGACATATTGATATTTCCCCTTTACAAATCCTTTGCTGTAGTTTGTTTTTTTCAAAATTAATTTTCTTCTTATTCCTCATTTATTCATTTTTCTTTGGTGGGACATGTGATCAAGACCTATACTCCTCTGATTTTATTTGGCTTGTGATACATGAACAGAAATATTTCTTTACTCTGATACAAAACTCCTTTTTATAATTCATATTTTTGTGTCTGGAGATGGTCAAGAAGTCTGGTAGGTTGTAGCGAAAGAATCCGAAAGGAAAACTCACTGCAAGTGTATTAATTTGCAGTGGGCAAGATCTAGCCTTCAAATATTGTCAGGTTACAGTGTCACTGTTTTGTTTCTTTGCTCATCAGTGTTATGCTCTCTACCTTTTCTCTGTTGTAAAACTGTCTTCTTTATAACTTCTGTGTACTTCTGCATACTTCTGCATAAATGGAAGTGCCTCCCAATCTATTTGCTTTTAATCCCCTTTTTCCCAAAAAACTGAAGTTACCAAAACCTAATAGATATTTCGTTACCAAAACCTAATAGATATTATCTAATCCAACTGCTTTGTTTTCATCTTAAACCTGTGCACACATCTGGTACTCAGAACCAAGAGATTTGTGTGCCGAACATTAAGAGTAGGATATCTGTATCATAGGGTCATATAGCCCCAGAAAAAGTCCTTGTGGAAGTTCTCGCACTGCCACATAAAAAAAAGTAGTGAGGTTTTTCCACTGATCTCTCAAAATTTAAATTAAACGTTCCTCTCAAGATGAAATGAGGATTAGTTCATTTTAATTGGCTACCTGTAGAAGAAGGTAAAGAATGTGCTGTTCCTTGGACACCACGCAGTAAGACACTTAATTAAGAAGAGGTAGCATATAAACAAAAATATGATGTTGACTCAAATCTCCAGTAACAATTAGTTAAATGTTTTTGTAAAGTTCTACAGCATTTTGAAAATATTACTGAAGGTTGACTCACATCAAATGAGTTCCACTAAAAACAATTCAGTTCCAGATTCTGGAGCCTGTAGGTGCTTATTTTTTCATCTGAAAACTTCCTTTCCTGCTAATTGAAATTTTATTTTTTCAGGCTCTACACTGCACTTTCATGTCAAATGGAAAGTGTCAGACCACATACTATAAGCATTACAAAATTTGTGGCAATCTAAATCCTTCTTTCCTTTCTCCTAAAAAGGAAATACCAGCTCTCAAAATTTACAGAAATGGTAATAGTATTACAACTTACTAGCAGACCGCAACAGATATTTTAGTTGAGCATGAATGCTTGTTTTTCTCCTTCTGAAAAACTGCTCACTGCTTTGCTTCAAACTTGACTGTGTCTATACTCTAGCTCTGTTATACTCCTCTCCATTTCTTTTCAGACTGTTTTTCTACTACACGGTACTTAATTTGATTCAAATTGTCAACAGTAAAATTCCTTTGAGTTAATTCAAAGGTTGATCAAAGCTTTTTTATGATAAAGACTATGCGAGAGTCTGTTTTTAAAACAAATTCCTTTATATATACTGTATGTTTTGTCATAGCATTCAAAATTTGCTAATCCATGCATAAAAGAAAATCAGGTGGTCCTGGAGCATGAAACAATTCAAATGATTCCATAAAGAATCCAAGAGAATCACAAGAAGTTGTTGAATTTGTGAGAAAGTTGTGGTTATAGGTAAAAATTATAACATCTCTGGATTTTAAACAGTACAGATAATTTATAGGAAGAGTTGGACTTGGCAAACTTGGCTCTAGTTCACTGCTTGTGGTTTGTATATACTAATGATGTATCAATATAGACCTCCTTTGAAAATCACTGGTTTCTTAACACCTTCCCCTAATCTAAGCATTAGCAATGTTTGTCTGCATTCACATCACACTAGAAGACATTTTACATCATCTATATTCTGCTGTATGACCAGAATGTAGTATTTGGCCTTCTGTTAATTGATGTGACCCTATACTAAAACAGATCCACTTGGTGATAAATTGTCTTTGCCATGGAAATGGGAGAGTTTGGGAGGCACTAAATGTGCAGCTTTTAAAAATACTGCTCAAATCTGGACAAATCTACTCCTACTATGGAAGTCACTGCTATCCACCAAGTTTTAACCTCACAAGCAAATAAAGGCTTCCTATATAATATTTATTATATCATTGACCATCTATTAATATCTATTCTGACACTAGTTGTCACTTAATTCATTACCAACTGAATGCTGTATGAGATTCTTTTTGTTACTCTCCCTGGGACTGGTGGCATGTCAATATGTTTGAGGTGTTGCTTCTACCTACTTGTCCATGAACAGTAACAACACAGTGGTGTTCTGGTATTCTCAGGCTCATGACAATGGGCTGCAAATGAACCAAGGAACTCTTAGGTGGCTTCCTAAGACATTTAAGTACAAATTATTATGACAACCAAATTTAGAAGTATTTATCACTAACAAATATTATTTTCCCCTTTAGAAAGAACATGATAGTCTTCATATGATAAAAGTATATCAGTCTGAAGAAAGCACATCTTCTACTCCTCTCCAGATGCAGAGAAACAGTGTTTATTGATTTTTTTTTTTCTTATTTAATTTCCAGTCATTGTCTTGTCTGTTTAGTGTGTTGGAATTTAATTTTCTCATCATGAACTTCATCTTACAACTATCTTCAGCCATGCTATCTCTGAATCTGTCACTGATATCTTCAGTGTAACTGTTTTATTTTTGCCCTATTACTAATATGGACAGACACACTATTATACATACTAAAAATTTCTTCTTTCTTCATGTCTCATGCTTTTTTTCCACTTTTAATAACATTTTATTTTTCCACTGAAACAAAGTTATGGCTCAAATTGACCTTTTTGGGTGTAATATCAAGAGGGAAGAGGTATTTGAGGACAATCTCCTAAATTCTTCTAAAGTATTCTTATTTTTCCTACAATTTTTTCCTCCCAGACAAATTTGCTCATTCATCCTTTTCCTGTTTGGAGACATTGAGTTCCTCTGCAAGACTGGCTGGAAATATGCTTTTGGTCATATTAAATGGCCTGCTTTGGTAACCACAGATTCCAATCCAGTGATTAAATTGTCTTTGTTCTTTATAAAGAGGTCCAGAATGGATTAAACTCATGTTGTAAGCAATACCTTTTGTCTTAGGATTGTGAAGTGTTGAGAAACTCAATGCTTTAGTATAGGCACTGTAGTACACTTTAGTACTTGGCACTACTAACATCTCAAAAAATCAAATTTCCCACTAGAAAAGCTACTTGTTTCTTAAGTTACTCCACCTTATACCTCACTAAGATTGCCTCCACTTCTCTGTGAGATGCAGACCATCTATTATTATAAGTGGTCTCAGGTGCTGTATCTCACATTTTGGTCCTGAGAGACAGCAAACATATGTGTCTACATGTGTTCTAGGAGTTCAAGCACTCCTTAAGGTCAATGGGATGTAGTAAACAATTTATGGAATTGTTTATGATGTCTAGACATCATAACAGTATTCAGTTGCCTAGGTAGACATCTAATAGTATCTGAAAGGCTCTAAGTTATCCAGCTCATCTGTATAGATTATGAGAAAGGACTTTAACACTTGTGCCCCTTTCAAATGGTAGCTGACGACAAAGCAAAGAACTCCACAGTGCTTAATAACAAGGCATCTGCATTTAGGCAATTGCCTGTTGTCAAGGGTTTCAGTCAGGTAATACAAGGGCATCTAACTGCTGTCTGACATATCCAGGGCTGTATAGCACATCCAAGTGGGTCTGGCTACTGTGACTCAGGATTCTAAGATATATCCTGTCCTGAAGTAGTAGCAGGAGGCCAGGCACATATAAGCAACCTAGAATGACATTAGACACTTTTCTTTTGGAACCTTAATTGTGCCCTTGGAGCTCCCATCCAGGAGACAGCCAGTTTCCTAAGTAATATCCTCACTTTGTGTAAACTGTCTGAATAGTATTTTCACCAACAATTTTCTCTGCAAGCTTCTCTTAGCTGAGTATTCATCAGAATGTCTGCAAAGAAATGCCACAGAAATTCATCCAAGCAAAATGAGATGTACAAACCTGGAGACAGTCAAGACTATCCCCCCACAGGTATTTTCCATTTTCCTACCACCTCTAAAAAAATAATAATAAAAAAGGCAAAACTGGGAATTTTTTGAAAGGTCGAATAAAAATTCAGAAGACAGTTCCCCGATTCTTTTAGACCGTTTCATGAGACCTCAAAAAAACTGAACAGGGTTTTTTTTCTTCAGTCGAGGAAAGCTTTTCAATAGATTTCAAATATAATTGTATAAGTTTTACACATGAGAAGGACAGAAACTATTTAAGACATTTTCTGTCACAAACACTCATAAGCTTATTTTGAATGGATGCAAAAGTGCTCAAGGTCTAATTTGATATCCATCCAAGCCAAGAATAGGCCAGCTGCACCAACATTTCCCTCATCCTGGAATGTCTTAAGGAGAATACACTACTTCCCAATTAAATTTGTTAACTGCCAATAGATTTTAGACCTCTGTCTACTTAACCTCTTTTTATTTTATCTCTTTTTATATTTTTTGGACTTCAGTAAGCACCTAGCAATTGTATTTGGATAATTCTAAATCTGTATATTTATACATAGGTATGTCTGTTTGTTAAATGGTAAACTAGTTTGGACCAAAAACTGGAATGAAAATCTATCCCTTTAGCTTCCCAATAGACTTTTTAATGTTTTCATAATATTTTAAATTACCTTTCTTATATAGATACATTATGCTATGCAACAGAATATCATTTTGAAAGATGCTGTACCTTTTTGGAATAGTAATATGAAGCTAACTCAGAGGGAATGTCTTCCCTTCTCTCTTCAAACACTGGGTTGTAATGTCTTTTGGATTGTGGGTATGGAAGGTAAAGCATTGCAATCAAATGCTGTAACTCTTCCAAACTCTCAATTGGATCAGAACTCCATAGTATCAGCTGTTCAAAGATTAAAAAAAAAAAAAAAAAAAAAAAAAAAAAAAAAACAAAAAACCCTCAGAGATAAACTTTACTGTGAAGGGCTGAAGAAAACATTAGAATTGACTGAGAAGAAAACATAAGGAAAACATTCAGATAGCAAGCAGGTTAACCACATTTTCAATATTTGGGTAGATCAATGTAAAATATTAATGTCACAGGACAAAATTATCTTATAAAAGCAAATTGATGACTTACCTCCCCTTTCGGCTTTACCTACACCAGTAAACATCATAATGTCTCTGACACTGTCAGGTTATTCTTTATAGTATTAATTTATTAGAACGGGCTTTTGTGTGATTCTAGCCTGAACTGAACGATTCCTAGCCAGGATTTGAGACTTACCACTCTCAACAGAGAGTTTAAATGAAGCCACCCTGTTTCATTGGGTAAGAAAGCCTTACAACAGAGATGGGGCTAAATCATGTTCCAGAGGTGGAAAATGGCATGATTTCACTTAATAGTACAAATGCAGCTTCAGACCCTGGAGTATAAACTGATCCATCAATAAGCAAGTAGACATTGAGGTTCTAAGGTCTGCTGACATGCCCTGATGCACGATTGTATTATTATCAAAATATAATTTCACGGTTTTCACCATTATCTCAAAATTTATGTGTTTCCATGTGTATGTGTGCGCATATATCAGTCTTGCTTTACACTGAAGTTTTGAAGAAGGTACATGGATTATTTTTAATTTTCAATAGAGAAACAGATATATTCCAGAAATAACATCTGATTCCAAGATTTAGCAGAGTAATAATATTTAAGTGGAAAAACTGGTTTCACATTGGACTGCTGACACAAACTTAGCTACAGCAGTACCGGTGAGCAACACTATAATTTAAGTAATTTTCTTATCCCATAGATAACTTCAATAATATGGGTAGCCAACTGTGGTATAGAAAATCCATTGCTGCTATTCAATCTCACAAAAACAGAATAAGACCTTCTTGTTTCCAGAGCTGAGGATCATACATTTCTAATAATATTACTCATGAAGGGAAGGGTTTTGCACTGTGTTTTAGCAGTTAAATCTCTGCAATTATTATGGAACTTTTAGCACAACAATAATTGAATAACCCTGAGACACATCAGATTTGTTTTGTCTCAGATCAGTGACTTGTCTAGGGAACCCACATGAGGGTTATTCTTTCAGGCAGGTGGGGAATAGATGTGCAGGTGATAGCCCACATTTTCATTCAAACCTCAGTGAAGGGAAGAAGGTGTTTGCTTTCTCAATTAGCACAAAATCCTTTTTCTGAAAGCCACCACTAATGACTTGTCACATATTCATGTAAAATATTTTTGAAATGTGTCTCTTAAGGTCTTGGAAAACAATGTTTGGGGTCCTAATTGACTCAGGTGATAATGAACATTTTACTCCATGCTTACCCATTGGCCAGCAGCTGTATTCAAGATGAACCCCAGTCCAAGTTGTAGGTAAACTGTGCCTAGCTTTGTACCTGGCATTATATTACTCACATGATGTCTGAGTTTGACCCTAAACCCGCCTCCTCAGTGGAAATCTGTTGCTGGATGGTTGAGCAGACTTGGTTACAGTCACCAAACCAGCTTTGCTCCACTTCAGTAGGTGCTGTGGGATCGTGCATCTTGCTCTGAGGCATCTTGCTACCCTGCCTTGTGTAACTGCTGGCTCCTAGCTTGCCTTCACTTGCACAGCTGCCCTCTCTTGCTGAACCCCAGCAATAAGCTCAAGGAATTGAGCTTAAATGTAGCTCCTGGACAATGAGTTGTAGATGTCTAGGTGGACAAAGGTTCTGGAAGATGGTCATGGCAGCAAGAGCCTACCAGTGTACTCAGGGCCCTGATACTGCATATGGAATCACAGAATGGTTTGGGTTGGAAGTGAGACTTAAAGATTGTCTAGTTCAAGCTCTCTGCAATAAGCAGGGACACCTTCCATGAGACCAGGTTGCTCAAAGCCTGGTCCTACCTAGTTTTGAACACTTCCAGTGATGAGACATCCACAGCTTCTCTGGGTAACCTGTTCCAGTGTATCACCACCCTTTATTTAAAGAATATCTTCCTTCTATCCAACCTGATTCTACACTCTTTCAGATTAAAACCATTTTGCTTTGAGTAAGAAGACTCTGCCTTTCTTGTAAGCCTTCTTTATATAATGAAAGACTGCAATAATATCTCCCTGTAACCTTCTTTTCTCCAGAACAATTTCAATTCTCTTAGCATGTCTTTGCAGGAGGTGTCCCAGCCCTCTGACCATTCTTATGGCTCTCCTCTAGACTAACAGCTCTTTCTTCTGCTGGGGACCCCAGCACTGTGTGCATAACTGCTGATGGGGGTTTCATGAAAGTGGAGTAGAGGAACAAAATCACTCCCCTTGGCCTGCAGGTCATGCTGCTTTTGATGCAGCCCAGGATACATTTGACTTTCTAGGCTACAAGTGCACATTGCTTTTTCATATCCAATTTTTCATCCACCAGTATCCCAAAGCCCTTTTCTGCAGGACTGATCTCAATCTATTTATAACTGAGTATGTACTGATATTGGGATTACCTCAATCTTCATGAGGTTCACATATGTTCATATACTACCTCATACACTCTCATACTAGCTCAGAAACTGTCCATGAGCTAACCAAGAGGCTAGAATGCTCTTTTATCTTCTCTTTCTCACTTGAATTGTGAGGGAGGATAGAGAGGGACTGGAGGCATCCTTGGCTTTGTCTGTTGTAGGTCAGAGCTCTTCTCCAGTTCTTATTCCTGCTATTTCTTTCTCAGCTCTGCAGAATAATCTAAAATCATTGTGCACTTGCATTGTTTTTCATAGTATGAGCACACTCCCTCTGTCTAAGATATAGGGAACAAAACAATCCTGTATGTCAGAATTCTAACAAGGAAGTTCAAAGGGAATATTACCACTTCACTGCAATTTAGTCCTTTGACAGGAGTAAAGAGCCTACCTATTTAACTTTTTCCATAACAATCCAATTATCTGTATCTGTTAAAGAGAATTTCGCACAGTCTTCTTTATCTCCTGTAATCTACACATACATTGCCTCCTCTCTCTATAAAAAAAAAATGATTGGCTTGTCTTTAAAGAACTTCATGCTGAAAATGAGCAGTAAAGGATAAAAAAATAAAAAAATACTCCAAAAGGTTAATCTTTTTGTTTCATTTTTTTGTGATGGCATGATGAAATATTAAGTCACCTGAGGTTTAGGATCTTTCAGTCGCTCTCTTCTAGCCAACACTTCAAAGACAGTGCTTTATTTCAAGACTTCATTGCAATGTATCCACTTTTTCCTTCAAGGTTAGAATGATGTGTAGGGACAAACCTCTGAGGTTTATTCTCAGAAGTGAGTAAGCCTTTTGAAACATTTCAGTTGTCTAGAATTTCTAGCATAGTCAAGCAATGTTTAGAATTACTCTGTCTTTCATGTCAAGATTATTTTATGCATTTTGAAATTTCTTTTATTTTTTTCTACTCTCTGGAATTTGGTTTATTCTTTATAAGCTTTTGATTCCTGCAAAGATTCAATACCTTAAAATTATAAGATTAAAGGATTCAGCAGCAGAATAATTCATGATTAGCTTTAATTGTTTCTAAGTTTTTCTGTTGAAAGGGCTTTCTCACATCCATTTAGTAGCAGACATATGGTCCCTGTTTTCCATGCCTTTATATTGGGATTTGAACACTTTCAAAAATTACTCTGTAGAGGAGAACTAGCCTAATTTATCTCAATTAAAGTCTTCATCTGGAAACAATAATGTAACTCGTATGAGCCCAAAGTTTGCAAAAAAAGAAGCCAAATCCTTAAGGTTTTTTTATTCAAATATAATATGTACTTTAATATATTAGTTGAAAATGAATAAGAAGTGTAAGCAGGATTTATCATAAATTATATACTTCAATCCTATTGAGACAATAACATAAAGAGTTGAAAAAATTTTGCTCGATTTTACATTAGATATGAATATAGAACATTTAGCAGATTATAACCATTTGTACGGAATCACAGAATCGTTTGGGTTGGAAGGGGCCTCTGGAGATCATCTAGGCCAACACCCCTGCCAAAGTAACTTAGAGCAGGTTACACAGGAACACATCCAAGTGAGTTTTGAATGTCTGCAGACAGGGAAAATCCACGATCTCCCTGGACAGCCTGTTTCAGGGCTCAATGTAAAAAAATCCTTCCTCATGATGAGGTGGAACTTCTTGTGTTTTAGTTTATGGCCATTGTTCCTCATCCTGTCTCTGGACACCATTGAAAAGAGTCTAAACCATCTTTTTGACACCCGCCTTTGAGATATTTGTACAGATTCATGAGATCCCCTCTGACCTTTCTCTTCTCCAGACTAAACAGGCCCAACTCCCTCAGTCTCTCCTCATAAGATAGATGCTCCAGACCCCTAATCATTTTTGTGACCCTTCACTGGACCCTCTCTTTGGTTTTATTGTACTGAGAAGCCTAGAATGGGACACAGTGCTCCAGATGTGACCTCTCCAGGCCAAGCAGAGGGGTAGGATCACCTCCCTCAGGTTGCTGGCCACGTTCTTCCTGATGCACCCGAGGATACCATTGGCCCTCCTGGCTGCAAGGGCACACTGCTGCCTCATGATCAACGTGTCATCCACCAAAACTCCCAGGTTCTTCTCTGCAGAGCTGCTCTCTAGTAGGTCAGACCCCAACCTCTTCTGGTACTTGAGGTTATTCCTCCCCAAGTGTAGGACTCTACACTTGCCCTTGTTGATCCTCATTAGATTTCTCTCACCCAACTCTCCAACCAAGCAAAGTCCCACTGAATGGCAGCACAGCCTTCACGTGATTCAGCCACCCCCTCCAGTTTCATATCATCAGCAAACTTGCTGATGGTACATTCTAACTCTTCATCCAGGAAGTATACAGAGTAAAGCATATACATTCTACTGTCTGTTCTGCCATGTTAGGAGCAACACAACCTACCAATTAATACTTGTACATCTAAACAAAATATTATGACATTTACCACCAGAAATCATAATTTTCAGTATTCATCTTCTCTCCATCTGGGTGTGAGCCAAAACCAGTACCTGGTACAATTCTTCGGATGAAAATTTTCCAGAGGGATGTGATTTAGACAGTTTTTTGCTTGTTTGTTTAAAAGCAGATTTTTGTATTTAGACAATGGATGGCATATTTTGTTTAATTTCCCTTCAAAACTGAGTGACGACCTGTAGCTTTCAATTCCTCTGACTGAAAATATTGGAATTATTTGTGCGGGTAAATTTTGAAAAAATTTGTTTTTCAAAAGCTTCTTCACTATGTTGCTTACTGCAGACATACATGTGGATATAGAAACACGACATCACTCTTTCTCGTGACACTGCTATAATTTTACTATTAGTTCCCTGCTATCATATAAAAGGATGAGTGAATATATTTATTATTAAGACAATACCATTTTTTGGTATTGTCTTAATAAATGGACAAAACCATAGTTTTGTCCATTCTTTCTCTCACAGATTTATGTCCCAGTTCAAGCAGGCAGTAGAAGAGCATTAACATTCTTCTGGTCTGCTGATTTAAGACACCCACATGGAGGTAGTCTCCAAAGCTTTCAAGCAGCATAATGTACACACTGAGTAAGGGAATTGCCTGACAAAGCAGTTTTGAAGAAACCACATCTTTATATCTCAGAAAGAAAAGTGTGGAGTTTAACAGATAAGGCAAACGGCCTGCTGTTGTGCCTGTATCCAGACTGATCCTCAAGCACTTATGGCAGACTAACAGCCCTGAACTTCCAGAGCAGGAAGTAGGGCAGGAGGCCAAAGGCTGGTTTATGTCACTTAAAATGTAGCCATTGAATTACTCTAGCTGTTTGAGTGTTCGTGTTGAGTGTAATTCAAACAGCTAAACAGTTTTTGTTGCTTGTCAGGACATCCACAGATCCTTTGTTCTTTTGCAGATGGAGCTGCTGGAACATTGTTAAGGTACTGTTTTATGCTAAAATTTATCAACTCTTTTTAGTTGCACTATTTCAGTTTGAAGATGATGCACTTAATATTGAACATGTATCTCACAGCCCATGTCTCTCCTTCAGTGCTGTGCAACTTGTCACTAACATGCTCTTTAATTTATTTTTCTTTTTATTGAATGAACTACTTTCAACTAAATTAGGCCACCTCTTTTGAAAAAAAATTTGACAGACGTAGACCAGTCTCCGAAGCAAAACTGATTTCAGAGCAATGTGTGCATTCAAAGAGGATGAGCAAAAATCCATTCTTGTTCAAGGAAAGAGTATTTAACTGTGAATATACAAAAAGGCTATTGATTTCACAGCTATGCACACCTGACTTAATATAAATATAAAACCGAAACAGCAGAGTATGTGAATTTGTGTACCTTCTTTTCATAAAACCTCATAAACTTCTTTCCTCCTGGTTTTCACTAGAGAACGGTAACTTTGTTATTGTCCCTCAGTGACACTAGATGGCACTTCAGAGTAGTGGTGGGATCAGAAAGTCTGTAATCTCTAGTTATTTTGCATATGACATTAGAGACGCATTAAATTAATGTTCACTTCAAATAAAAATAATTTCTCAGCTTTCTTTTTTTTTTTTACATATGACTGTGGGGTAGAAAATTATATCTGTTTTTAGAAAAATAGCAAACATAAGCAGAAATAGATTAAAACAGAGCAGTTCTATAGCAGCTCAAGAAACCCAGCAACCAAGTTATGGGCCAAAGCTCTGTTTCCAGACCTTGGGCTTAGAGCATTTGAGTTTGTGGAGGCAACTGAAAGAAATCTATGGTCCTGGAAATTAGAGCAACCCATTCATGTCAAGGATTTAAGAGGTGAATCTATCCTGGAAATGAAATTAAATTTAATGTCACTTATACATCAGCAATCAAAAATATGATGATTGTCCATAACCTGGTGCACTATAGGAGAAATCAGCCCAAAATGGTCACAGCTTTGCCTTCAGTAAGGGACAAGATGCTTTTGGGCTCCACTAGGAAACAAGGGTATTATTCCTTATGTATTTGAGTCCTACAATTGTGACTATTTACCATTTTCATATTTTACAGAGAAATAGAGAATGCAGTGTTGGGCCCAAAGGCTTTCTACTTCAGTTCTCTTATTTCTTTCCTCCCAACTGTTTATAGATTTTGTTTGTTCTTTTTTTCTTTCTTTTGTGTTTTTTCCTTTCCTTATTTTTTTTTAAGTGGGAGAGCATCTGTTCTATATTTATATGAAAAGCAGTTTTAAAAGTATTTGGCTTCCCGTTTCTTTGAAGTCTCTGCAGATGCTGTGTGTGGATAGGATCCCATCAGTCGAACAATATTAGTGTGGCTGCACAATTTATGGAAAACCAACAACGTGTTTACCTTTTGAATTTTTCAGGATCTTGCTTAGGTCTCTAGTTATAGGATGTGCTTATTCTGTTTCATTGAGCAAGACTGGGAATGAGGAAAGCCCTGCTATCTTTGCACCCCTTGGTTATTAGCAGGGAATATATTTTATGAGAGGGGAAAACTTGTGCTTTAGCAGCAAGCAGGGGTAGAGAACATGTCATGGGTACTATGGACGACTAGACTCAGATATTTTCTTCTGGACCTAAAGTTCCTTCTAATTTGAAAGCAGAGCCTTCCTATGGGAGATTTTAAAACTACAGATGGAGAAATGGAAAGCTTGTGAATATGTTTATATGAAGCTTTAAGTAACATGTAATTGTTTTTATTTATTGTGTGAATCTCTTCTGTAAACTGTATCTGTATCTGCTAATTTGAACCAGGCACATGCAAACCCTGTACTTACAGTACCTTTGTTCTCTCTTGAAATGCCAGTGTGCAGTTTTCTGCATGAAGTCTCTGTCTTCACAACAGCAAATAGCCAACCGAGAACCAAAAGGGAAAAAACTCTAACTGATGACTTTCTGGAGGGTTTTCCTTTCAGTGAGAGAAAGATATGTACTGTTTATTATATTTAAAAATAACACTCTGAAAATGTGAAACCCAGAAGAAAAAAACAGAGGCAAGTGGGAGAAATCATTGGTTATTATATGCAGAAGATAGCTAGCAAGAGTGCAAATATACTTTTTGAGTGTAATGGCTTTAGTGAGTCATAATTGTTTCCAATTATTTACTACTGAATAAATGACAGCTATAAAAAGGCAATATTTGTTTTCTACAAAAAAAAAATAAATATGAGGTTTACACAGGGAAAAAGTTCCTTGAGGTAAAAGATTTTCACACAGCTTGCTTTTACTTTAGCTATCACCATGCTGAAGATGTTCAGTTTTCAAGACTTAATTTAGGTTGACACACTGTGTTATGCCATCAAAACAAAATGAAAGACAAACACTTTGGAGTTTGCCTGTATTACATTATTCTTTAATATAAATGACATAGAAGTTTTACAAATTAAAGAGATTGACCTTGGAGTATTAAGAGACTGCAGAAGATTCTTTCCAGGTGATGTTTTTGTTGAGTATAGGTTTAGCTTTGTAGATTGACAGTAGGAATGTGCAGCCTACCTTTGATGTGCTTGCTACTCATTGATATGGGTTGAAGAATCCCAGTTTAAAGAGGGCTCAAAATCACTCTAAATAGATACTTCTACAAATGGTGTCCCAGTAATGTCCATATTTGCACTTCTTTCACTTCATATATTTCTATACTTATGATTTTGCTTACAATCTAAATTCCACAAATTCGTCAGACGGAGGAGCCTGCATATGTCTACTTAACAATTAAAAACTTTGTTTAAACAACAAAAACAGTAAAGGATGCTGAAAAATGTACAATGTGAACAAGTGAACAGTGAATTATTTTTTTTTTGTTGTAGATACATACATGGATTGATATCAATTACTAAACCCTTATACCATACCATACCATACTCTGCAAGGCAGTAAAGTCATTAAAACTGCTCTTGTGACTAAGGTGAGAGGGATTTGAACTACAGAAATTTAGTCATCGAGCTCCAGGTATAGATTACACATTTTTTACTGCAGACTACTCAATACTTTGTTCAATACAATGATGTTAGGCCAATTTTGAATAGGAGAATGGCAACCTTTAAAGAATTATGTATACAATAAGAATTTTTTTTATTTTTCCGAAAATAATGATATTAGCAACCACTTTATCTGCCTCTGCTAAATAGATACATTCAGAATTATCTTAGAGTTATAGTGGATATTTTTAAACCTCCAGGGCTTGAAATAAATTTAAAGGAGGTAACTCTCACCTTCTCAAGTCTCAAGATGATTTGAGAGTCTTTTTTCCTCTACTATTTTTGTGTGTGTGTGGCTATAAAAATAACCTCACTCACTATTTTTTTTCTATATCATAGCTTAACAAATATTTACTCCAAATCTCATATACAGTGGAATCTGAAAACCTGCAGCACTCAGTGAACTGAAAAATGCCACAGAAAGCATGCTGGAAAAGAAGGTTGAAATAAGTCAGTTTAAAGCACAGTTGACAATTCTCTTTGATGTTATGCTTGCTCTTGTACATCTGTAATGTTTCATTTATTCTACATCAATGAATCATCTCCACTTTAAAGTGAAGTTTCTGGTATTTGGCATTAATTGTTAGCAACGATTTTTTGAACAGGCCTGTAACAAGAGATACTTCAGCTGAAACACAACCGAACCCCATCTTTAGACACCTATTTGTAATTTCCGATCTGTACTGCAGAGCGTTCATGGATACATCGGAAAGCAGAGGGCTGGATTTCCCAGTACTGCACGGGATTGCTGAAAAGACTCACACCAGAATAGCTAGCCTTTTTGGTGTTGTAGCCAAGGGGGCAAAAGTCGTTGATACCAATGGAAGCAATTTTGTTGTTATGAAGATAGACCACCTGAAAAGCATGGAAGTACAGAAGTGAGAAATAGAGCTATTGTACAAATAAGATAAATTATTTAATATCATTTATAAAAATATATTATTTTATATCATTTATTAAATGCTTGCTATGTTTTTTGCAACATTATACAGAATAACAGCACATCTTTTTTCCCAAACACATCCTTGATTCAGCTTACCTTTTGAAATACCTGCAGTACACTCAATACAATAATTTCTACAAAAAGTGCAGAAACTGTGCAAGGCAATCTAATAACATTACCGTCATGTGGTAACGGTAACCAAATAGGGAGTCAAAGATGTGTAATTATTAATAAAGTGCTGTGGCTCAGAAGCATGTGCTGTATATAGAGAATGCATTTGGTGCTAATTAGTTTCTCTCCAGCTGTAATGCTTTCACTCTCATGAGAGCAACAGCACAGGACTCAAAACCAAAGTAGTCACTAACTAATGATTTAAAATAGGTGATGAATATTAGTTTGCTACTGAGTCATAATTTCTCATTAATTTTGCCAAGCTACACACAAGGGGTGATTTACATTTGGGAGTCTTCATTCTTTGGGAGGCTTTTTTCCTGTAAAATCTTAGTCCAGGTGAAGATTTTAGCTGCTTCCAAGAGGCCATATTTCTAGATATCCAGCCACAGGGACCCTAAAAATACTGCTGAAGTGAAATGCCTATTGTATCTCTTTGCCCTCCTGAAGGCACAGCTTTGTGAGATAACAAAGGAAAGGTTTTTGGGAAAGGTTGCAAAATGTCACTGAGTAGAAATGAAAAAAAAAATCAGCAGAAGAAATGTTCTTTGAAAGTATTTTTTAAGTAAAGAGGAAATCAAAGCACGCAAAATATCTCATATTTGTTGTGGTCCCTAAGACACACAGAGACAGCAAGTGTACACCTCCAGATCTATATACCTCCATAGCCACTTCCACAAAAATCATAATAAGAGCTTTTCTGTTGTATGAAACCTTTCCACAACAATTCAAGAGTTTATGAAACTTGCATCAAGTTACCTTTTGCACAAATACCGTGTATGTTTCTGTTCAGTACTGAATAAACACACAAATACCATTTGGAATCTTTCAACTATTGCTCTCTGAGACAATATGATAAACTTTACCTGGATATATTTGTGATCACCCAGTCCACCAGGTACCCTGACAAGTTCATTGTTGTTCAAATGGAGCTCTCTCAGATGAGGTACATTGTTAAGAGAGCCATTCTCAACTGAAGAAATACTGTTGAAACTGAGACCCAATCTAGAAAATAAAAACAAACAAAAACAATAAAACAAAACAAACAAACAACCCTCCCCCACAACAAACCAACAATAAAAACATGTTAAACTTGCCCTCATAACCATCTTCCTTGAGTTGATTCCTTCTCTACATTACTGTTGTAGAAGAGATCAGACTAATTTTCAGAATTATGTCTGAGCTAGAGTCACCATGGAGTTTAAAGGAATATATTCAAATAAGCTTGGTATCTGATGTGAGCAACCATAATTATCATTATATCATTCAACTTTTGCTTATGGTACTGCATACTCTCTGAAAGGCCTTTGAAAGACTCGAGTAATTTTACAAGGAAAATGAACAAACAAAAAGGACAAATATTAGCCATCTACTAGAACTCAAGAACTCAAAAGAGAATGAGCAGTACCTACACCAAGCTCTTTCATGGAACATTTTACAGTTTAAAATACTTTAACACAGTCAGAAAAAATGTCCTGTTTCTCAAAGTTTAACTGTGCTTTAGGGTACCTATTAGACTGTTGAGGTTGAGTTGACATGATCCAGGTTATATGATTCTTTCCTAATATCTCTACAGACTTAGATGTGTAAATTAAAGCTGGTTTTGGTAGCTTGTTTCTGTGGCACAATGGGCATGCTGCCCTTAGATCATCCCATATGGTCTCCTGGAGCTCTCCCGTAGCTCCCTCCTTTCTTCATCTGTCTTCTCTGTTACGTCCAATCCTTGTTGCTCCTTGTTCACCAATCTGTATTCTGCCTTACCTCTCAACTTTGCAAAAGAGAACTTCTGATTGTGCTCGGGTTACTTGCTTGAGAACAGAGCAGAGTGGTTTATGACTTGGTGCCTGCTCTGAGCAGCTCCACATATCTACACCATGATCAACAGAATATCTTGTTTCTCCTTACAGAACAGCCACAATAGAAGCAGCCCAAGGTTAGACATTTTTATATTGGCACTTGCTGTGTAAAACTTTATGTCTTCAGATGGACTTTCAACAATTCTGTCCATGTGATGCTGCCTGTAGTGTTATCCAAGTGTGAATGTGAAAGAGCAGAAAAACTGTCATCTGCAGGACAACTCACACACCCCACAGCCCACACCTCCAATAAAGTAAATTACTCTCTACCTGAGTAGTTATCATACTGTTTTGGTTTTGGAAGTTTTCTTTATAATTTCTCTGAAGAATGTTACATTCTATACTAAACCTCTGTTATAAACAATAGGTGCCTCATAGTCCTCTATCCCATAATTATGGTATCTTTATTTTTTTCATTAAAATAAACGAACAGACATTTTTTGAGCAGAGATAAGTCTGTGATCAAATATGAAGATAAAACTAAAATGAAATATCTTATTTTATAAGCTCTAGAAAATTGCTCTAAGCTTTATCATTTGGAATTGTCAGATCCAAAATATGTGTTACTGTATACTTCATTGTATTAAATTGCTGTCCATGCCACTATAAACAGTGGTAAACTTAACTCCTATTGCTAAATAATCTCTATTTGATTTCTAGTTTTCAACTTCATTTTGACAAGCAGAATGGTTAAGAGGAAGATCCATGAATTAGATCCAGTAATTTGACTAATGGTCTGATTAATAGTCTTCTTGATCAAATAAATTGTTTTTATACTAAAGTTTTAAAGTATTATATCATCAAAATAAGTTGTAGTAAAGGCCCATTTTACTCTGTTAGCATATTTTGTGATGTGAACAAATTCACAAATAATTCCATATAACTGCTCTTTGGGAATTCTCCTTACATTTTCCTACAGTTAGAGAAACTAATTCAACAACATATTCACAGATTAGCAGATTAAAATCAATCTTACAGTGACACTTTTTCATTTTTTTTTTTTTTAATCATGTTTCTGGACCCATTGGAGACTTGCCTTTCTTGAGAAGCAAAGAAACCACTGTTGAAAGCAGTTTTGGTTCACATGTGCTTTTTTCATTAGTTTCCAGGGCAAATTGTATGACCAAGAAAACTGCATAAACCAAAGATGGACATAAAATTAAAGAAATATGATATAATCTAAAAAAAAAATCTAATTTTTCCCTTTATCTCTTTTCTTTTTTTCTTTTTTTGTTTTTGTTTGTTGTTTGTTGTTTGTTGTTGTTGTTTGTTTGTTTGTTTGCTTGCTTTTTGTTTTTTAATAAATCAAATAAACAGTTGTCTTGGACATACCTCACTCATAGTTGAAAACAGATGGAAAGTTTTGTTATAATAAAGTTGTTGGGTTTTTTTTTAAATCAGTACACAAATCCTTAGAAGCTTTTCCTGCATCATTGATGATAATGCTCATGAAGCCCAGACTGATGTTCTCTAATTGTGAGTGTATGACAATTACAATTTCAACTAATATTTTATGTGAACAGATGAAACTAATTCATACTTTGCCAAGTTGGTGAGTCCAGACAGACTTTCAGCATCAATTTTGCTGATTTTGTTGCCATCAAGATGAAGTTCAGTAAGGGATGGGGGAAGGCCTGAAAACAAGAACATCATCAAATTGCTTTTGATTATACTGGATTACTATCATTTAAAAAAAGACTTGCATTTTTAACTTTTACAGTTAAAAAAAGACTTTTAATAGCATGCTCAAGAACAATTCACTGAATGAAACAAAGAACTTTCACAATCAGGGAAAATTAAAACAGCTAGTAACAATTTATTTAGCATGAAATAAGACCAAGCTCCTAAGGTCATTACAGAACAGTTAACTCTTGAAAAATACCTCTTGAAATTCTTCCCAGATATGATTTCTAGCCTTCATGATTGTGTAAATGGGACATGCATAACAGTGCAAGAGAAAGAATTTTCATTTTAGCCAGAGTATCCACA
This sequence comes from Manacus vitellinus, assembly GCF_001715985.3. NCBI lineage: Eukaryota > Metazoa > Chordata > Aves > Passeriformes > Pipridae > Manacus > Manacus vitellinus. The sequence goes on along the minus strand of NW_021940682.1, from coordinate 23,479,890 downwards.
CACATAAATGTACTAACATTTAGCACCTAGGTATTTAACAAGTAACAGCAGTAGAAAATGCAATTGTAAGGATGAGGTAAAATAATTTTAAATTTTTTTTTTATTTAGGGTACATACTAGTTTACAGATTCTGTTTATCAGGGAAAAAAAAGGAAACATTTTACCTATCCAAAGACCCTCAAAGGAACATCCAAAACAGATGTGGGAAGAAAAAAATAACAACCAGTTTAAACTTTCAAAAAGTTTTCAGCCATTCTAAAATAATCAGTTGGCTGAAGTATGAATAAGTTGAATCTAATTTGTTCTGGATTGCACCTTTCTGGTTTGTTTGTTTTATTTTTAATAAATCACAATGAAGTTGTTTATGTCATAGCAATTTGCAATTAAGCACTTTTAAAAATAGCAAAGGTTGCTATTTTGTATAGGGAAAGTATTTTTGGCTTCAAACCCACAGACTTGTGGAGGGCTGATTTTATGCTTTTAGAATTTCAGGTAATTCTACATGAGTTCATATCCGCTTAATATTAATCAGGTTCAACAACCAGGGTTGGAGGTTAAAAACATTCTTCCACGTTATATTTCAGCTATGGGACAAGAAAAGCCAAATAACACAAAATGGCTTACTTTTTACAGTACACCTCTCGTGGAGCTTCTCATAACAGAGAGACAAAATTTTCCAAACTACTAAGTAGAGTCAACTGATCAAAAAACATAGTCAAGTAATAAATACTGTAAGGACTGGCTCAAAAAGCTTCTACAACATTTTTTTCCCCAACTGACTGGAAGTCACTATATTATACCTGTGCAAATCTCTGAAATATTAATTGAATTTCTTACCTTTTGGGATGCTAGTAATGTTGGTGTCCGCAATACGGATGTAGGAGAGCCTCTTCATCCCCTGAAAAGCTCCATTTTCAATGCCTGAACTCTTGATTGGATTGGTGCCTAGTTCTGCCAACAAAACATGGTCATGAGCTGTGATGCAGTGTAGGTACCTATATTCTTCCAGTCAAAACTAATTTGGAGGTACTATTTATTGGAGTGCTTCTTGGCTTTCTACATGAAATCACTGATTGAACTAAAAACAACATCTATGAAAAATACTGAGTTGCTTTTGTTATATTTTCTCATGATCATACCTAAGACAATCACTTGATTCAGTCCGTTAAAGACAGTTTTCCTCAACTTGGAGATCTCATTCTCATGAGCCCGTATCTCCTGAAGAGACTTCGGCATATTTTCTGGGAGTTCCTTCAGGTTGTTCTTAGACAGGTATAGTCTTTCCAGTTTCTTCAGAGGAGCAAAAGCTAATGGGCTTATTTTGCTGATTTTGTTGTTAACAAGGATCAATGCCTGTGGAGGAATAATGAAGGAGATCTCAGATGATCACAAGGGAAATTACTTTAGGAATGAAGCATTTAAAAATTCGTATTATTTTCTAGAGCCTTTTGGTCAATTTAGTAAGCTGAAGAAAATGCAATGCAGTATTAAAGAAAAGAGATTATAATCTTTTGAAAAAGTGAAAGATAAAAAGTCCTACAGAACAAACGCAAGTGTTGTTTCATTGCTGAGACCATATGCAGCTTCTGTTAGCATCCATAATTTATGCCCACGAATAAGTACAACCTTTCCATTTGAAAGCTGTAATGAACAAGACAGTCACAAAAGGTCCAAATATTATCATTTTTGCTTGGGTTTTTTTCTCATTTTGTTTATTCTGAGGGTATTTTTATGCCTTGCCCATCATCACACAACCATTCTAACCAGTTTCTCCTGAATAAGAAATTCTATGACTCAGTGCAGTGAAGGCACAGCCCAGCTTAATAAAAATATACATAGCATCACCTCTTTCCTCTCAGTCTTATGACTGTGCTTAATAGATTTCTATCTGATAACAGCCTCATTTTTTGCAGAGATATATAAGCTTTTTTTTTTTTGTTAGAGTAACTTTGTATGGAAGGGGAAAAATCTGAGGCATCATACTCCAAGTCCTGCAGTTAGGGATCATGGACCCACTTTGCCTTCCATGTAGGTGCCTGATCCAGTTCTCACCACTGTGATATCTAGACTCCAGGTAACTCCAAGCAAATGAGCTCTCTATACAGCTGAGGGACAAAGGCCTCCATGAAAGTTCTGTTACTTGTAATAGGTGACTCCACATGCCTCTGAAATTTTACATTATTGCTGAGTCTCTTATTGATTAATCAACCATGACACAAAAAGGGAGGAGAAAGTCCCATTACTGTCAGAACATAACACACATAATGGAAAGTATTTGATATGATACATACTTGAATGAAACTTATAATTTCATCTGTTTGCTATCTACATTTGCTATCTTACAGTGCTGCATGTTAGTTGCAGTGAATTAGGTAGAATGGACCATGTAAACATAGATATAATATCTGCTTTTATTTATTACTAGAGAATAGATACAGAGCATCTTTGTTCTCTTCCTCCATTATGCTAATTTCAGATACAGAAGAAAAAAGTTGCTGTGTATACTATAGTTAACATTCAGAGCATTTTAATACACTTTCAATATTTTCAGAATTACAATTTAGTCTGTTTCTTGGAGGAAAATGGAGCATTCAACTCATTCCACAGTCAGTTAATTATTAAAACAGTGGCAAGGCTGTCAGCATCTGTGACAGCACCTCTCTCTCATGTAAACTGAAAGAGAAGTGAGAAGATAGTTTTAAATGGTGCCTGATGTGTAGTTTTCCCCTAATGTACTCCTCTTGCAGATCATCCTGAGCAAAGCAAGCAGTGTGTTCTGTACATGGTTTCATTGAGTACACGTAAAACGGAACATATCTCATTTTAATTTTATATGTTAGCTAGAAATAACACATATGCAAGAGGAGGTAGAAGAGGTCACTCGTAGCTCAGTAGAGTATTTCCCTAACAATAAGCCTCTCCCAAAATAAGTATGTTGGCCAGTGGAAGCCATGGCCCTTACTCTCTTTTATTTGAGACTGAGCTATAAGAACTGACATGAGAACATACAGGGTACTCATCAGGTGTGGTTTCTTGATTCATCACTGCCAGAATTGTGATACAGATGTAGATTCTGCCCACAATGAAATGCAGCTACCTGTGCAGTATTAGGACACGGCAAACATCCCAGTTATTGAAAAGCGGTACAGTTTGAATTATACAGATTAATCTCTTACATTGTTTTTATTGCAATAATTGAATGTTCTACTGCTAATTACATTCTTCTTTATTTTTCTTAATTTCATAATGGATTTCTTTTCTATAGATCTCTAAGTCTACATTTAATGAGTTTGGACTCATCTAATGAGCACTTGAAATTTTTATCCTGCATCTTGCTTGGTACTGCTTCGTAATTTATTTCAGCTAAAAGCTGCATTATCTTTCTTCTTTCTTTTTTCTTTGATTTAACTTTGTTATCTTTTAGATAAAAATCTTTGGGCTGTGATTATCACAACAGATAATCTAGTATGAAATATTTCTTGATGGAAACAGGTGGGTATACATTCAGCTAGGCACTGCAATGTAAATATTCTCTTGAGTAGTTATGTTAAGAGGATGTTATATCTTTTCAGAGCAGAACTGATAGCCTTGACCAAACCCAGAAGTTATCTAGGTACCTAGGATTATTCTGTTCTGCTTTGCCAGTTCTTTCTCTGGAATATGTTAATGGTATCTTGGGGAAACACACAGAACTGTTGTTTTATTCAAACACTCAGAAAGTCTCTCAGAAATGATGGTGTCTATCAAAAGCACATTTAAAAATACTAATTTCTCAGTGGGAACATGTGTATGGTAGTATAAGGTGGGAAGGTATCATAAGTCAAAGTTTTCAACTTTTTTGTACCAGAATATCATTTCCCACTTGGACCCTCCTCTGCAAATCCTTGCTCCCAGTATTTTAAACCTGCATTATTTTTCCACATTGTTGTGCAGCTGCAAAGAAATAAAAATAAACCACACTAGAGTTTACAAGAAAAGTTTTACTATCTCCCAGAGCAACAACAAATGATGAAGACAACACACCAGTATAGCACCTGGCAAGTCATAGCCCTGGATTCCCTTCCCACTTCACAATAACTCTATTATATGCAAGACTTAAAGAACTAAGTTATTAGGCTTGGAGAAATGCTGTTTACTTTCCTCAGAATGTGTCCCGTATGGTTTGCATGCAACAAAAGCTAAACCAAATCAAAATAAAATAAAATTAAAAACTCAGGGGATTTTAGAGGTCAATGAAAACAGGAACTAGGGGAGGAAAAACCTAGGGAAAACATCTGCAGGCAGTGTTCCTGAGCAAAACCAGGTCATGTGGACTAGCTATCCTGAATAAGGACCAGATGGCATGATAGGACATTCTATGCATCCTGTCAAAGAACATAACAAAAATTTTGTACACAGCAAGGAGTAATTGGAGAGGAAAATAAGGGTAAACCTGAAAGTGCTCAAAATGCTGGACCCCTTGGTCACAGACATCAGTTGCAATGCAGCTGGTATGAAATGATTTGGCAGAAATCTGACAGCCTAGAACAGAGAGTCACAAGAAATGACACTTTTATTTGAAAATCTACCTTCTTCCACACTTCTGCTTTTAGTGGAGGAAAAAAATATTTAATTTAAAATAAATGTACTAAAAAAAAAAAGAAGAACATCAACAATTCACAATAAAAAACGCTGAGCATACAAAAGTACAGCTTTCAACATGACCTGGTACGGATGCAAAGATACATAGCCATGGGTAAAAAAAAGAGACAAGAAACAAAGAGAAAATAAAAAAGGCATAAATACATCAAGTATTAATATATCACTTAGCCAGGCTTAGAAGGTTCAGAGCAATTCCCCATGGATAAGAAAAAACTTAACTTCCATCTTCATTTTCCTGAGATAAAGCCTTTTTCCTTTGTCATAACATCGTATGTAAACATTGCGCAGTAAACACTAACATTTTTATAATATTGCACCACGTTAGCATAACCTGCAGTTAAAGTGGTGTTCAGAGAGGAAAAAGATCCAAGCTTTGCTCTGAAGATGACTTTCTTTTTAGTGAAACACCTCTGGTAGTTCTGTAGTCAGGAAAAAAGGAAAAATCACTGTGTGACAGGAATAGATGCTGGCTATGTTGAAGTCAGTGGGAGTCTGGCCGTTTAGCTGCCTCTGACATGATTTCTACCTCAAATATTTATTTCCAAAACAAAAAGGGGGATTCACAATTCAGGAAAATTTTGGAACCCTTATTGGCATGCTTTTGTCAAAACATACCCTGACAAACTGCAGAGGGAGCATGCAGTAGTCATGTAGGAAGTAGCATAGGGTTTTTCTTCTCGAGGTTACTAAAACTTACAATTTTTGACCTGTCTAGGAGTGGAGAGCAGGGGATTTATTTATTTTTTTTTTTGGTGTGTAATTTCATTATATTAGAATCTCAGGAGATTGTTCTGAGAGGTTTTAATCCCCCTTCATCTTAATTTAGAATAGTTTGAAGTGAGAGCCTTGCAGACATCAGAATTAAACTGTACAATTAGCAGCAAACTCTTATCAGCCGTACTATATAGTGAAACACCTGTTTTGCCAGCTGGGGATGGTACTCTTATCTAACCTATCAGTTTTTTAATGATGCATGCATCCTTGAGGGTTTAAACTGAAAACTCAATCCACTTACCCAATGGAATGTCTTTAATTTCCTGGGTTATGTGTTACATTTTTTCCTGGTTTTTATTACAGTTCTGCTAGGAACAGTTATTTCTTAAGAACTTTAAGCCCAGGAGCTAGGCATCTACATAAAAACAATAATAAAATTCATCCCTTTTGTTTGCCTTATGTTTTCAGTTTTTAAGTCATACTCATAACCTGGACATATAGTCAAGGTTTTCTGCCAAATTATTAGGGGCGCATGTACACTTAGGGAAAAAACAAACAACTAAATAACACAAACAAAACCAAACAAAAATAACTCAGAACTTGACATTCTTCTCTAATTGTCCAATCCCAGGATCAAGAGGACAAAACTAAGAAAGACAAGGAAAAAGGGATGACATAGAAGCAATAGGGAAGAGATGAATGAACTGTGAAGAAAGAAGATGACAAGACCCTGAAACAACCTGACAGTACAGAAGCCTGTGCAAAGTAGTTTGATCACATACACAGAAACTTGTTGAATAATCTCACAAAGTCAATGAGCCTGCTGCAGATCTAGTTTGCCTGGCCTTTGAGCTCTCACTGGTAACTCTCGTGCAACATGACTTGCACAGATGATCAGGGAGCAGCTGGCTCTACATTTCCCTTTTCCTTTCAACCCGTCCTTGTCTACTATGACAAGCATTTTTGTAATTAATTAAATTTATCACAATTGACTTGATTACTTTATTGTTGTATTCTATAATTTTTATTTTTTTTTTCATAAACTTGGTATGCTGACTCTTCCCAGAATTTTAAGGGCCTAAAAGATCTTCTGTCCTGTTTTTTTCGTAACATGAGAAGATCTTTACCTGCTGCACAGGAAAAATGTTTTTTGTGCATGTGGTATGTTGCATGCTTGTTTCAGTGGAAAATCTCATCGTGTGTTAAGGATAACGCAAAGGAGAGTCTGAGGAAATGAAAACTCTCTAAGGGAGTACTGTATTTCAGAAAGATTAAATTTTTTTCCCCTCAGAATATTTTTTAGAAACCTACAGCTGCACCAACTGGGAGAGAAAAAAAGTAAACTTTAAATATATATCTGTCAGTCCTGCTAAGAATGTCTGCCATCAATAATAGGAGGAGCTGAGTTCAGAGTAGAACCTGGACAGAGATATCTCTCCTTGTGTTTTTCACAGTATGACAGTAATTAATGATTCTTCATTCTGTGATTTACTGAGTATTGTGTTTACCTAACTTCTCTTTCTGCCTGGGAAAAGGGAACTGAACCTGTAATGACTCATCAGAAGACTGGATTATTCCATTTTTTTTTTATCTGTTAGGAGCTTTTCTATATCCCTGGAAGATGTCCTTAGACTTTTCTTCAGTTAAATAGTTTATTTATTTATTTATTTATTTATTTATTTATCTATTTAAAGAAAAGTTTAAAGTTTGAAAAGTTTAAAGTTTTTTTTGAAGAAAAATATGTCATGAAACTTTTCTAATACAATACATTATTTTTCCACTTGCTATTACTACAAAGAATGTTTCATTTTCTTTGCCCATATGTTTAGTGCTGATAATCCTTTAGTGTGGATATGGCTGCAACCTTAAGTTCCAAGCTTAAGTCTTTGGTCTTTTCCTTCAGTTTAAATAAAACTGGTTTTAGCACTGTTGTATGTACCACCATGGCTTTGCATAGTTCTGCAAGCTTCAATTAAGTAATACTCTATTTGATTTCAGGCCAATAACACATTGATCTTCTTGCACTATACTAACACCGTGTCATTGAAAAATTCCTGTTGGAAAAGCATGCAGTCACTATTCTGTTGTTTGTGCTCTTCTTATAGTGATCTATTACGCAGTAGTTTCTTTTACCTCCTTTTCCAAGTGCCAGGCATTATGCTGGTTTGCTTTGGTTTTGCCACACAGCAGGCAACTCCATGTGTTGTTTGTGTAGACTCCTCCTCTACTCTGCATGAGGGCTTACTCATGTAGTATTTTGGATTCTTTACTGTGTCCATGGGGTCAAAGTACTGAACTTTATCCAGAAATGTCAGCCTGCCTGGAAAATTCCGACAGTTTCATAGAAATAGAAGACTTTTTTCCTGGCTTTTTCCAATAGCGTCTGTTTGATTTTTTGCCACAGGTCTAAGTTATAAGCAAGTTTTTTACATAACATAAGTCAGCTCTCTGAAACCACAAAACTCAGTCCTCCACCCTTAAAAAAGACTCAAGTCCCCTGGTTAAAAAAAATAAAATCTTGTCTGTCAATTTTAAACTGAGTAAAGTCTCACTGAGTTTTTTTAGTAAAACATTAATAATTTAGTCACTTTTTCCTGGATAATTTAAAACTATAAAAATATGAAGCATAACTCTTGACTCTGGTGTTTCCTGGCAGGAATCTATTATTTGCAGGTAAATATTCCCTTAGTTGTATCCTTTTCTAATTGCTTGTCTTATTTCCACAGCTGCAAATTTTAGCTGCTCTTTTATCTACTTCGGAAAATTTCCAAGACAAAGAATATTTTTGTAGGTTCTAATTTCTCTTTCATCTCACTGCTGTGTACCCTACAGAGCAGAAGCAGCAACATTTGTGCTGAAAGAGAATCCTTGGGCAAGTTATAGGTGAATCCTTTCTTTTCTTGTTAATTATTCTGGGGTTTAGTACTAGCTGAATCTTAGGTTCAACCCAACTTGCTCATGAAAATCTCTTCTAAAACTATTACAGTTGTGGTTTGTGATATCTATAGGTATTAGGAAGGTATTTAAAAGGATTATTCAAAAGGAATAAACTGTGTATATTATCCATTTTGGAGTTTAAGGAATTGTTCACTTAAGTGATCCCTTTATGAAAAAGGTTAACTTCACTTTCTGGGTTTAGATTTTGGAACAATAATACCGACAGTTTTTGCAAATCTTCCTGTTTTAGTAGAATACAAGAAGGTTTAATAATATCTAAGAAATATTTGAATTTTTGAACATCACACATCACATCAAGTGTGACATTAACTCAAGCTATGTTTATCAGAAAAAACGATTAAAAAGAATATACATTATAGATAGATAGATAGGTAGATAGATAGATAATCACACACACACTTATCTCCTTAAAACAAAAGTTGCAATGGAGCTCTACCAACAATGTTTTTGAGTTTTATTTCCTAAAAGCAACATTTCCCTTTCACTATCACTCTGAAGAATATTTAAGTTAAAGTTGAGGAATGGGAATTGTTCCCAGCTATTGCACAGGAATATTCCTCCTGAGAGCAAAGATGGTGCCTAGTTACATAAATGTACCACATGACTAAATTATTTTGGGGAGGAGATCATAGAGTCACAGAATCATAGAATCATATAAAGGTTTCGGTTGAAGGGAGATCTTAAGAAAATCATTATTTGTTCTTGAGTAAATTCAGGAAAATTGCAGTTTTGAAGGTTATTTGTCAAAAATTTTGTTAAAGTTGTCACTTTTCTGTATGATTTCCAGTCATCCCCAAGCAAGTACTGGGTACCTTTAGGAGTAAGCCAAACAAATAATGAGGAGTTACCTATTTAATTCATTATTAAATAGTATCTGTTGCAATAAAAGGAAAGAAAGAAAGAAAAAAAAAGCAAAGAAAAAAGAAAAGAAAGAAAAGAAAGAAAAGAAAGAAAGAAAGAAAGAAAGAAAGAAAGGAAGAAAGAAAGAAAGAAAAAAAAAAGAAAGAAAGAAAGAAAGAAAGAAAAAAAAAGAAAGAAAGAAAGAATGAAAGAAAAAAAAAGAAAATCCCTTAGAGTTAGCTTCAATGAGATAAAATAGTTCACAATGGCTTAACTCATGGCAGGATGTGTAACAGACTTGAGCTTAATGCCAAGTAGGCAGGAGTCAAAATCATTGGGAGCATTGATTTTCACCTGTAATACCATGCTCTGACTAATTCAATGCAGTGTCTGAGGAAGGATTGCTAAAAGATTTATTTCACTGATAAGACTTTTGTCGTTTTTAGCACCTTGTAGATAATCTTCACTGAAAACATAGGACTTCTTTCCAAGGTGGAAGAAAACGAAAAAAAATGGAAAGGAATTAAGGTGTCAAATCTGCTCAGTAGCTAAGGAAAGAAATTGAAAATAATCTGGGAAAAAGTCATCTCATTCTCAAACCTAGCCTAATAAAATGTGATGTAGAAGTGTTTTGTTGACTTTAGGGGTTATCTATGTAACTAGATCAAGTATAGACACCCATGCTAAAATTAGATGACATGAATGTCATCATGATTGAGTCATGCAGATCCCTTCTCTATGGACAGACTGGCACTGTGCCTATTCCTAGAAATTTTTAAAAAATTATCTTCTTGATGTTGAATTGAAACAAAAATTTAAGAGGAACGTTGGAAGAAATTAAGAAGGTAAATGTAGGATTTTTTTTCCCAAGTATGAGTGGCTGAATGCAGATTCTGGTTGGAAACATTGCTTATTTGGTTGATGGTATTGGCACCAGTAATGGATAAAAAGTGGGAATTAGCTTCCTGTTTGTGAAAGAATAGCATAGCATAGCATGGCATAGAATAGAATAGACTAGACTAGAATAGAATAGAATAAAAAGAGGCTGTGAAGAGCCAGGAAAGCAAAGCCAAATAATTTATTGTTTATAATAATAAATGATCAAATAGAGTAATGCACAGAATAAACAGTTGTTGAAATTCTGGAAAAATAATATTTTCAGACATATTCCTGAGTTAGGGTATTACTTTCAGAGACAGAGAAGTAATAGCCATTTTCTGATCTGTAAAGAAAAATATTTCAACAAAACTGAAGCAAGAGTATGAGGTATAAATTGTAAGATGTTGATAAAAACTACAGACAGGGAGGAGGACCTCAGACAGAGCAAAAGAAATTTAGAAAGAGAGGAAGGTAGTTGTCTGATGGAAACTTGGAAAAGAGGTGAACCAGAAAAAATTAAGCAGTCACAGAACCCAGGAAGGAAAATATTTCAGCAAAGGGCAAATCAGACAGCAGTGATGGAAGAGACTGGCAGGTAAAGGAGGATGAGGATGGAGCTTTGCTATGAGAATGCTGTTGCAAATAAACTATTTTATTGCAGTGATTTGGAAAAATTCTTGAGCTAAAATTAGTACAGAAAATCTGCTGACAAACACGGCACATACAAATCTCTGTGAGCTCAAAGGTGGGAGGGGAAGGAACAGAGTAATAAGTGAGGGAGGTGGCAGGGTTGAGATTGAAATAACCAAGTCACTGTCCCAAAGAGACTGAAAACACAAATAAATAGGTGAGAGAAATTATGATGGAGATCAGGAGACTGAATGGACACAAGATAGGTATGATGAGCTGAAGAAAGATGAAAAACTTCTGTTGTATGAAAAGAGAATTTGCAGGAGAGGAATGGGAAAGCAACTAAAAAGGCTGGGCTGGTGGAGGAAGATCACAGAGTATTTCATCAGTTGTCCTTAAAAATCACAGTACCAGGCCAAAACCACATTTTCTCCCCATTTTTGTTGACAAATGCCAGTTCATTTATAGACTTACATGAAGATTCTTCAGGTTCTTGAAATCTCCTTCTCTAATTTCAGTGATTTTGTTGTTCTGTAAGTCCAGCAGAGTTGTGTCTGGAGGAAGGTCTTTTGGCACTTTTTCCAGACCTAACAACAGTGAAAAGAACAGACAACTGACTTTGAAAGAAACTTTAAATAAGGGACAGTATTTGTAGCATTTTCCTTTCAGTAAACACCATTTCTAGAACTCATTTCCTGGAGAAGTTTATGAAGACTTATCTGAAAGTGTTTCTGTCTCCAGCCAGTCAAAGAGAGTTTTATTTTGCTAAGTTAACCAAAATTTATTTATTCACATTTCCGTTATGCCTTTTCTGAGAATATATCTGAATTTTAGCTTGAAGAAAAAGATTTAGTTTGGGAAAATTATTTTTAACTCATTTAATTCCACTGAATTATGTAAATAAAAACTGCTTTTGGAAACAGATATGGTATTTAACAATTTCATTGTGCATTTTTGTGGACAAAGAATGTTTCCTGCTATTTAAGAGGTACTAGGCTTTTTGAAAGAGGTACAATAGTTAATTGTAATCATTTCCAGAAAAAATACTATTTGTTTGACAGTGAGTAAATTGTAGTACAGTCCACCTTAAAAAAAACCACAATCTACCTCCTCCCTTTTCTTTGAACTGAAACTATGTCCAAGTTTTCTGGAGAACAAATCGTTTGGTTTCACTACAACTGCCAAAAGAACATCAGACAGTTTGAATTAAAGACTCTCTTTGGGACTATTTTCTGAATAGCTGATATGTAAGTCTGATGAAGTCATGGAAATGAAATTATTTAGTGTTAAATAACACTTGCTTTACCCAGCTTTCCTTTCATACTGTGACTTGGAATAAAGTAAATTTTTTATATTCATTCTGATTTACCACAAAATTAAAATGTTCTTTCCTAACTAGCCTTTTCTTTATATAACAGAATACGAAATGATAAATGAATACTTGGTAGGAAAAATTTATAGACACTAATAAAGTCTCTATATGGGCATCTGGCCTTCTCTGGGTAAAACAGTCTTTCTGCAAGTAAAGGTTTTAACTAGTGTTCTTGAAGCTGTATTTGAACTCTTCTGGGAAAGATCTCTCTGCAAGTATTGCCAGTATCTACCCAGTATGATGGTGGACTGCATGATATTCTTCTCAGATGAAAGATCTATGCCTATATATATTATCTTTTTAAACCAGTATATTTTAATCTCAAACATGGAATTGCAAACACAGGGAGATATGCTTCCCACAGACAAAATATATTTTGCCCACAATGACTGTGCAGACTCCATCCATGGGCATACTCTAAAGTTGTCTAGACACAGCCCTAAGTAACCCCCCTAAGCAGGGGGTGAACTAGATGATCTCAAGAGTTGACATCTAAACTCAGAGATTCTGACATTTTGTGATACTTCACATTCACCAAAAATGTGTTTTGACACATAGAATGTAGGTTTCTCTGTCAAAGTCCGGTGTTAAGCAAAACAACTTCTCTTTCAATCCTTTTTTAGAATATATCTGTATGTATGGTTGGCTCTTATTTGGAAGGATTAAGGCAAACCATGAAAAGAAGGAAATGTTTGGTACTGTATTCAATTTTTTCAATTTACATAAGGAGCACTTTTCTGTATAGTTACTACTATAAAACTCTACCATAAACTGTAGAGAGGCACAATGATGTGTACTGAAGCTTTTTACTACAATTAATGATGTGCTAAGAATTCATTATAGATTTGGCCATATTCTTAAAAATATCTGCATGCAGATGAGGCCTCCAATTTGTCTTTTGGCACCTTGTTGGAATCTTCCAAAGTGCTGAACATGTCAGAGATCCCATTGTGTCGGCTAATGCTGTTTTTTGCTTAGCAAATTATGGAAAAAATGATGCTTTTTTAGTTGTCTATATATGGATGCAGGAGACTTAAACTTTTGAAAAGTGTTTCTTTCTTTTAATCTTACTTTTGAGTTGATAATATTAATCTGTACAGAACATATTCCATTGCCCATTATGAACCACTACAAAAGTTTGGTGTCTGAATTTAAAAAAACATCATCCCAAACACCCTTCAAATTTATTTTCCCACCCATAAGTTCTCTAACATTAGATAAAAACATTAAAATATTTGGATCAGATTTTTATTAAAATTCAGTGCAATATAAATTAACCTATCTGAGCTTTAATCACACCAGAATTCAAGAGTTTTTAAAAGAAAAATCATTCAGCCTTGGATGAATTAGTAAAAGCTTCATAAACTGACAAGAGCCAAAACTCACATCTCATCCTGTTTACTTTACTGATATTTAGTGCATAAATATTTGATCCGGATTAACATTCTTCATATTACTAAAATAACCTTTCCTCATTCAGGCATGGACTTCATTTTCACTGCAGCAGTTGCAAAACCCTCATTACCTTCAGAATTTTAGTACTAGAGTTCCAAATATATAAAAATGTGATACTGTGTAATTTGTATGTTGGTTGTCTTTGGACAGTTTCTGTCTTCAGTGAACAGGAATGATGTCAGCAACTAAAAATTCTTACCAAAAAAGCACTACTTTTTCAAGACCATAATGCTGTTATAAGTTCTTACAGTCTAGCAACTCATAGCATTTTTCACATATAAACACAAAAGTCTAAGGGTTTAATTATTTGTATTCAAAGTAATGTTAGTATATTCTGGCTGTCAGCACATTTATATCAGTAGACTGATATCTCTAAGTGTTTATGGCAGACAGTGGGGCACAAGAACTCTACAGCTGTACTTTATGTAATGCTCTTGGAACATATTTTGTAAGAACACTTGGAGAACATTTGGATTGCCACTGAAGGGATAATTTGCCAGAGACTAAACTTCAAACTAAACTTTACTTTTCAGCTTCACATGTCAGCTCCTAAAAACTTGTGTTATCCACGAATACTAGAATCAATAATTTCTGAAAGCAACAAAGTTGGACTTTAAATGTTTCAGATTATAAAGATAAGACAAATTTAATAATCAGGTATCCATTAGAGAAAATTATTTATAACATTTTCCTATCTTGTACTAGAAACTAGACAGATATACAATACAATAATTGCCTCTGCCTGTAGAGTATATTTGCCACCACTTGAAGTGTTAAAGTTATTTTATTACCTACCTCATGTCTAACTCTGTTATGAATTTCCTAAATCTGTTTTTTAAAATATTTTCAAAATCAGCTATAGACATTATATTTGATTTTTCTTTTCATGACTTATGCGAGTTTTGAAGAGCAAAGCCTAGAGGAGTATCTGATGCACATCAGCTGCTGGAGAGACCTTGCGTTATCAGTAAGCAATTTAGTACATCCTCCAGCTTCAGCTACATCAATAGGAGTTCTCCAACAGAAGAAGAGCTTATAAATGGGTGAATCTGGACACAGCCTTGCAAAATCAGCATCTAAATAATTCAGAACTAAACCGCATTTGAGGTGTGGACTGGACCAAAGCTACATTAGCTTGTGCTTCACCTTGCAGGGCCAATTCTTTATATGATGTACCTCTGGACAGAGAATGTATTGGAGGAGCATTGATGTAGTACAAGCTAACCCCTGTGCTGAAGAGTCCCTCCTTAGAGAACAATCCCTCAAACTTTTCTGGTCAGGACAGATCAACAGACAGTCAAGTCAGATGAATGAGGGAACCTGATCTGACATGACAGTGTGACAGAATTTAAATCGAATGGAGAAAATTGTAATCCTACTAGAAGCTCAAAAGACTTCTGTCTCTTGGCTTAGAATTATTATTTCCCAAAAGGATTTTTTAAATCTTCTGTCTGGGAGACAGAAATTTGGAGGGAACTGTGGGCTGTTGTTACTACTCATTTCCAAGAAATTCAAGTGATGCCTGTGTACTTCTGAAGCCATGTTGTACAGTACAACCACATGTCCACCTACAAATGCCTTCCAGTGAAATTTATGTAATACCAGCTAAATGGGGAACTGGTGTTGGAAAATGTCAGTTGAGCCACATCTCAAATTTTTAAGAACAGTATACACTGATATTCCAGCTCTTGGCTATGTTCTTTTCATACATTATAGCTTGTTTCTTAAAAAGCCATATGAAAATCTCTCATAGCAATCTGAGTTTTTATGTTAATAATCAGTGTTACATAGTTTGGTATTCAGTTACCTTGAAATATTTCAGGCCTCTGGCTCCTAAGATTAACTTATAACTGATTAAAAATTTAGATTCTATTGCCTTTCCCACTTACATTAAATTGAAAATACATATGTCTTTTTTATTTTGGTGGAATAAAACTAAGTCAGTTAGAATTTAAGTTGGTAAATAAATTTTTAAAAAATCTATTCACAAATAAGTAGAAAAGGTATAGCTCCACCCTTCCAACATCCTTGTTTACATTGAGTTTAAGAGCTTAAATATTCTGGAAATAGAAAAGACTTCATTAACCAGTTTATGTATCTTAGTCAAAATACAATTTTAATTTGCACTAAAATATTTCTTTGGGACAAATCATGACTTCCTTATAGAAGCTGAACAGCCATCAGTTTCTGTAGCACAGGTCAAAACTGTATTATCTTACATGGATTTTTAGAAATAGCAATTTCCTACTGTTTTACTTTATCAACCTGTAGCAAACAACTATTCCCACCAGTGTACATGTATATGTCTAAAAATGCATGCACATTAAAACACATAAAGAACAGAATATGCCATAGAACTACAAAATGGAAGAAACAAGGTGTGTAAGTAAGCTTGGATATTTCCTTCTGTTAGGATAAGCTGAACTTTTATTATCCCTGGCAGAAATGTTCCTAACTTTTCTTACACTTAGTCACTACACCACAGATTTTTGAAATAACAAACACAATCAAAATATATTCAATAAACTCCAGTATAGGTGGATAATTTCTTTTATGCAGGCAAGGCTCATACAGAGTCACTTTTGTTGAGGAGAGGTTACAAGGCTCAGAAATCCCTCCTTAGTGGAAGATGGAGAAGGTAACTTTGCAGAAATCAGCCTTGTCTCTGTGGGATTGCATCCTTTTGGAGTGTAGCTTTTTCTTATAATTTCTTAAGCAAATTGCAGTGTCTGGCTCTTTAGTTGTGATTGCTTCACCTCCTGGAGAGGACAGAAGACTGATGGGTCTGGAGATTTTTATGAGACCAGAAATTAGGCAGAGAAGAGCCAAGACTGGTATAATTCATCCGTTATCTGGTCCCTGAGAGAGAATCAATCAGTGTCTAACCATCTCCTGTGTAGCACTGCACCAGCCCAACTAGCACACGCTGCTGTTTAACTGGACAAACAGGTATAGGAGATGTAGAAAGGATCTGGAACAGTGTGAGGACTAAGGGAGGTTATGGGGTTTGCTATACATAACAGGTTTTATTACTTCAGCAGCTGAGGGAGTAACCTGCTTAGCTACAGGAGCTGCGATCAAATGGCTGTGGAATTGTTTAACCCATAAAGGAGAAGGATGTATTTTGAACTCTCCTCTCTATGAAGAGGTTTCAGTCCACGGCTCCAGTTGCTCAGCAGTGAGAGCCACAAGCTAGTCTGCATCTGGCATGGAGCCACATTTCTGCTGAAGCCATACGACTATGCAGAAAAGGAATGCAAGATTTATAGGGCCATGAGGGAGACTAAGCAAATGGAAGTCTGAGCCTGTATTCCAGAGATGAGGACAGTTTCCTGAGAATTTCATCCTTGTCACAATGAGACCACCACAACAAAATAACAAATATGTGAACAGTGCCAATTATGCAACAGGGTTTGTGGCTTGATTTTTGTGTGTGTTTGGGGTATTTTGGGAGATTTTTCCTCCATCTATCCATTTACAAGCAGCAGAGATGGGGCTTATTCCTCTGAATAACCTTTCACTTCCCCATCTGGAGAGGAGGGGCCAAAAGGTAGAGAGAAATTTGAATGCTGTAGCTCAGATATATGTGTTACTACATAGCAACGCTTATGATTATTTTGACAGAGGCCATAAAATGGGGCTCTTCTAAAGACTCCCTCAGTTTCCACAAGCAGCTGTTGCCAGCTGAGGAATTTGGACTGAACTACATGTATTTCCCATCTGTGATCATCAGCGGCTACACTCCCAGTGGAGGCAGCCTCTCCAGCAGCTGCCTGAGCTGCCTTGTGCATGCTCCAAGCCCAGCTCTCCTGCATCCCACTGACAGGCAGCAATCCTCCCAGGGGTGAATGACCTTAGCAATGCCTGAGTGGACTCTGGGGCAAATGAGGCGAATGGCAAGTTTACAGGGTCAAGAATCTTAGTCACAGAAAAATAACAAGATCCAAGGACTGCTTTCTGGAAGGATGGCAAGGAACTGCTTTGAATGCTTTGACTTAGAAAAGTTTGCTGACACTTTCCCAGGCTATGTGTTACACCATTTACTGGAAATTTGTTCTCTATTGTGTGGAATTTGCAAATAGGAATAATTTCATTATTTGCATCCTACCATCCATAAAATAAGAAATCATTGTCTTTTTCTACAGAGGAGTATCCATAGTCTCCTTCTCTGTCTCACTTTCAAATTAAAAGTTTGTTCTCCACCTTCTCCTGTGTTGCTATGAAATCAGTAGGAATATTTTTTCTAGGAGATGTAAAAATCCATTACTGAATGCATAAGACTTCTAAAATACATCTTAAAGGTGATTTACTATCACTTTTTTCCTGTTCAGAAGTCTTTAAGACTCATATTCCATTAAGATCCATTTTGTACTTATTTTTATTACAGACTAATATTTTTGTATATGTCTGACCCTTTCCATGGGAAAGAACAAGAAAACAAACTTCATTCCCTGCTGAGGTAGCCTCTCACAATGGTAGACCTACTGACCTCTTACTATGCCGGGTTTTTTTTCCCAAACATTACAACATTGCTTCCCAGAATAGACTGAGGAACACAAAAAAATAGAAACATATTCACACATTACAATCAAATGCATTATTCTGCATTATGATAGTACTAATAATTATAAATGGTCTAGTAAATGTTTTAGAATGAATGTATTGCTTTAATTGCTCTTTTCCGTTTCAACCCACTCTGTGTAGTGAACACATATTTCAAAGTATAACAGATATTACATGCCACAGATGTTATGAATTATTTTTCAGTCCTAGTTACATTTTTGGTACAGATAGATTTAGCATCCTGGCTCCAAAAGTAACACTAAGAGTAATGATACATTCTTAAAGCTAAAATTCAAGCAACTTCTACTTCTGTGTTCTTTCTAACTGACTTTTAATTTCAATTATCTCAGAGGGATATGCCTCCTTAAGAATCACTGGAGCATTTTATAAAGACAGAAAAATAATCTGAAATAATATTGAGACTTCAGGGATTAAGACATTAGGTAAAATTAAAATAAAATATCATGAGTTCTCTGAACTCCTAGAATAATCAGCTTTACATTTCCTATTGTCATGGTTACAGACATAAAACATCCCATCAGACAGCAGCAACTGACCTGTGTGATTCATGCAATCTGCCAACACCATGTGCATAATGGTTTTACTCAAAGTAACTAATTTACAACATAGATGTACTTACTATCTGCAACTACTGATGCATGAGGTGAAACATTTATTTTTTACAAGTGTTTTACAGTTGTCATAAGAAAGTTTCAGTGACTCAGAATAGTAAGCATTATCTAAAAAATTATATTTTGAATGACCCTTTGCAGTAATATAATTTCATGTTTACCTGTTTTGCAGTTTAAATAAGCAACAGGCAGCAGATGACAATTTGAGGATAGCTTCCTCAGTCTTTACTTTGGGACTTACCAGAATTACTATAAAGTGTCATTTGGGGGAGATCTTCTCTGGTTTCAAGTAAACTTTCCCCTTCCTGTTCTGACCACATGGTCATTACACAGCCCTAGTTTTATTATAACCTGAGGGCAGAGATATGTTCATGGTTATTTCAGGTACTTCTAAACATAACATGGCCATTTTTCATAAATGTTGTAGGATTGTTGTCAACTTACTCTCATGCAAGCAAACAAAAGAGCTGCTGTGATCGTGTTGGGACATAGTGAATAACATTTAAATAAATTTGGGAAGGCAATTTCCTGACTGAACCACGAAGTCTGCAAACTTGCTAGTTCCCTCTTTCTACCACGTGATGTTGTATGTATCCTTTTAGTTCTTAGAAATTTTTCCTTTGTATCTCCTTTTATTTTCTTAACCATTTAGTGATAGATCTTCACCAGGTCAACTACAGCTGTATCAGTCATCCCCAGCCCACAGAACATAAACTTTCTGCCACAGAGTGAAAGAATAAAAAAGAGAATGTACATTTTGCCCCTCAACCCTAAAAAACAGTAAGATTTTAATTCAATTCTTTACCTTTGCTCCTATATCTCTGATGTAGAGATACTCAGCAATGAGTTTGATTATTGCACTGCTGCAAGCATTCTTCTATGTCACCCTCAAATAAGAATTCATCGAGAACCTTTTTATTTTCTGAGGCCCACTCTGGAGCAGTAGAAGGGAAAACATGTACTCCAGCATAGAAACTGAAATTTTCCTAGGCTTTCACATTTTAGGTAGTAGAGGAGGTGCAAGCAGAAACTGGTTCTGGGATGCACTATTGCACATTTCAATTGTGTTAATGTTGTATTACAGGACCAGACTGTTGCCCCATTTACACTTGCAAATGTTTTAAAAGCTGTAGCATTTCTATAAATAATCTGTCCCTTTGGGGTTTTTGCCATTAAATCCCTAAGGCTGCCATGAAATCAGGTGGGCAGAAATGTTTCTTGTTTTCACTGCTTTTTAAAGGTATATTTATTGCATTCCTTTTCTCATTTAAATTAAAACTGCAACCATCCTTTTTTCAACAGATTTTTGTAGCAACTAAAACCACTTCAAATAGATCCCAGAAAACAAGCACAAAGATAGTATGGGATGCTCTCCTGGGTGCCCTCTCACTTGAGCATGCATGCAGAGAGCACAAAATTTTGTAAATACTGTTTTTCACCATTTTTATTCCCATTGACTACATAAGAGGTTTGCAGTAGAGTTGCCCATATAGCAAATGTAACCGCACTAAAATCAGGTTCATTTGCCCAGAACTGTTTGAGTCTCATAATTGATGCCATAAGTTGAAAACTATGACCCAAACTCCCCCTCCCTCAAAAAAAAAAAACCATGCAGGCATGCTCCTTGTCTTAAAGCCCCTGTGTGCCTGTGTTCACTGTTTTCCCTCTTTCCTTGTAGAGAAGCCGAAAAGCAAGTTCTGCTCTTCTGTTCAGACTGGAGAAGAGGAAACTAAGGAGAGACCTCATCACAGTCTGCAACATCCTCGTGAGGGGAAGAGAAGGGGCAAGCATTGATCTCTTCTCTGTGGTGACCAGTGACAGAACTCGAGGGAATGTCCTGAAGTTGTGTCAGGGAAGGTTTAGGTTGGATATTAGAAAAAGATTCTTCATCCAGAGTGTGGTTGGGCACTGGAACAGGCTCCCCAGGGAAGTGGTCACAGCATGAAGCCTGATGGTGTTCAAGTGTTTGACAGCATTCATAAGCTCATGGTGTTATTCTTGGGGTTGTCATGTGCAGGTCCAGGAGTTGGACTTTGATGATCCTGATGGGTCCCTTTCAGCTCAGAATATTCTATGGTTCTGTGATGCTCCATCTATCTTCTTTTCTTTTACAGTATAAATACAGTCTATACTATAAATATAGTATAGACAATAATGTTCTGTGTGAATATATTAAATAAAATACAGCTGAAGAGACCTAGCCTTCTGCAATTGCCAATTTTTTTTTGTCAGGCATGTAAAGCAGGAAGAATAAGTTTTAAAAAATGGCAATGTATTTTGAAGAATATATTCTTTGATTTGAACCTTAGGAAATTATAAAAGTATATTCAGAAAAATATTTTTTTTTTTGTAATCCGATTTTGGACCAGTTCCTTTTAATCCTATGACAGATCCAGAACATGTGTAAAGCAAGATATAGACCAGTGAGTCCAAAGTCGATAAGGAGGGGACCCACTCAAATCTGGGTTTGAGACGAACGTTTTGAAAATATTCTTAAAACCAGAATATTTTCAAAATACCATGGTAACTGGACCTTGTGAACAGAGTTTTCCTGAGGAGCTGGAGGCTGATACCAGAAGTTTCTTGCTGTTATCATTGTTGGCTTCACATAGGACCTAAATTCCTAGATTTCCTCCCTGTTGGTAATGAGTTCTCTGTGAAGTTTGCGAAGGAGCTTTTGGGCTTTTTAGCTCTTTCTAAGACTTGGCTGGGAAGATTCCACAGTTGAATAGCACAGGTTTTTGTTGTGAAAACACAGATATTTTTCAATAGTTGTATGTCTTACCAAGTAATATACCCCTCAAAGGCGTTAAGACCATAATACATATACTAGTCCACCGTATAAGTCACACCTACTAGTCCATAACACTAGTTGGTGTGAGGAGTGATTATTTAGCATGTTTTAAGCATTGTAGTCACCTCCTATGTCTTATAACTGACTCATATTTTACTAGTTATCTATTAGCTATTTATTTGTACACTTGGAGATTTTAGAAATTAATGTTTGTCACAGAGCAAGACAGAAAACCATCACTTCTTGTATCATTTGGACTTAGCAGCCCTTATTTCCATTCCTGCCACTAGGTTTACTTGAATGGTATTTCCTAGTCTGAAGCAAGCAAACAAATCTAAAAAAAATACAAGAAAAAAAGAAGAAAATATACAGAGTATGTCACTGATACCTTGGAGTAAGCAGTCAATAAGGAAGGGATATATTTAGAGTAGATTAATTTTCATCTAGAATCCTATTTATCATCTGGACCTGGAACATCAGTAATTCAGGTGGGAATGCAAAAAGGCCTGTCTTTTACTGTTACACTGGCTAAGGGAAATGGTTTTTTGTTAATATAAAGCAGATTACATACAGGTCTATTTTTTTTCTTGGTAATTTTTCAAGAGTGTTTTCCAATTATTGGGTTCTTGATTTAATAATTTTCCAGAATGTACTGAATACAGGGCTTTAATCATGCTTTTTTAACTTCCAGGGCATCACCAAAATTGTATTGAAGCAGAATATATAAAAAAATTTTAATAAGCCATGGAAAATTTATCACAAAACAATGCTGGCAACATGAGTTTATTTTTCCATGCCTCAATTTTATCACACATAACTTTGTTAATCTGAAAGTAAGTTGCATAGCCTTGAGCGGTCTTTGCTCTGTTTTGGCAGTTTGATTCTCCAAGAGTGATGTATCCTTTCTGTCACTGACATCCGCCTTAGACAGGGTGAACTACTGCATGGGCAGCTGCCTAACTCACTCCACAGCTGTAAAAGGAACTCAGATGACTCTTTGACTCCTAACATCACCTGAGATAGCTCCTATATTGAAGATAATACCTGTAATATTTCATATAGATCCTCCAGCCTGACCGCCAATATGTTAAGAGCATTGAAATTCACTCAGTCAGCATGTGGAAAGCCCAATGAATTGTGCTTGATGATGGCCTAAGTTATGGTCAGCTAAAGAATGTTGTCCAAAAAGGCATTTAGTCTTCAGTTTTAAGGCCAGAGTATCACGATGTAGAGGCTATTCTCAGTGTAAGTGACAGTATAGGTTCACAGATTTCCTGGTTCCATTTTTAATGATAATAATTTTGTTAAATGAACTAGTTTAATGAAGCCAGGGAATCATGAGATTCTCAGCTTCTAATAAACATAAAAGGAGTAAGTCTCTAATCCTTATTGTTAGAAGAAAAAAAAATGCATAAAATATGAAAGAACTTGTCCTAAAGGCTCATCAATTGCAATGTAAATTAACTAATTTTTTTTTCTTTGGAAATTACATTTTTTAATGTCTGACCATTTAAGAATCCATTCTTTCTCTTATTGCATGTTTAGAAACACAGAAGATTTTGAGCCAAACATTTAGTTTTAAAGATTCTGTTTTTGAAAGGCTGGTTAGCTTTCAAAGAGTGGCAGGGATTCTAAAGGTATGTACAGAATGAAAAGTAAGTCTATCTGTTTTGTTGAACTCATAAAATGAGTGAGACTGATCACCACAGAATCACTGAAGTTATTCCCACCCAGTGCTCATGAGAAAAAGCGCGAACTTGATCTCTGGACTCTGGATCCAATAGTTCTCCTGTGGTTTACTCACATAACCTTGTGTCAGATAGTTGTTTTTTCCTTATGAAGCAAGAGTTTACAAACAGTAAATGCCCCTTTGAGCACAAAAAGAAAGAGGCTGAGGAAGAGGAGCCCTCTCCAAATGTTGCCCACACTAGGGTCCTCCAGAGGCATCTCTCTGACATGCCCTCTGCACCCATGGGCTCATGGCTGCAAAGAGCCCTCCCATGCCAGAGAGAGAATAGAAGAAAGCATCTTGATTCAAATTTCAACTTTTCTTTGTGGGACTTTATTTAGTAAGGTCTTAATATGTCCCTGGGAGGAGTCTTATTGCGGCCTGCAGTTTTTCTTCAATTAGTGCTCATGGGACTAGACGATTTGATAATTTAGTGGAAGGGAGGTAGCTAATTTAGTTGGGTCGGAAGTGCCCAGAGCTGAAGGGAGAGTCAGGCCAAGAGCAGTGGTTAATAGAGGGGTGGAACTGTCACTGCTGCTTTCATGGCTCCTGCATGTAAATTGCCCTCCTGATGGCTGCACCTCAAGCACCCTTCATCTCACAGCTCGGGAGCATGCTAGGTCATGTCCACAGCTTACAGCAAAAGTTTGATCTCTCAGGGCCAGCAACTGGCTTTCCTCAAGTCAGTAGGTAAATATGATTTTGTCTGGGTCTGAGTCACACAGAAGTGGATTCAAGGCCAGAAGAGAGAAGAGCGGAAGGCAGGTTTGCCTGTGAGCTGGCAGCACACACAGCTGTCCTGTCCCTGTTGCAGGGTGGCCATCAGACCTGTGTTCTCATGAGCCTCTCACTTGGGCCACGACCCAGCAGGGGCTGTGGTAGCCATGTGCTACAAGGATGGGTGAAACCTAATGCCAAGGTTGACATTGAATGATTATTACTTCCTTGAGCTCTGCCAGGAAAACATTATTTATTTATTTTTCAGGGCTGCATATTTTGAGCCCAGGGAGATCTCTTTTCCTTCGTGTCCAAAGGCTGGACATTATCAGCCTAGTTGCTTCAAAAGCACATTTTTTTCATTGGACATTATACAGCATGTGGGTTTAAACCAAGCTCAAAATGTAACTCTTTCTTTTCACTCCACTTGAAATTATCTGGGAAACACAGACCTGGGGCCCTAATTGTGGTGTTTCTGAGTCTCTTGGTCAATATGGGACTCTATTAACCCAAAGTATCTGTATGCAGTGAACTGTAGTGCAACCCTTTGTAAATCACATGTGTGTGAAGGAGAACTGAACAACCATGGGAGCAAGTACAGCAGCAAAGGGTCTCTGTGTGAATATTTCTACTTTTTTACCAAGTGAAAGCTCCTTACATTCTGCAGAATTGAAGCAGACTAGGAACAAGTTCCCAAAATAACTCAAATTCCATCAGCATTACCAAGTGTAACAATAATAAAACCTAAGACTTTCATGACGTGTGGGGTAATCTCCTCCCCATTACCCACTCCATGTTTGCTACTCTCTGGCATATAAATGGTAAAAAAAGAAAATATCTTTCAACAGGGACAGTACTGTGAAACTTTATGAATGCATGGCTAGGTTAGCCTGCACTCATTTGTGCAACTTGGCTTGCGTTGTTCACTGGGTCTTTGCCAAACATATCTGTTGCGTAATTATGTGGCTTGCTTTAATAAAGTCACAGAAGTTTCTAGGGGTGTAACCAAAGTTTCCCCCTCCTTCCTGTAATTATACAACACCCACCACAATAAGATACAGCTCCTAATTGGAAGATTTGTGCCATGATTTACAGTAATCATCAAAGCCAATGCTACAACATAGGAAAATAGAAACACCCAACTATACATTTAAAGAACTGAGGGAAGACTTAAAAAAAAAACCCAAACAGCCTCTTTAAAATCATGAGAAGTTATTTGTCTGTCCATTGAATAAATTCTCTAATTTCCTTGTGAGTAAAACCAACTTTAATTGATTTTCTGCACTGCGCACTGACTCAGTCTGAATAATACTGGTTTAAAACAAATTCAGCCTCACTGAAGTCAGTTTCATTACTTGAGACTTCTGCATGGAAAAGTCAAATACAGTGATGGCAGACAAGGCTTCACATCCTGCTTCTCTGACTGTGTAGACAAGCCCTTGTACATGAGGCAGTAAGGGGAGTTTGTGAAAAAGGTTCTCATGGTTTCGGCTTGTATAGTGTCTAATAAAGATATTTAATAAAGAACTCCAAAATGTGTTCATTGTTTTGGAGTGCTTCCAAGCTCTTTCCTCCAAAGAGCTGGTTGCAGGATGTATGATTCAGTTAGTTATTCCACGCTCATGTATTCCAATGGAAATAGGATGATTTCTATACTGAGGTACTAGACAGAATGATTAAGGGTACTGGAGCTTGGACCATGCAATTTAGAACCTTTTAAAATGTTTCCATCCCCACATCTGACCTCACTGAATTTATTTCAGATGTATTTGAAGAAACAATTTTGAAAAGTTATTTTCTCTGCAAAAGAAATCTGTGGTCTTTCAAAGAACAAATAAAATTTATATATAAAAAATTCATATTAAAAAAATCAACATGATCACAACAAATGTCTATCTTCTCAGGGGTTTATGGCCTACTTTGTATGGTAAATTCTAGTTAACTGTAGCTGTAACATATTTCTTTGAAAACAAAACCAGTTACAGGGTGGCAGTGCATAGCAGACTCACCATCTCAGCAGCAAACTCAGTGACTAGAAAGTAAGTGTATAACCTGTGAAGATACTCCTTGGCTTACCTAGGTCAGAGCATTGCACCACACGAAGATGGCACTGGCAACGGAAGGGGCACACTGGTCCAAATCCAGACATGACGGGATCATCCGTTGGAGGCATGTCAGCTGACCCTTCATCTTCCAGCATAAAGTCAAAGAGGCCCTGCTGGTGGAATGGCTTGGCCAAGCATGCTGGCAGTAGTAGGACGAAGAGGAGAGCCAGCCTCTTCATGGCTTAGTTCATCGACTCCCAGCAGAACCTAGGATTCAAAGCAGCAGATTAACAACAAAAGTAGCAGTTTCCCATAGCTGCAGAGTTCCTGCTGAAGGAGGTCCAGTGCATCCACCAATTGCATAACTGTTCCTTTCAATAAAAGAAACCTGAATTGTGAAAACAGGACAGTTATGTGATAGGACTCTGGTAACTTCTTGTCAATAGCCTTTTTTGGGTTTTTTTACAGAGCATTTTGAAGGCAACTGTAAACACATCTGTTTGCATATTTAGAGCAATATTTATTAAGAACAGGCAGCACTGTCAACTTTGTTATGCAAAACAGTCAAAGCAATAAGCCACATTTTCCATGTGCCTGTTTTCAGCCAACGTAACAGTCTATTTGATTTCATTAGCATTTATTTCATAGCAATGGGTTTGTCCCCTGGGGACAATCCTGAGGTTCCCAAACTCACTGTAATTCAGTATTTCATGTCTTGAGAAATATTTTTTTTAAGTGCCAGTTTGGTGTGTGTTTTAAATTATAGCCTAGTAAAACTGACTGAGAAAGTGTAGGATCTAGTGATGGGGTGGAGGGAGAGGGGAAGATCTTTAGCTGTTTAAATGCACTATAGTTCTTTCCCAGTTTAAACAGCATAATAAATGTAATACAATGTTGGATTATATCAAATATCCTTGGCTTTCTTTCCAAATTTTTTTACATGCACCCTGAAAATCCTCTGCTTTGCACTGCATAAGCATTCAAATTGTTGTTTGTGGTGTTGTGTGCAGGCTTTCTAATGGGACTTCAGGATTTAATTCTGCAGACTTTCATGTTCCAGAGCAACACTACACAAGAAAAACTGCTTATACATGTTCTCAGGACCTAGGCCTAAATGCATTACAACATACTGTACATTGTGCTACCTGTGTTGTTTTGCACTAAGGTGAAATTACAAAATTGTTTGCAGGTTTTGTATCAAGGCTGTATAGATCAGCTAATTTTCTGAAAATTATTTTCTTTTTACTGTGTATTTTATATAAAGCAGCTTATATTTTACAAACCTTCATTGATCTAAAAGAACCCATAATAAAGTAAAATTAAGAAATTTGCTTTCCAGTTGCCAAGTGACAGAAAGGCTAACTTGTCATTTATAGAGGAGCCTTTTCTTAAAATGAATGGCATAGTCCTGAATACAGATGTTGCTCTGTGTAATGAAGAATGTCCACTTTCTTCTTGGGGTCCATGTCTTTTGAAATGCCCTGTCTGGGTGCTAGCTGAGACTACTTCTTTTTCTAGCAGAAATAATCTGACAGTTATAGGCGTATTATAGCATTTTACATTGGTGGAAAGATAAAAAAACTGTGGGAGAGGCAGAAGAGGAGGACTGTCTCCCTCCCTACATTGCCATATGGAACCTATCAGGTAGATGACTAACAAGAATAGGTAATGTTAGGCAAGCGTGGTTTACTGAAGCCTGTCTCTTAAAATACTACAACCAGCTCCTCTAACAGGAGTGGTTAGTGTAAAAACAATTTAAAAAAAGCTAAATAAATAAATAAAACCCCACAGGACTGGAATTAGATACAATTTATATTCTGTAGTCCTGCAGAAGCCTTTAGGTCTGTTTCTTGAGAGGATGATAAGGTTACATTATGAGAGAGGCTAGTGGTTTAAGATCATAGCCCACATTTCTGTGATCTACCTGACTGGAAGACAGGTATCCCAAAGACTCCCAAGTAACATCACATGGAGTAAACCACTATTAATGTTGTCTCTTTAAGAGACATAGTTGTTTCATCAGTTGGACACGAAAGTATTTCTATTCCTAGAACAGACTTACTGCAGGCACTGAGGGGTTTCACAGACCCCAACATCAACTAGAGAGTCAGAGTTTTTAGCATGTCCTGTCATCCAAGCTCAGTGCTGTGTAAACTCGTGACATGTAGCTGACATGGAGCAGGCTGTGTTCCTGTGTGGACCATCCCCCTGTGCTTCCTACTGTCCTGGGCCCCCACTGACACTGGGTCTGTGGTCTGTGTCCCTTCCCCAACACCACCTCCACAGTGCAGGCAGAGTACATGTGGAAAAGTCAGGCTTTCGCAGCAAAATGCTGTTAACGCATAGTGGTGAGATGTTCCCAGGATTTAATCTAAAACAAGATTTTTTTAAATAATAATTATTATCTACAAATTATTGTAAATTAACAATGCAATTTATTAGTAGTCTTAAAGGAGAAGACAAATTTGCTAAATTATCACCATTCATTGCAATAAGCTGCCTTGTGAAAATAATCAATAAAACTTTACCCCAGTAGAAATTATTTTTCAGAATGTACATTAACATCAATAAACTTTTGGAATGCTGCATGCTAATCCTGGAATGCCAGTGGCAGTCAGTACTTTTTAAAGACCTTCCTCAGCATTTTTTTTAATGTATTAATATGATTCTAAATTATTTTTAAATATTTAAAACTTCTTGTATTCCTTCTCAGGGTCACTGATAAGTACCATCCATCCTAAGAATGCACTATCAGGATCTTATCCTGGAACTAAACTGCTACCACTCAAAAAAGCCCCCAAAAAATGCAAAGGCACTTTGAAAGTCTTCACACTTTGATTCTTATTCACATTAATATTGATGACTTCATATATCTCAGTTAAACCCTGTAGTAGGCCTTTTCCTTTTGTCCCTGTTTTTTAAAAACTGCAATAAAATCAGAAAGAATTGGCTATAAAGTAAAACTTTAGGACAACAAAGGATACCGAGTATATAATCTGAGGACACAGAAGAGAAAATAGCAAACACAAGCTACATATTAATCAGGATATAGAAATATAAATGGGTCTGCATGTCTTCAGTCAAATATGTATTCATCCTGCAAGACACATGTATCTGTGCCTATTGTTTGCATGTGTAAGTGAACACAAACAAAGAAAAAGATATATACAAAACTGTACTTTCAAGAAATGTTTACATTTCACTTACAAAAAAAAAATAAAGAGGGCAAAAATCTAAATTCTTAAAGTTCTGTGACACAATATTTATGTCTGCAGGACATAACTGTTTAAATTTGCTTTAGTTATCTGTTTACAATGAGGAAGACTTTTCCACAAACAGAGGAAGCTATACCATAGGCTTGGCCACATTTCAGTTTAAAATACCCCTGGAAGTGTGCTTCATGAGTTCACGTCACCACTGTATTGGTGGTCTTCATGTCAGTTTACCTTAATATTAAGGTTTAAATTAGTTCCCCTATTGTCAGAAGTCTCTCAAAATTCCAGAAAAGACAAGTTAAACAATATGTGCATTTTCAAAAAAATCCCCTCAATTTTGTGTTTTACCCATTTTGTGCAATCAAGTCTAGATGTGGAAACATAGGAGTTGGAACTCTTAAAGAGATTAAAATTCTGTTAACAGGAGTTTCAACTCCAGGAATTTTTTTCCTACTATTTCATTCATAAGAACCTTCTTTAAATGTGTTTCCCTTGTTTGTACCCTGTAACATAGCACTTTCTAACATTTTAAAGGCATACAATGAGCCTGTTTAACTAACTACTACATATTTTCTTTCTCTGAAATTGAAATTATATTCCTCAGTGTCTGGAATATATATGAAGAAACCGAAATGAAAAAGAAATCACAGAGTGCAGTTTAAAACAGAAATGTAAGCACACACGCATTTTTTACACTCTCTACATCACCGATTCTAAACACTGGATTGCAGAGAGAGAATATACTGCTGCAAAAGTTTACAGTAAAGAAAAAGAAAGGGCTATAGCAGCGCCTATACAAATCAAAACAAGAGACAGAATAGTCAAATAAACAGTATGAAATCTACACAGTCCTTGAGAATGCATTCTTGTGTTTTCAAGAAACAAAAGTACTGGATAGAAAACTTAACATTGCTAAACATTTAGTAGGATTTTTAGCTTGCTTATCTTAAAATTCAAGTAGTTCTTGCCGTAAACTTGCCTGAAGTTTTATTAGTGCAGCATAGTTCAGGAGAATTACTAAAAACCATACCTTTTAATCCAGGGATTTGCAACAGGAGCTCTCAAAGCTGAGATGTAATTAAACTAAATATTCAACCCAGGAAAAAGCTTTGCAGGTGTGGAAAGGAGGAGGGGGTAAATTCAGCTCAGTGACTGTCACTTGGTGGAAAACCCTCCTGCTTCTATTCCATAGCACAGTTAAAAAATAAGGTTTCTCTCAATGAACACAGTCCAGGCTGACACCCACATTAGATCATATGGTAATGATATGTCTCCTGTATTGTAGCCAGAAACTTTATCAGCTCTTTTGCTTTCTTTTCCTTCTTTTCTTTTTCATTCCCTTTATTTCTCTCTCAACTGTTTACTGTCCCAAATTACTTGTACATTATAAGACAGATTCTTAGCTGTAATTCATCTTACTTAGTTAAGTCCCTACAATATATATGTAGGAAATTCTTGGTTTTAACTATGGGGTTTTTTATGACTCATTAATGAAAAAAATGTTTGGCTGTTCCTCTTGTTTACAGTATTTTTAAGTCAAAGAAACTATATAAAATTAATCTTAGAGTTAGGCAAAGTGGAGATTAATATCAGGAAAAAAAAGAGTTACTTTTAAGTAAAACTACTTAAACAGACATCAACCCTCCTTTGCTTATGTTATAATCACTGTCAAACCAAGTAGTATATAGTTTAATTCACTATTATCTTGTTTAATAATAGAGTTTGTATGTATTTTTTCAAAATACAACATATTTTTGAGATATATGAAAATCATGTTTTCATTAGTAAAATGATTCTAACATTTGTGGTTAGAACTGCTTTATATAAACTTTGCTTCTTTTTTTTTTTTTCTTCTTGACTGCCTTCTCACCAGGACAGCAAAGCAGAGAGGAAATTAGCTTTAACTGTTTGGGTTTGGGTGGGGTTTTTTTGTTAGTTTTTTTTTGTTTGGTTGGGGTTTTTTTTTTGGGGGGGGGGTTGTGGGTTTTTTGAGTGGGTTTTTTTGGTTGTTATTTGGGGGGTTTAAGAAACAGAAGAGATTTTTTTTTTAAAGCATGAAAGGAAAAATATATCTGACTCATTGTTCAGATTTGTATTTTATTTTAGTAATTTCTGGGTTTATGCAAATGTCAGTGGAAGCTAAAATGCAGTTTCTTTATTCCTGCACAATTTTAAAAATCTAGCAAACTGAAAGAAGAGCAAATCCAATAATTACTATTTATTTAGTAACCCAAACACATTGTGAACACGTGTAGCTTCCCTGTGCTGTTGGCTGTCCTATCTAAATACTGAAGGCTTGTGTCTCTGTGTTTTGACTTGTATCCTTTTATTTCTGCCCCTAGGCTAAGACCAGGTGCAAATCTGAAATTAAAGCCCGTAAATGTGAAATGATGTTTAAAAGAACTCAAAATTTTTAGACACAACAGACTCTTGAAATTTTAGCTGTCCTCTTCATTTAAGTTCAAGAGTCCTCGCAAGAGCTTTTTAATTGTTGTCCTTTGGTGGAAAAAAACCACGGTAGAATAATTGACTGTTAGTTTGGGTCTGTGTAGAACAAAGGTGTAATCAGACACCTTACATTACAGTTTCTTTATGTAGCTCACTCTAAAAGTTAAGAATTGTTTATTCAACCCTAGTCCTTAAGCTAATGTCTTTTCCCTGTTCTTCACTGGATTCAAACTGCTAATGGGTTTTGTTGTGACATTTTTCTACATATGATTAGTGGTGTTCCAAGCTTTCATGCCTACAACAAAGCCTTATCTTTGTCCAGAAGTGTCGCCATGAGGCTTGATGAAATCTTGGCTACATCTTAGTAATGTCAGTTATTTGAACCTTGGTCACCAGCTGCATCTGGTGTTTAAAAACATTTCAAAGCAAGATTTTGATGAGGAACAGGTCAGGGTAAACTCGTTGTCAGTTTGCTTCACAAAACCCATTCATATCCTTTCCCAGCAAAATTTAATACATTTGTTCTGATATCTGTTACAGGATTGAAAGGCATTGTAATTTAAATTACTTAGTCATTTCTTTGGAGGCAAAGGAGGATTGGACAGCCATCTGTCCTTCTTTTTGTCTTAGGCTTTAGGGAGAGTTAAACCAAAATGTGAAGATAAAGGTGGAGCACAGGGAGCCTGCCAAGTGGACTGGGGGTCCATTCCAAGAAGCTTAGAGAGGAAAAGATGTTACTCCATTTAGGAATTATGAAAACAACTATGCTACCTGCAGATACCCAGAGGTAGAAGGGGTATGTTTTAGGTGTCCAAACCCTCCTAAAATAGCAGGTGGAGTATGTGGAGGACAGAGCAACTAAGTGGGAGAAGACTTAGAAGATTGAATATTGGTGCAGTGTCCTATTAATTGTTTTAAGTTAAGGAATCACAGAATTGTTTAGGTTGGAGAAGACCTTGAACACCATTGAGTCCAAGCTCTGACCGATCACCCCTTTATCAATTAGACCATGGCACTAAGGGCCACGTCCAGTCTTTTCTTGAAAACCTCCAGGAATGGTGACTCCACCAACTCCTCGGGCAATCTGTTCCAACACTTAACAACCCTTTCCATGAAGAAATGTCTCCTGATGTCCAACCTGAACCTCCCCTGATGCAGCTTGAGGCTATGTACTCTCCTGTCACTAGTTGCTTGAGAAAAGAGGCCAGCTCCCACCCTGCTACAACCTCCTTTCAGGTACTTGTAGTGAGTGTTAAGGTCTTCCCTGAGCCTCCTTTTCTCCAGGCTAAACTCCCCCAGCTCCCTCAGTTGCTCTTCACAGGACTTACTCTCTAGACTCTTCACCAGCTTTGCCCTTATCTGGATACACAATATCTGTGCGCCTTTATGGGAATGTGGGATCATTTCTGATACAAGTATTCTTTTAACCTCACTCTTTTCCCCTTGCTATGTCACTCAAAAGATAAACAACCTCAAAAAAGCCAAACAACCAAAGAACAATATTAAGTCATTATATAATTTTATGGCCCATGACCATACAGATGGCCTAGCATCAATAAGCCATCCTTCCCAGTCTGACCTACTTTGACTACTGCTTAGTCAGTATAAAAAACCATTATTAGAACAGTCTTGGTTTCTATGTGATTTTATTACTCCAGTTTAACAAATTTTTAGGGCTACATGGTGCTCCGAATACTGATTCCCAGAAAGTCACGGGCAACTGCATGTAAATGTTATTTATATAACAATCTTTTTATTAAATTTTGATGGATAGCATCTGCTTCATTTGCTCTTAGATTACTTTGTGGGTCTTTCAAAGGGAAGTGGTGGGAAAGAAGGCAGGAAACCTACTTGCTGGTGACTGCTCCACCTGGGTCCAGTGGAGGTCTTTTCAGGAAAGAGATGAACACTGCCCTGTAAGGAGCAAACATACCCTGGGGAAATTGCTCCCAGAGCATGGGGCTGGGCTGGGAGAGAGGCACATCCAACAGGCACCCAGTGCTGCCAGAACAGGTTGCAGACTCCTCAGAACTGACACAATCTGTCCC
Organism: Manacus vitellinus; assembly: GCF_001715985.3. Classification (NCBI taxonomy): domain Eukaryota; kingdom Metazoa; phylum Chordata; class Aves; order Passeriformes; family Pipridae; genus Manacus; species Manacus vitellinus. Next base: position 23,446,210 of record NW_021940682.1, on the reverse strand, counting down.
TGGGGGTGGAAAGAAGGGCTTTTATTTAGGTAGTCTGGGAAAAAAATGGGTAGCATTTATTGCAATGCAGAGAGCTACTGGAATAAAACCAAAGAAGGAGGACAGGATCTGCTCTGCAGGAACATGGTGTCCCAGAGATTCAAGTTCTTTCTCAGTCTAAGTTTTCACTACAGAAAAAGGCACTTTTCTTGGGCTGCCTTTTAATAGATCCCAGCTTTGATGATCAAAAACTTTTTAACATTGTTGTGATTGTTGTGGTAAAGAAGGGCAGGCAAGTCTGCCTCAAAGTCCTTGTTAGCCAACTAGGTAAGTGCCAATCCTGTCAGGAAGGAATGAAACCAGATCCCCTGCTTGGCTGCCTCTCAGGGATCCCCTCCACATCCTCAGAATTTCATGCCTGGGCTTTACCAGCTCCCTAACATGGCATCCTCCACATTCTCTAGATACTATTGCCTGTCTCTTCTTTCTACATTGGGCATAATAATTTCTTCCAATTAACTGTAGTAAACAGTTCTTTACCATAGCAATGGAGTTTCTCTACTAAAAATGTGAGTAAATATTCACCCCAGCTTAGTAAACATTGATTCAGGTAAATATTGACCCAGGCACAGCCTAACAAGGTAGTTAAAGAGACAGAAATGTAATTTCTGGTTATTCTGAGTATGAAAGTTTCCTTCAGTGCTCTGTGACCTCAGAAATTATCATCCTGAACTTCTTCTCATTTCTACAGATCAAAAGGACCAACGTGTCAGATTTTTGAATGTGTGCTACAAGTACCATTTTTTTAAAGCAGCTGTGAAAAGCAGTCCCTGTGTAATAGTTTGAACAAAATACAGACAAACTTCAAAAGAGAGAGCTCTCTCTTTGGAGGAATAGTCTCTTTCATTACTGTCTGTCTTCCCATCTCTGCCTTTCCCACTCTGCAAGAGCATGTACTGTTTACCCCTCATGATCATCTCTCTGCTCTCTCCTGAAGGCGGTCTGTGGCATCTGCAGATCACTCTAGGAAATAAATTCAAATTTTCCCCAGCTGAAGTATCTGACATATTCATATTCTTTATTTCAGTCTCTTTTCTTTGGAAAGCCAATCTGCTCCTGTACCTGACACCTGCTTTCCTTTCCACTGGCATTTCTTTTCTCTCTCGAATCAAATCATATTGTCCAGGTGTATCTAGGAGCTGCAGGAGTTAACCACATATCCATGTAGCCTTACTACTCACTATGACTTCAAATGCTCTGAACTTAACTTCCTTGAGGAGGAAGCCTTTCCTAACTATTCTTCATGTCTTTGTAGTGTAAATGTACGTTTTGAGATCACTGTTACCTCTCTTCCTCAAATATGCAGCAAATAGGTAAAATAGACTTTGTATGAATCATTCCAGCCCCTAGCCCTCCTAGAAAAAAAGAATGAGAGGAAAGTAAAGGCAATTGTGGACCAAAGACCTGAGAATCTCACTTTGACTTTACCTCTTCACCTTTAATTAATGGTGAAGAAAACACAGGCAAAAACTTTTGCTATCACACGCCTTTGTATCAGTACTCGGGTGCTCCATTTGCTGCTCTTCAGTAATAGACAGCATAAAATTTTGCTCCTCCCTGACTTCTGTGCGAGTGTCAGCAGCCTCCTGTCCTCCAGAAATCTCTTATAGGAAGGAAAGCACACGCTGGTAGACACCCCTCAGAAAAGGTTCCAGGAGGCTACAGGTCCCCATGGAAGACACTTTCCCAGGAAAGAGTGTCACTCTGTGAACATGGGTTGTGAAAGAGGGAGTGATGACTGGGGAGGATAGAGGATTAATTTAGGTAAGAGGAGACTAATCTTCTTCAAGTGAGCAGCTGTTTTATCAGATTTTGGCTTTTCTCTGTATTTCACAGTATCTTGAGTTGGAGTTAACTATTTTCAAGGTTCGAATGAAAAATTTAAACCTTAATTCTCATTTCAGTGGCCCCTAGATCATGCTCTGGACAAACCTCATCATCCCAGCTGAATTACACAATGCCCTAGAAAAGGATGATGGTAATTCATGCAAATGTTGGAACTGTATTCCTTGCACATCCTCTTTTAATCATGGGTTATGAACCAGCATTCAAAATGAGACACATCCTGTGCAGCTCTGAACAGCCTATTCCCAGATTATGAAAAACATGTGAACAGCCGAGTCATCCTGGATTTCCCATTTAGTCATCACAGAGAATAAGTTTGTTCAGGGGGAGCTGGTGACGGTGTTACAAGGAAAGTCCTGAAAACAGGAGTGAAATAGGGAAAAAGGACATTTACATAAGGTTTTGTGTCTTTTTCTCTGTATCAAAGTGCTCATTTTTGTATGTTGGTAATCTGCTGAGGAAATAAAAATTTCTAACTTCAGCTAAATATACAAAATTATGACTTTGAAGACACAGGTAATGACAGAGTTTTTATAAACTCTCTGTCCTCACTATAGAGGAAAGAAGGGTGAAATGGAAGTTTATAAAAAAGGGCAGTCAAAGCTTTTAAAGTGATTTTCACACTATAACGGCTAAAAAAAAAAAGTATTGGATTCTTTGGAAACAGTCTCCAAAACATCCATTGGATTTCATTAAGCAATTGAAGAGTCATTCACTTTAACTTGCCATTAACCAAATACGAGTTTTTCTTTCCCTACAATTTAAAGTACTTATATTCTACTTTTATTCTTATAAGTAAGATTTTCAAAAGATTGTTCTGACCAAATAATTTCACTGATCTTCCTCAACAGGAATTTTCCATAGTCAATCTGGATAAAACATAGTGAGGTTTTCTAAACAAAATAGAGTTTAATTCTACATGTAAAATCTTTTAACGTGATGGCAATTCCTTCAGCTACCAAAATACAGTGAAATGTTTATTGACAGTCAGAAAACAATTAAGGCTATTCTCTTTTGACATTATTCATTGTTTTATTTCCTTCTTTGTAATTTGTTTCTCAGTTACTTTCTGAAACATTGTTTTCCAAAAAGCCCAGTTACATTTTAATTTAGAGGATAACATATATTCATTGTGTTTCATCTGAATAGAAGTTAAACTACTGTTCGTATTCTTAATATTCTTGGGTGGTACTTATTTATCTCACTTTTGGGTTTTTGGTTGGGGTTTTTTTCAGATCTGTGTACGTAATAGATGACTTTATGAGCATGCAGGGACACAACTCCAGAAGACACGTCATACCATCTTATTGAAATTGCAGTATCCTGTGATTTATGCAATTTTTGAACTTAGTCACTGATTTTATTTACTCATCTTCATCTATCAGAATATATGAGGAACCCAAACCCATAGAAATCTAAGTCAAGATTCGTAAAAGTGACTAATGGTTTTCCAGAATATCTCAGATAGATTTGATTTTCAAAGAGACTTCCAAAGAGCAATTTTTGAAAATCTGTGTCCACTGGAGAATGGACACAGAAAACAGACAGGAAACTGCACTATCTAAGAGCTTTTGGGAAGATCAGTTTATTGTAGCAGTTGGGAACTACAACTAAATTTAAGGATTGATTTATTCTGGTTTACATGTAAAAGTTAAATAGGATGTTTCAAAATGAATGTATCAGCTTTTTATAGCAAGATAGAAAGCTTGCCTCTAAAGAAGCCATACATGTGCCTGCAAGTAGAAATCTTTTCAGAGACTATTCTTCACTTATAAAACCAAACTCACTCCAAATTGGTTCTTGAGACTTGGAGGGGTTAGAACAGCTGGTTCTTATCATGTTGTTAAGGGCCTTCCTCTGTCTTCCTGCACACTGTGTCTCCAAACAGTTTGAATCAGCTTCACAAGAGGAATTACCTATATTTGAGTCATAATCAGAAAATTCATCTCTCTGGGGAGTTTACACTCTATCTAATCCACTCACAGCCTGCAGTGCCATTTTAGTGTCAATATAAAATGTGAAACAGTTGATTAAAAAAAAACAATAGAATTAGGTTACAAAAAATAAAAAATTATTATTCAAATTATTGGATAGAAGAGAGAAAAACATGTTTTAAAATACATCCAAGAAAATGCTAGAAACTTTTAAACTCTGTAGAACATTTCAGACCTCACAAAATCCTTACTTTTGTGGCTTTATTTTGTTTGGTTCTTTTTGGGTTTGGGGATTCTTTTTTCACATATCCCACTAATTTAACTTATATTTTAGCCTAAAGGACACCTGCTATTTAGTGTGAAATGCCTATCTAATTTGTCAGGTGCACATGCAGGATGAAAGCATATATGGTTCAGAAAGAGTACATTTTACAACCTCTCTTCTTTTCCCATGTCCCAAAGCATGTTGCATTCCCCTGTTCTAACAGAATAAACCTTTGAGTTATGGACTACAGCAGGCTTGCAGGGGCAAGCTAGGGTTCCTTAGGGTTGGGATTACTTTAATATATTTTTATTTTGTTTTGTGGCTTTGAAGTGCTAAACCTGAAGTCATCTGAAGTTTGCTATAATCACTACCAGGACATGTAAGAGGAGATGGCACTGCTGGACTGAGAGGCTCAATGACCTGACCAGTCTGAAGAGCTCAAATAGTCACCCATAATGACAACAAAACATGTTTTTCTCTGCGTAGATCTCTATTCACCTCTTGTCAGCACTTTTCATAGCTTCATTTCTGCGTATGTTCTCACCCTTGTCCATAAACATTATCGGTCAGCCATTTTATATTCATTTAGTACAAAGTTATGGACCTGCCACCATCTACTGAAATTCTCCCTTTCTTTCCTGCAAGTGTCCCCACGACCTCTCAGTTTTTTTGTTTATTGAGACAGTTTGGTGCTATTCTCCAAAGCAAGTAGCTTCTTTGTATAGTTTCTCTTTCAAATAGTGAATTGATCACTTAGTACAGTATGTTTCAGATTAAAGGAGAACAATATTGGTGATGCTAAAAAAATATGAAATGTAATTGCCAAAAACACTGGAGATGGCAAAATGGGTTTTGTAGTTCTTAAAAGTATTCTTTGAATCTTGAAAGAAGGTTCAGCTTGTGAGATTATTAATTTTTATGGATTTTCTTACATATATATACCTCGGCAAAAAAATATACCTCAGCCTTCTCCATGTCTTGGGTAACCAGATCTTCCATTTCCTTCTGGAGAGCGCTCACATTTTCCCTAGTCTCCTTTTGTCACTGATGCACCTATAGAAATAATTCTTGTCACCCCTGACATCCCTGAAAAAGAGCAAATCTCCACCTTTTTATCCAATACAAAGGCAACATACTCTGTAAAAACAAGATCTACATCCAGTAGACAATTCTCTCATGTCAGAATCCAACAAAACAGGTCTCAGACAAATGACTTCTCTAAAAACAAAGTTGACTACATATTCTGAAACAAGAAGGAAGAGTTGACACATCACCCTCTGGTAAAACATTGTAAAAAGTGACCATCTTGAATTCTTGGCTTTTCTGTAGACTTCAGAATTGGCTGTATCAACAGATGTGAGTTCAGTCACTGAAAGGCTATGTCTAAATACCTTCTTTAGGTTTGATAGTGCCAAAGCTCTGACAATTTTTCTAAAACTAGAGGTAGTAACATTATATTTCAGTTGCCACTGTCTGGTTTTGTGTACTGATTGTGTGGGTACATCAATAATCACAAGTAGAACCCAGCAAATCAGCTCTGATCAGGTTGGAGCCAAACTACATTGCATGTGTCTTGAAGGCAGAATAAGAGACCAGCAACAAAAATGTACTTATGATGTGAATGTTATTTCTGAACACTATTTTGCATTTAAGAGAGAATGAATGACAGTGGACAGACATATACTTCAAATGTCTGGAGTAGCAGATTTTTCTGAGACTTCACAGAAATTAAGTCATGCACAAAGATTACTGTGTTCCTTGAGGGATTGCAGGCTTGGAGTTCTTCAGTTTGTCTGGTGCAAATACTGTAGATTGAAATGAATATGAGACTATGTCCAACCTACTATAACTGGGTTTACAGAGTCATTTAAATTGGACTGATTTAGTTCTTTCTACCCTTGCAGAGATTAGTTGTAAATATTTCGTGGGAAGCACATATTATTTCAGAGAAATTTTTTGGTTTGTTTAATTTGGTCCAAAAAAAAGATTCCTATCTTTTAGTGTGTCTGAAATAAGAAATTATGGAGTAAAATTGCAATGCCATTGAGCCTGGGTTATCCTCTTCACTTGTACAATGAAAACACGGATGCAAATTTTATAGCAATCCATTTCATGTGAACCAATTACTGAAGGAACATATTAACACTGACACACAATTATGTGATCTATAGGCGTGAAAGAATAGCCGGGTAACTTTAAAATTGCAACTCAAAAGGACTGTAGAGTCATATAGAGACAACACCATTTTTTTCTGGCATTGAAGAAGTTGTTTGCAATCCAGGTATTGAAAGCTGTTCTCGGAGCATGGATATGGAAAAGTACTTATATTCATTATATTTTGTATTAAATGCCACTAACTGTGGGGCAGTACAGTATGCAAAAATATGCATCCCTTGAATATTTGAAAAATTTTTGCTTTAGCACATAGTGCTATAAACAGTGATTGGTATGTGGGAGTCAGCATCTCTTTTGAGAAAATACATCACTCTTATAATTGAATGTGAAGAAATTAAAATTAAAGGAGGAAATAAAAAGACAGAAAAATGGGGAAGGAGAATGCTAGATGGAGAAATATCAAAATATAAGCTATATCTATTGCTTACCAGACTGAAGACTTAAAGTTTTCCTCCCCTAGAACATGTATTTTTCTGACATCCTTTGCCATTATTCACCAATTAGATTTTAAAAATATGTATTCTTGAACACTCCCACAGGGTAATACTTCTTTCTACTTACTTTCATGCTGAGAAATTTCTTTAGTCACTTCTAGAAAAAGGAACCTGTATTGTTACAAGGTAAATTCTATGTTTCACGTTTCTTAATTTAAAAAGCAGGCTTTCTAAAAATTTCTAAACAACGGGTAGAGTGGGAAGAACACTGAAATAATGTCGTTGAGCACTAGGCTCCTTTCAAGTTTGTGTGTTGCATGGAGGCCTCTGAAAGAAATCTGGGTGCTCACTGTCTGCTGCTGGACAGAGTTTTGGCTGGACATTTCAGCTGGGTTGCCTCAGTGTAGTTCTAGGGTTACGCAGAGTATGATAAGAACAGAAGAGTAAAGGCTGCCACAGGCAAGTTGGAAAGCTTGTGTAGCTTATCTGGGATGGGCCCTAGGGAAGCACAAGGCTCATGGACATTCATAATTTAGCAGGCAAATATGTTTACTAGATATGTATTGAATGATTTTTTTCCTCAAGTTTTGTTTCTCAAATATATATTTCCTTTATTTAACAAATTTTTATTTGCACTAAGTTCTTCAAAAAGTGAATTTTTTTCCTCCAAAGTCATTCTGCTTTGCACATAATTTAAAAGAAAACTTTCTTTTTCCCAAAGCTGCAGGAAGTTCTAAACGTTTACTTAAAAGAGGGCAATGAACGCTTCCCAGTATGATGTAAAAGTAAAATAAATATCATTCTCAGTCACATATGGTTCTGACAGATACAAAACAGATTATATGAGAGGCCGTGAGAAAACTGCCTGCATTAATATGCTGAGAAATGAAAATAATTCAAATAGTATTATTATAATGCATTTGCTCAAGGCTATTTTCTTTATTCTCCAGATAAACTTCTTTTGCCTTATGGCAGAGAACTGAAAAATAAGATTTTTTTTTTCTTCCAAATAGTTTGGAAGGAAAATTTTTGCATGATATTCTGAATAAGAAATATTGTAATATATATAGAACTTTGCCACTGTTCTTTATCAATCCACAACAACAAATTACAGTAGGAAAGACTTAGAAATACATTTTACAGAAATAAATGTCAATGATCAGAAATAAACATTTTCCTCTAAACTCAACTTTTTTACCAATTTCTGCTTTTTGCATTTTAAAAATTCTTTTCACAAACGTTTGAATGGGTTCCCTAATGTTTAAGGACGCAGCAAACTCCTTCATCTTAATACACAAAAGGAATTTTTTTCCTTAATTTCAGTGGATGTTGGATAGGACCATAAATAAATAGGTCAATTTTGTGCATCAGTTCAGTTGTGTTTTCTCAGGGAGAGATGTGGGAAAATTCACTACTTCTAAAAAAACACCACATATCTAGATACAAATTTATATTTTGGGAATGGTATTAGAAAATTTAAGCTACTGTGAAATCATGTATGAATAAAACATTACAGGAAGAGTAAGCAGATATTTAATGTACTGAAAAAGTGTTGGCTCACATACACTTTAGTAAAGATTTGTATTTTACTTCTACAGAACACATTTAGAAGGACCACTAATTTCACTAGTATGGATTTTGTCCCGACTGTACTTTTCTCCACCAATGATAAGAAATAATTTTGGAACTCCCAGTTCCAGTATCTAATACTTTATCTTTCCTTGGCCTGGGACTGGTCTGACATTCTTCATGTAGGGAATATTTTGGAAACAACATATACCACTCTGTGTTACTTGCTGCTGAGTTTTATTTTATTATGGTACATGCAGAGTATCACAGTAGGCAGAGTGCGAGGTACTTATGGTGAAATAACATTTGGTGAATTAGCTAGACAGAATGTCCAGTCTTCTTGGCAGCTTTACTCTTTCACTTATTGCTTTTCAATGTACTAGGAGTACTTCTAAATATCAAACAGAATAAATTTTTATGCCAGAAAACATATTTCTGCTACCTAAAAAGTTAAAACAATAGAAAATTCAAGGCTGTAAAACTTTTGGGTTTTGACTAGAAGCGTTTATTATCAGCTATTTATCTTGCAACAAGAATACAAAGCTTATCTGTCATTTCAGGTTTCCAAGAGCTATGGTACAAATTTTAATATTAAAATGATATGTATTTAAGTGGTATTTCAAAGACTGACTTTCCTGTTCCATATGCATTTGGAATATGTCCTTTGTTTGCACTTAGCAGCACTCATGGAAATACAGGCATACTGATAAAGGCAACAACTAGAAGACAACAAAAATCATTGAACTCAAGTAACATTTTTGGTGTATTATTTTTCTTTCAGAAATGGATCATTTCTGCCTTTGAATTGTTCATTCACAGTGATTTTAAAATATATTGAAGTTTGTTGCAATTTCTACTGAGCAAATTGCTGAGAAATTACTGAAGTTAACATTCAGATGTTCATTTGAACAAACTTCCACGTGTGTATAAGTTCAGGAAAAACAAATACAGAAACCAAAAGGAAAATAATTTACAATTTGTTTGAATACTTGAAAATACTTTGTCCTCATACACACTTAAACATAGTGCTAACTCAATCCGGTTTAAGTATTTTTTACTTCTCATAGGTGTGTGAAATTTTCACCTCACATTTGTTCATACAGAGATTTCTATAGACAGGTGCTGAATCTTTTCTCAGGAACAATTTCACATTTTCTAAACACACAGATGTTTGAAATTTTGGATGTGATTCATAGAGACAGTCAACCCTTAGGATTCTACAGATAAATTATTGCTTGCATTACTCTGGGTTAAAATTATTTCTTATAAAATGGTCATAAATATTAGTTAACCCACTAACTCTGAATATCACATAACACACTGGTCTTGATATGTTCATATTTCTTGACACCTCTTGTAGATACATCCAAGAAGTGTGGACATAATATGGAATTGAAGTTATTAGCAGGGAATAACTTTCTTCTCCTAAAAAATAAAACATAAACCACACATTACTAGATATATTTTCTGAACTCTTAATTCAGTACTGGTTTGCACATTACTAAACAAGCCTGCTGGATCAAACCTGTTCAAATCTGATAATTACAGCATTCTTCTGGGGCTTGCTGGTGATTTTTCAGCATCTGAGTACACCATTGAATGGATGGTTTCTCTTTATTTTACTTAAGAGAAGTTGAATCATTCTTCAGATTAGTGTGACCACATCAGTGTAGGTTAAAAAAAGGTGCTCTGAGTGAAGAATTGAATTTACATTCAGGTCTTTAACATATAAATATGCCAGCTGTGTACTGCTGGTACAGATCTTAACTGTCAAGATGCATATTACTACCGAGGCACTTTATTTTTTACAGAATTTGACCAGTCATAATTTTTTTCCCAAGTTTCTTTCAACTGGTAAAATATGAAAGTTGAAAATATAAGAGCTAGGGTTCTCCCAGAAAAGTCAATTTCCTGGTTGTGCAAGGAGTGGATGAAGGTTCAGATGAGGGCTGTCCCTTGGAGTAATGCTGATGCCCTGTGTCCTGGTACCCCTCAGCAGCACATGGGGGTGCATTCACCTATGGGATGTGCAGGCCTTCCTGGGGTCACCTGAACTGAGGCTGCATCTGCAGAAGGTGGATGAAGTGAAGATGGTGTCCACACTGGCAGGCAGCCACTTGTGGCACAAGGGAGAGCCAGGGCCTGATTCACCATCCTATCCACTCTGGGGTTCCTTCACATCTGCAATAAAGTGCAAGTTACATTCCCAAAGGACTAGACACTAATTCATTATGAACAGGGAATTTGGAAGCTTTTGTATTTATTTTCATTGGGCGGCAACTGTTTTTCTGCAGCTATTTCAGAATTATAGCTTATTTCATAGGCCATCTGAAAAATTAACAGACAAAGAGTGTGGAAAACCAAATATAAGGCTGCAGACTATTCTTGACTTCATGAAATATATTATTTTCCTGATGATAAAGGGCTATCTTAATACCTTTAGCACTGCAAATATGCTACCTTTATAAACATCCTTTGGATATGTGTTGCTGCTAATTCTAGCAAACATGCATAAACATAATTTGCAAAAAGACAAAAAAGGAAAGTGTTTGAGTTACTTAACAGTGTTTAGGTTTACTAAGTAAAGTTATGTTAGCATTTTGTATGCTTCCTTAAAATTAATTAGTGAACAGACAGCTGACAAGCTAAGAGTAAAGCTAAAAAGTTGGGAACAATTAACAGAAAGAAAATGAAAGGCACTTTTATTCCTCTTTGCTACAGAGTCATAAAATATAATTTGTATTATGACAGTTGCTTAAATATTTAGTAGAATAAAGCAATTTATGCATAAGAGAGTATAACTATAAATATAACTGCAGTCAGGAAACTGTACGAGTAGAAAAAAATTAATTTAAATTGAAGCCAGAAGTATGGAGATGTTCCATTATCCTCTTTTCCAGTGAGTGGTTGTTTTGAATATGTGGATATCAGCAGGGGACCTTGGCCTCTCCATGGGTGTAGGTGTTTACCCCATCTTGTCACTTTTAGGCCTGATGCTGTAGGACGTGAGCTTTTCATCATTTATGACAAGCACTTTTGATACTGACTAGTGATTCAGAGCTCTGTCACTAAATGCAAAATTATATGATCTTACCTTTTTGAATGCGTACTCAGAAGCTTTCCGGTTTTTTGTATTGTTATGGGAAATGGGAAGATTTAAATTATCAACTATAGGAAAAGAGACACTAGACATGAAATATTTCAAATAAAAAAAAAAGAAGTAGATTGAAACTTACTTCAGCTTCATAGAATCACAGAACCACAGAGTGGTTTGTGTTGGAAGAGACCTTCAACATCATGTAGTTCCAACACTCCTGCCATGGGCAGGGACATCTTTCACTACCTTGGGTTGGTCAAGAGACCCATCCAACCCAGCCTCGAACACTTCCAGGAATAGGGCATCCACAACTCCTCTGGTTAATCTGTTCTATTATCTCACTACCCTTACAGTAAAGAATTTCTTCCTAATATGTAATCTAAACCTACTATCTTTCAGTTTGAAGCCATTCTTCCTTGTCCTGTCACTGCATGCCCTTGTAAATAACATCTCTCCATCTTTCTTGTAGGCTCCCTTCAGGTACTGGCAGGCACCTAAGCCTTATCTTTTCAGGCCCTTCCTTGTAAGAGAGGTACTCCACCCTTTTAATCATCCAGGTGACCTTCTCTGGACTTGCTCCAACAGGTCGGTGTCCTTCCTCTGCTGGGGACCCCAGAGCTGGATGGAGCACTCCAGATGGGGTCTCGCCAGAGCAGAGCAGAGGAGCAAAATCACTTCCCTCACCCTGCTGGTCATGCTGCTTTTAATGCAGCCCAGGACACAATTGGCTTTCTGGACTGCAAGTGCACATTGCCAGATCACGTCCGGCCTTTCACCTACCAGCACGCTTAAGTCCTTCTCTGAAGGCTGTTCCTGAACTATTCATCCCTCAGCCTGAATTGAGACTGGGAGTTGCCCTGATCCAGGTGCAGCACCTTGGACTTGGTCTTGTTAAACTACTTGAGATTCCCATGAGCCCACTTCTAGAGCCTGTCCAGGTCCCTCTGGATGGCATCCCATCCCTCAGATGTGTCAACCACACCGCTCAGCTTGGTGTCATCTGCAAACTTGCTTCTGTCTCTTAATGAAGATATTGAATAACATTGGTTCCAATACGGACCCCTGAAGGACACCACATGTCACAGATGCCCATCAGGACTCTGAGCCATTGACCACTACCATCTGGATGTGACCATCCAACCACTTTTCTTATTCATCTAACAGACCACCCATCAAATCCATCTCTCTCCAATATAGAGAGAAGGATGTTGTGGAGGACTGTGTAAAAGGCTTTACAGAAGTCCAGATAAATGCCACCTGTAGCCCTTCCCTCATAAAAGGCCACTAGACTGGTCAGGCAGGACTTGACCGTGGTGAAGCCGTGCTGGCCATGTCAAATCACTTTCTTGAAGCTGAGTAGACTTAAAATGAATATTGTCTCTTTAAGACTAACATTTTTCCTTATTTTAAGTAAGGTGGAGCATTTATAGTAGTTAATGTAGTAAAAGAATTCTTGGTGGTGCTGCTATGTTCCAAGTGAGTATAATGATCAGAGTTTCAAATTCTTCCTTATCAAGAAAGGAGTTAAGACTATAGTCCTACTATCCAAACACGAGAGACTAAGTTTGAGCCTCAAACTCAAGTTGCATTCCTATGGGAAAAACAAACAAACAACTTATTAAAAAAACTTTGTCATAGCAAAAGTGCTTTTTTCAGAGTAAGACCAAACACATTTTTGAGTCTACAGGAGGAAGGGATGCCAGCAGCAGTGACAGCCACTGTACAAACCCTATTAACCCGCCATTTCAAAAGAGTAAACTTTGGTTTCTTTTCCAACTGTTTCAGGTTTCATATCTTATTTCACAACTTTTTTTTTCTTTTCAGAAAAACAATGTAGCATTTTGTTTAAAAACTATCTGAACCAAGGACAAATTGTCAGACTTAATTAGGAATGTTCTGTCTGTTTATTGGTTTAAAATATTTCCTAATGAAGTATAAAGACATGTTGTGCCTCAATAGTATGAGTAAAATATTCATTGTTTTGAATGACTTAGATGTCAGAGGATTGTCTGAGCATCTGTACTCTGAAAAGCATATGAAAAAACATTTTCTAAGAAGTAATATCATATCTTTAGACAAAAAAGTTGTTTCAAATGAAACTCAGCCAATTCCTGCAGATTAGTAGTAGTCAGATCTCAAGACGGACATGAAGACAGAAAGTCCAGTAAAACCATCAGAATGGGCACAAGTTCTTTGTAAACCCAGTATTATCCAAAACCAAAGGAAAAATGTACTGCTCTCACTACTTATACAGCATTTCAAGTCTCAAAAAAGCTAAATAATACTGTGGTTTAGATGCTGCACTATCATCAAACAGCTAGGTTTGCAGAGTTTTTTATGCTGAAGACAAAGAGGGAGGTATCTGCTGCTGTTTTTAGGAACTCCCTTTTTTCTTCTGTTTGCCTATGTACAGTTACTGAACTGCAAGTTCTACAAAGGAATGAAGTTTTTATGGAAAGCCACTGAAAAATAAAGGCAGAGCTAATATATCAAATGAAAATACAAAAAAACAAACAAACAAACCCAAAAAAACAAACAAAAATAAACAAACAAAAACAAAACAAAAAAAACAACTTGATACAAAGGTAGAAAATTATAACTGAGCAATTCCCCTTCATTTGGTCTCAAACTAGCAAAATTTATTCTTCTCAAGCATGAATTTGAACCCACTATGTTAAAAACTGACAAATCACTGACAAAAAAAAAGAGATTGTTGACCCTCCAGCCAATCCAGGAACCTGTTACTGTGAGAAGAAGAGGATGAGGAGGAGAAAGAAGAGGAGGAGGGGTAAGATGAAGTGGCTGCCATGTATCAGAGTGCCACCCTCCAAAAATGTGAAGAAATTATGCAAGCTGTTAGTGGAGAAGTAGGTCCTCTAAAGGCACCAGAAGCCCTCTGTTGTGCTATGCTAAGTCTCAAAGCCAAGTACTCAAAAATCATATTAAATGTGGATAGCTGTTAGATGGTAAAAGACAAGAATTTCCAAGGTTCTGAGCTCCTACTGCTACCAGCTGACTTCACTAGACTGGTGGATGCTACATGTCTGTGTGAGGAGTATCAAATTAAGCAAAAGCAGCTATATATAAAAAGCATAAATAATCTCCTCTAAAATGCAGTCTACTTTTATACATGCCTGTGTGGAAATGGTTACAAGAGTTGTGCTTGAAGGGCATTTGTCACATAAAGAACATTGCATTTCAGTGCCAGAGACTGCTATTCTCTTTCTAAAAAATAGTACAGGCAGTTAACAGGAACTGGAAAAAAAGGAAGAGAGAAAATGAGGAAAAGATTCAAAAACAGGCAGATAATCACACAATATTTTACTTCTTGAATTTTAAATTAAATTAAAATATATTGTACCACCAAATACCATTTCCTTTCCTGTCAGCTAGAAGAACCATTCTTGCTGAGTGGATTGAAGAAGTGGGTATTAATTTGCTCAACAGTATTCAGTCTTCCTGCATTTACTAACCTGTTTGATTAATTTTTTAGCATGTTTTACCAAAGCTAGTTCTCTAAAATCACTGACATAAGCTTCAAATATTAATTTAAAATGCAAATGTCTGAAAAAGTGTCCAGTCCACTTGTACTGCCTTTCTATCAGAAGAGTAATTTTGAAATATATTTCCAAGTATCCAAAAATGAACTCTTCTATAGGGATTAAGTGAAGCAAATATGAGGGCATTGTTCTTGCTGTACCTAATAAAACACTATTTTCTTTTCTTCTTTTTTTTATACTCTCTTTTTAAAGCTTTTTTCTACTTGTAAGGATAGCAACCACATAAATCTGAACAGATTTAGGCACCACAGCCCACTGGCAAATAGGTTACTTGCCTATCTATAAACTGCATAATTTCTGCAATACTATTCCATCCTAAAGTCACTTTTCCAGTCTGTGTTACTTCTGAATAACATTGCTGCCATGGGGTTTTTCCCCCTTGTGTAGCTGTGTCTACATAGCCACAAGTATACAGGCAACTGCTTACACTATTGAATAACATTTAAATAATCACATTTTCAAACGTACTTCAAATGGCTTTGTGAGCAGTAGAGCAGAGGAAAAAAGCCAAGTCAAAAGCTTTCTCAAGTCTTTCAAAACTACATGTAGAAGTAAAATTTTTGTAAAAAAAAATTTACATAGGAATTCCAACATAGGTTTGCCAAATAAATGCTCTTATCTCACTTGGGAAGCTCATAAAACTGAAATATTTAAACTTAGGTAAGATAAAATAAATTATTAGACATACAGAATTCTAATTATTCTATTACAGTAGCTTATAGTATGCATCTTAAATAATAGATACACATTTCTGATACATTACAAGATTCCCAAACTCTGCTTAGTATGATGACCCCTAGAAGTAGTAATGTGGCTCCTACCAGTTCTTCAGGGAAGGCAGTGAGGCACTAACCTAGGTGTGGAGCAGATACTCATTTCTACTTAGCATCCAGGAGCTCGCTGTACGCTTTTAACACAGAGATGCAGAAGAGAGACCCCACCTCCCTGAGAAGGCATGTGATCTGCTCAGTGGTACTTGCACTCGCTGAGACCCCTCACAGCTTCCCCAAGCCACCAAAAAAATGGTTTACTGAGAAGCTAGAGTAGCTTCAACTCAGTCTTTCTGATTGGGAAAAGCTTTAATCAGTGTCCTAGAATCCAGGGAATCTTGAATCCAGGCTGAGTTTCCCAGAGACACTGAAAGACCTTTTTCTAAGTCATAGTTGAGTTTTGGCATGACCTAAATTTTGAGAAATCGTTTTAGTCATTTTAGACTTTTTGTCTACAATCATATAGGGTGCTGCCCATGACAGGAAAAGCAGGGTTAAAGTCCCCTGTATTAATTTCTCTGCATCTCCAAGACCACTGTTATATTCAGAATGAAGAATAAAAACACTTTCTATTTTATGAAATGCTATTTCAGTAAAATATTTGACAACTTAACACTGAGACCAATTGTAACCGTACAACTGAGGAGAGCACACGAAAGGAATTAATTACCAAAGGCAGTACACAGGGAATGGGAAGTTCCCATGCTTGTTTTGCAACTGTAGCCACCTTCTCATGAACCTATCTATTTGTTCCCTTAGTAAACTTTACCCTTAGTGCTGTCTATTCCTGTGCATATTTCTCAAACTACAGACCCCACATGCTCCACGAAGTTTTTTGGCACAGAGAAAGTCTCTTCAGTCCTTTCTACATGTTGTCACTGCTAATTAAAAGAATAAGATAACCTTTTTTTTTCCCCAAAGACAAAGCAAGAATGTGTCCTACAGCTGCTGATATTCCAGTTTAATCAAAAAAGCATATATGCCACTAGTTTAGTCCATGTTCTTTGCATTAGCACATCTAATCACTGCAAACCATCTGTCACTCAAACATCAAATTTTTTTTCCAGAAATCTATGGAATTCCCATCTGCCATGTCCACAAGTATGAAAACTGAATTTCTCAGTCAAAGCTGCAGGATAATTTTCAACAATTTTCTCATAAGTTTGTAGGTGTTAGAAAGAATTCGTGTCCTGAAAGTAGATGTGTTTCTTCAAGGTAAATTATTTTAAGTAAAGTTTATGAGATTTGAGAGATACTATGTGTATACTTCCAGGTGATGGTTGGAGAATGTAACTAAAGCTAATGCAATGAATTACATTTCCTTTATGTTTAACATGCTGGAAGTGGAAGAATTTGGCCATAAATGCTGCATAGGGACAATCTGGTCACAGTTTGGCTTTTGAAAGAAAATAATATGCTAAAGTTGGTTGTTGTAGTTTGAGATTTTCAGAATTTGTGAGACTCCAAAAATAAGATATGTTGGAAAATTAAGGGATGCAGATTCCATTACTATCAATGTGATAGTATCGCATGGTGTGATTCTTCTAGTGTCCTGTACTGAGTCCAGGAGTTGGACTCAGTTATACTGTTGGGTCCCTTCCAACTCAGCATATTCTGTGATTCTGATTCTATCAAATATACCAGGCACCGTGGTGGTATGCTATTATAACAGTGAAGCACTGTACTACTCTTCTCACGTAACTTGGCAACAGAGGTTCTGTGTGACAGAGGTGTCAGCCAGTGAGCTCTATAAATCCCAATAGCAATGTCTGCATTTTTGGCTAATATAACCATCTCTTGAAAACTGAGAAGATCACTAGACTGTTCTGTAGGAGTGAAGTCATCACTAAAATGAAGTTTCCATGGTTAAAATAATATTTGCAATTCATTTGCTTATATTCAAATATACTACTTCTTCCCAACCAGTAAGATATTCTGAACTAATTTATAATTTTTTGTACTAACTCCCAAAAACTGAAATGACACATCTGTTAAGAGAAGGGAAATGGTGGAAAGTGAAATCTCACATTAGGAACTGTAGTCAGAAAACGATATTTTCCATTATTTCATCACATTTAACTGCACTAGCCATCCAATAAAACACCCAAGAGGATTCTGGAACTGAAAAAAATAGATTGATTTCTTCTTTATTTATGTGTTTAACAATGGAGAGTGACTACACATTAGCGTAAACCTACAAGGCAGTCCTGGAAGAATCACAGCTGCAGCTTGCTGCTAAAAGCATCTACTCTAAAAAGGCAAGATAGACTCCTAAATGGGTTTGACACCACAAACATTACCCCTGGAGTGGCAGTAGATCTCAGACTGGTGGTAGTGTCGGAGAGAGGGGTGATACTTTGGAGGAAAACACTAAGTAGAAGCAAACTTAAGGAGAAAGGGGACATTGAAAGGAACAGGGAATAATGAAACAGTGTAAGATGAGAGGCAGCTGTGCCTTAAATGGAGATGTGTCCATGAAAATTTACAGATCCAAATTTCCCTTAAGTAGAAATGTCTCCAAATCTTCACAGAACCCTCCTTAGGCTACGTCTGGAGCTGCCCTTGTAGCTGAAGTTTCTGGCTTGATCTTGCCTCTGAATTTCACCCTGGAAGATGGGTAGGAAAGGAGGAAGATGACCTGAATTTTAGTTTTCCCAAAACTCTCTTTTCCATGGGTCTGTGATCAGAGTGATACTTTGGAGATCAAGAGTTAACAGCTGGGCCCCATCATATCCCTTCTCCTTCAGGACAGTTGCCCATGCCATCTGGAAGAAATGCGGTTTCTACCTCACACAAAGTTCTCTCTCTCACCACACAGTTACTACAAGGTCTGTTTATTCCACTGTTGTAGCATATTCCCTCCTTTGCATTTTTCTGTTCCCACCCATCATTTACTCATAACAGATGACATCATTGCTGGACAAATATATGATGAAGGTGTTTTCAGCCTTTGTAAAAGCTCTAAAGCATGTGCAGAAAGTCCATTATTAGCCTAGATTTGTAAAAAGCCCTCTCTCCCTCTTTTATTGTTTCCTTTTGGTATCTTTCCTTCTAACAATGTCTACATAAACATAACCCAAATATTTAGGACCCCAAGCTCTCAAATGCAACCCATGCCTGTTCATTTTCTTTACGGAAAGTAAGGCTGTGATTAGACATGAAATAACTCTAGCTAATAAATCTGCTTCCAAGGACTGAGTAATCTCATTACAAGTGGGAAATGATGGTTTATTCATCAACATGTGGAGTGCTTTAAAAGTGCTGGAACTGCCAAGCTAATGTAGAGAGGCAGGGAAAGTCAGCTTGAAGAAAAGAAGGAACCTCTGGTGATGTTTTACATATGTAGAGACTTATGTTGGAAAGAATATCCTGGAAAATAGGCTAATTGTAAAAATCTTTAGGATGTGAGGCCTGTATAAATATTACCCATTCGTATAACAGGTTAATTTTGATGTTCTTAATAGAGATGAGAACATATGTTGTACATGGTGGAAAGGAGGTATAAAGTAATTTCTAAGTGCATTTTCTTTCTGCTAGGAAAACCTCATGGTGAGATGTCAGCCTCGTGTTACACTAAATGCCAGATTAGCTTCAAAAAAATGGGTTTTCTTTTGAGCTAATTGTGGTTTTGCTAGTATGATTCAGTTTGGGAGAAAAGGAAATCTCTGCAACTTTCCAGAGAGAGAATCAATTTTTCTCCACAGCTCTTTTCTTTCTTTCATCATTGAATACAATGCCTATAGTGACATCTGTTTCCACTGGGATGGAAGATGCAATATCAGTCCAAAAGAACTTGTAACTGTTGACACTCAGCATGGTTTTAAGAACCTTGATTGCCAAACTAGAGTGTTTAATTATCACATTTTTTTCTCTTTTCACTGCGAAATGTGTGTGCACTTTTTTAATTTGCACAATGAAATCTGAACAAAAATTAGGTCCTAAGCTGTCTTTTGTGTTTTGGTTGTTGGTTTTTTTTTCATAACTAGTTGTGGAGGAATGTTTAGTTTCAGGGGCCAGATGTAGTATTCTTTCATCAGCTGTGCAGGAATTGAAATGAACTTTTTTGTTGAAAAATAAAGCGCTACGAATTTAGTTCTCAGAGTTAAATTAAATGTCATCTTCATACCTGACAGCCTACATTTTTCATAGAGTAATCACAAAGATGTTCTGAGAGTGCTAGAAACTGAGCTAGTTTATAAGCCATGAATATTTGAATTGTACTTCTTTATGGCCAAATGGAAGAAACTGTTGAGCTCCTTCCCAGAATAAGACAGCTGGCATTCTCAAAGCCAGGACTCCAGTGTATGCAACGTCTCAGCAGAGGTTGAGTAACACGGGTGAAACTGTTTCCATGAACTGATGAGAGTAGAGAACTGTGTGGTTTTTTGGTTGAAATTGGCTGCTTTGTAAGAAGCAGATAGAAATTAGACTGCAAACCATAAGAAAAATTAGTGTGGACCAGAGAATGTTCTAAAGGACATAGACTGAAGAATTAGAAAATTCAAGCAAGGAAATAGTCTCCATCTACCTCTTCTTTTGCATGCATATGGGGTTTGTCATTCATTTTACATAGATTAGGTTGTGTTACAGAAATTTCTGTCATATGAAATCATGCTTTCTTTATTGGGAGGGAAAAAAGCAAACCATCAAGAGAAGTTTCAGTGAGCACCCAACAGAATTCTTGGAGAGGGAAGGAACAGAAAGTCATGTCAGGAGGGAATGGGATATATCCATATCTTCACAGAATCACAGGGTGGTTAAAGTTGACAAGGATCTATAGGGATCACCTAGTTCACCTTCATGCAAAGCAAGCTGAATAACTCTAAGGATGGATATAACAGAAGCTCACCAACCACCTCTCCAATAAACTTCTTTGTTTTAGCAATACAGACAGACTGAATTAAACAGAAAGGTGTTGAAGTGAAAATTCAAGGGACCTGTACTAGGACTAAGAAAGACAAACGCAGATGTAGGGAAAATACATAGATATAATTCAGAAAAAAAAAAGAAAAGAAAAAGTAATTTAAAGGTCTTTTGGAGATAAGGGTATAGGCTCTACATTTTGCCAAATCAGTCTAATTTTATGAAGTTTCAAGGTAAATATGAAACCTTGGTTCCTCTGTAGAAAATGGCAAAATTCTGAATTACTTCCAATACAGAAAAATACCACTCTAATGTTTGAGAAACATATACATTAAAAGGTAAAACTAATGTAGCAGGGGTAAGGCAAGTACAAATTAAAAGAACCATCAGAAAAATGAATTCATGGTTTCAACAAATTGAGATCAAATAAAAAATTGACCATGGCTTCCCATTAAGCAAAAAATCATGGATGCTTAAAAGTGGGGAAATAGACAAGACAATGTCACCACCGTGACAGTTCTGAAGTTTGTCAATAAGATGCTAAAGAGGAAGCAGAAAAAAACTAACACCAGGGACAGAAGAAAACCCTCTAAGTTTCATCTCATGATGAAGACTATCTGATTGAGCTAATATTTCACTGAGGCTGCTTACAGCACCCTGATGAAAGCAAAACTAGTTCAGAAATTTGGAAGGTGTTCTATTTACTGGTTTGTTAAGGGCATGCTGAACCAGTACAGAGCACAGAAGGATATGCTGGCAATCACAAATATGAACCCTCTTGTTTTTGAAACAGAAAAATATGCTATAAATAAATGTCTGAGAAGCCCTGGTGCTTACCATTTAAATGCTTGAGCTAGTCTAGGCAAAAAATAAATATTGCTACTCTTTGCCAAGCTGATGGGTAAAACGGTCTCGTAATGTTTCCAGTACTTTATGCCTATGGCTTGGTCATAGACCACAAGTAAAACTTTTCCATGACCATTTTGGAATTTCCACTTCTGTTCAAGATTGGGAAATGCAGTCACCATTAGCACAAGGAAAAAAAAAAAAAAGAAGTTTCAAAAAACTTTTACCAAACTTCTGCATCAAAATATTGTTTGAGTCTTTGTCTTATTTTTTTTTCACATAGTGTGTCTCATATAACACTCCAAAACTTGTTGCTGTAACAACAGAGCACAGCACCATCCATAGGAGGAAAACCTGAGGACTTTGACTTAGAGAGGATCTAGAGAATTAATGAAAACATCTGACGCTGTTCCACAGAGCCCCCACAGGATCTAAGAAAGTGAAGAAATGGTGGAATGATCAAAGTGGAATCTGTGTGGGTTGAGAACAGTATGTGAGAAGGATGGGACAGCTACAGTAGCAGAGCAGGAATAGGGAAGGGTTTTGTTTCTTCTGGCATCAGAGCTACTGGTGGGAGCTTTGGTCAGACTTCATGGACAGCCAAGGCAGTGAGAGAGTGGTCTTTCTCCTGCTGCTTGCTTTTCCCCATTTGACTTGCTATATCCAGCTCCAGCAGTGCATGGATGGAACAGAGGAAGCAATAGCTATTGCAGCCCTCAGGATTGCAAGGCAACTGCACCTTGCTCTTGGTACACCTCTAGCAAACTTCACAACATACCCTGGGCAGCTGAGGTACTGTGCTGCTGGTGCTCCCTCTGATGACCATCTGGGCTGCTCTGAGTGTCATGGCCTTCAAAACCTCCACCCTTTCAGTGCTCAATCTGTTCTTAATGTCAGGAGAGTGACATCTTCTTCCAGTACTGGCAGGTTTCAGGGACTGTCCCAGTAATATTTCCTTGGAACAACATCATAGAAGCAGGTGGCTGGAAGGTGCTTCAAGAGGGCAGACGTTCAGCCCATCCTTGTGTTCAAGGGCAGTTTCAAGCATACCTATGCAATACAGATATCCATGCATTTGAAAGAACATATCTTAGGTATTTAAAGGGATACTGCAATTTCTTTAAGTAACCATTCAAGTGATCAGTTAATGACTGACCTAAATCTCTCTTGGTGCAAAATGAGCCAGTTTCTGCACATCCTACTCCCTGTGATCCAGGAGCCCAATCAGTCACTGTTTTCTGGGTAGTTATTACCATTTGCCTTTTCAACTCCTCATTTCCAGACTAAACAAACCCAGCTCTCTCAGCTTTTCCACATAAGTCTTATTTTCTGACTGTCTGTTTAGTAGGAAACCACAGACCAGCTTACAGGTTTAACTTTGAAATCACGTACTAAGCTTCTATTATCTACACACCAGAAATAACAAAGTAATATCAAGTATTGCAAGATAAGTGACAGAAATTTCAGAATGGGTTTTCATAACTTGATAGCATCTAAAAAGCTCTTACGTGCAAATGTATTAGTGCTCTGGATAGTTTCAGATCATGAGGTAGTGAATATACCAGGGAACTCTGGAACCATCATGTTTACTATTGTAAAAAATAATCTCTCCTCCCAGATTCCTCTCTCTCTCTCCAGCTCTCTAGACAATTTCAATTGCATGAAGCAAAGAAAATTTATGTCTGAAAGCAGAAAACTAAAAAGATGGATGATCTCATCAGTTCCTACTCAATCTGTCCCAATGCTTCACATGCTACAGCAAGTACCCTGTTCAGCATTTGCAAGGGGCATTTCACACTTCGTGGCACAAATGCACTTGTTGCTTCACCGAGGGTAGTATTTGTCATTGATGCTGCAATTATGGTCAGCAACTAGCTGTACTGACAATGTAGAGCCTTTACTGTTTCACAGTCCCAATCAGGATGAGTAATTTTTCCCATTTGAGATCTTCTTTGACTGTTTTTTTTTGATCTTGCTCTTGTCTAGAGCAGTAAAGAGCATGTGTGTCCATACTGACAAGAGTAGGCAGGAGCCTTCACAGGGAGCTGTCAGCATACCGCTGCAGCTGCTTGCAGATACAGGGCTGATCCAGCCAAACCTGCTGTGTGAGTTTTGAAGATGGTTGCTTGCAATAAAACTCTTCCAATCCACAGCCCAGCATGCAGTGTCCCCAGAAGATTTCCAGAGACAGTCTGAGTTTTTCAGAGATTGCCAGAGCTTCCCCCTGGATGAACGTAGCCTCACACTGAATGGGGGCCACTGAGTGGAGCCAAGTCGGGAGCCACAGTTATCTCTCTTGTCCCCTCCCTCCTCTGCAGGATGCGCCACTGAGAGATAGAACCAGAGCCACAGGGACAGCAAGATGAGAGGATGTTTCCCATTGGACCCAGATCAGCCCTGTGGAGTGGGATAAAAGGATCCCCTGAGGGTCACAGAAAGGTGTTTTCTAAATCCGTCACAGACTGTGAACAGCAGGATAGCGATTCAGTTGCTTAGGGACATACCTGAAATTTTGGATGTATGGCAGCCTGGATGGAGTTTCTGACTGAGTGCAACCACATCTCATCTGCCAGCACCGTCAAACAGCTGCTTATCTGATAGAAAATCTCCACTACCAATACAAACATTTCCAGAAAAATTTCATTTTCAATAAAAAACATACATTATAGGGAAAATTCAAACATATAGTCTCTCCTTCTTCATCTTTCCTTCCCTCCCCAAAAATTACCTCCAATTTGCCAATTTTTTTTTCAGTTCTTTCCTCCATCTCCCCCTTTCCTTCTTTTACTCCCTCCCTCCTTGAGCAATTAACTCTGTAGTAGCCAGCTAGCACATAACAGGGGTTTGTACCTTTTAGCATCCTCTGTTGTAGAAGATGCTAGAAATAACAAGTTTTGATATTTTCCTGTGTTATGGAACTGTCATTCAAGCAGGTCATGTCTAGAGTAGTACTGAAATGAAAGCTTTTTCAGTCAGTTTTCTCCTCTCTTTGGTCTATCTGATTCATGCACCTCTAAGGCCTTTCTCTACTCACAATATGGCATCCAGGCCACCAGCATTCCTCAGGCTGCCCATGCCTTAACTTTAAATGACCTCCTTTTCTAAAGATTAAATCTGTATGCTCTTTCTCTCTTTCCTTCTTACCTAGCCCAATTTTTGACAAAAATAAAGACAGAAGGAGGGTCCTGTTGACCTGTGACCAGGCTCTGTAACCCAGAACACATCTGGGAAGGAAGAGCAAAGTGATCTCTCGTCCCAGCTACATCTGACATCCCCCTACCTCCCTCACCCACTTCTGCTGCCCTGAACTCCCAAACCCCTCCTTTACTCTTTAACTGCTTCATGACTTCTTATTCCATTTATTCTCCTCTATCTTTCTGCAGTTTCTCCTTCTTTCCCAAAGCTCCTACCTGACATTCCTCCATCACTACCCATCCAGTGCATGCATCTTGCACTTTCTTTTCACAACCAGCTTCTAATTAGACGGTAAACTTTGATTACATTTCTTCCACACACACACACTTCCTTCATAAGAGCTGCATTTTAGTGAAACGCAGACATTTCTCAGATTTCAGTCAAGAGAAAGGGTCAGATTTACATTGCTTGGGTATGACATGGAATGAGCAACCCAACTATGTTCCCTTGAGCAATTAAGTTCATATAACTCCCAGCTCATGGGCAGATACTTGCTGGGATATTCTGTCTGCCAGGGCTTACTTTAATTCATCTGCCTTACAGCTTGGCATAACTCTCTGCAAAAACTAATCTCTTTCCTTTTTTACTTCTCCTTTCTTTTGCCTTTTTTTTTTTTAACAAAACACGCCTTTTCTAGTCTTGTTTCCCATGGAAGTGGCAGGTTTGCAGTGAACACCTGAGAGGTCATGGGGTGGCAGTGAAGCCAGGCTTTGTGGCTCCATAGGCAGTTAGGTGGTTGTTAACATGTACACACAGCAAGAGATTTCATGGTGTTTTATTCAGAAAGTTGTATCTTAAAAACCTTTTGCTTAATGAACCTGAGGTCTGGACCACAAAACCAATCCTGCATCATGAGCAATTCTAGACGAGACCAGCAAGAGTTTATGGTCATGGTCTTAAATAAAAAAAAAAAAAAGTTTGCAAACGTAAGGAGTTCTCCACCTTAGTTGCTACAAAACTGGCAATGTACTATAATAAAGCATTTGAGGGCTCTGGCAGTCACAAAACAGAAACATAAATGCAGTCCTGCTTTTCTAACATAAGCACTATAAAAACAGTTCTACTATAATGTGTAAAGGAGCTGTTAGACGAGAGCATCTTTGATTAAGAAATCTTAGACCACATCAGACTACCCTATTGTCTCATAACAACTACTTTAAGAAAACTCATAACATGGCCTGCTTCTGCCAAGTAGGACACTTAAGATGGCCAGCCACTATCACTGCTTTCCCTTTGTAATCTGGGACGGGGAATATCAGCTTCAACAGTCTTCCCTCCTTCTTAATGACTCACACATGGCTGTGCTGGCACTTCCTGCAGTTCCTCCCAGAAGAAGTTTTCGAAGTGTTTAGTGTTCAATTATTGCTGCATCAGTGCATCTTCATTCTACAGGAATAGGGAAGTGCACTTCCATTATTGTCTTGCACTGAGGTTAATTAAAAACAGCTTGTGGCCTGTTTGACAGTTCCATTTTGTCACATATTGCAGTGACATTTGAAAGCAGTGGTTCTGCTTGTTTATTGGGTCACATAAATATATCTTGTAAAGATGGTTCTGCATAGAAATGTTTAAAACAAATATGCTTATGCATATGTGGATGTGTGTTTGTAAACATATGTTTTCTGGGGCCTCATTCCCTCATGTCCTGTAATTCACCCAACCATTCATATAAAGGACAATGTATCTATACATCTTTCCACAGTGGATGTGATCTCATTTCTAGAAAATATCATGAAAACCTTGCTGCAAAGGAGCAGGTCCTTATATTCACTGTTGTGGCATCAGCTACTTTCAGAAAGCCACCTCCAGTATTGCTCTCAAATCAGACTGACTAGTTTAGAACACTCTTGAATACTTACCATTATATGGCAAACCAGAAATAAAATTAAAAACTAAAGTTTTCACCACATATCTTCTGCAGGGCTACACTCTGAGGTATTTTCAGTAACATCAAGCTGCCACAGTGCTGTGGTAGTTTTTTCTAGAGGTCCTGCATAGGAACCAAAAACCCTGCTTACACAGTTCCCCTACTGCCTTCTATCTGCCTTCACATAGCATTTGCATATTTGAAAATGTCTGCTGAAAGCCTAATTACAACTGCAGTAAACATTAAAGACTTCTGCAGTTAAATTGCTCACATAACACTGATTTGGGTTTGGTTTGGTTTGGTTTTTAATATGAAAACAACAAGCATTCCACAGTCAATTATACATACCTTAAACAAAGTTCAGAGCAGAGAAACCCCCTGATCACCGATGCTATTTAACTCCCTTCAAGTAGCCAAATCACAGAACTACAGATGCAGATGAAGAAAGACTACCAGTAATCCACAAAAATGCTGAAACAAGTTCTTGTCCAGCCCACTGGTCTAGTGTCCATTGTTCATGTCATAAAGTTAAAGGCTGCTGCTTGTTGTTTCTCCAGAGTGCTGGTTTTACACAGGGAAGAGTGGTGAAGGTTACTCAACATGCAGACCCCCCTTCAAAGATAATGTTACTGATTTGGGCCCCAGGATGAGTTGATCAGCCCCTGTTTGACAGTGGGGAAAGTTTACTACCATCCAAGCTCATATGATGGAAGGTATGAAGAGCATTAAGGGAGTGGTTTCAAGAATAAAACTGAAAAAGATCAAAAGAACACCATTTGGATTTGTCTTTAGTTGAGGTTTGACTTGGACACTGCTAAGAAAGCAACTCTTTAATCTAGAATCTTTTATTACTGCAGAGAAGAAATGCAAGGTACGAAATATTCGTTTTAATTATTTTTCTCTCTTCCTCTCCTCCGCCCCAGGAAAGTGAACAATTCAGACTCTGATGCGGGTTTTAGAGGTGCAGCTGTGTGTTGTGTTTCCAAGTTCCTTTTTAACTCGCACTTCTAGCAACCAGTCACAAAAGTTATAGATTGTTAAAAAAACCTGGGTTTGGGCTCATGCTGAAATGAAAGACTAATTCCCTAGAAATCCCTGAGGCAAAGTAAACTGTGCCAAGTGTAATTTCGCTTCCTTGCTGATTGTCTTCTTTCTCCGATGCAGTCATTCATTTGCTCTGTCACATGTTCCAAATTATAAAAAGCATTTATCAGAAAATTTCTGGCCTGTGACTGTCAATGACTATGTGGACTTCTCTGGTAGTCTCCAGGCTTTTTTTCTTCTCTGTTCCAAAAGACGTATTTCCCATTTCTATTTTCAAAGAGGAACTAAGGTGTTATTACTGTAATTGCAGAGATTGTTATAGCATCATTATTACTTCCTTTTTCTGCTTATGCAGAACTACCAGGAACGTATCTTTTTCTACTTGATACCTTTGTCAAGGGTGGTTTTAACAGGTTAGTAAATCTAAATAGTAGTCAACTTTTTTTCTAGGGGCTTGAGCAACACAAACTTGTATTTGAGGCTTTGACTGGAATAGGGGTGAGACAGATCCTCCCCTCCACCCACTTTATAATGAAGTATGATTTATTAGTAATTTTTTTCCAGTATAGTTTCAACTGAAGATTAAAATATATCCTTTCCTAGGTTTTAGAAATTCCAAGAAATAGTATCCAGACCCTTTAGTCTCATGAGACAGAAGACAGTTTGCTCTGAAAACAGACTAACAACAGACACATGATATTTCCACCAGGACCATGAAGTCATTATACTTTACATTGCATGAAGGTGAAAAAAAAAAGCATCTTTTAAAATAATGTTATACAGGCTTTCTTCTAGTACTGGGGGAACGAGTTGGATAAAAATCCAGAGAGGGTCTTCGTTTTTATAGCTTGGAAGCTGCAGCTGATCTCCAAAATCATGACCTTATAATTTTGTCTCCAAATTTTACTTCTTACTTACTCCTCTGCTGCCATTTCTATGATAGGTGTCCAGATGCCACTCTTCAATAAAGTCTGATCTTTTCAGGATTTGCAACTATTTGAAACTATTGGCCTGAAGATTCTCATAAAGTGGATCTTTTAAGGGATGATCCGTGGTGTCATGTAACCTCATATTCAGATACAAATGAAGTAGTAAATAAGCAAAGGAACAAGAACATTTTAGGTTTTTAAGGTGTAACAGTGGAAAATATAACATGCAGTTTCACTCCATTTTAGTCCAGACATCAGCTAATTGTAGTACTCACAGAAAAATTTTTCTGTTGTCCTGTTTCTGACAGCCACAGGCTCCCTCTGTAAATGCAAACAGGAACTATGATGTAACTAATAAAGTCTGAGTCTTCATTCTTTCTGTGTTGTTTACATAGTGGACTTCTGAATAAATTCAATTTAAAAGAAAGCTCCATGGATTGATCTTGGCAGTTAATCACAGGATATGAGCAAGAAGAAAGGTTCTACTCCACATTTCTTTAGATTAGTTGATGAATCCTATTTCCTAACAACTGTTCATCTACTACTGTCAGTGTTACGAAGCAGATCATTCTGAAGAAAATTGCTCTGTACAAATCTGGGGGAAAATGAACATCTTTTCATCACTGTGATATTGAGAGACTCACTGTACATAAAAGAAAATCTAAAGTCTCTCCATAGTTGTAAAGAACTCAGCAATACAATTTACAATTATATTAACACATGGAATTCTCTCTGGAAGCAGTTTCTGTGAAAGACTCTGGACAAAGAGGAAGGAAATATAAGGAATTTGGAGCAAGTTTTACTCAGTCATATTTGAGTTTAGGCTTGCAGACTTTTGTGCTTTTCCAAATAGAATCTGATGGCATCAATAATATGTAGCATAACAGGAGACAGAGACCAGCTGTGCTTTGAGAGTTAATCTCATAAACTGCTTCCAGAGGAAGGTCATATTCAGAACCCTGAGGGCTTCCAATATGTTCAGACTTGAAAGGTATGTCAAGGAGGAATTGATTTTAAACCATCTAATTTTAACATGCAGTTGGGCCCCAGCACCGCAAATCCCCCATGCACATTGCAAAATATCAGAGCTCTCAAATTTTGCATCTCCAGGAGAATACATGTAATAACCAGAGATACTCAAAACTTAGTGATTTATTTAACACAGTACCTCCTATGACCTTTAAGATAAAAAGGTGCATTTCCTCTCACAATAGTCATATTGCTTGCAGTGCAAGTACTGTGTACAGCATGCAGGACTCTTAATTTGTTAACTCCCATGCTCCATGGCTCTTTTAAAGCAAAATGCCCCTAATACTGCCAGACAAAAGTTCACATAGCTTCCACATACATATTAAAAAAAGGGAAGGGAAGGGAAGAAAAATTAAAAATTCATTAGGTTATAATATATGAATATACTATAAAAGACCAGCTGTCAATCTGAGATTTAGGTTCATTTCATTCAATACAAACATATGTAGAAAGCCAAGGAGGTATCACCCCCTCTTTTTACTCTCTTTTAGATTGTTTAGAATTTTAATAATGGTCACTTAGTAATGGAGGTAAAATATACAGAAAAATTCAGTAAAGTTTGTTCTTCCCAGGGCTGTGACACGTTGCTTATTAACAGCCAATCCATCTCATTTGAATCACAGGGAAACTACTAGTAACATGACACTTGTCTACGAATCAAAAAGAGACACCTTCACAAGGACTGAGAAAAATCTGAGTTCCATCATAGACTGCTGAATATGACTGGGGAACTGTCCCAGCAAAAAGTCCACTGCTCTGAATGAGGTTTGATATCTTGTATTCATAGTAATATGTCTGTGTGTCAGACTGGCCTTTTGGTATTGAACAGCAATGCTTGCAGTGGATATTTGCACTACAGATTTTCAAGAAGATGGTAGATGTTAATTTTGCATTTGCTAGAAGTGAAAATGAGAGGAATTAACCATCATTCAGGGGATATTTGATTGTCATCTTGGTTCAGATATTGCAGCAATTTTAAAAGAGAGTAAGTTCATTTTTATTTCCTCTCATGATTACTATTGAAGATGCTTAAGACTGAATAATGCCTACATGTTACATTTGGATGTTCCAGGTCTGGGTTACTAGAAATTAAAGAGGTACTTTTAAAGACTTTAAAAATTAACTGACTCAGAAGATAATCTCAGGCTATTTTACTTATAGGAAGGTAATAGAGTGGTACAAGCAGTGAGTGCAAAATTCACACTGCGCAAAGAAATCACACAAAAAAGTTATTCTATTTGGTGTAAGTTAAGGTTTTATTGTAGGCTGAATTTTAAATTAAATTTCTCAGCTGGTATCACTCTGAGTTTATAGCCACAAAGATCTTAATGTTTCTACAAAATTTCTGAGAATCTTTCACCCTTTTACAGAACTTGCCTCCATATATCAAATCTAGAAAACAAAAATGCAGATTCCTTTGTCTATAAAGTATAGGACAAAAAAAAAGTGAAGAATCACAATGAACACAAGGGACTGATTCCCCTTTAACACCTGAGTTGTCCCCAAAAGAGAAAAGAAACTTCATGTGGGAAGTTTGAAAATTTTATCTTATGAATCACTGCTTTTCATAAAGACCAAGATACCCTGATCACAAGTTATGCAATTAGAAGTTACAGTGCTAAGGGGAAAGGACATTCATTTCATCTAACTTCCTTTATCTGTAAGTTAAGCATCCAAAGTAATCAGTTATGTATGCAACCTCTCTAGTGCATGGAGAGGGTTAGGTTGTTACAGGAAGTGGTTCATCCTGTTAATCATACAGCCCTATATTAAGATGATTCCAGCACCACGTGGCTATGCAATTTCTTTCCACAGACCACAGAAAAAGCCTAGATGAATAGCTGAGGTTGGATACCTAGGATCCATAAGCCACATCCCTAAACTACTGGAAACCCTTTAAAACCTGTCCTTTCCCCCACCTTGCCATCCAAACCAGCACTGCAGTGTTAAGGTGTGAGGAATATTTGCCACTTTAACATCAATACCTTGCATCCGGGTCCCCCTCCCATCCACACAGTGTTTCTTCCACATGCTGTTCACAATCAGTGACAAGAACCAGGCCTTCACTGATTTATAAAAGGAAGGCAGTAATCATTCAACTCACCTGTTCAGGATTTCCATCCTTTACATATATATAGCTAGGGTAAGAACAGTATCCAAACGAATATTTTTACTTAGGGATAGTGCAAGGCTGATATTTCAGAAACATTTTTCTGTGAATTTAGTTTACACTCAGGTGTCTTAAGAAAATGAAAGTCCACGGCACATCTTTTCTTCGGACAATTTTCCACAACAATAGTATACTGTATTTAATCCCTATTTCAAGCCTTTGCTTTATGTTACTCTTCATAATGAAGATAAATTCATCTGTCAAACACTCTTCCAGAATCCTGAGACCTGCTTAGATAACAGGGCTCTACTTTGTCTTCAGACATTTAAAAAATATCCTAAAACAACTTAAACTTTATAGATATTGTAATCTTTGATTGTTGTCATTAATAGCAAAACACTTAGATTTTGAATTTTCCTCTGTATCCATAAAAATAATATGTTCAAATTGTTTCCACTTGAGTCAATCTACTTACTTTTTGCAACTTGAAATTTGCAAGCTCAGAAATACAACTGAGTGGAATTGCATTACTTGAAGTTTCATAACAGTCCTAAGATTTCATAAATTTTCTCCTTATGCCAAAGAACAATAGGAGAAATCACTGTGTCCCAAAATAGTCACTTTCTGGAGAGCTGAGGTTATCACCTCTCATTTGATAAACCCAAGTTCAAGTATCACTTGGGACTAGGCCTGGGACTAGCACAAAGCTCTTGCATTGCAATGTGTGCTCTAACCACTAGGCAACTGGGTGAGTGCAGGGGCTCTCTCAGCTTTTCTCTTTCACAATTAATCAGTAATTCTATCCTGAATCTAAAAAAGTTTTCTTAATAAATTTTGTTTACATAGCACATTTCTGTGGAAAGATTCAGTGACAGCAAATAGATATTTTCTGACCTGAAAAATATCTTGTTTGCCAAAGAGGTTTTCTGACAACTCTATTAGGGCAAGGAAACTTAATGCCACTTTTCAAATTAGCTGGGCATACTTGATCTCTCTCTCTGTATTGGAGAAACCAGGGGTATTGAATCTGTGAGAAGAGACTTCTGTCCGAGGTCTCTGCCCCTCCAAATTGTCTCTAATTGAGACAAGTCCTCTGTGATGTTTTCCTTATTCAATCAGAATTTTCTTCACCCTTTGACTTCTGTCATAACTCCTTGTGTATTTAACTCTCTCTGTACTTAATCCAACTGGATGGGATGCCAAGGGTTAGCAGGGGAAGCTATATATTCTTACCTGTCTATATCTAGCCAGATTCAGAGATGTCTGATAGTTTCTTACCAAGTTTCCAACCCCAGCTCCTAACAGCCTGTCTGACACTTCAGAGTTTCTGCTTAGAGGTACATGAAAATACTTCTGAAACCTAACTCTATCTACCTAAAACTATCTAGTTTTGCCATAGAAATTCCAAAAGCATTGCTGTTATTGCTCTATACTGAGTCTGCCCATACTGTGCTGGTTTGACTTTCCTGTGAGAAGACCAGATTCATAAATCTCAAACCCAACAAATTGGTTTTTTCCCCTTTCATTTTCTTTCTTGTGCATACTATGTCTACTATTTTGTTTTCCTGGACACTTGTCTGACATAGTGATAAGCACAGAGCAGCATTTAAGCCATAAAGGAATAAAATAACAATACTTTCTCGTTGTCTTGGTGTTAGAAACTTCACAATAAGTGGGAGCAGGTTGCCTTGGGCAGATGAAAGAGCCTTTATTGGAACAGCATACATTGTAATTTGCTATGACGCTGTGTAAAGGAAAAAATACTTATTATAAACTGTTTTATAATACTTTGGCCTTGGGACAAGAGCATGTGATATTTAACCACAATCTACAGAGCTGCTCTGGAAACTAGAGTTATATTATGCAGTTAGAGGGTTCATAAGTTTCTTAGGATCAAAAGGTAGAGAAAAGTACCAGGATAAAATAAGGAGATTACTAACTTTAAATAAGCAGTTGTGGAAAACAAGGGCAGACAACACTTCGTTTTCTCTGTATTAAGTAGTTCAGTGTCTGTCCAGAAGCTTTGTGCTGACTATTCCTTATTGGCTACTATCAAACTATTATACTGTTATTAAAGCACTTTTCTGCTCTGACTTTCTTTTTTTCCAAGCTAAAATATAGTATCCATTCTCTGTTGAGCTGGACCAAGATCAGTGCCAGGCACTGAAAGCAGTAGCAGTGAGGCAGCTGGGAGAAAGGTGCTATCCAGTTTAACTTTGAAAACGTGTATTTGGACCTAATGTTTTTTGGCACCAGAAATTCTTGTGTGAGCCTCCTACAAAGCTTCCAAAGGCAAGGATGGTCAAATTCCATGCAGAAATGGAAGTAAGTTACAGAATAGGGAATTAGTATTGTCCTTGAATATGTCTTGGACCTCACTGTTCACCATCAACAGATTTTCAAAGCAAAAGGACAGAAAACAAACTTATTGTTTTACTTAGTAAAATTTACTTAGTAATAACTTTTTCCCAGGTTTTTAATATTGTTTTACTAAAGTGTCTTTCATATCTTGTGTCAGGAGTGTCTGACAACTTTTTTGCATAGCCCATGGGAAGACAAGAAAAAAAAGATAATGTGGGCATGGAGTCTCCTTTCATCAATTTTGAGGCTTTCCCCATATCTTGCCAAGATTCTGACTGTCCTATTTCAATAATAAAATTCTAAAGTATCACATTAAGAACAGAATTCTGACGGTGAAATTTATCAGAATACGAAAATTATAACCCCGTCTAAAAAAAAAAAAAAAAAAAAAAAAGAGAGAAAGAGAGAGAGGAAAAAAAAAGGCTTCTTCCACCATGCCTAGACTATCTGATGGAAAAAAGAGCAAAGGCTGTCTTAGCAAGGCTAGGGGGTCCAAGTGTAGTGATCTGGGCTGGGGGTTGTTGAATAGGGATGTTTATAACATGGCACTTCTCAGGACAAGCATCATGTAAAGGAATAACATGAAACAGAGATGGACAAGTATGAGACAGGAAATATGCTCCTGCAGTCTCACAAAAGGCAGTAGTCCAGCATTAGCCAGAGGATCTTCGGCAAAATGCTGCTATGAACACTCACAACTTTGGGGAGACACCCTACACCCCACCCTATCCCTCTACCCACCTACCCTGCCCCACAATCTGCAGGTGAGATAGCCTGCAAACTGGCTTGAAAAAAGCATTAAACTGTTCTGTGCATGAGCTGGGAGGTGACGGCACAGCAGCATGTGGAGCTTGGCTCTGTGGTTCCACACACTGCAGCCAGCCACCATCTCGGAGCATACTGCAATCACAGAAGCTGGTCACTGAAATCCCCATTGCTGAACAGACAGAACTGAGAAACTCAGTAACCTCACCACTTCTGAACTCATCAGCAGAGTTTATATAACGATGAACCATCACTTCAAGTACTGCCTCAATTTACGTGGCATAGCAGCAATCTAGTTTTGGAGAAAAATGTGAAGGAATGTGTTCCCTGGGGAGTAATTTAATACACAATGTGAGTAAGAAGGAGGCTGTGTTGTTAAATGATACACATTTCTATCCAGAACATTTTTATTAGTCTTGGAACAAAATTAAAGTTTCCACTCTCATTTGCTAAGGTTAATCCAGATTTCTATGAGATGTGCCCCAAACAGATCTAATCTTCTTAATGAACTTTTCTGCTCATTAATTTCTTTAGCTCTTCTTTTTTTCTCCTGCACTGAAGATACTATAGACATATGAAAAAGAATGAAAAAGAAAAAACATGTGGAATCAAAAACTTCAGACTAACAGATAAAACCTCAAGGACTCTCAGTTGTAAATTTAATACAGGACTGGCTAATGTTTAGATATTAAAAGGGAAATTAAAATTTTAATTAAAAATTATATTACTGTATTACAGAATTATTTTTAAATCCTATTTTTCAATCTCTTTTCAATCTCCTAATCAAAAATATATTTTTCTTTTAAAATACTATCCTTTAGGACTTAAAATGTAGATAAATTATTTGCTACAATCCAATTTCCTAGTTGCTGCTAGTATGCAGCTTGTATTGTTATTGTCTGTAGCTCAGGAAATCCACTGCTGAGTATTTTCAAAATTTCTAGTTGTATATCACTCTTTTTTTCTTCTGAATTTCTTAATTTTTCCCATCATTCTTCTTTTGCACCTCAATGATCTATGCTTTTCCCTTAAAACAATATGTCTTGGGCAACGTCTCCGCAGAATTATCACTGGTAAAAACAGATGTTTAAAAGCCACCTATCAACTACATAAACTTGTTCCCTTCTTCAATGCTTATTAAGATCCCTGAGGCTCCAGCATACCTAACTATACTCTCTTAGACTTCCTGTTTCAGAGACTGAAATATTTAGGTTCGGTGTCTTCAATAGCTTTCTTAAACCCTCTTTAGTTTCATCAGGTATTCTATGTCTTGTGACATACATTCCACTTCACTCACTTCGTCTGATGGGATTTCCAATTTCTGGAATATTATTACTTTGCCTCACCAGTGTTTTCATTAGGTGTTCTGGATTGTGTGCTCCTTTTGTGTTATAATACTGAACATGCCAGCAGCATTTATTTCTCCTCCATCAGAAAGAGCTCAGGAATAAACTAGCAGGGTCACTCCAGAATTTAGCACCTTTGCTGGTAAGTGTAGATCAGCACAAGAGAAAGTCAGACTTTCCTTGAAATAGTTTCCCTCTAACTAAAAAAATTAGATTCTGGACCTTTAACAAGTCACCTGTTTGCATGCTATTTGCACAAACTACCACAAGCAATCTGACAAAAACACAGCTATTGAATTTTGAATTTATTGCCTTGAATCCAGAAAATCCAGAAAATAAGTAGTGTATTAAAATAAGTAGTGTATGAAACTCATTAGGGATATTATAGATCCTACAACAATAATAGATCGGTGTTTCTGGTTAGTTTTTGCAACCCATAAAATCATGTTATATCTATTGTTTTTAAAGACACAACCGAGACTTCAGTTTACCACAGGGGTGGTCAGACAACCAGGCCACCAACTGTCTGTGACTGCCTCTTTCACACTGAAATCAATGGTATCTTCACCATTAACTGCAGGAGAGAGAGAATCAGATCCTGATAACTGAGAAAGGTATTTTACTTATCTGAAACTGAAATTCCAGGTGAGAATAGCATTCATGTCTACACTGATTTCTGCCACCTACAAACTGGGTCTGGAGGGTGAGCAGGGAAGAATATGTGGGCTCTGTTCCTTACCAGACTCTCATGATCTCTTCTGCAGTTAAACAGAAGGAACTCTAAATGCTGTTAAAAGGCCACTTTGCTACTTCCAGCTTATTTTTTTTTCCACATATTTTCCCTTTTCTCCCCAGGCCTGTATTGCTGGCTTCCAAATGAAGGAATATAAGACAGCTAATGAACTGCAGTTATATTCTTCTACATCACCAATATCCCCTCTCCAAATCCCTATTGGTCTCCATTTCTTCTCCACATATCTTAAATTTCATTCTGTAGTTTCTGCCACTACAGAAAATATTCCAAGGCATCACTGGCTGTAGAGACTGAATCTTTTAAAATGGGCCATAGTTTGCTTTATCAGCCTACAGTCAACTGGTATGGTACCTGGAAAACATGTTGTAGTCTTCTGTACTGTTAAGGCCCCATTGTCCCAACACCCTAGATTGATGCAGACTATTTACTGAGAACAAGATTGGTCTATGCTGTCCCACAGAGTCTCGTATTGTTGGAGAAGTTCCAGCAAGCTCAGTTAAAAACCATGTAAAGACTGTCAAACAAGCAGCAGGAATGAGCACCTCTTACAGACGTTTAGCTGGGAGCCTGGCCTTTTTTAGTTTACTTGCAGAGATATGGCCAGAGCATCCAGCAATGTTAGTCATATGCAATGACCCAATTATGCTTCCAGACCAATCCCAGAATCTGCTGCCCAAATCTGTGAGCATCATGCCAGGGTTGAAACAGAATATAAGCCGGCACTGACACTTTAAACCTAATGTTTAATACTCATACTGAAGAGGGATAGTCTTATCCTTTTATTCCAAATTTACTCTAAGGTGTATTCCAGTAAGTTGCTTGCCTTCATACATGGTTGGGGTTTTTCAGTGTGCCATTTTAAACATGGATGATCAAAATATTTGATCCAGAATTTTCACATTATAGGTACATAATGTTTAGATAGATCAGTTCTTGAAAAAAGATATAGAAAAGCTGAGAAAATGACCCTTTATTCAACAGAAAGACAAAATGGCCTTAGTATTCTTACATTGCAAACAAAAATGAGAATAAAATATGATTATTGTGAAACTTTCCATCAACTTGAAATAAATGTCAGGTTGTATCATGACCAAAAACTTATGTTCCCATTACTTCACAACTTCCCTGTCCTAACTTGACTATATTAAAAAAGCCAACCTATTTGTCAACATTACCAGTTTTGCCTTATCCGTTCTCTTTTTCCCATTTGGATTTTTTCTCTTTCTGGAACCTGATCAACTTCTGACTCAGAAGTTTCCCCAGATTTTCAGCTAATTGACCCTTAGGGTTTAATCAGGACTGAAAGCAGAAGCAGGTGGGAAGAATCTTTTCAATTTTGTTTACAAGCATGTATTTCCAGAAACCTCGCCTGAACTTGGTGGAAACACAGCCTTAATTTTCCTTCCATAAACAATGGATTAAGTGAAGTTGCCATAAAAAGCTCTGCTTCAAACATTTCACTTGTATGCTCTTGTAGCCTGTTAGAAGTCTGTTAAGGTTATGACAGGCACGTGACTTTATATGACAATTTTGCATTTGAATCTGGATCATGAACATAAGGAGCAGGAGTCAGAGACGTCATCCTCAGACAGTGCTTGGCACCATGTAGTAGTATCAGGGCCTAGAGAAAGTCACCCTGTTTGCCATCAGAAGTCTCATAATCAAAAAACGGCAAGAATGGCTGAAATGAAAACAGCAATAATTCAGATAATAATACCCCAATTGAAAACTCAGCATAAGATCTTTTCCATAGGCTTTGGTATAAGAACAGGAAAGAAAATAATGTAAGAGTTTGTATCACTTTAAAAGGAAAACTACTATATTCCTAGCTAGGTATTTTGCCTTTACTATTTCCAGCACAAACACATACTAGAGAATAATTTTCATTGACTTCAATATAGTAATCAAGCTTTCAAAGTTTAAAGTATTGGATGATTAGAACTTACTGGAGTGGTGACTATGGCTGAATCAGAAGAAAAAAGTGCATTGTACTTAGAAAATACAGAGGGTTTATCAAAAGACTTACGTTTTGGGTAGTCAAAAGACTTTTAGATGCTTGCATCAAGGTAGGGGTTTTTTAAGTCATCCAGCTGTTCTTTGTGCATCTACTTAAAACACAAAAATACACAAGATTTAAGAAAATCAAGAAAAATAAGTTCACTTACTCCAATATCCCCATAAAGGATTATTTTAAATACTCTGAGGTATTTTCTTGTGTTGGGATATTTTTCTGTGTTATATCTCCTTTACAAAGCAATTCTCCCAGGGCCATTTACAGAATATCAGATTAAAATGTCATAAAAATAACTGAAATACATTCCAAACACTGGTAGAGATGCCAAATCAGCAAAGAGCTCTTCCAACACATTTATATCATGATTACTTAATTGTCACTGACTAGTCACTAGTGTTGTGAGACATTCCTATGTGAGTCTGAGGGATTATTGTTGAATTAGGCATCATAAAGCACCCAAAAGGTCTTCTGAACTAACAATAAAAATGAACTGACATCAGTAGTCTCAAATTAGAGAAAATAAAACTAAAAAAAAAACCAAACCCAACACCTTTTTAGAGTTTTACACATATCTTTTATTCTTAGTTCCAATAAATGCCTTTACCCATACAGACAAAAATATTTTGCTTTATAGGTGTTTTCCTTTTACCCAAAGAACTGCCAGAGGAATGGGTAATGACAACCTAATTTATCACTTCATTAGACTACCTGGGACCAAAGGATCCTTTTGTGGTTTTCTGAGACATGAAAAAGAAGCAACTATGACAACTAAATCCCAAATTTTCACTATTTTTACAGTTACTTTTTCTTGTTTTCATTTCTCAAACATGTTGAACTATGTAGATGATGAAAATAAAATAACTTTGGGACTTTTATAATCAGAAAAAAAGATCGGTATTTTCCTGTTTTCAAAGTATTTGAAAAGTTAGAGGAAAATACTGAGCATGAGTGCTTTACACTTTAGTCAGTGTTGTTGTAGTTGTTGCTGTCACTATTATTGTTAGCCAGATAGTGAGGTGTGTCTGTGTCATTTTCTTGAAATGAGATCTTAGGACCAGCAGAAGAACTTTTAAAGTCAGAAGAGAGGTGGGTTTGTTTTCTTTTAACATAAAAATGAATTTTTCCTTAAAAAAATCTATGAAGAGAGAATACCAAAGTAAAAGAACATAAATCTTATCTCTTTCTCCATTCACTCTTTCCTTGCAAGTCTCTTACTTCAGACCTCAGTATCAGACCACCAGCATTACAATGAACTCTGCAAAGTCCCTTTAAGTCCTTAGTAAAAGTCTAAAGAAAAACCTAAGGATGTTCTGATTCCCCTTCATGTGCCTGCTCCCATGGTTGTTGCAATTTAATAGGTTTTGTCTGTTTTGGGGGGGTTTTTTGTCCTTATATACAGTCTCTTACTAATTTTTGTGTGAACTTTCTGTTTTGTTCTAGACCTTTAATTCAGTTACTAAAATACCCAAGAAAGAGCACTGAAATACCTGCACAACAGCATACAGTCACCATTTTAGGAGGAACTTCATAAAGCTACATCCAGTACCCTATGCAAGGGAACTCTGTATTAGGATGGCTATCTAGGCATAGCCTATGTGGTAGAAGAAAGTAGATGGAAGGGCAGAGGTGTGGAAAAATAAAAGTAATGCTTCTGACTTCTTATGTGCCTAATATTATATTTAGGCAAAATAAGCCTAGAGAAGCCTACATCTCTTGTAAGAAATGCTGAAAACTGGGAACATCATAGTTGCTGAAGAAGAAACGAAATTTAGCTTCTTCCTTATTTTCTCCTTTTTTTCCCTACACTGGGCAGAAGAATACTGAGTATCAAAGAGGACTTGGGACAGGCTGTGCCGAAATACCTCTACACCTCAGAGGGAAAAATGAGCACAACTGCTCTGGTAATATTGTCTGAAAGGTTTCTCCCTCTCTTTCACTGGTTGTTTAATAGCTTCTTCTCCTAAGGAATGACAGTGAATAGAAGAAATTTATGAATCTATCAGTTTATCTCGGAATAAGATAAAATAAGATGACTTCTTTGGGAAATATAAATTGCAAGCATATAAGACTGTTGTATATATATGCTGATATATCTGCCATGACAGGGAGAAGTTTACGGAATAACGCATTTTCCGTTTGTGTGAGAGAGTTGCCCAGGATTTTGTCCGAAGCTGATGAAAGTCCTGAACTATTTTGAAAATTACATTTAAAACTTTCTTTTTATAGTGAAAAAAAATAATTCAGAATACCTTGAACAAGGGAAGCACTACTGTTAACTCTTTTATTCACTGGAGAAATAGCAAGGATCATACAGAGCTTTTCAAAAACACTTTGTTATTTTTATTTCACCTATGCTTGGACCTGCTCTAAAGTCAAGTACTTTCTCACCACATTGTCCGCTGGGGTTAATAATATATACCCAGAGACACAAAGTATAAATTATCCTGAAGTTTCTCACTGTTTGCCTTTTTTTTAATTTCACACCAGCCATCTCACTACTAATGCGTGTGCCATCTCTATTTGGAAACCAAAAGAGTGTTTTTAATAGGTACAGACAGAAAGTCATAGGAGACAAGTGGTTTTCACCACTCCTGCTCTGTTGTTGGATACATTTATTCTCCATGCACATTCTTGCTTGGTTTATTAGGTTTTAGCTATGGTACTAAACTTCTAGTTTGCTGTCTTTTTAGAGTGGATTTACTTTATATCAGCAACTAAACATTAATTGCATTAGACAACTAAAGCCAAAGTCTGGATGGTGTGATTGGGTGTATAAACCCATAGTTCAAGACCTCTACTCTGCCTGATTGGGCAAGCCTGTTTTACCACATACCTGCCAAATACTATAATGACCTCCACCCCACAACCACAGGCAATTTTAGGATAAACCTCTCTCTCTCTGTTTCTCATTTTCACATTGCTTTTATTAGAAATTCCATCCAACTCAAAAGCATGGCACTATATTCCTTTTTTCAGATACAAATCCACTTCCCAGAAATTTTACCAATGAAATAATAATATTAATATTATTAATAATAAAAATAAAGATCACAACAAGTTCAAAAAAAACAACAGACCCAACTACAGTTAAGACAGTTTAGGAGTTTTTCAGTTCCATTAATAGTAGGAAAGTGAAGGTTTATTTTTAACTGAAGCTTTTACTGAAGCAAGCAATTCTTTTTATTATTATTACATTTTTTATTTATCCAGACCAAGATGGGAGTGTCTGGAATGTTACTTTTTATTTTTAAAATAAGTCATCATTTTCAGCATCAGAACTCAGATAGAAGTTACACTGATTACAATACTAGTGGTTGAAAGGTCTGAGCATTTTTGTGGTTTGTTGAATAAATATCAGTAATTCAATTCTGTTGTTCTCAAATTTGTGGAATGTGATATTTGGAAGGGTATAAGAGCTGAAAAGCATTCTACTCAAAGAAAAAGTTATTTCAATCTTATAACACTGGATGGAAGAAGGGTTTTTTGGTTTGCTTTGCTTTGCTTTTTCCCATAAGGGAACAAGAACAAATAGCACCTAACAAATAAAGTCCCTGTAACACTTAACAACAATTGATAAAAATGTCCACACTGATTAAAAAATTCTGTTTCTTTTAGATATGTTGATCATATTCACCTTATCAATACTCTGTGTCACTGTCCAAGAGTAGCATTCAGTCCTGATACTGTTAAATGTTTTCTGTGAGTGACTCGTGAAACAAACTTACAAAGCTCTGAATTTGACTTTAATTTTTTTCAGGCAAGGGACAAGGTGGTTTCTGGCCTCACAGTCTTTATTATCTGTTTCTGCTCAGTGTCTCTAGTTCATACTGCAAAAATCCAGTCCCAGGAAAGAAGTCAATACCATGGCATTTATTTTCTGTGTGAAGTCTCCAAAGACAAAGCAAAGGTCTTTTCAAATTAAAAAACAAAACAAAACAGAACAAAACAGAACAAAACCAAAACCAAATAAAACAAAAAAACCAAAACAAAAAAAACCAAAACAAAAAAAAAAAAAGAAACAAAAAAAAAAAAAACGCAGTTGGCCAGAACTCAGAAGACTGTGAAGTTGGTGTCACACGGTGTCACCTCTGCTGCTCTACCTATTGCCAAATGGGCCACATTCACAAGGAAGACACATTTGAAGTAAACACCATCTGGGAGCACTGCATAGAGTAACTGTGCTGGTCAGAGGCAGAGTTTCTTCCTTTGGATGATAATTGTCATGTAAGTGCCAAGAATGCCTGTAGCTAGAAAACTGTTATATTACCAAAAAGGGTGCCTAACATTCTCTTTGATACTGTTTAAAGGATCCAGAGCCCTCGAGAACCTACAAGCACTGAAAACTACTATTTCTGGAATATTGTCCATAGCATTTCTATCTTCAGTTACATGCTACTGTTAGAAATGTTAATTAGGAGGTTTTAATTTGGCATAAACTGACTAAAACTGATGGTCCAAAGGAAAATGAAAGGATGGATCTGGTATTGTACCTGGATTTGCTAGAGTAACCTGGAGTACTGAGTACAGTTCTAGTGCCCCCAACATAAGAATGGCATGGAACTGTTGGATCAAGTCCAGAGGAGGGCCACAAAGTTGATAAGAGGACTGGAGCAACTCTTCTACAAAGGCTGAAAAAGTTGAGACTGTTCAGCCTGGAGAAGAGAAGGTTGCATGGAGACCTCATTTCAACCTTTCAGTATCTGAAGAGGGCCCACAGAAACGCCAGAGAGGGGCTCCTCATATGACACTGCAGTGATAAAGTGAGGAGTAATGGGTACAAATTGAAAGAGGGGAAATGTAGGCTACATATTAGGAAGCAATTTTTATTGTGTGGGTGGTGATATACTGGAACAAGTTGACCAGGGAGGTTGTGGATGTCCCAACACTGGCACAGTTCAAGGCCAGATTGAATAAGGCCTTGAGCAACCCAGTCTAGTGGGATTAGAGGTTGGAACTAGAGGATCTTTAAGGTTCCTTCCAACCCTTAACATTCTATGATTCTATGGTCATTGAGTTTGGTCCTTTGGAGCCACTGTTTCCTTGCCATGCAGCCACCTCTGTTAGTGTCTCTAGCTACATCTAAAGAGTGATCAGACTTTTCAGCCAGTCCTACACTTCCAGAACATTCATCCTTATACTGTTCACATGGCATATTTTCAGGTCCTGTTTTTGCAACTTTTTTCTGGTGGCAAGAAACAAAGTGCTGAACAAGGGAAGAAGCAGAGGAGAGTTAATAAAGGAGCCAGACTCACATATGCACACACAAAAGCAAATAAAAGAAAG
The DNA here is from genome assembly GCF_001715985.3 of Manacus vitellinus. NCBI lineage: Eukaryota > Metazoa > Chordata > Aves > Passeriformes > Pipridae > Manacus > Manacus vitellinus. Next base: position 23,402,116 of record NW_021940682.1, on the reverse strand, counting down.
AAGTGAGGAAAGGACAGAGGAGAAAAAGAAAACAAACAGCAGGGAGGTAACAGGGAGACCATACTTTCTCAATGAGTGAGAGGAAAGATAATAGCAGCGATTAAACATTCAATGGGGTTTTCACCACTGACATGTGTTCTCCTATGCAATGTCCAGATTCATTTGGAGCCTAGAAATGGTATGTGAGATACAGGGGGGTTACATCCACCCTCTCACCCACCAGGCCTCACAGACATGACACTGGGTACCTCTCCTGAGCAATGGCAGGACACTAGACCAGTATGGTGGTCCTATGATTCAAGTAATCATCTGTCACAAACAAGCAGCCCGCACCCTCCCTCCCCTCCTTGTCCCCAGAGGAAGATTAGGTGCAATACTGCTAAGAGAAGATTAGAGAGCTTTTAAATTCCACTTAATACCATTTCTTTCATCTCTAGATACAACTTTGCAGTGTAAATATCATGCTGTGAAAGCTTAAACAGATAAAAGTGTTGAACTGACTTTATTTTTTTCCAAAAATATGTAAATTCTATGCAAGAGGAAGGGTCCCCTACACAACAACCCAAATCAATGGCTTTCTATTTCAGTACAAGAACTGGCAACAAAATAAGTAGCTGCCTATTATCCATTCCAGCTGGGGGCTACTGGCAAATAAGCAAGTTAAAGGAAAACAAACTAAGAAAGCAGAAAAGATAGTCATTAAAAAAATGAACATTCAGATGGTGTGTTGATTTTTATATAGAAAGAATTCCAAACAAAATTGAATAAAAGTCTGTCTTTGTCTGTGGTAGAGCTGAACAATTTTTGGCAGGATTTGTTTGTAGGAAACCAAGAGAAGTAACCTACCTAGCAGCATAGTTGATGTAATTATGATCTTATGCAGAATCTATATGCAAAGCTTCCCTCCCAGGATCTTAGAGGAAAAATATTAATCTGGCATAAGATAATCTGGCAGCTGGTCAATCGCTAATGTGAGCAGAGACAATTAGGGTGGGGAAAGACAAAATGGGAAAAGTCAAGGGGAAGGGAGGGGTTTTGTAGTTTATGATTATTAAAGTAAAATCCTGACCTAAGAGTGGGCCTGGTATGTACCTAAAGACATTTATGTGATTACTGAATTAATCACGAGGAAAAGATTATATTCCAGAGGCATGCGGAGGGAGAAAGGGAGGAGCATCCATTCATATATGGAAGTTGTGGCAGAGGAGAATCTCCTGTTTCCAAAGACAATCTTCAAAGTTAGCATACACATTCAAATTACAGTCACTAACGCACCCATTCATAAACAAAACAGAAGTCCCTGAGATGTCCAGGCCCGTCAGTTCCCCAGACAAACAAACAAAATGGGTAGAATTTTTTTTATGTGCAGATTATACAAAATGATAAGTTCTCCTTCCCTCCTAAAGCTGCTCAATTTTATGAGGCAGCTGCACTGGGCACAGGGGCTGTGCATGGCTTTGGAACACTGTGAAATCAATGCGAGGGAGAGCAGCAGATCCTGGGAGGAAGCCGGTGCCTTCCTCTGTGGCTGGTTTCAGAGAGGCAGTCTGGTAGAAAATAATGTGCTAGAGGTAATCAACACAAGTATTACTGCAGTAGAAACAGTAAGCGTGACGCGGTTTATTTTCATTCCATTGAAATGTCAAGATTCAGAACTATGTGGGTCTGAGGAGTAAACAGTATCTGTGGCTATCGAGCCTTTACACAGGCTCCGTTCCTTTCATTTTAATAAAAAAGCTCTGAAAGCAGTGCTCCTCTGGCACTCCAGTTATGCATGTGCGTACGTGTGCTAATGTGCATGGAACAAAGGGTGGAGAGGAGCTCTGGACTGTAGTTACTATTTGGAGTATATCTGCTTTGTACTTAGTAACCTTCTACTGCTTCCAAGAACAGCTCGATAAATCATGCCTCTTCCACTGAAACTGCATGCACACCACTGTACATTTTCAGCAGGGATCCAGATGTAAGCAATTAGGCCACACTGTGCTATTCTGCTGCCTCCCATATATGAGACATGGCTAAATAAAAATAAACCAGCTCCTTCTTAAAAATGTGCCTAGTCCTTCCCAGACAGGCAGTGGTTAGCCCATGCTGGCAGATCCAGTGAGCGCTTTCCAAACTCATGGTCTAAATACATGTCTAGACGATATTCTGACTGCATGATGAGACAAGGTCCTGTCATCCAACAGCCCTCACTTCCCTCTTGCTTCACTGATACGAAGAGCTCTGTCTCTGAGGCTTGTAGATAGCTATGATGTGCAGAACCCCCATCCTCCTGCCACCCCAGAGACACCTTGTTTGGCAGCCAGAATAAAGGAATACTCTGAAGCAAAAAGGAGTACTCTGAAGCTACCTCACCAATTTCGATAAGTATCTAAAGGGTGGGTGTTGAGAGGATGAAGCCAGGCTCTTCTCAGTGTTGCCAACCAATAAAACCAGAGGCAATGGGTAGGAACTGATGCACAGGAAGTTCAACTTGAACATGAGGAAGAACTTTACTGTGTAGGTGACTGTGCACCGGAACAAACTGTCCAGAGAGATTGTGGATTCTCCCTCACTGGAAATATCAAGAACCCTCTGGATACAATCCTGTGCCAAGGGCTCTAGAATGACCCTGCTTCAGTGGGGAGGTTGGACCAGATCACTCACTGTAGTCCCTTCTAACTTCTGTGATTCTGTGATTCTCTGAAGCGTAATGTACTCTAGGGATCCAAGAAAACTGTTTGGACTGAGCTCTCAGTTCCTCTTGGACATGAAGTTTGCCAGGCACCTCGAAGGATGCTGTCATTTCCACTTGCTGTCTCTTTTATGATGAAATTCCAGGAAAAAAAAAAAAAAGACAGCTAGAGAAAACTGGTATGCTGGAGAGAAAGGTTTAGGCCTTCAGTAATGTCTAAACAAATGGCAATGAGCCACTTGGGTTGAATTTTTTTCCTCAAGAGATTTCAGACTGCTCTGAATACAATAAAAAATAACTGCCACTTGGGAAGGCAGACATATTTTTCTTTTCTCTTGAGAAATTGTAGATGTTATTCTGTGTTCTGTGGTGGAGAAAAATTTTCTTGAAGCAACTCCCTATCAGTGAGATGCTGAGAGAAAATCTCTAAGCAAGCAATTTGATTGCTCTTTGAAAATACATTGGAGGGGCATAGACATTAGAGAGAGACCCTAAAGCTATGTTGTAACATCCTAAATATTTCTGGAGTTCAGACATCTTATACCATAATCATATTTTTTTGCTAGATCATCAAACAATTGGTTGTAGGAAAGCATTTCACTGTACAGCCCTTGAAGTTTTGGGGCCACACAAACAGCTACAGAACAGAGGTTTGGCTCTGCCTGCTGGCTAATCTGCCACCTGTCAGAAACCCCTTTCCTTTTGGTACAAATTCCTGGTTGACCTAGGCAAGCAGCAATGTTGAGTGTTGCAGGGAGAACTCTCTGCATTTCAGTTGCCCCAGTGGAATATCAGGGGCTGTTCCTCAGGAAACATTCTCCTCTAACCTTGCAGGTAGTTGAGGAAGCAGGGAACATGCTCCTGATGGCCAGGTTTGGCTGCAATTTTTTACTACTGGATCAGCCTGTAACAACAAGAAAGCCTTCTCAGTAATGGTGGACTTCATTTACAGCACCCTTTCCTTCTCTAGCCGCCTCTCAGCCTGTCTCAGCATGCCACTCTACCAGGCCACTCAGTACCTCCATCAACAATTTTTTCTTCTTATGCTCTTTCTTGTCATTTCTTGTTTTTGTCTTGTACCTTCTCTTCCAGATAAAGATGAGACTCTTATCCAGGGAGGCATAAGCAAATAGCATCTCCTTAATTTCCCTTTCTTGAGAAAGTGCAAGTTACTGATGCTGTGCTTAGAAGGCAAGAAATGTAGGCAGCCTCTCACTTTAACTACTATGAACAGTGTTTACATGTCTGTAGACAGCAGTAAGAGATGACTTTTCAAACCTCCTCATACTAAGATCATGGTCAAAGGCAGTATGAGGATATATTTTTTCAGATTATTTCAGTGAACTTTGAATCAGAGAGATGGAACACATGTCCATAGACATGGAACACCTACAGCACACAGCGATGTCTATTTTTACCGGTTCTAACCTTTGGACTTTCCCAACATCCATCGGGTGACCAGTAAAGAGATCTTGCCTTCCTGACAACTGCACAACAGAGCTTTCCAAAAGTTCTATTCCTCAGCAGCTACTTCCAGGGCTGGTTCTTTTGTCATTGGGTTTCTAATTTCACTTAACTTCCCAGCTACCCAGAGTATTACCTTGTAGTGGTCCCTGAGATGAGTTCACCAGTTTTTCATCACAATCACTGACTTTCACACAGCCAGTCCTTCCCCCTAACCAGACGGTAATTTTGAGATATAGGAATATTTGAACCCAAACTTTAGAAGCAATGTCTGCCAAAAATTCTTCTTAAACATGACAGCCTCTCAATTCTGCTAACAGCTGTTACAAGAGAACAGAGCTCCTCATGCAGGGTGAGAGGACAAGCTTGTGTTTCAACTCTTTTGGCAGTATGATGGAAACGGGCGTTTGATACATTGTGGAGGATTTGTAAAACTGAGTGTTTAATTAGAGACTCTTTTTAATTTATTTTTTTCAGCTGCAAACTAATGAAAAAAATGATAGTTTACAAGCTCTCAAAAGCTGAATGCATAGAACATTTCTCAGAAAGAATATATAAAAAAGTAACATTTTTATCTCATGAAGTTATAACGTGGTCAGTAATTTATCAGGAACCTTCCTCTATCATTTTGTGCACAATTCTTTCCAGTCTCTGCTACATGGTATATTTACAATCCCTTTCTATCCAAAGCAGTGGTAAGACATGCTTCGAAACAGTGCATTTTTGTAAGGCTTTGTGTGACCTTTTCATTCTGTTGGCCTTCCCAGAATAGGATGATGAATGCAGTCTAGCTTGTTTGAATGTTGCAAGTGGTCAACAATATTTTTGTGGCATGTGGTGACTGCAAAGCCATAAAATACATAAAAGGATGTTGATATGAGAAGTCACAGTGCTGGTAAAACTGGACATCTGTAGCCCTGAAGAAGCCATCTGCAAAGCCACAGGAGAAAAAACCCCAACATATCAAATCCAGTTAAAAGCTTTCTGAGACTGGCTTCGACACTCCTTCCTACAAGAGTAGGTGTATAAAAATACTTTTAATTTTTGACTTGACTCCTGGACTTCCAACCTGGACACGAAGCAGCTGAGTAGAATGCCAGGGGTATGGAAACAGGGAGGATCGCCACAGCTCCCCGCACAGTAACCCTCAGAACCAGTATGTGTTGACCGCTCTGCAGTGCTCATGGTCTAACAGACTCTGAGCTAGGGACCGGCTTCTCATTGTCCCCAGCCCCCCAGCTGCCTGTCCTCCCACATGTTCATTGAAATAGATGCTACATCAGGCTGGGAAACATTGGGACACCACAGTTGTGCGGTCCTGGATTTTAAGCAAGACCAGGACCTCTCTTGGTCTCTCCTCTTTTGATCAACAACCATGTTCTGTCTTCCCCCCCTTCCAAGGTCTGGTTTTGTTTAACCATAATATGCAAGGGGAATAATCTAGCATAAAAAAAAAATCAAAACAAAAAAACCAAACAAAACAAAACCAAAACAAACAAAAAAATCAAAACAAACAACAAAGGACCCCCTTCCCATTTCATCTTCAGACACTTCTGCAGTTGCAAACCAGAATGCAGTTTTTCTGTTCAAAGCCGCTAACCAGCCTGAGGTTGCTAAAATGTTGGGCTAGTGCACATGAAACATTCGGCATGCCTGTGAACTGCCCTATGGCTCAAGAAAGTGGGAACTGATCTGCCAATTTCCCCCAAGGAACCCCACAAATTTGCTGCCTTTGCTGCCAGTGCCACCAGTGCTGTTACAAGCCCCAACATTGCCCCTTTGTGGCTGGAGCTCTCCTGCACGTGTCTGGGCCAGTGGCTCCACCAGCTGCTGCCTTGCACACTAAAACTGAAAAGCACAGAAAGGGGTGGCCTTGCCCTGCCATCCTGCCCTCTAAATTCCAGTTGGAGTAGATCAGACTAACCAATCTGTGTGTCCTCCAAATCAGACTTCACCTACACCACCCTAGAACCAAGGCTTAGTCCTGAACTCCAGCTAGTCATACAACTCTTTTATGACATTTTATCAGCTTCTCTGAAAATCAAGAGTTGAACTTATCAATTTGACTGCTTTCTCTTCCAGGTAATATGGTACAACAGACTCAGTGCACATCTGTGTGGGGCTTGGGAAGAGGCAGTGATAGAGCAGAGCAAAAGTGCTGTAGCACACTTTTCCATCTCCTCACCTTCCTGACAGGACCGTACTATACATTAGACCACTTACAGAGTTGCTCTATTCTGCTTTTTGCAGCAGGCAAGATTAATCAGCACACAACCACCTTCCAGCCTCAGTGTGACTGTCACCCAATCCCTACAAGAGCCATTTTCCCCACACATCCCTGCCTAGGACCCCATTTTCCCTTCATAAGTCCAAGTGTGAATCACCATGGAACACTACTAGTCACTGCCAGGGTGGTAGAAACACAGGGTGCTCAATCACTTGTTCTAGATTTCATTTCTCCACTGAAACTCAAAACACTTTGGCATGACTGATGTAACCACATGTGGACAGTTTCCAAGATTCTTGCACATCCCAGACCATCTCTTTTTAACTTAATGACTGTATTAATACTTGAGCAAATCTGCAGTTATTGGTCTTGCTCACCTAGGTAGGAAAAGCCCTTGCTCCTCAGTGCCAAAGTGAAGATGTGTTTTATGACATCCCTGCTCTCTGCAGCAGGCTTTTTATTATCTTGGTTATTTTTCCAAACCTTCTACCTTCCTTCCCCACCCCCAACCCCCAACCCCTGAGAAGCTCGTGTGTCCTTTATCAGAATCAGTCTGTGCAAACTGGGGGATGACACAAACCAGACAGCCGGCATCCGCTGCAGACTGGGACAAAAGATGGAAGCAAAAGATAATAATGAAGCACAGCTGGCTGATAAGCATGTTTAAATTTTGCAGAGATTAACTGTGAGAACAGGAAGGAGTTCTTTCTCTCCCTTCTGTTTGTTTAGCTTTCTTTAATTGTTTATTTTTAGGATGAAAACATGCCGATGTGGACTTATCAAGAAAGTTAAAGCAAGGCAAAGGGAGAAATTTGCCTCATTAGAAACATGAAAGCCCCATCACAGCCAAAAGTAAACAGGACTTTCCATTTTCCAGAGCCACGTAAGCTGGCCGAGGGCCGCTCGGCTCCTGGCTGTCCTCACCAGCGCCGGCTGGGAGCGATGCCGGCGCGGAGCAGAGAGCGCAGCCCCTGGGTCCGCCTGGCTCCCCTGGCTCCGCGACAGGGCGCGGGAGGGAGCAGGGCTGCACAGGCGCCTCCTCGCTCACAGCGGGGACACAGACGGCTGAGCCGGCTCGTTTCACAGCTCCTCTCACACAGCAAAACCCTCCCGTTATTTATCTGGGCCGTCGGAGAGTGCTGTAAGTACAGGCTATTCAGCAGCAAGCCTTTCCTAAAGTCTGCGAGTGTCTGTGCCTGGCTTCTACAGATGTAAAAACAAGCTCTGGAAAATAAGGGTGTTTTGTAAAGGGAACAAGCAAACAAAACACATTTGAAGGAGGTGTTGCAGTTCGAGGGACTGACGCTGCTGTGGCAGTATGAAATGGAAGTTTTCCTGACTTTTTGGGATATAGGGTGTTTCATTGTCCTTATTCCCCTGTCTGTCCTAAATCTGAACCAGCTTTGCTCAGTTCCCCAGGAACCTGTAGCCCCTTCTGTGGATCCCCACTGGTGAGAAAGCTACAGGATGGTATTATAACATCTCACTTCTCCCTCCCTTCTGACCATCAGCACACGCAGGAGGGCCTGCACAACACACTTGTACAAAGATTAGACCAGAAACACTATCTGAGCTTCCTGTTCACACATGAATGAAGAGGCCACAGGGTCAGCTGTACTCTGAGTACCTCATGATACCCTGGAGAAGCAAAGTTGTGGTGGAGTTGGGTTTCCTATGGCTATGCATCCCTGAGGTGCTGCCAGGCTTTCAGAGGTGTGACCCTGTATGTCATCACCCTTTGCTGGCACAGCTGGAGCTTGGACACTCATCACACTATGTGAAAAGACTTTTTTGTCCAGGTCTGTAGGACTATTCCTTCACTGGTCACAAGAGGCTGAGACAAAACCAGACCAGGAGGGTAGTTCTATGGTGTTCCCCTCTTACCTTATCTTTAAAATAGTACTGGCATGAAATGGAGAAAAAAACAGAGCTATTGAGGTCAGGCATGCTCTCTCAATAGTCATCTTTACTGGGTAGGGAAGAAAAGTTTCACTGTTTTTCAGAACGTATTGAGACTATTACATTAATATGTGGACGAAGTAAGTACAACTGATAGAAACAATGTGCTTCTTGTTCTCTAAACTGTGTGGTTTGTTCACATGAGCCATCCTTTTGGATAGCTACACAGAATTGTTTGCAAGACTTAAAGTGCAGAGGTACAGAAACCAGCTGTACTCATAAAGCTTGTCAGTTGTGTTGAAGCCTGACAATCCCCATGACTCAGCTGAACACTGACCTGCTGCTTCCCCTGTTGTCCCCCCTGTTGTTGTCACTGCAAGAATTTTTTTTTCACATACATTCATGAAATAAAGACCTCTCTTTTTTGATTAAAAACCACCAACCCTCTAGAAGTTGATTAATTCTCTGAGAAGTCTGTAGTTGGCTACAGAAACCCCTTCAGCACAATGATATTAATTTATGTTAATCCTAGTGGCACTGCCACCTCCAGAGGGCTGTGCTGCTCAGGCTTCACCAGCCATGTCTCAGGGTAGGAATACTTGGGATGTCCAAGTGGAATGCATGGTGGGGTCACAACTGCCTAGACCCTGCAAACACTGCAGAAATGTAGCACAGTTTCTCTGACTTCAGTTGCAGGAGGGTGACGAGACAGATGATATATTTCAATAGGTAAAGCAAGTGAAGACTCCTAGGTAATTATAACCAGAAGTAAAACACAATGTTTGCTCTAAAAAGCTTCCTATCTAACTACACATATTACTCCACAATTATTATTAATTATTATTACTGTCTGGATTCATAAATGACAAGTATTTTAATAAGTGCACGAAGTAGATTTCAAAGATTTAAAATGTCACAAGGAATTTTAGGTGATTTGTAGATGTCTGTGTTCTGTAAAATCATGCTTTTATGACAGCTCATGTAAGACAGAAATACAAATACACTGTATACATAATTTGAAGGCGTGCATATTCCCAGTGCGTGGTTTTCCATTTCTGCATTAAAAAAAGGTAAAACAAGATGAATCAAATCTACACACTGTTGGTGCTTTGCTGCAGTGGCTGTCTCAGAACGCAGAATATATCAACTCACATATATGAAATGACCTTTTTCTTTTCTAGTATTGGGGATGGGATGGAAGGAGCAGATTTGAGGTACTGAAAGGTAAAGGATAGGCATCAATGAAGGAAAACAAAGCTTAAATCCAGAAAAGTACCACCGAGTCCATGTGGCTGCTGTGGGATCTGGTTTATTACCATTGTACTATGTGTGCTTCCACTTAGGAGAAACAGTAATAGAAGCACTGATAATCTGCAACACAAAATGTGGCAAACAAATAATTGGATTGGCCACATAATGAGGTACAATGTCTAATAGCTGCATTTTTTTCACCATTTTTAAATAGGTCACATCTTTCCTCTGACTCTGAATTGAGTTTTCCTCTGTGTTGACTGCCAAACATGTGACTCTTCGTAGCTGTAAAAAAGAAAGCAGCAGCAGACCCTTGGGGTACAGAGATATTACAGCAGCCACGCAACACATTTCTGCATTCAGAAAAGCTTTAGTATTGGGTCAGGCAATAGCTACTAAGCAAGGACATATGATTTTTTTTCATGTTGTCAGAAGAAAATGTGAAACTGATAAGAAACACCTGTGGAAATGGAAAGCCATCTCAGAAACCGGAGTTTGTTTTAGATGATAAAGAGATAAAATCTGAAGGCATGTGTTGCAAGGGAAAATAGTCTTGAACAGAATGTCTGTTTTGAAAAAAAAAAGGAAGAAACAGTGGTACGTTTCAGGTAATCAGCTTTCTGTGCAAAGAAAGGTCCTAGAGGATCATAAGGCAACATTGGTGCAATATGTAAAACTGCATGAGCTGCATGGATGTTGTTCAATCATTTTTCTTCATGAAAACATGATGCCATTTACATTTTATTTGCATCTTGTAAATATTTTCTTAGAACCCCAACAGGGCACTGGAAAGCATAAAAACAGACATTAACAGCTGAACATATGTAACCACTATTTTCTCTTTGCTTGCAGCTCAGCCTATTCCATGTGCTCTGATTTACCACATAGGAATTCTGTCTAGCTACATCTAACTTTTTTGAGGGAAGGTTTTTCAGATCATTCGCTTTACTCAATGCATACATATTTTCATGCCTTTGTCCTGCTTGATGTAAAATAAGCATTTTTTAAAGGAAGTCGATCTCAATATTTCTTTTCATAGTCTGGAAAGGATGCAGTAGTTAAATACTGAAAAATGTGCAGTATGGTGTAAATTTAATGGAAACATTGTCATGATTCTATGCTTATGTTGTGGCATTAAATCAATCAGAGGACAGAGGCAGACTGCCAGTGTGTGTGATGCCTAGAGGAGGAGGTAGTTCCAGTAATAATTTTAGAGACTATAAAGTGACTCTAAAATGGAAATCTCAGCAGCAGCTCTAGGCGAGCTCAGCTGCACAAGATGCACAAGCGCATGCCCAGTTTTAAACACATAAGTAGCTCCAAAATCAATGAGACCACCCACAGGCTTACAATCCTTTGAAGAATTGAGTCCTTAATTGCTCAGTAACTGCTCCGAAAAAGACATCAAGTTCCCTTTGTATTACTTAATATTAAAAAGAGCTTTACAGACATAAAATACTGGAGGATCCCAACCCAAACCAAATGGACAAAGTAAGGAGCCAAAGTAGCCTTGCAGAAGGTCTGCTTTTTGCTAAATGTCTCCCCTGTTTCAGCTCACGACGAGTTGTTCCGCCTGCTGTAGTCCACGCTCAGCAACACTTCAGGCAGGACCACCAAACTACAATTGCTTCCCCCTTTGAATGATGAACAATTGACAAGTTTGGGAGATTTGGGGATTATTTTCATTGCAGACAAAGTTCTACTCAACAACCCCTTCCTAGAAAAAAAATTATTTCTGTAGCAAACCTTTTTAAGACCTACTTGGGATTCCAAGCTTCTTCATCTGCCAGGGCATTTCTGCATCTTCACAAACTGTTTTACATGAGAGGCAAATGAACTTTAATGAGCTGATCCTTTGCAGTGTGCTAGGCAGGGAAGTGTTAATATCTCTGCTTTACGGAGACAACTGATCTGCAAGGGGTCAGAAACCTCAGCTGCAGAAAATCCGGAAAGCTAAGCTAACTTTATTGGAGCTGTGCTGATTTATACCAGCTGAACATATGGCCCCAGAAGATTAAGTAGTCTGTGTGGGAAATCTGTGGCACATCTGGGACACTCCAGGGCCTGAGTCACAAGATCATCCTTTCTGCCCATAATGCTTGCAAACATACCTCTACTACGCAGAAGCCTCTGCAAACTTTTTTGCTAACCTCTTGGCAGAGCAATAATGAAATTTTTGAATGACTGAGCCCAGGGAAAGTTGGGGTTAGCTTGTGCTGTTAACAAAACCACTTTCTTTGATTACTTTGTGCATGACACTATTTTATATAGGTAAGCCAAAACTACATAAAATATTGGATTATTGTACTTGCAGTCATATTCTAAACAGAGACACAGTAGAAGGAATATTCAGTCCAACTTGGGGAAGAGTCTGTCAATATCTTACAAACTGTGATCTGTGTTTCTTTTTTGCCTCAGTCCTGTGCCATACTGGATTTGAGTAGCTGAGAACCAACACGTCACTGCAGAGGTGTTTCCCTGTGTATGCTTTTTTTATCATCGAGGGTTTTATGTCAGCCCAACACTGGCATACACACATTAACCTCACTACCTTTTGCCCGGGCAAGAGGGAACTTTTGGAAATAAAAGAGGTCTGAATAAAGTCACATACATACTTTATTAGGCTATTAAAGCATGGTCATTTTGTAACAGGGGCAGCTATTGTAGCCACAGCAATACTTATTTAACTATTGCTCCAGGTCAGAAAAAAATGAAGGGGGGGGGGGGGGGAAAACACACCAAAAAAAAAAAAAAAACCAAACAAAAAACCAAAACAACACACCAAAACCCAAACCAAAAAAAACTTAAATCTTATCCAAATATGTTTCTAAAAATATATATCGGGGCAAAGCCTGCACAGTTTGTAGGGAAAAAAAGGTGAAGTTGTTCATGTGCAGGATCTGAATGATTTTTGGGTTACTGTGATACCCCAGGCATGGCTTCAAAATGATACAGTGTTAACTGTTTACCTCATTTGCGTTACAGTGATAATTTCAGATAATGGTACTGGTAAGAGAGGTAATGGCAACCATCGGTCAAAAGTAACAGAACAATACAAAGAAAACTCATTTAGAACTTGTTTTATTACTTCAATATTTTGTATTGAGAAGATCAATATTGCAAATGACATGAAACAGCCATTGACAAATAAGCAACATTGAACAGCATTTCTAATTACCAAGGGGAAAGGTAGAACTGAACTGTATTTAAACAAAGACAAAAAAAAAAAAAAGAAAAGAAAACAAAAAAGAAAAAGAGAAAAAATAATTATATTCTTCAACAAAGGAGAAGCACAAACACATACCCCACAACACTAGTCTGGAAAATGAATGAAAAATGTAATCAAATTACTCCAGAAGTTAAGAAACACAAAATTACTTCATCAGTTTTCAGAAAAATACATCAGACAGCAAAGTTTTTAAAGGATTAATAACATTTCTTACTGTGAGCTGTATTTACCCTAAAATCCCAGTCATTTATTTTAGAAAGGTTTATTTTTTAAACACACTTTGTTAAACTACTTGATAAAAAGGGGTAAACATTAAGTGACCCTCTAATAAGGAGAAGGAGGGGGGAAAAAATGGAGAAAAGTTTGCTTAGCAGCATCCATTTTCAGCCTGTTATTCAACAATGAAGTAACATCTGTAAGCAGTTTCTCAAGTGCTCTGTGTAACCCAGCACTACCACCTGCTGTCTGGGAAGGAAGATTCGATTTCCCTTGTCTTGTACATTAAATCTCCAGTACCATGTAGGCGAGGAGAAATCATCCACTTCAAACATTAAAAGATGAGAAGGAGGGCAAATGAACAACAAAACAAGAGAAAGCACACTCCCACCACCCCCAGCAGTGTGTAGGAGAGGCAGCTCTGCCCATGTAAACCACAGGGAGATCCTTCCTCAGAAATGGGGTGAAGAAGCTTAGCTGTTCACAACAGCTGTAACAGCATGCTGCTTCTGCTCTCTTGGCTCGGATTACCCACAAAATCTTTATAGACTTTGGCACTGCATGTGAGTTGCCTCAAGTGTGCTACCTGACTTCCCCCCAAATCCTGCAGTTTACTAGAAAAATAGCTTATGTTGCCTGTCTTTGGTGCTTCTGCCTATGGGGGCTGCTGAAACTTCCTTGCATGATGCTTTCATGGGGAAAATCAATTGAATACTCTCCTCCCGGGTTTATAAACATGGAACTGGATAAGACCTAAAGCTTTTCCTTCAAAAAACCCTGTGAAGAAGCCCCTTATTCCTTCCAATGGGTGGGAGGGAAAAGAGAATGTGTCATTTCCTTTTAATTAGCAATGCACCAAAAAGAAAGAAAATTGTACCTGAGGAGGCCCTAGGAAAGCCAAAAGAAGACATTCAATACCATTCTGTTGCCTGAATACAAAGATGCAGCTAAAAGCTGTGTCAGCTGCACCTGAGAATTTGACCTGATTCTGCACTGCAGGAATAACTGAATTACAGCTGATGGGAACAACTGGGGGGAAGCCATGCTCCACTCAGGCTGTTAAATGACAGCCCAAAATCCACCTGGTTTTCTTTTTCAACCAGTTTTCCCTTTAGACAGGTAAATCTCTAGCTTGGTCTATCTGTGTATCTAATTCTTCCTAGGTCCAATGCTCTGTCCGATATCTTGTGCAGACATGCACAGAGCGTGTTTAAAAGGGCATGTCACTGATTAATGGCAAATGGTGCAATTCTTAACAGATAGTGAAATATCCCCCAGCTGCTAATCAGTACTGTCAGTGAACTGTGACATTAGGCATTAGCATTTCTGTGATACAAGGCCTGTGAAACTTGAGAGTTTGGCTGTGGTGTCCATAATCCTCATTTACTCTGAAGAGGAAAGTGTTTCGGAGGGGAAAGGGGAGTATTTGGTTTTTGTTTGTTGTTCTCATATTTGGCTTTTTTGGGGGTTTTTTGTTGCTGTTGCTTCCCCCTCAGAGGAGACGTCTTTCATGCTTTAAGGTTGCTCTTTCTGCATTGTCTCTTTCCATTCAGCTCCCAAGTTGAGATGTGAAGTTTTACTTTATTTGCATGCCCAGTGCACACCTGGAAGCTGTAGAACTAAGCACTAAGCTTATTATCAGGTCAACACAGATTACATTTTCCCGCTGTCCTGGTCTGCAATTCTAGAGCCTTTGCATGAAGCACAGCACAGCCTGATTACCATCCAGATTTTGGAAGAGTGTCAGTTTACAATTTCTGCCCCTCACTTAAACATCTAAAAGAGCTGATGGCAATTTTAAATGTAGACATGGGTTTGTTGTTTGTTGTGGTTTTTTTTTTTTGTTACTGGCTTTTTTTTGTTTGCTTGTTTGTTGGATTGATTGATTTAGTTGTTTGGGGTTTTTTTCTTACAGAATGGAAGACATACCTCCACTGTATCAATGGAGCTGAAAGTGTTTCAGCTTGGAGTTGGACCAGCAGGGTGACTCTAGAGTTAGGGCAGGCACACAGGAGCCTGCCTGCCCCACCACTGTGGAGGACAGCCAGAAACCTAGGCAAGGTAGAAAAGTAAATATCAGACACATGGGGTGGAGTCCTATTTTCAGCTTTTTGTCTGTACTTATCTCTGCAGCAGGAATGCACTATTAATGTTGTTTGACATAACAGCCATTGGAGTTGGGTGGGGAAGGTTTTATATTCACTTGATAGCTGTGACATGGATCAAACAAGGACTGCTTTCCTAAATACTGATTCAAAAAAACCTTAGCCAATGCTCACCTTCACTAACTCCAGAGACTTCTAGAAAGTGATCAGTTTTTAAGCATACTAACCTGTTTCGGTTGGCTGGAAAAAAAAAAGGGAATTGTTTTAAATGTGCTGTGCTCCTGTTCAAGTGCCCTGAGGTGGGAGGCTACATTGCTATTGGCACCTTAAGAGAACACATATATGTTGAAGTTGTTATGTGTGTAATATGAATATGAAACTAACACCTAAAAATATATCTGAATTTTTGTAAACACTAAATGAATGCAGGAGAGGTCTGAAATATTTACTAGTATTATCCTTATCCTAGCAGTGGATTTTTGTAGTAGAAAAGCTGTAACATTACTTAGAAAATATAGACCACTAAAAAACTCTAATGAATCAATGAAATGACATACTACAGCACTGAACTTATCAGTGACTTTCAATCTGGGTATGCTGGGAATTTCCCTTTTGACATGTTTAGGATTTCTAAAAAAAACAGGTCATCTTTTAACTGCAAATATGCAGACTGTCAATTGCATAACATGGATTGTAAAAATGATGGACTTCTTCACTGAACAATTAAAGATTAAGGTATTTTCACTTTAGTTACCTCAATGAGACTGAGTATAGAGATTTAAAAAACACTAATGCTACATATAAAATAAATCTGGTGTTCTCCTACTTTTTGCCTGTGATTAAATATATTTATTTAAACTGTTTATTATTGCATCAGCAGAGGTAAAAAGCTAACATCTATCCATCCTTTCTACCTAACAGAAATTCCACTCTGATGTGCTCTCCATCCTCACTGTATTTTTAATGAAGGTGGATTTCTCGGGAGCCTTGAGGGCCTCTAAGTGCACATACCCCAACGCTATCCAGGTTTATCTGGTTATTCACTAAACCATGCAAGAAGAAGATGGCTCTCAACATTGTGACTGCCAAAGAAAAAGTCCCATGGCATAGACTGAAAATAAGTTTTGAAGAGAAAAAGAGACTATAAAGTGATAGCAAGTTGGTGATGAAATTCTCATTACTTTTTATGATTTAAATCTATGGAAAATTGTCCTTGCAGGCCCTTAAATGTTCCATACTATGTGGAATATTCTTTTGTTTCAGAGATCAATCTGAATGAGATTTCCTCGTTTCAGAAATGCCTTTTGCCTCACTAAATCCCTCCACTTTTGTCAAGCCTGAGCTTTCAGAGATGAGCGCAAATTCTGAGGTACTCCAGTGAGCAAATACTTTGTCAAGTTCAAGTTTTCCAGTTTAATCATGTAACCAAAAGCCACTTCTCAGTAATTTGACGGTGATTGAGATCAAGCTTTTCTAGCTCTGACAGCTCACTGAAGACATCAGTAGGAATTACCGATATTTTACTGGATGCTAAATATAATTCCTTAAGGGCACAGGGGAGAACAGAGGGAACGAATGCTCCTCAGTTGACTGAAGTTCATCTTCACCATGTGCAAATATGTTACAGAGTGTAACTCTGCTTTGAAGAAGTGTTGGTGAGTTAACCTGGTACTGTGGAGGCTCAGTGCCTCCAGGTTCCTGTGCTGAGTCAAAGCCCGCTCTAAAACATTTAAGGTGCCCTGGCTGCACCACGGCACACCTGCTGGAATGCTCCTAAGATTATTGCCAACCACGTGAAGACACATGAGCTTTTGCAAGCCTTCATAGGCTTCTTTTATAGCTCCATCACTGAATTGCTTTTCTTTTAGAACCAAGAAACTGGGTGAAAAATATTCCTTCAGGAGACCAAGCTGGATGAAATTTATCTTGTTAGTCATGTCTTAAATACTTAGCACTAAAGGGGACTCCTTCAGGGATATCTCATAGCCTTTTGCCTGAGAAATAAACCACTCCAAAAATAAAATGAGAACAGTGAACTGTTTTCAGCCAAAGAAGAGTTTAAAAATGCTTGGTGTAAAAATTCCTTTCTAATATGTTCTAACAGTTATATTGCTGCAATAATGGCTGTAATATATATATTGTCATTTATTTCTCTGCATGGGTAATATGAACATAAAATTGTTACTATTTAGTGTTATTTAGACCACTAGTCCTCTCTCCTCATTATCTTTTATAAACAAACTTCTCTAGGGTTACATAATTTGTTTTTATATTGAGCTGATTTTCTCCTTCACTTGTTTGAGCGTCTATGACACCAGTGTCTGTCTGATATCCCCTCTCTAATGCTTTCTTTGAACATCTGTTTTCTACATTTTCACTTTTTTTTCAAGAAAGGGTAAGTTAATAACTCATACTTAGATTAATGCTGATGTACGATTTGTTCATTTGGTCATCACATTCATGTGATGGATAACCACAAAGGAACTGTATATAAAAGTGCCTCTAATTATTTATATCCTATGATATGAACATTACTTGCCTATGACTGTCCACCATACATCATCATATATAGCTACAAGCTTTATGATAATTATTTTTAAACAACTTAGCCTCAGAATGCAATGAGACAATTTCATCTGGAGGACTCGACTGCCACAGCAAGCACAACCTGGAGGGTGAGACTCATCCTCAAAAAAAGCTGTTGATTTGATCAACTCGTCTTCCACATCCCTATGACATTCTTGCTTTAAAAAAAAAAATATTCTGCCTTTCACTCCCTTTGCTAGCTTACTCCTTGCTTTTGAGCTCCTCATCTTTGCTTTTTGCTGTTTCAATATCTCTCAGACCATGCACACTTTTCTATTTTTTTCTCTTAACTCTTCTCTTTTCTTCCATTCACTTGAAGGAATGTTAGTGACCCTTCTCCTGACACTTCCTGGAATAGCAGTCCAACACTACGGCATGATAGATCACGCGCCCTTGTTTAATTTGTGACTTACAGTTCTGACAGCTGGAAAGTGCCTCTGCCTGTCCATGGAGATGCTGGTAGAGATGGCCTGCTGGGCTGCCCTTGAATGTCAGTAGTGATGGTCCTACGCAAGAGACTTGGCCTTGATCTCTGCAGGGGACACATGTGAGGTGCAGCAGGAAACAGAAGATCACTCAGCAATGCACAGGTTGTGCCCTCATGCTCTTCTACAGCTGTGGGCTCATCTGTGAATTTCAAGACTGACTAAGTGCTAATGTGTTTCACAGGCAAAACTATATTTAAACTTCTTGTTGAACTTATGGACCAATTTGAATATTCTCACTGTAATTTTTCCTGTTTTCAGGATTTTCTCTGTTCCTCCTTCATTTATCTCTGTTAAGGAAAAAGCATAAGTACTTCCAGAAAAAAGACAGGAATACATAAAACCATAAACTGTACAGTCTATTAACATAAAAGTCTGTGGATAAGATTTTTAAATGACATAAATTAAGAAAACTTTGATTGAAAGTCCTGCTTCTTTTCTGATTTATAACAGCCTGAGGGACCTGCATTCTCTGGTAACAGAGAATGTAATTTCTACTTCCATTTTAAATGCTTTAGGATATTGAAGATCTAAAATACATTTGTTGCATTTCAACATGGATCTGAATAACATTGCTCTTTAAAATGAAAATTGTATTTAACCTGCCTTTTAGCATACTATAAAGTAATTTCAGTATCTTTAGATATAAGGCACATGAGACTTTCTGTGTAGGTGATACATATGGCTTGGAGAGGCTTAGAATTAGCGAAACCTCATCAGAAGAAAAGAGTTTATACACACCTGTTGAAACTATCCTTTTTAAATACTGAATTTTTTGTCTTTTTACTCCAGGAAAGTAGAAAAGAATGTAATACTTATGACAGCTAGTTATTTACATCCATACAATTATAATTAAGTAATTAATTTCTGAAATTGTTACATACTTTCCTATCTCTTTGTCTAACTACGCAGCCATCGTTTTTCAAAGGACTAATAACTTTCCACTAAGTTATTAAGTTTCTTTCAATAATTATTTCGTTTTATCTCCTGATACTTCTGAACGTACTCTCATCCTAGGTACTCAGATAGAAAATTTAAGCTTTCTTAAAACTCACAGTCATCTTGTGCAGCTGAGAGGAAGAGAAGTGATTTAATCAAAATTACATCATTATCCCCGTTGGGTTAAGGAAAGTCCCCATCCTTTGCTGAAATGGATATTAAAAAAGAAAAAGGGAGAGTTGATAGCTAATAATTCAATTGAAAATGAAATGAAAATAATTCTTGCAGCACTCTTTCAGTTTTCTTCTTACTTATATCCTGTGAGTATAATTTCTCACAGCTTTTCATTTGAACACAGAAGTCAGCTACATCCCCCATGAGGAGTGCTCTTTGGCACAGACTGCTGCCCCACAGGCAGCAGTAAAGGGCATCCTGCGGGGTTATGTGCCTTAGAATACCTTTCCCAAATGGATTGTTTGCCTGGAAAAGTCTCACGTTAATATTGACTTGGAAGAATTTGAAAAGTGAGCTCGAGTGGGGTTAGAGATTTCATAAAGGGGCAAGGCTGATGATGCCACCAGTTTTGTAAGGGATATGTTTGGCAGTGGCTTGAGTTACTACAAAGCTCATTATTATTTCATTATTTCAGTCTTGGAAGAGATTTCAACAGGAATGAATCTCTAATGCAATATGCTAACTTTCCCTGCTACGTTCTTTCCAACTCCCCCAGACAAAACCCTTTGGTAATTGCCACAGCCCCCGCTGCCTGCAACCACAGGCAATACTCTAAAGTACCTTCCTTATGAATGTCCCATTTTTCTCTCCTTATGTAAGATTAACTTTCTTTAATATGCTCAGCTTCTTCCTACGTCACAGATCTCCTCTGAAAATCCTGTTTTTTCCCAGTGCTGATCCAACAGAGCATTTGCAGCTCTCCATTCTCCTGACTAACTTGGTTTAGCCCATTCCTGAGCATAAGATATGAGATGTGCTGGCAAAAGGAACTTTTAACTGTACTGCCTGGCAACCTGCTCCCCTGGTGGGAGCCTTACAAGGGTTTCTTTGCCTTATTCAGCTGATGATTTTCTATGGAAATTTAAGAACTTAGTATTTAGTTCTCTATCAGATTTGAATAAACTTGGCCAATGGGATTAGAAGGTATAAGACTGGGAGACAAACCCTATGATTGAGTAAGTTTAGTTTTCTTTCCCCTAGTGAAAGTAGGATGAAAGTAACTTAAAAATAGTGTGTCTTATTACTAGTTTATATAATAGACCATAGCAGAAGTTTTCATCCTGTTATAATTCTCTGAATTTTCCAAGGCCAGACCTCGCAAATGACATTAAAGTAAAACTTAGGATGTCTATAGCAAGTCAAACAATTTGAATCTATAATTAATAGAAAAAAGTTAAATTCATTTAAGTGAATTATTTATCCCATTTAAATAAATAAATAAATAAATAGATTAAGACATGAGATTTCCAAACAAACCCAAAATGAACTACAAAACTTTGATTTTCCCCATCATAGTTGTATTTTTCAAACTCTCCCTACATTCAATGAAGGTACGCTTCGGCTTTCTCATACCCTGGAACTTACATTGCTTCTTTCTATTGAAACAAATATTATTAAAATAACAGACTGGGAAAAAACTACTTTTCAATTAAGAAAAATTAATATTCTCATTAATAAGTTAGAGGAAGGGTTATTTTTTTAGTCAATATGAAAATCAGAAGGATGTCTTCATTCTTTTAATATAAGATACATATTTCTGGTTGTACAGTAACTGCCATAACTGTCCAGATTATGTGAAATCGACTTCCTACCACTACATTTTTGTATAGATCTTTCATCACCCTGCACTGATGTGTGGCTCTACTTTATATATCTGACTCCAGCATTTTTTGATACAGCAATTTACGTAGCCATGAAGAAAAACCCACAAATATTTGCATTTTCAGAATGCTCTGAACTTTTTCAGCAGTAGTTTCAGTAACAGGACCCCAGTTTAACAAGAAGATTGTGCCCAGCACATTCTTCACTCACATGAAATGCATGAGGTGTCAGTGCTGACACAGGCCCTGCAGAATACCACTGCACAGCCCAGCAGTACCCCATCTGTGCCACTGAGAACAAAATAAAAGGAGCACTGAAACGTTCTTGGCAGGGTCTACAGCACAAAGACTCATACTCAGCTTGGGCCTGTTCCTTCCCAGCTGAAGCTCTTCTGTGACATGAGAGCTCTGTGCCCACAGCCCCACTGAGCTGTAATTGCCATATGTCCTGAGGGCCTACAAGGGCATGTGGCAATTGTGCTCTTTACAGTCTTCGGAGGGATTAAGGAAGGCTGAGAAGAGCAATGCTTTGCCAGAGATAATTCCATTTAGATTCAACCTCACCTAAATATTTATATTAAGAGCAGTTGAGGATGGTTTTGCACTGAAAGCAGAGGCTGGGGAGTCAGACCTGGCTATAGTCTCAACTCTGAAAGAGGCTTTCTGCAAAACTGTAAAGTTAGAATCATAGAATCATCTAGGTTGGAAAGAACCTCCCAGATCATTGAGTCCAACTGTTTTAACAAGCACTGCCAAGTCCACCACCAAACCTTGTTCCTTAAGCACCACATCCACACATCTTTCAAATACCTGCAGGGATGGTGACTCAACCACCTCCCTGGGCAGCCTTTTCCAGTGCTTGACAACCCTTCTGGTGAAGAAATTTTTCCTAATATGCATTCTAAAACTTACCTGGTGCAATTTGAGTGTTCTGCTCCTCACTCCTGGAGCAATAACTCTACAAATACATACAGGTACCACTTCAGACCCAGAGGTACCAGTGGGGTTGGGCACAGGTGACAGAGCCAAGCAAGGGTTCAAAAGCATGGGTTTTGGCACTTAATTTCTTTATCCCTAAACCAGGGATATATGCTTGCCATTTTTACAGCTTAATTCTTTAGTACTTGCAACCGTTCCAGGATCCCTGACTGGAAGATCTCTACTAGTGCTTTGATTTCTGAACCATCTCTACATAGATTGTCATTGAATTAAAAAAAAAAAAAAAAGAAAGAAAATGAAAGAACAAAGTCTTTATCAGTTACACATCTCCATTAAAAAATTTTATTGATTGACTGAAATAGTTAGAAAGCAATTATATCACTACCTAAACAGTTTTGGTTTCAGAAAGGTAAGAGTAAAATCCAGCAGTCATTTTTCCTCCTGAATGCTTGAAATAGAAACGACTGATTCAAGGCTTTACATTACAATTATTCCACTGTGTATTATTTTATAATCATTTCCACTCCAACTATGTGCTGACATTTACATATTATGTTATAGGTTTCAGCATGTTCCCAGCTCTGACTATGTTTTGCACTGTAGGCTAAATTCTTCTGTTATTACTGGTGTTGTTTTTCCAATGTGTCTGCCTGAACTGTCCACATGGAAAACACTCTGGTCTGATGATGTACTTTGTTGGGATTACAAATGGGTCAATTAATAATGGTCAGTGATCAGAAGCACCTCTCAGCTAGGTTACATAGTTTAATATGACAACATAATTCTTTTGTCGTCTTCAACAAGTCACCTGTCCGTAGAATGACATAGTTCATAAAAAAAAAAAAAAGAGGAAATAAATACTTATTTTTATAATAGTATTATTAAGTAAACACACTCAAATCCCATGTAAATCTTCTCTATTATCTCAAATACCAGAAAAACATTAATGTCTACAGAAGTTCCAGATGTGAAAAAGAAAGTGGAAATAGAATGGTCACCTGCTAACTTATCAAAGACAGAATATCCCACTTAGAATTACCCTGTGGCTACCATAGGCTACAACTGTGTGGTGGCACTTTCACGCAGGGCTCTGTGAAATGCATTCACCCATGCAGATTGGCTACTCACACAGCACTTGTTTTTTGGTTTTCCTCAGAGAAGTTTCTGACAAGGTACAGATTCTCACACCACCTCATCTACGCAAGTATCTATCAATCTGGAACAGGAACAAACTTGGAAGCCTTCATGAGGCCTTGCTCACATTACTCAAATTTAAGGTCAAACAAGCCCTTGCATTGTCAGGGTACATCAGAAGTCTGACCTTGTTTCAATAGTACTGCAGGAGCTTCAACTTTACTGTTATTTATTATAAACCTCTTCCCTTCAAGTCTTGAAGTCTTTTCTTGTACGATGTTTTTCTCTGAGATCAGTATGATTTTACCCTTTGTTGTAGTTGAGTCTGTTGAGTCTCATAAAAATTACTGGGGTTGGGAGTGGTGGGTGGGCAGGGCAAGGTTTGCTGTGGGCCATAAGACTACCACAGCTCTCACAAGTTATATCCAGCTCTCACAAGTCAAGGTAGAAATTTGAAAGACAAGAGATGCCCAAAAGAGGTGTCCAAAAAAGTTCATGAGAATGACTGCAGGACTTGAGCATCTTTTTTCTAGGAACAGACTCGAAAGGATTAGTCTGGTGAGAAATACTTAGGTGACATGATCACAAATGAGTCAGAGACATGGAGTATAAAAAGGTGATAAAAAACAAAACAGTTTTTCCGCACCTTGAATACTGCATCCAGTTCTGGGCCTCTGACTTAAAGAAAGACATTGAGGTGCTGGAGCGTGTCCAGAGAAGAGCAATGAAGCTGTTGAGAAGTCTGGAGAGTAAGTCATATGAGGAGCAACTGAGGGAGATGGGGGTGTTTAGCATGGACAAAAGGAGACTCAGGGGTGACATTATTGCTCTCTACAACTACCTGAAAGGAGGTTGTAGCCAGGTGGGGATCAGTCTCTTCTCCTAGGCAACTAGTGACAAGACAGGAGGAAACAGACTCAAGCTGCACCAGGGGAGGTTCAGGTTGGACATCTGGAAGAATTTCTTCACTGAAAGGGTAGTTAAGCATTGGAACAGGCTGCTCAGGAGAGTGGTGGAATCACTATTCCTGGGAGTGTTCAAGAAACAATTTGACACGGCCCTTAGTGCTATGGTTTAGTTGATATGATAGTGTTTGGTCAAAGGTAGCACTCGATCATCTTGGAGGTCTTTTCCAACCTTAATGATTCTACGATTTTATTTCCTAACTTAGCAAAAGAGGTCAGCCAAGACCAAGTGCTGAATGTTGCAGACAAGAAGCTTTCAGGAAAAATGCAATACCCATTGATGTCAAAAGGTAATTAATTATTACAACACCTTATCAACAGTTGCAACTCATTCTACTGTCTGATTGCGATTGGATGTTTTCCTAAAAGATGTACTACATTTCATTCAGGATTTAAGATGGAAATTCTATTGCTCATGTAATAGAGCAATTCAGGGAATTGCTTAGTTTATATCCTTAGAAACCTGATAGTATGATCCTAGACTACAAAGCACTTCCTTGGGAACCATTACTCATTGACACAGAGAAGAGTTCTTCCCTAAAAACCCACCTCTAAACTGTTCTGTTTCATTTCCAGGGAAGCAGAACTTTTCTTCACATTCCAAGCTTTCCTCGTGAGTATTTTACAAAACATGAATGAAAAGTGCTTTGCCATGGAAAATAACACAGGCTGATAACATCAATACAGAGATCAGCCAGGTTGTTGATGGTCGTAGGATGAAGTTTTGCCTGTCTGGTGTCTTTAGTAAGGTTGATCACATATCTGGATTAAGCAATGGCACCTAAAAGCTGACTTAAAATGTAGGCAGAGCTGCACAGAGGGTTTTGGGTCACTGCTCAAGGCTGAAGATGAGAAAAGGTGAAGAAGTTGGGGTAATTAATGCTTTGAGAGCTTTTGCTCAGCTTAGCAAGGGCTCTTCTACAGGCTGCAAATAGAGAAAGGAGGACAAA
The DNA here is from genome assembly GCF_001715985.3 of Manacus vitellinus. Lineage (NCBI taxonomy): Eukaryota > Metazoa > Chordata > Aves > Passeriformes > Pipridae > Manacus > Manacus vitellinus. The sequence continues at coordinate 23,377,215 of NW_021940682.1, read as the reverse complement.
GAGGAGGGTAGGTGCCAGCAACCACCAACCACCATCATCTCAACAAGGGTTGTGTTGGGAAATTTTTGCAGAATGCCTCCCATAAAGAAAATGAGAATCTTCAGAGCAATTTACATGGACTGAGCTATATTTTCAGGACTGAGTCCTGAAAAGGGACTCACAGAAAAATGATTTCTGACCCAGCACTCCCTTTGTCTGGAGTGTTGTGTTTCCAGGGAGACAAGTGAGGTGCTAGATACAGGTTTTCTGCTGACTTCCCTTGAAACTTAATTTTTGGCTCACATCAAAATGCAGTGGAATGAATCAGGGATTAGTCAATATGTGTAGCTTAGTATTGAAATTTCCAGAACATTACTTCTAAAAGCAGTCCTTCAGAATTTTGTTTATTTTGATAGAGTGCTAAGGTAGTTCATATGCTCACATTCTAAGTCAAACATCTGAGCCTTGATAGTTGAATGAAAAGTTAGAGAAAGGGTCTCAGATAAAACTTCTTACTTGATCAGTTTCCCTTCTGTCAGTCAACTGTTGCCTCCAAAATCTGAATGATTTTCCTCGAATATTTAAAGTATGTCTATGTTACTGCATAGCACATGATCAGACTTGGGGAGCAGTACCAAATGTACCTTGGCTGTCAGTTGTGATACCTAACACACATTCAGCTGCTAGCACTGCTGGTACTTGAGTCTCTACTTCAGGTCACTAAAGAGGTGTGAGAAGCACATGGTTACAAATGATGCTGCTTCATCTCACCACCAAAACACTCAAAGCATATCTGCTTGCCAAGCTAATAGCATTTCTCATTCCCATCTCACAATTTCCTGATGTCTTACCATCTGGCAACACTATTGTAGTTCAGGGGTTTGTGATGCTGCTTCTCCAGTGGAAGCAAACCAAAGATGGACCCAGGAGCCAGAGAAACTCCCACTCCAAACCACTGAAGTATTGAGTAAAAATAATTTTACAGCCCATTTATCAGCTAGGGAAATTATCTTCATGTTCTCAGGTTTGATGCAAGTGCCAATACAGACACAGTGAAAAGCAAAGCTTTCTACTCAAAAGTTGTTGCAGAGTTTCTATCCTGACTGCCAGTGAGATAGTACTGCACTCTAACTGAGGAGTGCCGCAAGATTTTCTGAGTTGTGAAAAAATTTCAAGTATCCAAAAAGGACATGCCTTTCCTATTACTTGGGCAAACTTTCAAGTACAGCTATAAATCTTCTTCAGTTTATACCCCAGTTTGAAAAAGCATAAAGATCCCCTAGAGTATTTTTCTCTGAGCTAAGGGGCAATACTCTTCTCACTTTTCTTTTTATGAACCTTGCCACTATCAGAGTAAGAAGTTCAATTTTCATCAATATCTTCTTATCCTTCCAGCTGTTTCCCCAAGGAATAGAACGCTAACAAGCCCCAAGTTGTCCATCCCCTTCCCCACCTCTGAATTATAATGCTGTCTTTTGGATGCACTGTTTTTGGAGTGTCTACTGCCAGATGATGCTCATCTGATTTGAACCTCTGCTCCACTTACAAATCCTCCCTCCTTTTACTTTTCTTCACTGCTGTTGTTAATTGCACCACCGCAGACTTTCTCATTTCCGTAATCTTTGACCCTGCCTCCCCCAGCCTCTATGCTACATGAAAGTTCTGCCAAAATATTGCTTGTATACTGTTAGGGTTTCAGTTTGCTGTGTTGTGTTCTTCATTGACACACTAAGATAATAAATTGCTTATGTTTAGACAGCTCTGGCTCTATATGTTGTAACTTCATCCAGACTAATTTTAACTATACTGTTGCCAGTGCCCTCCAAACAGCTCAAGAGTTCAAACTTCAATCTTAGCCTGTTAAACAGGATAAATTAGCCTCTCCACTGACTTTGTGGTCAATTCAGTCTTTCATGATACTCCATTCAATAAGTTCAAATTTCTTAAATTTGAAGGTCAGCATACTGCAGATCAGTTGCAGAGTTCATGACTGATTCATTCAGTCCTCATGCTAGCTCCAAAATTTCTCTTAGTTTCTTACCATGTTTTTTTTTAACCTTGTTTTCCAGGATATGCTTAAGGCGCACAGTAAAATCATGTCTTGCCATTTAGTTACAACACACAGACTTCTCCCCAGCCTTCAGAAGGGATCTCTCTGACAGATGCAAGCCTTCTACTTTTGCACATTGGGAATAGTTTCAGATTGCACAGAAAGGATTTAAGAGCAAGGCTGGGATAGAAATCTATGTCTACCAACTTAGAGACTCCAAAACCTTAGCAAGATTTTCTAGCTGAAGTCGTCAGCACTCAGGCCCACCTCCCCCACTGACCAGTCCTCAGAGTATAAATTTTAGGCCTCTGCTTGCTCACTTTTCACTGAGCACTGACTACATCATTCTTGTGGGTCACTCAGGAAAATGAAAATAAACGCACTCCATGGCAACTCCTCCTATATCATTCTGTGTCTGTTTTCTGCATCACTAACGGTGTGTTATGTGGCTTTTTTGTCATAGCTCTCTTTACCAGCTCTGAATGCTTTATCACTGCACCTATTCTCTCCCATTAGACCAAAGTTTGCATCCAAATGATAAATCTCATAAAAAATTTTCCGGGATTTAGCACCTCCTCAAGAGCCAACTAAGGCGAAATCTACTGCTCACAGAAAGACAGAGACAACTCAGGCCAAATACATAGGGACGTTTGAGCAGAAGACCACCTGTATTCCACTTTTGGTTACTCACTCACCCCTTCTTTCGAGCCAAAGAGTTGTGTAATCATGCACATCTGTGTAAATACAGCATGTGAAGAGCCCCTCGTAGTCTGTCAGCTCGCTTTCTCCTCCTTGTGGTTTTGGCTGGAACGGTGTTTGATGATGGACTGTCAGCTTTGGATAGAAGGGCTATATCAGATAGCCTTGCATGGAGCGTACATGCTGCCCATGGGCTTTGAACCAGACAGCTGGACACACGAGTGGTTTTGTTTTCAGTTCCAAATCTAAAATAGTTTTAGAGGTCACGACAGTGTGTCTCCTTTTTTCACAGCTGTGAAGAAGTCACTGACATGGTGGAAGAAAAATAAAACAGAGAATGACTCAACACTAATATGAAAAAGTACAGAAATGTGTCTAAAACCTCAAGATTAATTTATTTTATCTGTTTCTTTTCTGGGATCTGTGCATGTGTATGCAGTAGGCTGTGATGGGACAAGGTGGGAGGAGGGTAAGGATGGTAATATGTGAATGAGTCTACCAGGAGGTAGCTGTGGAAAGTCAGCATTTTTCCCAGAAGAAAAGAAAATTCCCTGAGAATTAAAGCATTGGAAGGTGACTGGTGGCATAAATGGTGCCACTAGTATATTCTCATAGCTGCTTGTGCTCATATTTGTGAGGGCAGACAGGCCTCAAGATCAGTGTGTTTCCTGGGGACTGGAAACCTTGCTTCTTTCTTTTATAGAAAAGGTTGTAATCTGAAGGTTCAGGAATATTTCTGGGGTGTTTATGGAGGAAAGGACTATCTCTAGGACCTCTGCAGTACTGTGACAGATGACTCATAAACCATAAATCTCTAAACTTCAACTAAAAGCCTCAATCTGTTAAGCTGACAAAAGTGAGTGCTTTTGTGACTCCATGTGTGAGATACGGAGATTGACACAAGTTCATACAACCACTGCATTGAAATAATTCAAGTGACTCATCTTCACTCTTGAAGGCCTTAATGGTTTATCTCCATCCAATCCATCATATTCACTTCACCAGATGTGATGTCCTTCCACTGCTGTCAGTCTTCACTGCCCAGTTGCAAACTTCCAAGCAAACGTTTTCAGTTTTCTGCAATCTGATCCTTATCCCTGGGAATAGCTTCCAGTAATCATACATAAATCTACATCATTTCCCTTTCCCTTCCTCCTAAAAGCCTATTACCTCTGCTTAAAAACCACTTGAAGCTTTGGGATTGCTTGGCTTGCTGTGTGCTGAGGCCACCACATATCACGTTAACAGGCAAGGTCTTCTTATTTCTCTCCTACAGATCTGTCTATATTTTTTCCTTGACTAGAAATGCCTTTTTTTTTTCTTTTGGTGTATGCTGTGCCTAATGTTGCAGAGTCCTGGTCTTTCACACAACATAGAAACACAAATAGTTATAAAGAAAATGTGAGTGTGCATATAGGAAAGTGGGGGAGCATATTTCCCCACATTTCATGAGTGTAGAGCAGTAAAATGAATCAATAGATCAAAATATAGTATTTAAAATTTAGTTTAGTTTTGGTTTTATCTGCTAGATAAAGAAACTGTCTGGAGTTCAAAATTGTTCCTTTTGCCCAGTGCCTGCCAGTGTCTTGCCAACAACAAGACAAAGAAAGATTTCATTTTTCCTCTTTTGGGTGTAACAAAATATTGTTCTCCAACAGGAATACAGAAATTTAACTTGGTTTCTTCCCAAAAAGGTGGCTCATTAAGGTTCCTGACAGGAAAAAGCAGTCTGTTAAATGTTGTTTAGCAGCATGCCAGAGCTTCAAAGAGATAGGACTTTCCTTCTCAAAGGGGCCTTATTCTTGAAGTACGCACCCATAAAAAATGAGGATTTAACACGAGGCACTCCTGTCGCTTAAGAGTTATCTGGAGCTAAAAATATAAATCAATTCTATCTACTAGACTTTGCTATCAGTTAAATCAGTACATTCATCATTGAGAACATATGTTTCAAGCTTCTTTACTTATCAGGCAAACAACTACCAGATATACCATCTATGATGATGCTAGGAAGCAATAATCTTCTAATAGGCTTGTTTCCATCTATCAAGTTAAAAGGAGAGAAAAAGAAATTAAACCAAACATACAAACAAGTAACCCCCAAAAAACCCATACTCACATCATGAACACAGAACATACACTTTAGGTTGACTAACGAATGCATGCACAGAAACTCATCTGTTAACAATATCAGCCTACAAAACCAACTGGTTTAACACATGCAAAAACTTGTAGGAGGGATCCTAACCAGGTATTTAAATTAGAAAAACTTGTACTTCAAGCAGAGAAGTTATTGATCTATGATAAAATATATATAAATATATATATATAAAAACCATAATATGACTTATTTTGTTATCAAACCTCAGCTCTGCTGACACATTAAATCATCTGTCTTGTACCTATTAGACATGGAACAAAAGAACAGATACAAGCTTTGGTCCAAACTTTGAGAAACTTAGTTTGAGATAAAGACTGAAATGTCACCATTTCTAATTATTTGGTTTGCAGGCTTTGGTTTTAGTTTTTATTAACTGTAACAAGTAGTTCTCATTTCACCAAAGTCCCCATGAAAGTCTATTAAGCCTGTCCTTGAGTAGTGATGAAGGACTGCTAAGCCACTTCATTCTATCTTCCCTTACAGTCTTCTGCTTGATCTCTTGTACTCGCATTGAATTTTCTTCACTTACTTTATTTTCATCTTCTTTTTACCACAAGAGAAGATTTATGGATATCTGACAGAGCTATATTTGCCTTTTTGGTGTAACCTTTCTACTGATATCCTGAGGCTTCCCTCCAGGCACTGAATTCAGGTATGAATTATTATGAATGATCTGGGGAACCATCCTAACTCAGCCTTCCCTTTCTCCCTCTTTTTGTTTTCCCCATTAACTGATCAGTTCAAATGGCACCTAAAGAAGTCTATCAAATAATTTTTTGTTGTTGTTATTGTTTACTCTTTGCCAAATGTCAAGGCATAACCTTGGCTCATGCCTACCATAGCAAGGCTGTCAAGTCATTTTCCATCCAAGAAGAAGAAAAGCAAGCCTGCCTGAATTTTATCAAAGGATAAACATACAAAGTGTCTGTGAACTACTCACACAGTCATGGGTTTGCCATTCTTCAGTGGTGTTCTGTCAAATCACTCTCTCACATTCTACCCATTTAAGACATTGGTAAATTCAGGACCCTCAGAGTAGCACTGGAATATAGATCACGGCCAATTCTTTGAATGTGATCAACCCCACCTCTTACTTGTGGAGACTACATTTTGCCATCCTCATTTTAGGAAATCATTTTTAATGAACCACACAAGCATTGCATTAAAGAACATAAATCTTCTATTGATATTAAGAGAGCCAAGTCATCTGTTTCCATGGACTATTTTCACAGTCTCTGTCAATGTATCAAATTGCAGTACATTTCTTCTAAATCTCTAAAGAAATATCTCTGATCCAAGTTCAATTTTAAATGAAATATTCTTGTATATCTTGCTATTGATTGTTCAGCCTGTTCAGGTGGGAAAACTGAGGGGTTGAACAATAACCTGAGTCTTTAGGACAGAAACTTCAGAAAATAAGCCAAATAAATGTAATAATAATGATACTGATGGTTTTTTGAGGTTTTTTTTGGTCTGGTAAATACATATGTCTTCTATATGCTTCTGTTCAATGAGACTATCTCAGTCCACAATAGCTTCAGCTTCTTCCAGAATAATTATTGTGAAAGCATTAATGCAAGTACAGTCTTCTTCTAACAATACGTGTGTAAAAGTGGCTTAAGCAGCACACATTGTCCTACTGCTTTAAGGGAAAACCATAAGTAAGTAACTAGTTCCACTGCATCTTGGCTTGCATAGCAGGTCGTAAAGAAAAGAGAGGGAGCTTGTGCTGGTGTCTCCTTGGATGGAGATCTCACTGGTTTCCCTGCCAATGCCTTGATCCTGTGAGTTACACTTCACCACAGGTGTACAAAAAGACAGCCAATGTCTGGAGCCATTTCAGCATTACTAGATCAATCACTAGACCCTTGGAAATACGAAGATGTCATTAAAATACCTCAGTATAAATCTATCCAACTCTAACAAGGAATTTGAAATCTTCTTTGTATTAATGGTACATAATGAACTGAACATACCCAATACAGGCAGATGGAAAATTAATGAACAACGTGTACACATTTTTAGGGTGGTCTTGAAGTCTCTCCAACATAAAAACTTCTCAGGAATGAACTGTTACTTTTTCTCCTTTGTGAACAGCATATCCAGGCAATAGAATCATGCACAAATTTCCAGCAATTTTAAACAATTCTGACTTCAGCTCATTTTGTTCATTTCTCCTCTAAACTTGGGGGCAGAATTTCAGTGATTGTGAATTTGGGCTTTATCTGTATCTCATGTTCTACAGATTGACTTCAAAGAATAGCTGCAGTGGAAAAGTGTGACTTATACGTGAGATAGTAGTTGCAAAATCCTTAGGGAAGAAAATCAAGGTCACAGTTACTGATCCAATAGGAAATCCTGGTTTGAATGTGTTTGGTTTTTTTTCCTCCTAATGCTTTCTAGTAAAAAATCGCTTTGCAGAATACAAGTAAACCACAGATAGTATAGAAACCAAGTACTCTGTGTAACACTTTACACACAGAAAATTATTATTTATGTGTAAGTCTAAAATATTTCCGAAAAAAGTAATTACTTTAACTGTCATAAACATCATATTTTCCACATCTCAGAAGGTGATTCTTGTCTTTAGCTGAGTGACAGATTTACCTTTATAACAGAATCTAAGAATCAGAAATGGAATTAAAAATTATATTGCTTGCATTCAAGTGCTCTTATATTTCATACAATAAGATTCTATATTTACTTTTCAATTGAAAGATATGTCTTCTCCTCTGATTGAAAGAATATTAACCTCTTCTTATGCCACATAATTTGCTTCAATTTCTGTGCACAAGGCACAGTCTCCTTCACTTCACTCCAGACCAGATGCAACAGTTGCTCAATGGCAAAACAGTAAATATAAAATAAACCACAAGAAATTGACTGCATTGGTAGGACCCCAGAACAGAGGAAAGGAAAGCAGGGCCTTCAGTAAATGATATTGGCTGAAGTGAATCATCTAGAGGAAGGCTATGTCATGGAGCTGACTTTGGGAAGAAGAGGGTACATAGAATATCAGCATTTGAGAGTTTCAAATAAAGCAGCAACTTCTTAATTTTCTCCAAAATATATGGATTCATTTCACTATGAACATAATACAGATCAGTTCTGTGAATTGTTGGAAAGACTAAAGCACTACAGGATGGATATTTTGGAGGACCCTCAATTTGTGACTTTGCTTCCTGACTCTCTTGCTCCCCTTTCACTGCCAGAGAACATTTGTTCCACTGAAATATTGATTTCTGGCCTTTTCATCTCTTTTCTTAATATTTTTGCTTTAACAAACTCAGTTGATTTTTCCATTCGGTGATATCTCATTTCTACAGCACCTTGAACACTCAGGATTAGAGAAGACAAAAAAAATCTTTTCTCAGATAACATAGTTCATGATATTTCCCAGTGCATCATATGCACCTGACTATATGGCTGGTCCTGCCCTGTGGAAGGGGGGATGACATCCACCAGTTTACTGCCAGTTTACCAGTTTACTGCCACTTTAAAACCCTTCAGTTCCATGGCTTGAAATTAATTTCCATCTATGAAGATGGATTTACAGGAGCAGCTTTCATTCCTTCAATGAATAATTTCCTCTAACCAAAAATAGAGAGTAATATTAAGTAATTATGGCTTAGACCTTCTCCAGAGAGCAAACTGGGGCTTCTTTTCTGCAAATCTCTGAAGACTAACTGTAGAAACAGACACATATTCCAAGGACATGGGAGCAACTGGTAAAACAGACAATATGTAAGACTGATAGAGAAATCAAATATTTTCTTAATTTTAGGAGTTTATAAATTAAACTTGATCAGGATATTAAATTTAGATTACTCAAAATTTCTGCCTACAAAATAGCACAGTTATGCTGAAAAGACAAATTACAAATAGAATGTTCTTTAATCTGTAGGAAAGTTAAAACATCTGTGTCTTTTGTGGTTTAGAGGTGAAAGGCAATTTTGAGCAAAAAGTTATTTCCAGCCATAAAGGTTGAATATCTTTTAGCTGTGACTCTATGAGGTAGCTATAGGACATGCTTGCAAATACTTCTATTTGGCTGACACATTTCCATTTTATTTTAAGGTGTGGCACCCATGTCTGTTTGACTATCCATGGACACTCCTACAGAAATGGATATAAAACCAGCGGAATTAAAGTGAAATTACACTGGGTCAGCTGAAAAATATAATGTAGTCCTTGATGCCTGTGATCTGGATGAAATGCTGAAACAAACCCACCCTGTAATTTCAGCCTTCAATAGTATGTTTAAAGCTGATAGTACCATCTAGTGGGCAGAGAAAGAATTGAAGAGTACAAATACAAGTAACCAGAATCCTGAGAACCTAAGTATTATATTGAGATTTAGAAAATAAAACGACAATAGTTATCACTTATAAGATTGTTGGATCTATAATTTTTTCACATTAATTTCACAAATATATTCAATGGAATACATTTAGGAAAAACATAAAGGAATTTGGTACAATTTTTTCATTACCAGTGACATCTTTCAGCTAAATATGATTGCTCTATAGCTTCTTTCTCATAATTGTAAGCCCTATGTCCTAGTCCTTTAACAGTTTGGGACCGTCCCATAAATCTGCATAGACTCATTTAGCTTTGGTTTAGATTCCTTCTTTTCTTTCTTTTCCAAAACCTACGCTATAGTTCTTATTGCCTCATTGTTATTTTAATGTAGCTCAAGAAGAAGCACAACAGATTTCAGTTTTCTTTTTGAATTTATATAGAATGTTTTTTCTTTTTTATCATCTTCTGGTTTAGCTATTTTAGATTGCCTTGCTTCCTGCAGGTTTCTCAGCTCCAGGTTATGTATAATACATTAGTCTTAAGAACTACATAAGTAAGAACTTAAGAATTCTTACACTGTGGACTGCTCAGCACATTTGGTATTGTAAAACCAGAGGGTAAAATCAGAATTAATTTTTGATAAAAATTCTTCATAAGATAGCTTCCATTTTCAGTGATTTCAGATTTTCTTACTTTGTGTCATGATTTAACCCCAGCCAGCAACCAAGTACCACGCAGCCACTTGCCAACATCCCCTCCACCAGCAGGATCAGGGAGAGAATCAGAAGGGTAAAAGCCAGAAAACTCATGGGTTGAGATAAAGACAGTTTAATAGGAAAAACAAAAGCCCCACACAAGCAAAACAAGGAATTGATTCACTGTTTTCCGTGGACAGACAGGTGTTCATCCATCTCCAGGAGGGCAAGGTCCCATCACATGCAACAGTTACCTGGGAAGACAAACACCACCAATCCCAATGTCCCCCTTCTTCTTCCTTCTTCCCCCAGTTTTGTATACTGAGCATGATGCCATGTGGCATGGAATATCCCTTTGGTCAGTTTGGGTCAGCTGTCCCAGTTGTGTCTCCTCCCAACCTCCCACACACCTCCAACTTCCTTGCCAGCACGGCAGTACAAAAAAGCAGAAAAGGCCTTGGTTCTGTGTGAGCACTGTTCAGCAACAACAAAAACATCTCTATATTATCAACCTTGTGTTCAAGCACAAATCCAAAACACAGCCATACTAGCCACTGTGAAGAAAATTAACTCTACCCCAGCCAAACCCCGCACACTTTGTGAAAGACATTTATGTTTATATAGAAACCACAACATAAAAATAACAATCTTTAACAACTAGAGTGCTAGTAACTGATAAATAGTTCTTCATTTGGAACTGTGTCTCACAAGCAAGGATAATTGCAGTATTTCATGAACATTTCTCTGTGAACGCCAATATTCTTCTCTGGTCTTTAATTTCTGTCTTGCTGATGAGTCATCAGACTACACTTATCTCTAGTTATCTTATCTCACAGGATGATTTATGAGTGAAGAGTATGAGCAAAACCCACTTTGAGATCCCTTCCCTATTTGTAGTTGGTCTGAGGAACCTGAGAGGACTATGTGTTCTTGGGCATCTACAACTAGCCAGTAATGTCTAAGGATGTCTCAGAGAGAGTTTCAACAGGTTTACCTAAACTTCTTGGGGGAAATTCTTAACTCCCATTCATTGCCATCTCTTCCCCTTAGACAGAGCTAGGCCAATTTACAAGGTCTATGTATCTTCCTCTCCCTTCCCCCACATAGCTTATGCAGTGACCTGTGACTAATGAACTTATGCTCCTAGGGTCTAGGGGACTTCTCTTGACAGTCATGAAACAGTAGTCAGGTATGAGCAAAAGCACGGAGAAGTGACAAGAGTAAAAACTATTTGGAAGGATGTTACCGCAGAAGTTGCTGAGACAACTTTGAACATCTGTGTTATTGCTACCAGATAGTATTTGAATCTGGTGGCATTGGCAAGAAGGTGGTAGAGAGAGTTTTTCCTATAAAGAGTTCACAAACTATCCACCTCTTTTTACTTAAACTAAGCTTTAGCTTCCAGACTCTGCAGAAACTTAATAAAATGCAAAAGCAGCAGTGGTGACTTCCTATGCTGAATTGCAAATTTTGAGTTAGAGTAGGTTCTACAGGCTTCAACTTTACCATGCTACTTTTGGAGGCACTAAAAATAAATCAATCAATAGTAGTCTTAGCCTCAAAGATTTCTCCACGTAAAATGTTCATACAATCCTTCAATAGCAGGCTATTTCATATGTCATATATAAATTCTCCTAGCCTGCTATTTACCACCTTGTAGTGTATTCAGGATTTTAAAACTATATTCCGCATGGTTTATTGCTATGTGTTTGTTTCAGGGGAGAGCAAGGGTGACATCCAGTGGTGTATTTAGCATTCTGTACAGATGGACTATGCCTCCAGTGAAATGAGATCTCACTGAGACCTCGGAGACATAAAACATTACCTCTTAAAGCTTAGGCAAAATTGAGAGTGCATGGTTTTCCCCATGGGCCCCAGACTGCAACTTTTAATAAATAATTTACATTTCTTGATACACTTTAGTATAGAATTAGGAAGCAAAGAGTGTTAGTAAAAAATAGGCCAAAGGATATTCTGTAAACTGGCTTTTGCTCACATGAAATAATAAGTAAATAATGAAATAATAATAAAAACTTCCTCACCAAGTTCAGTAGCTTCCCTAGGGTGGATATTCAAGCCAGAAATGTCACTAACCGTGTTATCTGCAGATGTGCCATTTATATTTGTAAGGCTTTCCCACCCTAGCTTTGCAACAGGGAAATAGTGAGAAAAACTTACTATTTTTTTCCCCCTTCATTTTTTCTGCTGATTTCAAGTATTTAAATATCAAGGCAGGTATTAGGTAGAAGTATGAAGGTGGCAATATTATTTCAGCTTAAATCACTTTAACTACATTGTCTGAACAATATATTATAGAAAGCTGCTGTCTCAGACATTCCACAGAGCTGCTAGAATTTGGGGCATTTTACTGGCCAGAGTTATGCAGTCAATATATTTTTGAAACTCATGGCAGCATGTATTCAGCATTTAAGTTTGGGAACAGAAGTAAGCATAATATTTCTCCTGATCCATTGCCTTCTAGCCCTGGGCATGTCTCAGGGATAGCCTGCAGCATCCCTTAGGCTGTTCAGGAATAGATTACAGCACAGACAAATGCCATACATGTGGCATCTTGAATGCTCTACAGGGCATCTTCAAGCTGTATGTCACATTGGCTTTGGGAATGTGTTCACTGTAGGTCTCGATGATCCACAGAAGACAGACTAAATATCATACAGTGGAGGTAGGTTCCTCAGTATTAAGTAACTTTTAAAAATGAGACCCAGGCATAAAATTTTGGGGTTATATGAAAGCCTGCCTTTTACTGAAATATAATATAGTCCTGTCCAAACATTACAACTCCCTTATGTGTTTTTGCTTCCTTCTTTTTAAGCAAAAAAGAAAAAAAAAAAAAAGAAAAAAATCAACAGTTGGTACATTTATTCACTAATCATCTGGACTGAATTAGCTTTATCAAAATGTCTTTTCTGGTCATATGACATCAAGATACAACTTCTGATGTCAGGGTTAACAAAACCCAATTTTAATAAGGTCTATAAAACCAAACCTTCAATAAAAGAACTGATTATGCATGCACCTTCAGGACCCATTCCTGTATGATACAAAAGTATTATAATCCAGATCAATAAAATTACTTCTGTGTCCACACAAGACCTGATTTAGGCAGGTAGGAACCCAATAAAGAGGGGAGGGCTCTGCAAATGAAGTAATATCTTTTATTAAACCAGCTGATGCTGTTAGAAGTAGATGAGCCTCTGAATTCATGACTTCAAATTGAACTCAGTGTAAAGATTGAGGCACCCTATGAACAGAAGCAGAAAACCCCTTGAGCTGAGTGGGGACGTGCCTGCACTATACAAGTTCAGTTGTATTATTTGACCTTCTTCTCTGTGAGAAGGTATTACTTGGAGCTGACAGGAGGTGCCAGTCTCAAGCTGATGAGTTCCAGCACTGACCTTGATCTCTGCCTGTCATGCAAAGCCAAAGTGGATGAAGGAGTACACCTCCTCCTTTTGCATGATGATTTTCTGGTTAGTTCTCCTATCCAGCAGGAAGGAGACCTGGGCCATGCTTCTCTTTGGTACCTGTGGAGACCTGAAGGTCTATCTCAAAGGTCCCAGGTGGGTAGTCCATCAAAAATGATACTCTGAGTTACAATAGCAAACAAGATTGCTGCCCCTGCTCTCACAAGCGTCTGAGTGTTTCACATTTAGTGTTCAACAGACCTTGTGCAGGAGCCAAGCCACCCCCACCCTTGTCCCCAGGCCACAGACGCATGCTTTCTCTGCCCTAATAATTACTTAATTATTGACGCATGAAAAACTTTCAACAGATGGTCTGGAGCTGAATAAATTCTATTCCTGCAGGCCAAGGATTCAACAAAATTTGGACTCCACACCCCAGTGAGCCCTCTCGCAGCTGAGTCTGTGGAGCTGGCAATAAGCCCTGAGCCTTTTACTGGATTATGTACTTTGTGTTTTCTGTAAGTGCCAACCAAGACCATAGATAAAGGGGCACAGGGGCCTGGGCAGCAGCACAACAAGCTGCTTTAAGGACATAAGTTTTAGAACTACATATGACCAAGGCAGTTGACAGGTATCTGTGTCCTTTATTGATCTAATTGGAAACAGCTAAGGAGCGAGCATATTTGTAGCTTAAATCCAATTGGTAGTATTTAGGATAACTCCTTTTTACCAGTTAATAGGTAAGGCTTGCAACATATCAAATCCTGTTATTATTTTTCCCCCCCACATTCCCCCTTTGTCCTTTGCACAATTTTGCCTCTAGTCTTGCTGCTCCTTCCCCAAGTCCTATATTCTGCATTGGGGAATGACGCTTTTCACTGACCTAATTTTTCATTTTTCTTTTTTCTTTTCTTTTCTTTTCTTTTCTTTTCTTTTCTTTTCTTTTCTTTTCTTTTCTTTTCTTTTCTTTTCTTTTCTTTTCTTTTTTTTTCTCTGTTTTTCTCTTTTCTTTTCTTTTCTTTTCTTTTCTTTTCTTTTCTTTTCTTTTCTTTTCTTTTCTTTTCTTTTCTTTTCTTTTCTTTTCTTTTCTTTTCTTTTCTTTTCTTTTCTTTTCTTTTCTTTTCTTTTCTTTTCTTTTCTTTTCTTTTCTTTTCTTTTCTTTTCTTTTCTTTCTTTTCTTTTCTTTCTTTTCTTTTCTTTTCTTTTCTTTTCTTTTCTTTTCTTTTCTTTTCTTTTCTTTTCTTTTCTTTTCTTTTCTTTTTTTTTCTTTTATTTTATTTTATTTTTTTATTTTTCTTTTCTTAACATTAGTATCTGAACAAATCAGGATGTCATTTGATAGATTTTAAAAGGAGAGGCCATTATGATCTGCTGCTTTGAGCAATTGTATAAATCCACCAAGGAACCTCACCCAGTCCTTTCCACAAAGAAATGCACAGGCCAGAGATGAATATATCATGTAGCACAGATGAGAATACCTCAGGTATTGAGGTATTGACTGGACAAACCAGGTTGTGAGAGGGCAGCCCGAGCTGCCAGAATAATACCGTGCCGCAGATCAAAGAGCAACATTTATTTTAGGACTGGCTTAAATACCACACATGTCCAAAAGAAATGAAATTTGTCTTATATGAAATGATAGCAACCATATCAAGAAAGATTAAGGGTCCATTATACATTTTAAATATATTTTAATTGTGCTGTGATTTGGGAAAGACAAAAGAGAAGGACTTGATACAAATTCTTGTTGGAAAAACCCATCATATACAAGATATAAATGAATGCAAGTCAGTATCATCTGGAAGGTACTGTGCAACAGCTACCAAATGAATTTATATAATAAATCCAGGAGGAAGGCAGCTTATTTTTAGCTAAGCCTGTACAGCAAACAAGCCTAGAAATTGAGACTGAAACATGGCAATATAGCTGAGAGATACAATAACTAAAAACAAACAAACACATAGTAAGTAATGACAAAAAAATCAGGATTGACTACTCAGAGCAGGAAACCTTGATGTGTTCAAAGTAGAGTTAGAAGAAAATAATTTATTTAAATGAGCTTTGTATGCTGCACTTGTATTTTTACAGATAATTAAAGAAACACTTAGAGTGACCATACCACCTTGATATTTTCACCTCAAGTAGGATTGCTTTATGCTTTCACCACCCAGTCAGGGAAGAAAGTTTGGGATACTGTAAAACTTGTCAAAAGTTCTGCGATTGGCCTGACCCAGGACAATTGTGTTTTGTGGCAACTTAGGAAGATGTAGCATGTGATTTTTCCCACTGATAAGTTGAAAAGAAAACCTTTCAGTCTATGGTATGAAAATGCAGTGTTAAAGTGTCCTCTCCACCTCTGTAGCAGGTGTGTACCTGGATCTCCCAGAACACCCTGCTAAAGCCCTTCCCCAAGCTGAAATACACAGGCAAGATGTTTGGATCCATCAAAGACACTTCTGCAGATGTCACTTCCACGAGGAGTGAGGAGTTTCACATCCAGCAGAGGACAAGAACTTTGCTGCAGCGGGCAGGAGGAGCAATCGTAGGTTCTTTATTCCAACCTGTGCTTCTTTACAAGCTTTTTCCTGGTAGATGTTCCTCAACATTTCACTGCTTAACATTATTTGAAGTGAAATGTTTGGGGCAGGTCTATGGGCTGAAGCAAAGACAGCTTTGTGTGCTTTGTCATATGTCAGTGTGTGCTTTGTCATATGTCAGAAGGTGGGACCAGAGTCAAGGCTGCGCCACCTCCTCCCTGGTCCCCACCACCCCATCTCTGGGTTCCTGCAGAGACCCACTGGTGACAAGGCCATTGAGCACAGCATGGCAGGAGGGACTGCAAAAAGCAAACACACTGCACTGAAAGGCTCATCTTTCAAAAAACTTCTTTCACAGAAGGAAATTAAAAGAAAGAAAGCTTCCAGGGCCTGTTATCAGTTAAAACACTTGTGTTAATAAGAATCCCAGTTTTAGTTGTTGTTTCCGTTCAAAGGACACTTTCCAAATAACCCTAATCTAATGAAAGATAAACCATGCTTGTACAAAATAAAACATAAGAGACACTTCGGACTCAATAAAGCCTCTAACAATAACGACAGCAAAAAGTTGACAGACGAACTTAAGAGTAATTGAAAGTTTTCCAAAGGAAGAAAACAAATCCAGTAAGGTCAGCCTGAAGTATTTAAAGTCTAAAGCAATCATCTGAAATGTGCTTTTCATATTGTAGATTTCACTGGCACATCTTTCCACATCCTGCTTAGAGCTACCTGCATAAGTAATGAGTGCATTAATTAGCTAGAGATAAATACGCAGTGATATATATATATTAATTTTATGTAAATTGTCTATAGCATAGAGCTTGACTCTTGTGCCTTTGATCTGCTGATAATCTCCAAGTGTGTAGATTTCAGCAGGCCAAATAATTTTTATCTCTGCTGAGAGTACTTTTGGCAAGTTTTCCATCAGTAGGAAATAAGCTGGAAAATTCTGGTGAAACTTCAAAGCAACAGCTTAAGGTGATCTTTCATTTCATGAATTTCAGACTGTCTCTTCTGTTGAACAACATACTGAGTTCTTTCTCCCTAATACAGTTTTAAAAATTGCATATAAGATGAATTTACAAAAATCATATATGAGATATATGAGAGATCCTGTCACTTTGCAATACAGGGCATTTTTCAAATTATAGAGGTACTAAGAGAAGTATTAAAGCCTTGAGTGCTGTCTCTTACTAGTGCAATCATTTGCACAAATAAATGGACTTTAAATCCTTTTACACATGAGTTCTTTCTGCTGGGGTTGGAGGTGCATTGTTCATTTGTTTGACTGATTTCTGCTTTAATTTTTCTCCCAATTTTGTTATAAATATCCATTCTTTTCCATCCCACATTCTATGATAGCAAATTTATGAGTTCTTGTAATGCCCTCAGTTATGTCTCACATGTATACAAGAAATCAGGGACAACATGAAACCTGCTGTAACTTCTACTAGGAAGGGGGTGCAATCTAGCTAAAAATCCAAAGGGCAAAAAAGCAATCTCTTCCAGGGCTTAAATTACAAGGTAAGGAAAGACACGAATGGATATAATTAGAGGGAGAATTAAAAGAAATCTCAATAGTACTCTCTTCAAAAATACCATAAGTCATCTGGACTCAGAGGTCAGTGCCTGCTCTTGGCAACTGATCCAGTTATTAATTGTCCAGTCATTAACTGGGGCTATGCAGTTTAAGAAGCCAAGCAAGGTCAGGATATATTTGACCTCTTGAACATTATTTGCAATTGCATTTTTCTAAATTTTAGTGTAATCACTATTCTTAAAACAGTCTGCTTCCTTCTTAAAAGTGTCACTTCACAGCAAAAATGCTATTGAAATTCACCGAAAAGAAAAAAAACCCACAAGATTTACATGATCATTGTTCCAATTCTTGGCTAAACACCTACAATGCAACATAACAGGGTTTGAACTAATTGGTCACCATAATGTATCTATCCCAAGAGAAAGCAGAAACAAAAAAACCTTTAAAAGTGACCAGTTACACAAAGAAATTGTACCAATATGAATCGTTTCAATGTTTGTTCACTTGATGATGGTTATCTTGAAGGAAAACAAGGGAAATGCAGCTCTGGGAGACCATTTATTTTTTCAGAGTGCTGGAAGAACATGGGATCTATTGACCTGGAACAACAGCAAGAACAGAAAACAAGGCCAATGACAGTGCCTCTGGTAGCAGTTAAAAGCTGATGTTTCGGGGAAGGGGGAGGCCAGGAGCCAACACAAAGTAAGCTTGCCAGAGTCATAGCACAACTGGTGACAGGGACAGATTTGGGCTTCATCTCAGATGCTACCTTGCTGTACAGCTGCTTCTGCCATATGGTACAGCACGATTTTTCTAACGCATATTTAGCTGTGTGCCCTGCTTCTGCAGACAGCCATCTGCAGACAGAGGAAGGATTTGCCCAGAGATCAGATGACCTTTTGCTCAGTTCATAAAAGGCTGCATTGAAGCAACGAGGAAGCAAGGAGAGGGGCAAGATAGGTTAACTATTCTCTGGTTAAAAGAAGCATTGGCAAGGAAGAAAGAAAGGGAGGAAACAAGTCAAACTCCCAAGGCAGAATCTGTTTCTGCCCGCCAAGTGAAGAATAGAGCAGGTATTCCACTACATCTGCAGGTATCTTGTGTAAAAGAAAAAATTTTCCACTCAAAACAGGAATAGGTCCACATGTTATTCCTCAGGGCTAAAGGACTATTACAGATGGCTCTTTTGAACTGGCAGCAGTACCAAGGATGCAAAGGACCCCAGATAGCACTGGATGGAGAAAAGGGCCTGGAATGTGACCTCAAACATGTTCCTGGGGACAATCAGTAACCTAGTCTCATTAACTTGGATAAAAACTGACACTAAGGACAGGTTAGTCAGCACTCAGACATGAGTCATGGTTGGAAAAGGATAAGTCCCCATCTTTACATTGTTTCACTACCATGATTGTACTGTAAATGCTATTGAACTCATTCCTAGTCCAGAAAGCAGTGCACATTGCCACACTCTCACAAACTCAGAGAATAAGACACTGACCAGATCAGCTGATGTAGCCAGATCTGTTGGCTGTGTATCAGGGACGGGGACTGAACGCGGATGTCTGGATTTCCTTCAAAGAACTGCTTCTCAGAAGTGGTTCAGACGCAGCCCAGACCAGAGGAAATTAGCTTCTATTTCTAGTACCAAAATTAATGCTCCCAAAAGATCAACTTCTTCTTTTGATAAATGCTTCCACCATTTGAGGTTGCACAAAGGTAGGGACTACCAGCAAGAAAATGCTGAAAATTAGTCCAGTGTGACCATGAGCAAACTCAAGTACTAATCTCCTCCTAAGCCTGTGCTAACAACTGCAAAAAACCCACACTGTATTCCCTCTCCTCTTCCAGGGCCTAGGATATGGCAAGTAATAAGGTCACATGGCAAGCTGCAGTGCTTCAGGTCTAGGAAGGACTAGGAGACACTGTCTTGTCAGTTAACCAGGGACTCCATTACAATATATACAACAAATGCTGTAATTAAGGATAGGTAAGGTTTACTGACCTCTTATTGCTCAACTAGGAACACCAAATAGGTGACTTGGTCCTTAGATGACTGAAACAAGGCATTTTTGCCTGTGAACATAGTTGCTATGCCTCCATGGCAAAAATAAAACAATCACGGAGTGTCACATTAGTTTAAAAATTTTATGACACAGTAACGTTTCTCTGAACTTGAAATCCTTTTAGAAGTGGCTTGGAGAAAAAATAAAAGCAGCTTCCAGAGTGCTTCACTGGCACATTAAGTTATGCATTATAAGTCCTGGAGGTGAAACGTTTTTAGCATTTATGGGAGCTCTGGGCTTCCAGTCCTCATGCTGAGACAGTTACTAATACATGACAGAAAGCATCTGTGATCTACTGCTTGCAGGGTTCAAGCCCCAAAGCATCCAGAAAGCCTGTGCATAATCCCTCACTCACATGGCAGATTGACTGCACCACGCATAAGTCAATGTGATGTATACACTCTGATATGACAGGTCCAAAATATAATGTACTCTATAAATGATTTGATCTTAATTAGAAGAACAAGGGTCTTTTACACGACAATTTTCTTTTAGAAAAAGGCAAAGGGCATTAAGAGATATTAATGTCAGCATCAGTCCTCATAAACAGGGACAATATCTATTCTAAGGTTTTTGGGTATAAAGTACACATTAAAAATGGGATTATGCTACTCTGAAAGGGAAAATGATTGCTACTCTAATTTCCGACTAAACCAGACTGGGCTGTCACTATGAACACAGCAGTTCTTTACAGAAAGAGTAACAGCCCAGTATTCTGTTGGAAAACACCTGGTCCATTTCTTTGATGTCCAGGGTACTGTTAGTCTCTCCATGAGTGCACAGGCAAGTATATCCATGCAGGGCCAGGGCCAAGCAGCTGACCTGAAGACAGGCTGTAACAGACCTTTCTGAATCACAGCCTTCGTCACATGAATGTTTCTACCCTGCACTGTTTTTTTTTCCTGGTGGACTGGATCAAAGCTGTCTAGCTGGCAAGAGATTTCATTCACTTCAGTCAGCAGGGAAGTATGTCTGGTTTAAACCTGAATTTCAAGGAGGGCATATTTTCACAACCTTGGTTTTCCTGAGTAATATGATTACTTATTTTCACCTGATGTGGCATTGGCGCCTGCTATCTAGCAGCTTCTCCCTGCTTGTGCAGTTTCTGCAATTAAGATGTCAGGCTGATAGGCAGGGATATTATGTAAGTGGTGTCTATGGGAATTCTGAGTGGACGAAAATAAAGGGAAAGAAAAAAGGTGTTATGATAGAACCTGGCAAAACTATGCATTTTACAAGCAGAAAAGCACATCTCTCTTTGCCAGCTTGTCTCAGAGTACTGCATGGGAGAACAGGCTGTGCTCTCCAATGTTTTGCCTAAGGAAAGCTTCAGGAAGCTCTGCAGCACAGCTTGTGAAGTGGCTTGTCACACTCCTGCAACGAGAATGCATCCCTGTGGTGCCTCTTGCCTTTCTCAGTCAGCTGCTTGCTTTGGGTGGAGGTGGGGGGGGCTTTCTTCTGGAGGAGCTCTGTGTTAGGGAGCTGTGACTGCAAGTCTGAACCACTGAAAGAGTTGTCTTGCTTGTCTCCCTGAAGTCACAGTATGGAAACATGTATGTGAGACCCCATGATCTGGAGAATGGCCTTCCCAGAGACCGTCTTTCCTTGCATTTCAGGAGTGCTGACTGATTTTCCCACATGTAGGTAACTCGGCTGGCATGAAATGGAGGTGGAGGGTGTGGAAACTCATACACAGTCTTCCTTGAAAAGAAACAGCTAATGCACACAGCCATCACATGCACAGTTAAGTACATTTCACACACTGCAACACCAGTGGAGGGGGATGGGGTTGCAATCCCCTTAGCTCACCTAGAAAATCTGTGCCTGTTCTCACATGCTGGAAACACACGACCTGAAACACAAGACAGCACATCTGGGAACAGATCAGAATAGCAATTTCCTTTTCTGGCTAGATTAAAAATTGTGGAGAACAGACATTCATATCCCAGTATCTGCTGAGGATTCATGAGAGAATTGTGGTCAATTTTATTATGTTTGCGCTTAAATTCTCTAATGTGTAGTCTTTTAAACTCAGTTGATATGGAAGAAGCCCTTGATTTGACACTATGCCTCCACAAAAACACATTACATTTTTTTATTTTCATCAATGCCAATTCACCTCAATGCACAAGCAGAGCTTTTGGGTTGGGGATTGATAGAAACTGCACTAAAAACATTTTAAAAATAACTGATACAATTAAAAAACCTACTGGAATTAAAATAGGAAAAACTTATAACTTGGGCTTGGAGTGCTCAGACTGGAAACTGGGGTGCTGCTACCCCTGTGTTCAGTATGGCCCCTGCGTGAGGCAGAGGCCGTGACATTTGCTGAGAGAAACGCACATCAATTCCAAACAGCACATTAGATCATTTTAATGCCCACAGTTATAAATTGCAATGGGCTGCAACTTGTCCTAGTGACAATCCACACATCCAGTGCTGTTTGGGTATTTTAGTCTTGCAACTGCCTTTTTTTCTCCAAATGGGTTGCTCAGCAGTAATGATTATTCAGAGAAAAGTGGCAGACAAGGTCAGGTAGCAGCAGAATGAAAAGTGAAAACTTGAAAGATACTAGATGAATATTTATGCAGAGCCATCTTCACTCTCAAATTACGGAGCATAATGGGATCAGCAAAGCTAACGAAATTCACGCTGCGTGAACTTCCTCTGTGAGAACTTAAGTTTAATCTGCACATAAGACTGACAACCCGTGAACACAGAGAAAACATTCAATGGCATGTAAAAACTTCATTGAAATAATGTTTCTGACTATATCAGTGTTCTGGCAATGACAGAATAAACAACAATTTTTTTCGGACAGATTTTAAATCCACAGGCCACTTTTTTGAAATGGCATCCAAACATTGTCACAGCAGACTTTGTTCTTTTGTTTTGCTGCCGATTTGGTATGGCAACTGAAAAGCATCCATGAGGATCCAGTAATGAGTACAAGCATTTCAGAACAGCCTGGCACTGAACTGATGACGACAAGAAGCAGCCAGGCACTGTTTCGCCCTCATATTGAAAGATTCATCAGGGAATACTTTTCATTGCAAAAACAAATGGCAGTTAGCTGAATTTGGAGAATCCGTCTTATTTCAAAAGCTTTTTTTCTCAAGTATCTTGGTGCACATGGGCAGTGAAATCCATTCCTGTGCTGTAAGGTCAGCACAAGAGCTGCAGATCAGTTTACTCCTTTGGGGGGTTGCAGATTTAGTGCACAGAGAAGTCTGCATTTCATCCACTCTGTATTTTTTGTGAGCAGGTCACAACAAAGACCCGAGAGCTATTACAATCCATCACTATGCACAAACTCCAAAACAGTTGATTACTTGGGGCTAAATACTCATATATTTAGAGAGACAGATAAACCTTTTATGTTTATACAAAGATCTTTAAAAACTTTATTAGTAAGACCAGTTTTTTCCTTGACATTTCTAGAGTATACTATTATTACTGTTTTGTCTTGATTTAAAAATTTAATTAACAGTTTTCCTTACTGTCCTTTAATATTTTCTTTTCTGAACTAGAGGCCCTGCTTTGTCCCTCTTCTGAATGCTTCAGCACATGTCTAATCTTTCTGAATTCACGGATATATAAAAGAGCTCTACTGAATCCAGAGCTCTCTGAAAAACTGCAAAAAAATGCAGCTCCTGCTACCTGAAATATCTGAAAGCTTCAAAATATTCAATGTATTACCTGTTTCTGTCTGATCTTTTTGCCCCTGAACTTACACATCTGTCATTATCCAAATGTATCAGAAGCACATCAGTTACAAACACAGCCAGCTGCCTTATGTGTGAATTTAATCAAATGAGAATATGCAAAATAATATTTTAAAGATGCAGAATTTAGCCCATGCTGGCAATCCGACCTTTCCCTTCCGATGCCGATTCGTTCAAGAGGCCAAGCAGTGCCCGCAGGTGGGGGACAGCGATCCGCACCGGGCACACTGTGCGCTGGGCACGGGGCCGTCCTTCACACTTCAAGGCCGGGGAAAGCACAGCTGGGAGGACAAGGGATGGAGTGCTCTGCAGAGCCATTCTCGGTTGCAATAGTCATCGCAATTAATTAATTTATATATTTATATATAATTTATATATTTATATCTTTATTAACATAATACTTTTCATTCGACATTTTCTTTAGTAGAAAGCACTGCCCGAGGCTGTGGGCTCTGGATCTGGTTTCCGACTGTCCTCCAGCGGGAAGGTGCCCGGGTATGACGCTGCCCTCCTGCTCCCTTCTCACTCGGGCTCCCGGTACCGCCGGCCCTGAGCCCCGGGGGCGCGCCCCCGAGCGCGCGTTGCCCGCGCGCGCAAGCTGCCACCGAGCGCGTCTGTTTTCGTGCGTGCTAAAAATAGACGGGAGAGCCTGACAACTGCGTTCTGATTGGCTGCCGCTGAGGAGCCGGCAGCCAATGGGGGCGCGGGGAGCGGCGGGGCGCGGGGCTCGTGGCGCGCGGGACTCGGGGAGGATGCGGGCGGGAGGTCTGCGGGAGCCGGCGGGATTGCTGGAGATGCCGCCCTCGCCCCCGGCCGCAAGCGCAGCCGTCCCCCTCCTTCCCCTGGCACCAGTAGCCGCCGGCTGCCGTCGCCCTCCGCCTCCCGCCGGCCTGTGAGGGCCGCTGCCCTCTCGCGGCGCCGGCGCCGCGGCTGCCGCCCCCCGCTCCACTCCGGCAGGGGGCGGCCGTGGCCGTGTCGGAGCGTTCCCTCCTCGGGGTGCCTTGGAGTAAACAAAGGCAGCTCCGGGGAAAGTTGAGCTCTTTAGGTGAATGCGTCACCAGGCTGTTTCCATGTATTTCGTACATCCTGAAGACATTTCGTGCGCTTCCGTGTACTAAGTAGTACCTGCAGTGACAGAGAAAGAAATCAGGGAAGCAACATGTGCTGAAAGAACAAAAATGAAGTAAAAATGTTGGGTTTTTTTCCCCATGGAATTACCAAGGAATACTGTTAAACCAGTTGCAATGGAAGATTAGGAGAATGCCCTCATATCTATACAGTGAATGTATCAATCTGTACCATAAATTAATCGAATCAGTAATTTCACTGGAAAGAAGCATCAGCATTATCTATAAATACGGTTATACAAAGATATATTAAAAATAAAATTTGCTAATAAAATTGCTAGTGCTTTATAGTCCCAAAGAGTGCACTGGGGGAACTTGGAAGGCGAAAGCAAGAGCTGATTATAAGGGTCCTGTGTCCTAATTTATTCAAGCACTGAATAACACCTCTGAAACTGTCAAAGTATGTCACAGTCTTGAGCAGTGTTTTGACTTTTATATCTCTTTTCCCAGAACCTCTTTTTCATGGGCACCACACAAACTGAGCATCACAGAGGTGTGAGTCCAAGTGTAGCAAAGGTAAAAACAGTAAAGAAGGGAAATGAAAGAAAGGAAATGAAAGAAGAATTTCTCCCAAATAAATTTGTATCTTTTGATTTTATCTGAGCTTGTGCCTTAACTCACGGTGATAGAAGGAAGCAAGCAGTTCTGTGTTCTGGTCCACTTTAAGTTAAATGCTTTGAAACTTCTAAAAATCATTATTTTCTCTTGGTCTTACATTATGCACAGATAGCCTTCAGTACCTGAGCATTATCTTGTCCATATGAGCTGTTGGTGTCAACTTGTAATTTACATACTAATTGCTTGCAATTTTTAGCAGTAGAAAAGTGAACTGTCCACAATTCAAAGGATTTCTTAATTATCAAGGAAAAGTACTTCATGGCGAAGAGTGTAGCCGGTAATTATCTACTGCCAAGTGTCAAAACACGTGTAAAATGAATGTTAACTGTCAGCAACAGAAGGAAGCTGATTTCTTCTGTGGCAGTTTGAGGCTTCTAGCATGAAAAAGAGAATAATTGGTCACATGTTCTATTAGCTTCAAATGTAATGGTATTTTCTGTGTGGTGATGGCATTCAGGAGATAGCGTAATAACTCTGGTGCTGTAAATTCAGAGGTGCAGGCAACATACAGAGGGATCATTCTCCACATGGGTTCTGAGCACTTCTGAGGGCTTATATCACACCTTGCCACTGGTGGGAGTTTTCCTGTGTGCACACAGTCACCCTTCCTCTCTGTGGGCAGCAGCAGAAATTTGTTGGGTTTTAACCAGTCCCACCACCTGATCATTCTCTCCTGTGTCATCACCACACAAAGCCAGAATGAAAGGGTTAAGGCTTTTTAGTAGGGTAAATGTTCGTATTTCTCTTGGATTTAACTGGAAGATTTTTCATGCAAGTCAAAAATGTGAAACTTCTTTAAATTTACCCTTTTGCTGTAGAAGAGAGTCCAGCTGGTTTTCATTTTGCTGCGTGCAGCTGCAAATACTTCCAAAGTTTAAAAAAGCATAGTAACTTGGTGATCTGTGCCTAAAAAAGTTTATACTGACTTTTAATACAATATTTGAACACTTTCAGTACCACAGCTTGAAGATCTTTCAAAGCAATAGAAATAACCTTTTAGATTAGTCCTTCAACAAGAACATCTTCAGCTTTTATTGATTTTTTATAGATTGCTTAGTAAACTTTTAACTTCTTTTTGCAGATTAATCTCACTTATATTTTTAATTTGCTTCTTAATCTTTGTCATACATTTTATTTCCAACACTGTTTCTTGCAGTGTCATTTATAGCTTCAGTCTCTTACCTTTTATAACTTCTGAATAACTCTTTTATGGTGACAAGTCTTGCTGCATATGTGCTGTTAATGTAAATGCGATATTTTGTGTTGATTAAGGTGTAAAGTTCTCAAGGGCATCTGTTGGTTCACATGTATAGTTCCTTTTACTAAAATGTTTGACTTAAACCTTTTCTGAGGTGCTTGTATTATATTTTCTTTACAGTGAATCCCTCTGGTTGCTTTTCTGAGAGCTTTAATTATAATGCTGTCTCTAAGACAATTATGTAATTGTTTTCATTTTCATTCAGAATTTGGTAATTATATCAAAAAACACTGAAAAATGCATCAGCTGCAATATGAAGAAACTCAGTCACTAAAAGAAAAAGTACCTAGAAGAGAAACACAGTTGAGAAGATTCTACTAATAACCGGCAAATGAAATAAAAATGAAAAAGAAATAGGGAAGATTGAGCTTTCTGGACTCCTTCAGACTATTGATTTAAATTATAAACTTTTTGTAGCTTTGATGATGGCAAAAATGTGATGCTTCAGTGAAAATTTATAAATATAGTTGTAGTAGTTAAACATTTCCATAAGTATGGTAGAATAGAGTGCTGAAAGGACAGGTGTTTTATTGTTTTATAATTTTTCTTATTTAATATTTTAAAGATAGATTCTTTTTCTGCTCTCCCTAGTTCTAGCATTGCCCCAGTCACGTGTGTGTACTTTTCATGCTTTATTGAAACAGATGGCATATCTCCTCCTTCCAGGCTCAGGCAAGGGGGGCGTAGGAAATCTGGTAGGATTAAATTATTTTGAAACAAGAAGACATCTTTCTCATATCCTATTTCTCATACACCTGTTAGTCTTTAAAGCAGGCAGTGACAGTAAACACTCAGAAACAGGGAGCGTGTTGCAGTGGTGGTGTTCTGAAAACCCTGCACTGTTCAGTTCCTATGACTACCTGTTTTTCAAAAACAGAGTCTAAAAGTTAGCAGCTAAGCTTGACTAAGCTCAACAGTAATACTTTTAACAACCAAAAAGGGAGCAGATTAGGCATTTGTTCCAGCTCTATTAGAAAACCTCTCCCCTAAATCCACAAAAGTCACACAAGGCTCAGTGCTTTTGCAAATCAGGTCATTTCTTAAAGCATGTAAACATGAGTTCAGAAGCCTGATTTTCAGCTTTTCATTGTGAAAATGTTGAACAAGCTTAATTTTTACAGAAATACTAAAAAGTCAGGGTTTCTAGAATTTAATATATTTATATGTGCTCTGGAGAAGACTTGGAATGCTATGAGTAAAATGTATTTTTCTGGCCTCTGGTTTCTGTATATATCATACATACATGCATGAAACATTATCCATCTACCATGCAGTGCAGGACATGTGAGTGAAACAGTAGTGGCATGTCTGGAAGTCCAGATGAAAAAATGGTTTGAAACAGTTAGAGTTCCTGATTCAATCAAAGGTTTCGGATACGGTTATGCTGCCAACAACAGTGAGTGTTCAGGCAAGCATTTATGCTGTTTGATGAATTCCCATTCGATCCTGCAGGAATGTCTGTTCAAATCCATGTCTGAGATACTTACATTTCTATCAGAGTAGTGGCAATGAGTATTTTTAATGTTAACATCTACTTTAACACTTACTAAAGTAATACAATAGTTGCATAAAATGTACAGGACGTTTATTTGGGGCCTCAGTCCTACTCTATTACTAGTAAAACAGATTTCTCAGCATGAGGAATTCTCTATTTCTGTCAGCATACTTGTGCAAATAGCTTAGAACTTGATCATGGAGTAAACCTGGTCAGACAGGTTGTCCTCTTTCCTCATGTGAACATTCACCATAGAATTGAGATCTTCGGAACATGTTGTAAAAACATTTTTAAAATGTAGTG
Source organism: Manacus vitellinus (assembly GCF_001715985.3). Classification (NCBI taxonomy): domain Eukaryota; kingdom Metazoa; phylum Chordata; class Aves; order Passeriformes; family Pipridae; genus Manacus; species Manacus vitellinus. The sequence goes on along the minus strand of NW_021940682.1, from coordinate 23,349,238 downwards.
ATTCTAAAGCTAAAATTCACATATAGATTTATGATAATGAAAGTTCAAAATGAAAAGTAGTACCTGCAATTTAACATATATGTCAGTCTCTGACTTATAGTGAAACTCAAAGCGAAACCTATCCTGGTAGTCATAAGTGCCCAGCTTCTTCATGTGACCACAGAAAGGACCTTGTTGGTGAATACTGGATTGTTTTGAGAGGCAGAGCATCAGAAATTTGAGCTGGCATAATGAAATGTGTGCAGTTCAGAGCTGTGCATCTCTAACTCCAAGTGACATGGCTATGATATGTGGCCCATAGCTAATCAGTGGTGTTCCGTTAAACAACAAAATTGGTACTGTTTTCAGTTTCAAGGCTGGCGAGCAATCCACGAGAAACTTGAAAAGATTCACTGATGTTTGTCCTTTGGCTCCAGAACGTGGGGAGGTGGTTTGAAGGACTAAAGTCTTGTGTGGTTTTTTTAGGGGCCTGAACATGCTTATGTCAGGTTACATTTCATATCAGAAATGTAATAACCGCAATCAAATGTTTCTCTGGTTTTTCCATAGCCACATTTTAAGGTTGTGCCGTAGTTTTTCTCGTAAAACATACTTCAGATATCATATTTTTGTTCAGCTTTCAGCCATTCAACTTCCAGTGAGCAGCCAGTGTTGTCAGAGTGCCAAGAAGGTGTCAGTACAAATTCACATTTGAGAAGGCAGAAGGTCGCATAGACGTTAAGATTCATTATTGATCAGGACTTTGTCTCCACAAACTCAGGTTATTATTTTCACTGGAGTCAGGAGTCATACTGCCTGGATGAAGAAGTTACTTGGATCTTATCCAGCTATTGATATTTCTAAAGTAATGATATGGCTCTAAATCTGGCCACAATGATGCATTGCCTCACCACACAGATCTTATTACATGTGCCTGTCATTATTAATGCTTCTGACTTTGACTTTTGAATGCCTTGAACACAGAGCCTAGTGGTTTTCGTTTTAATAGGTTCTGTGTGCAAGACAATCCTTTTACTCTTGTATAGTGTTGCCAGTGGATTGCTTACTACTGACAATCATGCAAGAAAGTTGCTGGATGTGCAAAATGTGCTGCTTGGGGGAATTGTGCAGTACCAGAATACTATTATGTAAACAGGTAATCTGCACTGTTTTTCAGCACAAAAGTTCTGAATTCAATATTAAGGTCAAAATGACGTCATCCTCATAAAAAATTCTGATTTCTCATATTCATAAGTATCTCTGTAACTCAGTATCTAAGTATCACTCTGTAACTCTGTAACTAAGTATCACTCAGCAGTATTATGGGCTAATAAAAACACCTACCGCAGCAAAGAGGATTCCAAAGTCACTGGTCCAAAGTTGCTTTTTTCTTTTTTAGAGCTTGTATGACTTGATGGAAATGTCACTGAGCTACAAAATGAGTAATGAAACCTGGATTTGGTCTGGTGTTTTTGGCTGCTGAGGAGCATGCCTCCCTCAGTTCACACTGTGTGACAGCACGTGTACCACTGCGGGAATACTTGTGTTGCTACAGAGCTCTGGCAGAGCAGACACTGCAAATCCACTCGCACCTCCTGCACTGTGAGGCTGAAATGCAAACCGAGCAAGGCCAAAGTGATGTTGTTTGGAGAACAGAGGTGGTCTGAAAGCCAGGGTATTTTTGCCTTTTTTTACCCACGTGTGCTGCCATCAATTCAGTGCTCATGTGATTTCTTAGTCAACCTAGATAATCAGATGCCAGGTGATGCTCCTTTTGCACTGCTGGACAATATTTTAAGTAAAAGCGTGATGGATGAACTGTGCATGTTTGGCCCTTCAGGTGAGATTCTTCTCACTAAACTTAGATACTTGCTTTACAGGTGCCAATTCTAGGTCACAGCCATCTCATTTTAGTATACATGTCTGTGTATAGTGTACTGTTGTATGCTGCAGTATACAAGTGAACTATTGTAGATGTCAGCGTTTACTACTGTAGGTACTCATGTTGATTTTTTGAATCCCATACTCCAAATTAATGCAAAATATGACTACCTTCCACTTTATTTGCTTGCTTGCTTGCTTGCTACTTTACCATGAGTACTTTCCTTTATTTTTGATTCCCATCAATCTATTTGTGATGAACAAGCCTAACAAAGAGCTTGGTCTTCAAGTTCATTAGTAAAAAGAGAAGGATGTGATTCTAAAAAACTAATTCTCTCTTAACACTTGTCAGACTAAACTCACTTTCAGGGATCTTGTCAGAGCCTGATTTTGGAAGGAATTTTTTTGACGTCACATTAATTCCATTTGGGATACGCGTGATAATAGGAAAAAGAATAATTATTTGTATTACATTATTTAAAGGTATACCCAGGCTTTCTACTATATGTGTGTCTCAAGGTTCTTGTATATTTTTTATTTGTGTATGTGTTTTGGGGCTGTTGCCTTTTGCTATTTGCCCTGTGCTCATGCATATTTCATAAGTCAACTAGCAGAGTCATCACTGTAAATATAGTAATTTATTCTTTTTTATTTTATTTGGCATGAGGAACAGACCTCCAAGCATAATTCTAGCTTTATATGTCTTCTTAAATATATTCTATGCATAGTATGGATTCAGTAAACTCTTTGGCCTGGTCGAAAGGATTTTCTTTTTTTTGTTTTTCTTTCATTATTTTAAATGAAGGTAAAAGAATACAATTTAAAACTGTCCACTAGAAATATTCATTAGTCATTATTAGGGTTCATAATAACAAGAGTCTTGGCTTTATTTTATTTAAAATATTGAAATATTATTTAGACGAAACCTGAGCAAACCAAATTATGTCAATGCCTTGCTTCCTGGAGTCTTGCACTTCACTCACCGCAGAAATTAGAATATGGAAAACATAAAAGTCTAATAGCAATGAGATAAAATCAGCACAGTGAAAAAAGAAGATAATTGCATTGCTCAGCTGTCACGAGGCCAGCATAAAAAAATTAAATTACTCATCTTCCATCTCAGGCACAGCCTGCTCAAACATACATATATAATTATTTATTTGTATGGGTTTGATTCCTTAGCAAAATGTCACTACTTTATAATGTGGTTTAACCACTTGGGGATTCTGTTCAAAGAGTTAATTTATAGTTTTATCACTGAACTACAAAAAACTGTTCTGGGCTCTAATATAATTAAGTTGCATGCAAGTGTTTTATTATCATTATGTCTTACTGTGTATAAGTTCATGAATTCAAAGACAACTCTCCTGCAAAGATAAGATACGATATGCAATGAACAAGGGCTGTTTTCTAGTGAAGGCATATTCCTTACCGAACCACTCTAACAGGCAAGGGTGTGCTCAAGACCCAAACATCAAAAAATTTTCATATAAGAATGTAATTTTGACTTTGGAGGTAAGTGAAAAATTGATTTAGACCATTTCTCAAAAGAAAAGGATTCAGCTTTATAATTCATAAGTGTGTTTTTGAGAGTTTTAACCATGATTTTATGAGCAAAATATATAAAAATTGCAATATACAACAGTGCTGTAAAGAGAAACCACTGGTATAAAATCTTTGAATAATAGTTGCCATTGATTTAAAAATTTTGACAAAATGTGATACTCCCACTAGGTGGAGAGTCTGAAATAAGAAAGAAAAATTTTCTGGGTTGGAGGTGCAGATATACTTTTGTAGAGAGCCTTTATGCAATCCTCAAGCTGAACAAAGTATAACAGTTTTGTCTTATAGAACTTAAGGTTAAGGCTGAGCAAATAGAATGCATGCTAATTTTCATGCAAATTTAGCACTTTTTTTTTTTTTTTTTTCCTCGGTTGCGAGTCATTCCTGGTTTTTGGACAGTGTGTTAGTGGTTGGTGTTTGTGGAAGTTACTTGGATAAATTTGAATTTTCAGCCAGTGGGTTATTTACAAACTGTTTGCTTTGACTGTTAACCCTGCTCTATTATATATTTACTTTGGTTCATTCTATGGAATCTAATTAATCAGCCTAAGTTCCAGTGTGTGCAATGAGAGGAACCCTTTTGCTTCTCTGACTGGCATCAGGAAGTGCTTTGGCAAATCATATTGCACTGGCATGCTTCAGCATCTTTCTCTTTCTTGAAAGAAAAATGAGGAAAAAAGATAAATCTAGTACAAAGAGATCTTTTTGTGATGTTAGTAGCAGACCCAGAAAGTTACTGTTAATATAGGAAACTTCCTGACCTCTGGGAAAGTCACATCTTGGAAGATATCAGGATTACAGAGTGAAAGTAACTGTAAACAAAAAACTTGCTGACTTGCCATTTTTTGTCGATTTCAGCAAATATCTACTCACAGGCAAGGATCATGTGTAGTGACCCACTTCCTAGAACTGATTTTTCCTCCTTTTATTTTTTACAAACCTTTTGAAAAATTAATTCAAAGGGAATAAAAAGGGTAATGTTGTGGTTGAGCATTCTGTAATCTAACTTGACTGAGGAAGTGGCTGTTTGGTACGAGTTCCCTCTCCAGTTAAGAAGGGAAAACAAGCAGTGTTAGAAATTAGTTCAGCCAGTGCAATACTAGGTCTGTATGATAGGTCCTTTGAGGCTATACATTTCTTTCTCCAAACTAGAGGTGGAGGAAGAGCTTACTTAGATGTAGATCCTCAAGTTATATGAGATGGTGGCAATGCCAAAAGAGATTGGGAAGCTGGCATGAGTTCAGTACAGACCCACCAGCGTAGCCAAGGGGCTGGAGCACCTGCCCTCTAGGGAGAGGCTGAGGAACTGGAGCTGACTCAGCTGCGAGCAAAGGTGGCCTTTTGGGGGCTTATGAAGCAGCCATCAAGAAGATGAAACCAGGCTCTTCACAATGAGGCAATGTCTGCATATTGAAACAAGAGCAACTGAGAATATAAGGAAAAACTTTTCATGGTCAGACCAGTCAAGCAGTCCCTTTCAATCTGAATTGTGATCCTCTTTTACTGTAAGATCTGGCTGTCTAGGTCAAATGTACTGTTGAGTGAGTTGTTGGATCTCCACTGGTGACTTGTCTCTCATGAAGTCATTAAAATATTGGAAAAGGAAGTTGCATTGCTGCTTTAAAAACCATTTACACAGTCCACTATTGGAAGGTCCTCTATAGCAACTGCTCTGAGAGCTGTTTATTGTAAGCTCATTTCACATCCTTATGAAGGTGTGACATTACAAGATTCCACTGTTTTCTCTATTTTTGCTGTGTTTAACTTAACATTTGAACTATATGCACCAGAGTTTACTGTGACTTTTATGAGCTTTTTAATAAAAATGTTTGCCTGATCATTTTTTAGTCTTTCTACATGTAGTATCATTATTTTCTCAAGGGCCAGCTGACATACCTGCTTGAACACAGGCATCTTGACATGTCTTGTTCTTCTCCTCTTTTCTGTCTCTCAAGTTCCCCTGTTAATCTGTGTTCGTTATTGCTAACATAATGAGTTTACTCCCAACCCCAAAATAGGTCACAAATAAAGCAAAGCTCTTGTGGTCTCTATGAATCATATCCCCCTTAAAAAAATACCAACTTCATCACCCAAAATTCTTTATCCCTCACAGTAGAGAAATCAACCTGTCATTGCTAAAAAAAACCAATGTCAATAGGTTAGAAATGTATCCAGACACCTAAACCTCTCCTAAACTTCTCCACTACTGCTATTTCTTTTTCCGGAGTTTGTTAATTTTGTCCAGTTTGTTATTTTTATAGTTTTCCCTGAGTTTCTGTGTGAGAAACCACTATGTGCAGTTTAGCATAAGAAGATACTAGCAACAGAAGTAAGCTGCAAGTCTCAGACTTCAAAACCAGGAACAGAAAATGCACTCTGAAAGTCAAAATCAAAGTGACAGCTTAACCATGAGTATTCCATTCCTGCTTCTGGAAAGGTGAGATTCTGAGGAGAGATACAATGCACTTGAACAGGATCAGCTTCACATATTTATTGACAGCTGAAATATGGCAAATACAGCCTGGGAAAAAAAATTAAATATTTAATTCCACCTTTCCTTTCAGACAAAATGCAGTTCAATTCTTGTTTCATGAGTGGTGGGGTGGCAGGAGGAAGACCTTCTCCTTGCATTATTCTTTCAATGAGATGTTATCCTTGGGTTTTAGTACAAGGTAGTAGAAGATGGATCACCTAGAGAGGTGAGACTGAGTCCTGGGTCTGTGAATAAACCTGTCTATTGCACAGGGCAATTAGACATTTTACTTTACTGATCTTCTGTTGCCCCTCTTATACTTTGCTTGTCTACTTTTATAGGAATACATTCAGGAAAGAGATGTAGTCTGGTTGGTGTTTGTTGATACCCTCAAAAGTTCTCTAAAGTGTTTGAAAATCGTATTCTGGCTATTTCAAAATCTAACTGAAGTCATAAGGACAACCTGAGTTCCTCACGACTTGGTGGATTTTACCAATAAGAGTTCTTGATTTGATTGCCTTAGTTTCTATTCACTATAAATATGTTCCCGTCATAAGCGATCTGTGCTAATTTCACACTAAATAAAAACAGAAAACATATGAAGAAAGACTGCAAGATGGCTAAAATATATTTTTGCGTAATGACTGAAAATCTGAGTTTTGCATAGTCAATTCTCCTTTCCGTCCCTCCATGGGAACTGTTGTGTGCACAGTGCCATTAGCATGCTTTATATGGAACAAGGCTCCTCTGAAAGTTGCCTGTGTTAAATCTGCAGGGATTTGTTTCACTTTGTGGGGAAGGCACAGAAAAAGACATTTGGAATTGAAGGTGGAGAATACCGACTCCATATCCAGTACTGAAAGCAAATATAGACTCAAACCTTGTATATCCTTTGTGTGTGTCTCAGTACTATCTGTTTTATTGGCCAATTTCATCCTCTTATTTCTCATTACTGCTATTACTGGGAGTTATCTGGGGCTTGCTGCAGCATCAGGGTGCAACTGCTGTTTCAGGAAAAACTCCTTCAATAAAGCAACCAATGAAAGGTGACCTTAAGCCTAGAGGAATACATCTGGTGGAGTGCTTGCTCCTGAATTAATATTTTGGAGGGCATACTATTGATGCTATCACTGCCTTTAGGCTCAACGTCTGCTGCATTTTTGCTCATTTGGAGGATTCACATCTGAAGAGATTCTTTGGGACACATGCTCCTTTAACATGCGCAATGAAGGTCAAAAATCTACCTCTGCTGTGCCTCTTCTCTATGATGCACTAGAGGTTTTTCCAGAGAGCACCAGTGGTGGAAGGTTAGCAGGGAAGAGTTTCCAGTGTCTTCTGGTCTCTGCTATCCTCCAAAGGCGTGTCTGAAGGCAGCATCGCGGGATGTGCCCTGTCACACACTCTGTTTCCAGTCCCAGAGCTCTCCTTTGAGGTGGTGTACAAGGCAGCTGGAGTCTGTGAAGCCCTGTGGGGCTGTCAGTCAGCAGAGTGATAGTGGATGGATGTCAGAAGTAATTGATACTGGGGCTTTCTGTGAAAATTGATCCATAGCTGAGAGGGTGCAAGCCCTCCCTTCTGGCAGAGAAAACACTTCTCTGTCTCACAAAAAAAAAGGGAACGAAAAGTACTTTGAGCTGAGATATGGATCACATTTCTTTCACATCTGAGTTATTCACTTACAGGAGAGGGCTGAGTCCATGATTATGAATCTAGATTTTGAGAGGAATGAGAAATGCCTTTTGAATGTACAGATGTGCAGGGTGAGGAAGAGTGACACAGAAGACTGAGGGATAGGCTTAGAATTATAAATTATAACTCTAAGCTAAGACTGTAACTCAGATTTTAATTTAAGACAAAGAAAATCAGATTTTTTCCTATGCTTTCTTTATTTTTTTCTGAAAGAGAACATTGTGTTTGGTGCTACTGGGCCTTGGAAGTTAGGGTTTGCAAGAAGAACTCTGAGAGAGAATAAAAGTTTAAAGTCAAATTTACAGAAATAATTGACATTTTCAATACACAGTTCTAAAGACAACCTGTAGCCAAGAAACAAAAAGGCATTTGAGTCATATGACAAAAAAATCCTTGTTGATTAGACTCTCCTATAGTGTCTTTGTGCCACCTCTGAGTTTTTAGTCTATTCCTAGAACCTCTTCAATTAACTTTCTGTAATGATGAATTTGAGAGCATGGTATTGCCTTTTCATCTGTTTTGTTCTTTGAATCTGTTATAACAGCATGTTCCAATTTAATGTTTCTGAAAAGAAAGAGAAACAAATAGGGAGACAAGAAAAAAACCACCAACCTTAATTTAAATAAGTTGCAGGATTACTGTATGGGGCAACATGAGTGCACAATTCAATCAGGAAACTGAAAGAAAGGAGAAGGATCACAGAAAAAGGAAAAGGAATGAATTAGTGTGTGATATCCATGTGTATTGCATATGAGAGGTTTTCCTAGCATAACCTACACTCATTTTCCAGACAACCAAGTGCTTCACATTGCAAAAGATACTATTCAGCACTTGGAATTAGCCAGGCAAACTGAATTATCCTACACTGGGTGTCTGGGGATCTTCTTTGTCTTCAAATGATTTAGCTGTTTTTGTGAGAGTTCTTTTTGCCTGCTGTTTAAAAATCCATCCATGCTTGACCGTGCTATAAACCAGATAAAATTGTTTACTTTATCTCCTGAACCATGCCAGACATTAAAACTAAGGTGACAGGGCTGGGGAGAGTGGGTGGAGTGAGGGAATAGGGGGTGGAATGGGGTGTCTGTTTAAATATGTGTTCTCCTTTGCCCTGTAACCCATGCACATGGGAAGAAAGCCATTTGAGTGTGATGTTGATGGCACAGAGTTCTGATCTAGACTAATTGGGGCAAAGAAGATGAGAGAGAAATTGAGACCAGATATTGTTGGTGCAGCAAAGAAAGGCTACTTTTGAAAGCTGGCACTTGCTGAGAAGGGAACAGCAAGCAGTTAATTGGGGATGAAATAGGTAATACTGGGAATCTGTGATCAGGAGAAACAAATATACCGATCAGCACTTGGTAGAAAACAAAGGTGAACATATGCTTAAAATTGATAAAGTAATGCCTGATCCCATGGAATTACAGAGTCTCATTATATTTCCTTAACCTCTGTGAACTTGAAATCGTACTGTTAATGGTCTTTTAAGGTGGTTAAGTAAGTGTAGCCTCCTCCCATGTGGCACTTCAAAAGAGCCGTGTTTTGTAGTTTTTTACTAATATATACATGAATTGTGTCTTATGTGTCCACTCCCATCAGCTGAGCTGTAAAACATGGAGTGATCTTTACTACCATATTACACAACTGAGAGTAAAGAAAATACTCTTAAGTGTTGACAGTGGTAAGAGTCCTACAGAATGGTGCTTTCACAAAAGCATTTCTTCTTTTTTCCATTGCATATTTCTGTAGAAAGCAGATATTACCTCCAAAAGTTTAATATAATAAACAAAAAACTATAAAATAATTAAATCACTAGCAATTCAATTTGAAAAGAAACCTAAATGATTTAAAAAGGACAGGGAATAAATATCATAGCAGCATTTTAATAAGCTCAAGTAAAATACAAATGTCATGAACTTTTCTGGCTGCAGAAATCCACAAGAAGCTCAGAAACAGTTGATGTAATTTGTTTAGTTCATTCATGTTAATAAAGACCTCATTTGTTTTGCTACTAAGAATTTTTTAATTGTCTCAAATATGCCATTAGTTTTGACTTTGTTTCACATGCTTTAATTGCCAAAGGGTATGTCAAAGTTCCATTCTTTCAGAGGGGAGAAAAAGTCTTTAGAAATAACTTCTCAGTTCTTTCAATAGCAGTATTTGAAAAATCTGGCTACACTGGGACAGGAAAGTTATAAATCCCAAGACTTCACTGTGCTTCTTTCATCCGAATTCCGTCATCTCGTCATATCTGAGAAGGCAGTCCTGAATTCTCAGAGTCAAAATAGGATTGGTTTGAAAAACTCTGGCTTACTGGCATTATTTCAGATAGTATCTTCTAAAAAATAGCTTTAATCTATTTGTATAGTGAATTATCCTTGAAATAAAGAGCTGAAAAATAAGCATCCACTTCTGTACAAAAAACACTTGATGTTCCCGTAGCTTTCCCTACAATACTCAGTCACTTTAATCTTTTGCCACTGTTTCCTTGTATTTATTTGATAGTTTAATTCAGATTTTGCTTCAGTCTTCAGAATTCACCAATAAAAACCCTCTTTAAGGAAGCACATTTTCATGTGCCAGATACTCGCAGCACTGAATATCCCCTTCAGTCTCCAGGTGGACACATTATTGAACTTCTTCCACTGAACTTCCAAAGTTCTTCTCTCTTGAACTTTGGGCCATTTCTAGCCCAAACCTTGAACAGTTTCTTACAAAACCATTGGTGACCCAGTGGTTAGCAAACATAGGGCTAGCAAAGTCTACCTGGTTTATGAAGCACTGCTTCACTAGTGCTTTCACTTTTCTGGGTGACATCACTGTTAAAAGAATTTCCACATGTTTTAAAACAGGGACAAGGCATTCTCCTTCTAGCTCTCCTGTGTAGCTTTGCCATAGAAGTGTTAGGCAGGAATCATCTGCAGGTCCCACATCCAGCTCTTCAGTGGGATTCCTGATGCCTCTCAGTTGAACCCTTTACCCTGTTTAATGCTCATGGTTTTATGTGGACAATGGAAAGGGTAATATATTTCCCCTTGTGTCTTGACTTTTTTGTCTTCTTTTTGGTTATACTGACGGCTCATTATAGCAGGGATCACTTGTAAAAGATGTCTGAGATCACCTCTTGTAAATCTCCCAGATTTTAGCTCTGATCTCTATTGTGGTTTTTAGCTATTTAGAGCTAGAAATGTCATCTTTAGCTTTTCTGAATCAAAACATAATGTGCTAAGCTCAGAAGTGCTAGATATCATTATTACTAAAAAAATATTTCCAGATAACCAGTGGTTGAGTCATTGTGAGCTAAAAGTGCATTGTAGAACACATCCTACCTTCTCCCTGAAGAAATCAATATATCTGTGCTTCCTGACCTAGTGACCTTTTTTTGTCTTTTTAATATTATAAACCTTTAGTCTAAGAAATATGAACAATATCTTTGTCAGTCTTGAAAGGTCTTTTATTACATTCAGAGACAAAAATCATATTATTCACAGCAACCTTGGTGTTTGTTAGTGTAAGGAGAAAATCTGTATAATTCCACTACCAACACTAATGCAAGAAAATAAGAGAAAGGCAATGCTGCCTATGAATTCCAAACTGCCTTCTCAGTCAGAGCTGTACACTGATGCAGATCAGATGCTGACATAATGCTGTTATGCAAGGAGGATGACGAGAGCTGCAGTGATTAAGACACTCTTGCTGTGTTCAGACTGTGTTGTCCTTTCACTTCAGGAAAAAACACTGACAAATTAACTGCTTGAAACAGATCATTCTAAAGTGGCTCAAGAATCAAACACATCTCTGTACTCTGCTGACTTTTCACCTAATTCTTTTTTATTGGGTTTTTTGGGGGGTTTTTTGTGTTTGTTTTGGTTTGGTTTTTGTTTGGTTGGTTGGTTTGGTTTGTTTTTTTTGTTTTCTTCCAAGGTGCTTTGTGGAGCACACCGAGATGAACATCCCCTTTTCCTTGCTGCATCTTGGGACAGCTCTCTCATACTGCATGCACATGCATATGCTGTGCAGAGTGGTACATGGCAACTTCTAATTTAAGACATGTGCTCCTGCATCACTACACATCCTCAATAATAAAAATTACAGCATTTGTGTCTGGCCTTGCAGTAGCTGTTTTTCAATAGAGCCATGTCAGGAATCAGATTAGAATCTAATCTTTATTCTTTTAGTTACTTAGTATCAAAATAAGCATATATATATATATATATATATATATATGTATACACTAAATGCATCTAATACTGGTTTAAATCTCTGAAGAGGGTTTTTTTCACTCTTATTTGTTCTCCTCTATTATCTCTTTGCAAAGTTCTCCAGCAGATGAGCCAAGAAGCACATCAAATAATAATGACTTTGCTGAAAATCAGTTTATTTAGAACAAGTACATATGATATCATATTGGAAACTGTATTTGCAGAATTTTGTATGTCCAGATCCAACTATATTTTAAAAATGTAGTGTGAACTTTTTACATTTCAGATATTCAGTAGTGTTGGTGACAAAGATGGTAGAACTACTGTAGCAAACCAATTCTAGATATATATCCTAGTAACTCTTTTTCATGGCTAGATAACATGCATAAATATCAAATCTGGCTCAATCCACCTTAATAATTTTGAACTGATTCTTTTCTTCATGTTTCCTAACTTAATTTTACCACAGTGTAAGATAAAACAAGTAATGTTTCATGCAGAATGAATTCAGTTAAAGTTAGTAGCAAATTGAAATAAGAGCTTATTTGAAGCTTTATGATAATAGCAGAAACAAAATGAAATATATTGAATTTGGGAAAAAAACAACTGAGAATATTATTATGCTAAAAGGATTTTGTTTGTAAGAATATTAATCTGTAGAATTTTTTTAAAGTACCTTTAGCATACTCCTTTTCAATAAAATATTTTTAGAGTAATGTGAAATTGCTCTGCAAATAGTGCAGCTAAAGCCAAGTCATAAGCAGGGCAAATGTGAGATGATAAAGAAGAAAACATATCAGTAATTTCCATTATCTTTTTTTCCTTCCTCCATATGTCTCCTGGGGTCACCAAAAACAAGGATGCAGACTTCTTTTGCTGCAAAGAGTAGTGAATGAAGCACCAATTACTGCACCAAGCCAGGAAAGGAAACAGCAAGAAAACAAGAGAAAACAATGGTTGAAAAAGTAGTAGATATATTTGTCCAAAAGTTTATACTATCCATATGTCGATGGTACAGTATTGCAAATATTTGCATCATACTTAGAGATTTCAACTGAGATCCTGCTGTGTTCACTGTTATAAAAGTACACAGAAATAAGAATTTCTATCTAAAGTATTCTGAGCATTTGAGACAAAGAAGATTTGGAAGAAAAACAGGTGTCTAACATACCTTAGATTCTGGGTTTGATTGTGGTCCTTATCTGGTTTTGATTGTGATCTGACTGTTGGCCAGAAACAATATATTTTAAATGTCTGTTTATTTATATGTGAAATGGTTCACCATATGTCAGAATTCATATCTGTGGCAAAGCCAGGAATAGATCCAGGTCACCTGGGAAACTAGTTTGTTTCCTTATCCTGAGGTTAGTTGAATGAAATCCTCTCCCACCTCCCTTTCTTTTAACTATTTAGTGAAATTAGTTGTATTTCCATATTATTTGACTTTTCATAGTTATTCCAGTATATTAACACTCTTTCCAGATAATTTAATCTCTGCCCCACAAAACAGCTCTTTGTAAAATATTAAAAAAAAACCCTAATAAGAAATGGCAAATAGAAAGAACTTAGTGCCAACTGTCTGATCTTACATCAAATCCATCTTCTAACTCATAATGCCATAAATAAAAATAAATAATTTATCTGAATTATATTATGTCTTTCAAGTCTGCTACTATTGTTAGTGAAACTTGTATGGAAGATAGTCAAAATCTAAAGAAGTAAAGACATTCCACCTTTTTCTGAGCTTCTATTACAAACAGAAATCCAACTGAATTAGAATACTTTAATGTAGCATTTGTCTCTATTTAGTAAAATATGAAAGATAGATTTGCTTTCTTATGTGAAATAGGCAACATGTTCAATAATGGGATGCATCTTAGCATAAGGTACTATTGTGTGTAGCTGTTCTTTTAGTACACTATTGCCAAATATTAGAATAATTTCATATCCAGAGTGTGGATGAAAACTCAGTCTATGACTACCTGGAATATATTGGAAGATGAGTAAACACAGAAGGTTTCTGTATAGATTGTCTGGAAATGGGAGGTAATTAAATGCCAAGGGCATGGCAAAAATGCTATTTCTGTATTGCTTTTGGAAGGTTGCTTTCCTTCTCGTGGAGAAAAGAGAGGTTGCCCTGAGAAGACTGAAGAGGAGTTCTGCTGCCTTACAGAGCCAGATGAGCCAAATACACAACTTGAGCTGCTGCTTTAGAAACAATAGAGGGTATTTGGTACACTGATAGGAACCAACACTGAGTCCTATTTGTGGTCACTTATTCCAGCTTGGTATCTCGGATGGAGCTGATGTGTGGGTAGGAGAGATGTCACAGCTAAAGGTTTTGACAATCCGTTCTAAGGATTTTTTCAGTCCCACTTTCACTTTCTGTTTGGAAAATTAAGATGCAATATTTTGGGGAGGATTTCACACTGCCAAGTCAAATCAAATCATAAAAAAGCTTTCCCTTTAAATTCAGTCTGCTTCAGCATAGGATTTTGTGATCCAGGGGGTTACTGCACAGACTGGGGTTAAGGAAGATGTTTTGCACTGTTTTCTGGAATGATACTTCATGAGCTTATTTGTTTGCAGGTGAAAGTCTATCGTGTATGCATTTGTCATGACACTACTGTCAGTGATATAACATTGATTGGCAAGAGATCTTCTCTGTTTTTCAGGAAAAATTTTACCCCAAAATGGATTAATTTTCTCTCTATTTTCCTCACAACTTCAACAATTTCATAAAATGGATTCTATTTTTAATGTGCTTTTCTGTTCTTATTACTCCCTCCTCACCCAAAATGATTCTATAATGAGAGTCACTACTGTTGTGCTGTTGCTATAACTCATTGTTCACAGACAGAAATGAGAACTGACCATGGCACAAGATTAATCCATTCCCATCCCAACATCTCCAATTTAACATGGATTGAAGACAGCAGCATGTTTATTTTTTCAGGCTGTGACAGGAATGAGAAATAGGACAAGGACAGTTCAGTTTCCTTCTAGGGATATGTTTTGAAATGTTTAAAGTCCTGAAAATCTCAAACAATAGATGGTTTATATAACTTTTTCTAATTGACCATCTTTTTAACCAAAATACTAACCAGAGAAAAGACTAAATACACTTTTCACTGCATCTTGACTACAAGAAACTGGCAAACTGCTTGTGAAAACAGTAAAGGTGTCAACATACAGAAAAGGCAACAAAAATATGGAAATCATTCACAAACAATCAGTAAAGATTTCCCTTCTCACCAATGTATTGTTGGCAAAGAAGTGTGTCGGTGTTTTTCATGCTAAGGATTGTCAAAGCTGGATTGAAAAAGAGTCTGTTGTGTGACCTTGGTCCATTGCATGAGCATAATTGTTAAGATTTTTGTATGTCTGCACTGGCTCCAGATCATTAAGTTCCAGTTTGAAAATTTCCCTGGGAGGCCACACCTTTGGAACTAATTTATCTTGCTAATTTATAGTTGCTGCTACTTCAAAAGTGTTGTCCTAGATTTTTCTTCCTTGGCCATCATCATGGCATATGCCAATTCTTGGTGACAGTCCAATCCATGTAGCTCAGCTCTGTTCCCTTCACATACTGTATGTTTCTGTGGTGTTCTTTCAAAAGCATTACATAAAATGAGTTGATAGAAAGACATATGATAATAAGCATGCATGCCTCAGGCTTCATGGTTGTAAAATGTCATGCTTACACAGAGACCATTGTTTGTTGGAAGTCAGCAGTCTCAATAACCCATTATAGCTTTGTTTACTCAAGGGCACACAATAAGCCCTAGTTTCAACTCACAGTCAAACACTCCTTTGCTGAAACACACAGTACCCCATCTCACACCCAGGCTGCCATTTACTTCATGGGCTTTATTTCGGCAGACATTTTTCATAATATAAAGTTGCCAGCCCAAAACCATAACCATTTTGTGACTCAAGGGCACAATTATTTCATTACTTTGGTCTTCAGTTAAGTAGCCTTGAAGTACCGTGTTTCTATTGCTGTGAGTCAAGAGAGCACAAGTGCTGTGCTCTGCAATGCTGAGTGACAGTGAGATGTTGGAATAGCTGCATTCTCAGAACTGCAGAGACTGTCCTTGCAACACCACACACCGAAGGACAGGAGGATCTCAGAAGTGTTTGTGGGAGGAATGAATTGTGTGAAATAATTTTGGTAAGGACTTGTGCACAGGATATTATCATATATGGGAGAGGAGAGGAAGGAAAAAGAGAAATCAAGCAATCAGATTCCTTTGTTTCTTTACGCTTCCTATTTTTAGCATAAGACACAACCAGCAGTAAAAAAGACAGGTGAGAAAAAGTGCACTTTTGTACTGCCTTACATTCCATGAGTTCCAGTCCATGCATGGGACTGACTCTCCCCTGCTTGTTTGGGTAATTCTTTCAGTCAAGTCAGAATTCAGCTAGAATTTCAACAGTTTTAGTGGAAAACATTTTGTGTCATTCACATAACTGTAACTGATACATTTTTGGCACTCCAACATCTATTTCCAGGAACTGTAAAGAGACATGGCAATTAAAATATTAGCAGAATTATGTGAACTTTGTGAACCTCAGATGATGTTTAGTGTGCATGCAGACCAAGTTTTGGGCAGAGGTACTAAGTATTCTTATTTAGTAAGGACTGGTTGTATTCTCACTGTAATTGGGACATTGACTGGAGATGGTTTTTGTTTGCAGTATGCTAGGTGTAAATATTAAATAAATATCATTCAGGTTATGAATTTTGGCAGCCTTGATCATGGCTTACATTTGAAGGCAATTTGTAGTTTCTTCATTTTCATAACTACATTTTAATTCTGTTAACTACTAGAGAAATTATTTAGTTTGTTGGGTTTTTTTTTCCTTTTAATTTTATTAAGCCACAAAAAGAATTCATTTCCTGCCCTCTAAGAAAATTGGAAAAGCATGTTAAAAAAACCTGTTCTCATACTCAGCTGGATTCTGTAATGAGAGAACTGTTATGGGACTGCCCATGGTGCTTCTTGAGGATATGACAGCTGCTCACTTAAATCATGGATGACCTCTTTCTTAGGGGTGCTTCGCAATTCTGTTTCAGGAGCACATTTGCCTGCAGTTTTTATGTCTTTTCCAGTTTTGGCAAGCCTCTCAGTTTCTTGCTTCTCTTTCATATCTCTAGTACAAGCTTTCCTTCTTAGTGGCCTCTTTTCAGTGTTGAGCATAACAGAGTATCTTGTAAAGTTTTTGCCATTTTCAAGCAAAATGGAACTAAGCAGGTAGTAGGAAGCCCTATGCCAAAACAATTTCACAGGGCAGTAGTGACTGGCACAGTGACCATCTTTCCTTCTAGCCCACTAGGCATGCACCAATATACTCCTCTTGCATAGTCTGCATCTTTCAGCATGTTCTCTCCTTATTTTCTAAGAAAGACTGTTATTTGCCCCATTTCTTCCTGCTCAGCTTCTGACCTCTTTTTCCTGACCATGACTTAAGCTAAGCCACATTTAGTGATGCAGTAATTTGCCTACCCTCTTCTTTTATTAGAAACCATGGTCTTGGTTCCTCTGTTTTCTGTTGTTTCTGTCTTTTTTTCCCCCACTTTGTCTTTTTTACTTGTGTTCTTACTAGAAGTTTCAGGAAATACCGGGGTTTCTGTGCAGTGTTTTGGATCTTCAAATACTCAGTTGGAGTGGGACCCTTCCCCACTGAACTTAGAACTTAATGCCCATTTTGTAATGCTGTTGAGTTTGGCTTTGTGCACATAGATAAACATAGCAAGCAGATGTATAGGACAGAAGAAACTCAGAAGGAGATAAGCAAATGAAGTAACTCACTCCATTGCAGAAAATAAAAGTATATATTCCTTTATTTTCCTATTTTGAGATATTTCCATTTAATTCCTTCCTTTGAATGTGTTAAACTATTTGATTCTATGTCAGGGAATCCCAAATTGTAGGATAGAAACCACTAATGGAGCTTAAAGATTATTCAGCTTTATTCCACAAATGTGTAGCTGAGAAGTGTTCTTTTGTTACCACCAAGACCAATTATATTAAGTGACAAAGTAGTTGAGCAAGGTATTAGTATACAAATAAACAGCTTCTCCCGGCTGGCCAATCAAAAAGCTCTAATACAGTGTTTCCAAGCTATTGGAGGAGCTGTTCCTCTTTATGAATGGGTATGTGCTACCAAATAAAACCAAAAGCCAAGGCAACGTGGTATCCCAACAATGGTGGAGTCCATAGCAGCTGCCTGCAGAAGAACAGGGCAAGAGAGGACTTGCTTCTTGCCACAGAGTGCTCTATCAAACCCCAGCAGTTTACAGTCCAAGAGCTTTCCATAGCTTTTTATTCCCATGACTTGCCACTGCCAGCTAAATGGCCAGACCTTACTGTGGCAGATTTAGATACAAAATATGGAGCTGAATTTTGCTGCCCATGCCGCAGAGCTGGGAAAATGGCTCGTGGGAACACTTGCTTCAGTGCAAAGATGGCTTGGCATAGGCAGACCTCCCAGTGAAAACCCTCCTGGGCACATGCCATGGTACTCAGGTATTCTCTTTCCTGCATGAGGAAAAGGCATTTTGGAAAGCCACCCCACTTCTAGCCATTTCCAGTCTGGTAAAAGTCAGAAGTTGATGTAAACATTACGTTTGAAGATCCCCTCTCTCCTTGAGCACACACGTGGCAGTACTCTGCTCCTGGAAGCTGATCACAAGTAGCCCAGAGAGCAGAGAATGTTGAGGACAGTGCATCTCATTCCTCTGCCATCAGTAAGAGACAAATATGCTTGCTCTGTTTGGGAGTGGCGGGTGAATTCATAGTCTCTTCTTGAGCTAGAAAGTTTCATGAGCATAACAGAACACTGATGCAGTGCCTTATGCATCAGAGTATGAAAAGAAGCACAAGTCAGGAGGGCATGTGTTTAATGCGTGCTATGGTTCACCATCTTTTGAAAAGCTATTTCTTTGCTTGCTGAATTGCTGTTATTCTATTTCCGGAAGAACACTGAGGACAAGAACAGGTTAAAAATAAAAAAAATCAACACAATACTGGACCAATAATTATTCTTTCCATAAAAAATAAACCTAATTCATCTATCTGGTAGGGGGACCAAAGGCTGGCTGTGTGTCATAGCTCACTGGGTGTGACATTTTGAAAAAAGCATCCGCTCTGCTCCTGGCAATGATTTTCAAAAACAATTTGCACTTTATCTCTGTGACACCAAGAGATCACACATCAGCCAACACAGTCAGGTATCTGGAGCGAATCAATGGCTGTCTTACCTCCCAAGGTCTGCCCCCTAGTTTTATTGCTGCTGACAGTGGAGCCACCAGTTAAAGGGCAGCCTGAGATGACCAATTTGTAGATAACACTAGATTTCACACACTAGCTGAGCCTACTGGGACACAAAGAACTTCCAGCATAAACTTGCAAGGAAGTTTCACTGTTTTGTCTGCCATTTGAAGCCCCACAAATGTTTTCTTAAATAGCAGGATAAAAGACAGCAACAATAAGAGTAATAAAACCAATAGGTATATACAAAATAGTGTCTCAAGAAAAACATGCTTTTTAGCAACCAGAGGCAAAACCCCAACCTAAAAACAAAAAGTGGGTATAAGGCATGTGGTAGTGGGATATAGATTCACATTTTCCATCCTCTTTAGGGAAGGCTACACATATTGTCTGTGAATGGGAAGCAGCTGGGAAGTAATCTTTATCAGCCTGAAACATATACTAGCAATCTTCAGGGTAAGCTATATTTTGCCAATTATGCTACTTGAACTGCCAAGTGAAAAGATGTTTAATGTGAAGAGTTCAATAATGAAAGGATTTTAAGATAAAAATAAAAAGTTCCATTCTTAGCTCTATTTTCTGATATGGGAACATAAATGCTTGTTAGGAATAGTTGAAGATTCCATACTCAAAAAACTCTAGCTGACTGGCCTTATGTGGTCTTATTGAAACCAACCATAAATCCTTTGACTTACGTCATGTCTCTGCATAGTCTTCCATCAGCTCGTCTCAGTATGAAATTCTGTCAGAACTTGTAATTTCAACCATTTTTTCATAATTTAGTGTGTTTTGTAGCTATCACTTATGTTCATCTTTGTTTCCCACTCATTCTGTAGGTCTCATGATCTGTTTGCTTCTAAAGATTTAAAATTATTTTGGACTTCTAATCCTGAGCATTAGTGGGTAAAGAAGTCCTTTTCAAATATTAGTACAAACTTATTCAGTCCTCTTGCTGGCCATGACTTGACAGCCCATTTCAGTACCACATATTTTAGATGGATTAATGACATGTGTGTGAATTAACAGCACTTTAATGTTGGCTCTTTTTTAGAAATCAGGTGAAGAATATTCAGCCAGGATGAGTAAAAATATAGGTCCTACAAAATCACTCAGCTTTTTAAAAATACCTTGGACAATGGTGCTATATTTTCAAGACACTTTGCAGTTTAATGTAAGTTGTGTCATTTTGAGTTCAAAGAGAAAGATGTCTGCATGTTAGTGCAGCTGCTTTTCCTAAATATGGAAATTTGAAGGATCTAAGGTGAAGGTGTCTACAACTCTTCTCTCCACAAGCCCGTTAGTTATCTTACACTGGCTTTAGAAAGAACGGCTTTAAAATAATACTTGCGAGTGCAGAAATAAAGGGTACCTGTGACTGCAGGTAGCAGAGCCTTTGGATATTTTGTCAGGCTTTATGCCTTGCCTGTGGTATTACCCAAAGCTGGACAATCTAAAGGGTATCAGGAATAGTTATGGGGTCTTTGTGAAGGCCTGGGATCAGAGCTAGGGAACACCTCAGTCCAATACTGATAGACATCTCAATATTGAATGGAAAGGACATCATCATACTCCCTCTGTCCCTGTCAACTTTGTGTTTCTAATTTTGCACGGTATTTTTACATTCTCTTTTTTTCCCCCTATAATTATTGCATTCCCTGTCTTCTGCCTTCCATGCCTTGGATATGCCAGGAAAATTCTGGTGATATCTGAATATGAGTCAGAACCTATTCAGAAACACAGCTTATGTACCATATTGATAGCCTTGGGCTTTTGCTGAGTTCTTACTACCCATTGTATAGAACCGTTTTTAAAGCACAGTGTTGCTTTAAACAAATATTAGATCTAAAATCTGTGTCACCATTCTTACTGAAGGGCAGATAAGAGGTTTGCTCATTTCCTAATGGAAATTCCTTTTTACTGGTTGACTTGATGATTTGAAAATGAAAATAATTGAAAATAGCAACAGTGTAGATAATTACGCAGTTTGAGTTCAGGAGCAGGTTCTCAGCATTAGACAGAGCATTGTTTAAATGCTATGGATGACAATGATTAAGACAAATAATTGATATCCTCTTTAGAGTGTTAAATCTGTAGCCCAACATTCTCCTAGGATACAGTCAGGTGCATATTAATGAGGAATTACTAATAGTTGGTGGGGTTTTTGAGTGTCTGGAGCTGTGAAGGCAAGCCTAGATACAGGAAATAATCCTTTGAACAATCTCCAACTGTTCTGAAGCATCAGACAAGTTTGATTTTACATAAACTGAAATTTTCCTGGAAGACACTGGGTACCTGTTAATAAATTTTTCATCACTTTGATGGATGGTCAGATTCTGAGCCTTCTTTGTTTGTTTGGCATTTGTGTAATACTCAACCTTTCCTCTTTACTTGGCATCCAATCTTTTGCACATAGACACATACAGAAAAAATGAACATACCTTTATATCCATATTTGTTAACACTAGGAATGGATATTTTTAATGAATATTTAAAATCTTTACCACACATTCTAAGATTACAAGATGACTTCACATACAGTTAAATACTTTTTGGAATTTCCAAATTTAAAATAAATAAAGCTTCTTTCAACAATGTGTCATTGTTCTTGTTCTGCATGTGTATAGAACAAACCCAATGGTAAGCATAAGGTCATAAATTTAAAGGTAAATCTAGTGCTGAACAACATCAAGGTCTTCTACCCTAAAAATATGGAAGAACACTGTAGGAGCTCCAAGACACAAAATGACACTCAAAAATTTACCATTCTTTACAGCCTTGAAGACTATGATCATGTTTCAAATAGAAATTTCACTGTAAAAAGATAAGTGCAGTGTGTTTTTTTAGAACAGCGTAATTAGAAAGAGTTCTAAAGCTGTTTTAAACTCACTCCAAATGTCTTCTGGATACCC
Organism: Manacus vitellinus; assembly: GCF_001715985.3. Taxonomy (NCBI): domain Eukaryota; kingdom Metazoa; phylum Chordata; class Aves; order Passeriformes; family Pipridae; genus Manacus; species Manacus vitellinus. The sequence continues at coordinate 23,327,268 of NW_021940682.1, read as the reverse complement.
TTGAGTAAAAGAGCAGAAAATGGATAGGAACTCATGTATTGGAGAAAAATAATGAAAAAAACAGATGAAGCCATGGCCTAGTTGATAATTTAGTCTAGCATATCAGAAGCTGCCTTTAGTTCTTTGCATGCAGTCTCTAAGCTCTCAATTTTTCTGATGCCTAGGAGAAATGGGGGTCATTCTGTGCCCTCAGAATGAGCAACTCAAAGGAAAATTAGTACTTGTTTTGCAGAGGCCACAAATGAAAAATTTACAAAATATTCATTGGGGTTCAACCTGGGCAACAACCTGTCAGAAAGAAATGTAAACAGCCTTGAAAAGATCTCTGGTGCTGAATTCACATTTTAATTAACTCTGCAGAACAATAGTGACTAAAAATGTACTGCCTCTTAAAATGCTCTTGTTATTTTTTGAAAGGATGCCATTTTATCCCAGAAGCAATGAGCCTGTGCTCAAAGCACTTGGAACAAAGACCACCATTCCACCATACCTTGAACGATGTCTCTATGGCCAGGGATGTTAGAATTCATAACACAGCCCTTGAAGGATGTCTGTCAGAAGTCTAGAGTACCTTCATAGTGAAAAGAAGGAAAAAGACATTTCTAAAACATGATTTCTCTCATCCCAAAGTAGATAGGTCAGATTAATCATTCCCTGTGAGTACCTATTGATCTCAGTTTTCTATAAAATTGGCTCATAAAAGAGACATCTGAATCATAGATACTGAAGCTTTTGTGAGATCAGTCTCATACAGGCTGTCTTGGCATGTCACATAGCCTCAGTGGAAACACTTGTAAATATATTCAAGACAAGTTTTAGGATAACAGCACTGAAGTCAAAGATATGCTGAGATGCTAAGTTAATAAAGTTATTAACAGTCTTATGAATGCAATTAATTAATGATTACTTTGAAATTAGTAGCCTGAATATATCTGTTATTCATTATTAGCCTAAAACATATTAATTGGAAGGTCAAGATTCTTATTTTCAGTTACTTTCTCATATGAAAATACTGGGGGATGAGGAAAATTAACTGTATTTTTTGGTGTTGATGTTAATGAAATTGGAAACTGAACAACAGAGAAGTAGAGAAAAATGGCACCTCAGCTTTCATAATTCTTTTCTCTGAGTTTGAATTCATTGTCATGATGTTATGTGGTAAAGATATTTAGAAGTGTTAAGACAATGAAAGAGAAAAGTGAAAAGGAGAAAAACTGAGGGTTTTTTTTCCATTTATATCTGTAATGTCTATTTTTGCAGGTAAAATTACTATGACAGTGTTCTTTGGAATTCTTGCTGTACAAAGTGCATAAATTTAACCTGTACCTTTGACAGGAACCTCACTAACCTTTTAAATTTTGATTCTTGGATTTATTTTTTCTTTTTGAACCATCATATTGACAAGAAAAGGCAAATCCAAGCTGCAAAAATAAGCTACAATGCCTTGTACAAGTGGTCTTTTCACTAAACTGAAACAAAAATGACACCACCCCCTGCTCCCAAACCATCATGAATTACAGCCGCAAGTATGACTTTCTTGACTCACCTTGGCTTGATTTCAGATACTTCATATTTCCTTAGGCTTTTTATAGTTTGATTTCCTTACTGCTGTCAAGAAAGAGAGAAAAAGAATCATGTTTCCAAATAAATTCTTTTCTGGATTCTGCAATGTGAGATTTGTTTAATAAATTACATAAACAGATACTCAATGAATACTTTGTCCACAGATTTTTGGCCTGAACCACTGACAATACTGTTTTCTCTTGATCCTTCTGCTTAAACTCTTGTAGTAACAGAGAATAGTTTATTGTTTGGTTTGGGACCTCAAGATTTCATTGGGATTTCCAGTTCTGGGAGGACCCAAGCTGTATCTTACCCCTTGTGCCATGCCTGCAGTGCTGTCATGCCACCCGTGGCGCAGGTAGCAAGGCCAGGGCACAATCCGTGAGGGAGCTGCCTGCGCAGCCCTGCTCACCACATGGGAGTTTGGACCAGCCAGTGGTTGGGATCATGAGGACATTAGAGTTGTGGTGTAGTGCACATCTCACCCATAGTCTAGATATTGCCTAACCCCATGGGATATTTTACTTTAGGGGTGTAGGTGAGGTTTCGAATTGCACTGTAGGTGTCTGCATAGAGGATGCAGAGCCACAGAAGGTGCTCTTCTTTTGTGTGAGATGGTGGCTGCCCAGGGCTGTATTTCAGCTGTGCAGTGTGAACAGATATCAGGCTACAGTGAATTTCATATCTCTCAGAGATTTTTTTGGTTGTGGAATGATATATCAGAGACTGGTTAGTAAAATTAGTGGACTGTAAATCCCACAGTATAAATCACTCATGGGAAATGATTTAAAAGATATAGTTGGAAACAGCAGTATTTCGTCTGAGGTAATTGAATTAGTTCATAATAAAAGAAAGATTTGTGACCCTTATTGATTTTTTTCCTCTTTGAAAATAATGGCTATGGAACAGAAGGAGAGAGGGGGAGGGAGAAGAAGACTTCTTCTTATAAGAAAATTTGCTTTCGTTGAAAAAAAAAGTCAAGAATCTTTTCTTCCTCTCCTTGTCCTATACATAAAAGATTATAAATTCATTTGGTTGAAGAACAAGAACTTTTAAGCAGTACCTTGATTTTTTTTTTATTTTTTTTTTTTAGTAGCAAACTTTCTGAGGGCATATGTTCATCAGCTATATTGTCCAATCTGCTTAAGCCATCTTTGGCCAAACGATTTGATTTCACTAGTTATCTAGAAACATGGAGCTTCTTTCTGGAATTGATTTTCTCCACTGGATCTGTTGAGGTCACTTTTTTCTGTGTCAGAGATCAGAAAATGTTGGAGAGAAACCAGGAATCTCCCTCTAAAACGTAATATCTGCAAAAATGATGGTGAAAAATTGTGGTTTAACTCTGACTATTTTAAAGAAAGATTTCTTTAATCCAGAGTTGTGACGTTGGTGTTTTGTAACATTTTAATAACTGATGTTTACTAATTATTCTTTCAGGACTGCTTTCTTGTAGATTCTGCAAATAAGAACAAGAAATTAAAAACAATTAATATACCCTTAAAATGATCCTGATTTTGTGCACTGAAACAATTTCTTTGATCCTCAAAAGTAAAAGAAGTATCACTTAGTTACTTCTACCTCATTTTGTAGAGAACATAATTTAATCCTTCATTAAACAGGAACCTCTACTGGAGCAAGAAACAGCTACTGAAGCCAAGAATAGATAATAATAAATATGTTTACATTGGTCGTGATGAACCAGTACAATCCACGAATATATGCTTGTTTGCTGCCTGTGGCTTGTAGGCAGCCAGAGGCTGTGTGTGGTGGTGCTCTCACCCAGCACTTCCCAGGACCTGCAGGCAGAGTCGGCTGAAGGAGCACCCTCACCCCTTTGTGGAAAGCTGGGGAGAACCTGTGGTACAGGCACTCACTCTGTCACAACACTTCTGTTTGAATGTGCTGTGCCTTCATTAAAGCTCTTAAACATCAAAATCAGGTTTGAATATTACAGCCTCAGACCACTTACCCATCTATTCTCTACTTCTGTAGTTGCCTCTCAGGCTTCTAAGGTTCCCTGGCAGCTAAAATTCTGTTTTCTATGGGACTATAAACATTGCTGTAGGATCTTTCAGCATTTAGCTTCCATTCAAACTTGAAGGGAATCCAGCAACATGACACTTCTCAATGCGAATCCCTTCAAGGTTGTAATCTGCTAGCTATCCTCACGACATGTCCAAAGTAGATCAACAAGATGTGACTCTTCATAAAAGGTAGTTGCAACAACTTATCACTGCAAATTACTTCTAACCCTACAGCTAAGTGGCAAGGGCACTTTCCAAGGATGTTTAGGCTCCAGGGCTGGACATCTCCTCAGCCTAACAAAGTTCAAAGGCACAATTCGTGCTTCTGAAGTGGTGGCTTTTACTGTCAGTGGTGGCCTTTTGGATAAGGCAAGCTCTCCATATCTCCCTCTGAATACATTACAGCCAAGACTCCAGAAGAAGATAAGCAAACAATACAGAGAAGCTAAATCTGCATCTTGGATTTTGAGCTGCTTGTTTTTAAATGAGGTAGCCTGCATTGTGATCCTCACATTTTAAACTCAGTAGTCATTCCTGGGATCAAAATCTAATACCTAGTCAGAACTACAGGCATTAGTCAGGTCAATTTAGCACATAAGCTTTTGTTCTATCTTGTTTTATCCCCCTATCCTCTTCCAGCCTTAGGACCTCAGAGACCAGATTTAAAAATGTAGTGACGCCTTTTCACAGTGCACTTTTACAATGCTGTTTTCTGTAATTGTGGTGGAAAAGTGCTTAAGGAAAGGAAGAACAATAATATTTTTAGAGTGGAGAAAACAGTTGATGAAATCTGAATGGTGTAGAAATAGAAACCCAGCTTGACTGCAAGCAGAATTAAGTGGATGAAACCAGGAGGTGGAAAAGCTGTGTTCCTCATCACAACTCTGCCACGAAAGTCCTGACAGAAGAAAATGTTGACACCTGCAATTTGTTAGAGCTGAGGCTTTTTTCTGAGAGTAGCTCTGGTATTTTCTAAATGTAAGAATTGTATGTTTTGGTTAGGGATTTTTAAAATCTGAGAGTTATTGCTAGGCTCATACAATATATCGCAAGTGGTATCTTGGCACTGAAACAACTGCTGAACCATGAATCTAAACTCATCGTCTTGGACCATTCCTTGACCTTAATTATCTATTGATTCACTCACTGCATAATTAAGATTGATTTATGTAAGAAGTATGTCATCCATTTCCCTTAAACCCAGAAAAAACATATAACTAGCATATTTACATGAAGCCCTTAGATCAGCTAATGATCCCATATACCACATATTTATCTTTTTTCAGACACATAAGTTTTACTATCACTTTTGAGTAAAATTTGTACTTTTGAGGTTTAGAGGGATTGAGGCAATTTGTGAAATGACATCATCCAAACCCTGATGGACCAGTGGAGACAGACATTTTAAACTAATACTGTTTAAAAGCAGAGCAGTAAAATAGTAAGAACATTTATCAGGTCAAAGGTTCATAAAAATAAATAGAGTGCTCTGCAGACACAAATGACGGGATAATATATGAAGACTGTGATTTATAAAAATATGAACTGCAAGTATTTTCTTTCATTTATCGAACTTCTGCTGAAAATCCTAGAATTATTTACATTTTATAACCCTGTGGTGTATTGAGGACATTTTTCCTATTTTCCTTATTGTCACAAATGTCATGTCTTACAGAATCCCTCATCTGCAGAATGTCATCTGTCTTGTTTCCCACAATCACATTTGTCTGTGCTAGATTGCCCCCACTGAATCACCCCCCCCCTCCTTCTTTTAAACAAGTGCCATAAACAACCTTGTTAGGCTGAGACACGAACACATACTGACAATGGAGGGACTTTTATACTAAGTAACCCCTAAAATTAATTTTTTCCTTTAGCTAATGCTAAATAGGTGACTTCAGCCATGCAGACCCTCAAGTTTGATTGTCCAAAGCAGTTACAGGCTTGAACTCTTACATTTCTCATACATCCGTGTATGCTCTTGTAGAGTGGCACCAAGATTAATCTAAATAAATTTGTGAGGCTTTTGAGGGAGACTTGATTTTGATTGAATTGCTGGTTTCTCCTGTTAAACAAGGTCTCCTTTTTTAGCAGCTGGCTAAAATGCTCTCAGGTGAAATCCTTCAAGAATCCTGTAGCTTATACATAATAAGATTTAATTATTTTACATCTCTTTCACATTAGTGGTCCCCTGCATTGCTACATCCAAAGGAGCAATCCAAGTGCTGAATTATGAAAAATAATTCCAGTGTAGGAATATGAGTAATAACACACAAGGTCAAAGAATAGGCAAGAGTAATTTGTGACAACTAAATTGCTTGATGTAATACTTTGGCTTGATAGTCTTTAAGAGGAGGCTTTACATAAGTCAGAGGTCTTTGGAGTAATATGCAAATCAAAATCCTACCACTCTCCTAAATCCTTTTAATCCAGTCGTTAATCTCAATAATGACCTAGTTTTTGGAACCTTTAGTGTGTTCAGCTACTTAATCACATTACCTAGTTTGCCCTTTGCAAACTTTTAGAGGAGAAATAAATAGCATCATGCTAAAATGTAACTGAAACCCTCCTGAACAAGTGCAGTTTTATAGCAGAAAATCTCATAGCACTTGCTGAAGTTTCATGAAGCCTCTCTGTTTAACAATAACTATTAGATTTTTAGAGCTTTGCATAATACAAAGGAAGAAAGAGATGGATATCAAATTCCTATACTTAGCTGACAATTGTTAGACAAGCATCAAAATGAAGAATGAGCAGCCATTACATAGTATGAATCTTTTTTCTCCGGTTGCTGTGCATTGTGTGATCACTGTCCTACCTGGCTTTCTGTAAAAATAAATAATGGAGAAAACTACTGGATTCATGTGAGTTTTGAAATTTCAGAAGAAGAGAATTATCAGCTGTGAAAACATGACACAATGGTAGCTTGGTTTTATGTATTGCTCTTATAGAGAGTAAGAACTGGTTTAGATTTAGTGAAGACACTTAATGTCAGAATTCCTCAAAAAAGGAAGGCACAGACCAGCTAAACCACAGCATATACAACACTCAAATATTCTCTAATACCAAGCATAGTGAAGCCTGAAGTTCACTTACAGCAATTGCTTGGCTGGCAAATAGGCTCTATACTTTGTGCCTGGGGAAGCATGTCAGAAGAGTTTTACACAACAGGATGATGCACTTTGTGTGTAATTCCACCAATGAGATAATCACATACCTTCCTGATTGTCGAGTATCTGTCAAACATAGTAAGTATGCTTTCAGATGATCTTGTAGAACAGCGGGTGGATTTTTTTTATTTTATTCTATTTTATTTCAATTTATTTTACTTCACTTTTGAAAGTTCTTATACCAATCATATTTTAAAAAGCCCTAACTCTTTTATCTCTGATCTTTGATAGCCATCCTGCACTAGAATTGGAGTTAAATGGTGTTTTTATTCCCCAGAGAGAATACCAAAGAGTAAGACAAGAACTGGACTCTCATGAGGTGTGTATAAAACCAGACAGTAATGTATGTATTCTCCGTAAGGATCACAAAGGCTAAAAGCATTCACTAGTTCTCTGAGGCCTAAAAGACCATGACAGATACAAGGCATGCTCTAGTAACTACATACAAGAACTCTGAATTAAGTTTATCATTATTGTGAGTTTCATTTTTTTATTTAAGATGCACAAGTCCTATTTTTGAGAAGAGTTAGTATGTTGCACAGGTGTGTTTTGAAATTTAGATAAGTCTAACTGCTTAATGAGCAAGCCGAATAATGGTCTTCCATAATTATTCAGAGTTGATAACTGACAAGTTGTTTAGATAATTTCTTTATCATATTGTCTGGGTTCATAACCATGCCAACCACTACTCTTCAATATTTGTGAAATAACAGAGAAACAGAGAATGGTTGAGGTTGGCATGAACCCCTCTGCAGATCATCTAATGTAAAGTCCTTGTTCAACGCAGGATCAGCTTCAGCAGGTTCAGCATGACTTAACTTGTGTCCTGTTGGGGTTTGAGTATCTCCTAGGATGAAGACTCCACAGCCTCACTGGGCAACTTGGTTCAGTGTTTGATCACTCACACAGTGATAAATATTTGGTTTGTGTTTAAGTGGAATTTCCTATATTTGTATTTGTGCCCATCACCTGCCATCATGTCACTGAGCACCACTGAGAGGAGATTGTCTACATCTTTTTTGCTTCTGCCCATGAGGTATTTAGACACATGGATAAGATCCCCATGAGTTTCTCTTCTCCAGACTGAACAGCCTCAGGTCTCTCAGCCTCTTCTTGTCTATGAGATACTCCATGTCTTAATATTTCCCTGGTCCTTTGATGGACTAGGTTCAGTATGACTTTGTCTCTCTTTTACTGGGGAATCCAGAATTCGACCTGGCACTCCAGCTACGTCTCTCTAGGGATGATTGTTATGATCTGATCATTAAAATTGTTAGACAGATGTCTCTGCCCAAATTAAGGTCCAAACAAGACCATATGCCAAATTCAATAGTATGGATTTTTTTTTTTAAAGTAAATGTGAGGGAGAGAGAAAGAAATGGGGAGATGGGGGGAGGAGAAGAAAGAGAGCAACAGAGAGACAGATTAAGTAGAAAAATATCACCACTCTGAAAGCATCCTGTTGGTCCTCTTCTTCTAGTCTTTATCAGTGGTGAGAGTCCCAGCCTTGTTGAAGTGATGGTTGCAGTCTGGATCCATCAGGTGGTGGGGTAAACCCATAAAACACAGAGTCCACTGGGTTTATATTACACTTTGGCTAGGTGGGAATGCCCAGGTGCCTCCCCCAGGGCAGGGAGTTTTACACTGGATGATGTAATACTGGATCACAAGATACTTCAGGAGAATTTTACACTTTCTAAGACATTACAGCTGCCTATTGTGTCAGCAAAGCTGAGTCAGTTGTGGCCCCATCAGCAGGGATGAATACCTTCAGGGCTATGTGTGAATGTCCCAGTAATTCTTTGGAGGGGAGTTTTCACTCCCTGAGCCACTTGTGTAAGGACTTTGGCATGATAAAAGGCACTATCCGAGCTCACAGGATTTGCCTGTTTCAGCCTTTTCCTTTATCTTGTTCAACACCCAGCTGTAGCCTCCAGTGATGGATGTGTATGCCCTCTGCACCTGGGTGGTTGCTGCAAGTGGTCAATTGTTTGAGCCAGTCCAATCTCACATAGTGAGTTGAGCAGAAGAATCATCTTCCTTGATCCATAGGTCTTCTTAATGCAGCCCAGGATGTTGTTGGACATCTTTGCTGCAAGGGCGCATTGCTGAGAGAGCTTGGAGCCTGAAAAATTGATGCACCTCTTCTGACCTCCCTGTGCTGTCAGGTCACTGGTGTTTCTTGTGAACTGGCACTAGTCTCTTGGCAATATGTACTCTCCTTTCTTGAAATAAGTTATTTCACACAGGGCAGGGAATAAGACATGAATTAACATACCTTCTTGTGTACTCAAGCCAAGATATCTACATATGGTCACTTGAAATGTCCCTGGTATTCACTTTCATTACATACCACATATAAAAAACCAAAATTGATTTAAAAAATAAGCATTAACCAGGATGTAAGAAACTATTATACTCAGGCATATATCATAATATCTTTTTGTAAATAGAGTTGTCTGATTTTGCTTTGGCTGTTTTGTTGGGTTTTTTAATTCTAGCCCCAAATATGAAGAGGCGTAAAAGCTAAAACAAATCTAGAATAAATGTACTTCAGGATATATATATATATATCTCCTCACATGAGAAGAGGCAATTCACTTGAATGTAATGGGATGCCTGGCCAAATTGTAAATTCTCCAATGACAGAACAGAGCATCAGTACCATTCTGAGCCTGACAATAATACAGCAAGAGCTAGAGAAGTGTTTCTATCCATGAGGTTATTAAACAAAAAAAAAGTTTCAGGACATTTAAAGGAATTAAAATTTTTTTAATAAATCGGTAGATTCATTCAGGTCAGCTGTACAAAAGATGTTTCAATTTTTTAAGAAAAAATTCCAAGGTCATATTTTCACCAAATGCAACTTTTCAACTGCTCGTCTTCTATCAAACTTTTTTCTTTTTTTTTTTTAACCTCTTGGCTTTAATTTTGTCATCAAAACAATGAGTAGTTTTCACAGCCATGTTCCTATGCTGATGTGTTCTATCACAAACATGTTTCTTTGGAAGTTTTAAAACAGCCCAGGCTTGCTTACCACTATCAGGCTCTATTCCAATATGTAGGGGGACAAAAAATATTAAGTATAGAACAAAATTACCCGTACTATAAAGTAGTATTTCTCAGTGTGTCAACGCTTTCTTTGACCTTTCTGGTGATGTTATGATGTCACAACTCTGTGGCTTTGGCCTATTTTCTGCGTAGTCTCCACTGGGCTAGACTTGATGGAAATAAACATCTTACATAACAGTCTGGCTGTGCACTCAGCTTTTTTCCCTTCTCTATTTTTTTTCCTGAAGGAGATTTTCCCAGCATGAATTCTGTATGTACAATTAACATTTGCCAAATTTCATCTTTAAAATCTGTTAGGATTTTTAAAATGATTAAGAGATAGAGATGATGTGTTTTATCACCCTTCCTCTGTAATCACACAGCTTTACACTGGAAAGAGAGAAAGAGGCAGGTTAAAACTGCAGTAATTCCCTTGAAAGATGAATTAAAATAGAAGACTCCGAATGTAAGACTTTGTACTACTGGGGTTATTTAAGCCAAACCCTTTCAGTAAAGAGCAAAAATTAGATACATACTACACACAGAGACATAAAAACATACCCTGACCTGATAGCAAAGAGAAGGATGAACAGTATTGTACATCAGAATCTTTAACTCTTTCTTTTCCTTTTGCCTATATTTATTTTGACTGAATGTGTAGCAGGTATGTATTGAACAGAAAATCTTCCTAAAGAATAAAGGATGAAATACACATATGGAAATATTATTAACCAAAATGAATACAGAAATAGGTGCATACATACCAAGAAAAAAATATGCTATAATGTGTACCATAGATTGGCATAACCCAACTTACTTACGCAAGTTTTTTAAACTAGGAAAGTTTGGAGAGAAAATTTTGCAAAGTGTTTACTCTCAAAACTACAGTTGCAGGAGCTGCCATCAACTTTTGCTTTCAAAATCACTGAACAATTTAAAAATAATTACAATTAAAACCCAGTATTTTTGGTTTTCTTGTAGTTTGTCTTCTGTTTTTCCAGTCTTATGGCTTTAAGTCACCACATTTTACTCCATAAAACACAGGCAGGAGAAAAAGCTTACTTAAAAGAAAATAAAGTAGCTGAAATTTATAGTAGTCATTGAGCACTTTGGGCATTGAGCACATAGGGATACTTTTTTTAAAAATTTATAGTACCAGTTCTTCTCTCTTGCACCAGTTTCACCCCCTATATCTCTGTTGGTGCTAGTGGCATGACCTGATGAAGTAAACAGAGTACAAATGATCAGGCCTGTAATTACCAAATCAGAAGTGTTAAATACTCTGTATTAGAAAAGAAATATTTGACATGTCACAGTGGAAATGAAGTAGATCCTTTTCGTTTTTAATGACTGAATACTACCTAAACCAGTGTCCTTTAATTAACCTAAACACTTGTGTGCTTGGAAGAATGGTCTGTAGTACTACAGACCTGCATCTGCAGAAGCCGAGTGGAAGGCTCACCTCCATCAGTTTGGGAAGAACCCGTTTCCAGGTGCTGATGACACAATAAATGCAGGTAGACTTACTCTACTGGCCAATCCACTGAGTAAACAAACATGTAATCAGTTTACAGCACACAAGACAGGGTTTGCATGCATTGTTGAACTCACTACATCTATCAGCAGGACATGCTATTATTTTTAATAGACTCTTAAATATTCACTTTTCTCTAGAAGTCACACCTCTTCAACTCAACAGTCTGCTTAAAGTTATGGGATTCTAGGAATAATTCTGTAACTGGTTTCATTCCTGCCTTACGAATTTAATCTACAGTCTTCATTATATCAGATAATTTAAATATTCTTTCTGAGACAAAAATCTACTACTTCCTGCTTTCTTTCTATTGTTTTTTATCACCATAAATTACATTATTACATTAGAAGCATTAGGAATGGTTCCACAAAGGGAATCCTTGCCCGTATTCTAAATACCTCCTGGTTTTTTGAGGTGAAGCAAGACAAAGAATTGGAAATGCAAATAAAACTTAAATTTTATGTTATCTAGCTTGCTTTCAAGTTATGTGAACTTTTATGCTTATAAAGCATGAAAACAATAATGTAAAAGTTTGTTTAATGGATGTTGGTTTTACTTAATTTATCCAATGTGTCTAATACTTGTAAAGCCAGAACACTCTGGATTGATTCTTAAGATAACGTGTTTATTACATTGGATATAAGCCACATTGCAAATCCTATTGTTGCCAGAAAATGTTAGTCACGTGGATTGACAATGTATCAGTGAGCTTTGCAGTTGCCAGAGACATTTACCTCATAATTCACTGACCATAAGGAGTTCAACAAGGGAAACTGCTGGATTCTGCACCTGGGATGGGGCAATCCTGGATGTATGGACAAACTGGGGAAGAAGATTCTGGAAAGCAGTGCTACTGAAAGGGACCTGGGGGTCCTGGTCAATGACAGGTTGAATATGAGTCAGCAGACCTGATAGCCAGGTCACAGCACCAAGCCTGACCAAGTACCAAGAGTTCAAGAAGCATTTGGGTGATACTCTCAGGCACATGGTTTGACTTTTGGGGATCGTCCTGTGCAAGACCAGGAGTTGGACTCGATCTTTGTGGGTCTCTTCCAACTCAACATATTCCATGATTCTGTGATTCAGTGATTCCTGATCTGTGCAAGTACAAAATATATACACTGGTTTGGGTAAAAATCTTTCTCATTTTCATACAAGCAGAAGTCAGTATTAGCATGGTGGGATCTGGAGAGCAAAAGTGATGATTTATTACAGGTCTCTGCAGTTTTATGGACTCCTTCCTTCATATCCATGACCACATCCTATGTTGTGAGCAGCACCAAGAAGATCTGGCTTTCATTTAAACTGCCAACTCTAATAAAGAACTTCAGTGCCTAGAACAAAAGGGCTACAAAACAAAATTGTAACCTTTTAAATAAACGTCATAACTGCTACCTAAACCTGGATGTGCCTGAGGGAGAGGTGGTGATGTGCATGAGAACAAGGGTGGGACTTAGCCCTGCATACAAGGTTTCCTACCCTCTAGCTGTGTGAAGTTGCCTGCTAGGTAGGTGGCTCTAGAAGAAGCCCCCTAGTTGACGTGTCACCCTAAGGCAGCTCCTCCTCCTAGGTTTTTAGGTTTCCTATTCTGCCATCCCAGGAGCTTTAACATACTTAAAATCCAAAGTCTTATCTCTGCTCTAAGTGTTCAGATCCTTTCCCACCAGCACCTCCTTGCCCCTGTTGTGTTGAATATTGACATACTGCTGCTTGCCCTTTTTACCTGCTGCAAGGGAAGCATCGGGATGTGTCTCAGACCTGCTTGGTAAGAAGAAAGAATTGAAAATGGAGGCTGATGGTATTTAAAAATTGTGTATCACCAGTACATTTCTTGCCTTGGTACACAACTAAAATGAAACAATTCAGAGTCGGATATCTGTGTCCCTATAAGGGTATTGTCCTTTGTTGCTGTTCCTCACCTAAAAAGGGGGGATTGTTGTGCTCTTTCTCCTGATCCCTCTATATACCTGGGTGCTATAAGCTTTGTCTGCCTTTTTTTTCCATGGTATTTCATACAAAGTCTTTACAAGTCTTCCCGTTGAGCTTGGGTAAAGCTTCTTAATTGAAGATGCCTCTGTAAAATGTTTACAGTAAAATTCACACCTCCTGTATTCTTGAAAAATTATTTTCTTGTTTTCATGATGCTGTTCTATATTTCTGTCCTTTGTCCATGATATATTTTCTCAGTCTTGCATTTTGCATTCTGAACCATGAAGCTAAGCTTTGTTAGGACAGCTGAGAGATTTAGATCCTCTGCATAAGCTGTGTGATGCTTAGCAGTAAATTTCCCTAACCTACTGATAAAACATCTCAGCAAAGCAAAAGTGTTTTACAGTTGTGTTCTTTTTAACACAACAGTGACACCTCCCAGATGCTGCAGAAATAGAAATAAAACCAATAGTCATTCTTTTGCCAAGTTTAGACTGAAGCCTTAGAAAGGACATTCTTTTTTCTTTGGCAGAATATTTTATAAGTACATAGATATCTGCTTCCTCAAAATATCTGGTTTATCGCTCCTTGCTTGGTTTTTTCTCTTTTCTGGTTTTTCTATGTTAGGAAACAAAATGTAATGCTTGAAAATGTTGGTTGGCACATGGTAAGTCCACACATTTTGGAAGTCTAGTTTTGGCAAAGCAGTCTGTCTTTATTATTACTCAATTTAAAGCTTAAAGGAACTTAAACCGTACTTGATGACTTCAACAATAGTCTACAGACATCCATTCTGCTTATAATAGGACTTCAGCACAGTGGAACAGTATTTACTAGGAGGACACCTTATTGTTGTTAAGGATACTGGTGGTAATCTTGCAACCTAATTCTAGGCATCTAAGCAGGTACTCCAAGTCTGAACCTGAAACTAGTCATTGCACCCCTAGTGAGACAACACATCATTGTTGTATTCCATATTTAATATCCTTGGAGAATATTAAAATTAGAGTTTCATAAATGAGCAAATAATTGCTTTAAAAAGTGCTCAGAATGCTGAAAGCAGATTATATTTGTATGGCTGTAGGCCAAAATGGCCTTCTGAAAAATACTCAGGATTAGAATAACACATGGTATCTGGTGCAGTCCTGAAGGGACATGTCTCAGTATTAAGGTCAATTATGTACTCTAAGATAACACTCTAGATCTGCTGTGTTGATTCATGCCATTAATTCATGTTTGTTTGTATCAGAACTGTGTTTTCATAACAGATTTCCTAGTCATATCACCTAAATGTGCATATTGGTATAGTCTTGGAGCACCTAAACTAGAATTATTTAGGATGAAACTATACCAGCAGCACCCAGCACTCTGCTGAACATCAACCTTCCAGCAGCACCCCTACTCTGTGCCAGCTGTCACTGGGTATTTAGTTTATAGGAAAAACTAACCCAAAGTAAAACCCCTGTATCATACACAGTATGGACATTTGTCCCTCTGTGTCTGTGTTTCACTCTGTGGGTTGAGATCCATGCACCATACCACTTGCACCTGTAAATAAGGCCTCTGTTATATAAAGGGTCCAGGCCTGAATCTCAACTGCTGTCAAATCCAGGTTCTTAGCGTCGGTGAAGTTTCACTGATTAATATGGCTTAAGGATCAGGGTCTAGTGAAACATTTTTGAATGGAAGATATAACAGGGAAAAGATTACACAGGGCATTGAGTTGGCCATTTCTTTTTCTTCTTTTTTTTTTTTTATGAGACATTTCTTACTCATCAGGTGTCTAAAGACTAACTCCAATTAAAGCCACAAAGCAGGTGCTTCTCCTCTCAAAACCCTGCTCTTCAGTAATTTCAGGACTAGTTGCTAATCTAAAGCTGTGATCCTTAAGGACTTAAATGATGAAAGTAATAAAATCAAACAGAGCAAAGCCGTGTACAGAAAATGGAAACAAGAGGTTATCTAAAAAAATTAATTTATGATATAGAACAAGGCCTTGGCCATGCCAAAAGACTTTGAATTTCTAAATCCCTGAGTTGAGCTCTCTTTCATTTTATCATCAGACACATCAAATAAAGACTCTCCTCTTACATCTGGCTGCCTATTTTTAATCTCAGTCCTGTTGAAAATGTTTAATGTAGTTTAATGTAACCGCCAAATTGCATATAAAACCAATGCTGAGTTTCTGAAAAGAACAAAATTAAAGAAAATGAAATATATTTCACTTGCTTCTGCTATTATTTAATATTGTTAGCAAGTGGCTTGATACTGTGGAATGAATGTAAAAGTATTAGTATTCTGCTTGTTAGTGGTAAAGAACTGTTACATAGGAAGCTATTAAAGTCCTTACACTGGTTCACATTTGCTTCCAAAGTAAAGCAGGGCTTGGATCCTCCTAAACCCCAGCCATCTTTTTTATAGATCAGAGTGGGTGATTACAGTGCACCTTCTGGCTCTAAAATATGTTACTTGTTTGTATGACAAAACAATTAAGACAAAATCCACTGTGCCAGGCCAAGTAAAGGAAACGTGATTAGAGACAGTCTTTCTTCCCAGAAGAATCACCATCTAAATAAATACAATCATTTTGTATTGGAGAAATCAGCAGAGAATTCCCCTGAGGCTAAGCACAAAATAGTCTAAAATACAATTATTGTGAACTGCTACACTAAACAGCAGTGGATGAGTGTGGTGTGTTGACATGATTCAGGTAAATTTTATAAGGCTTCTTTTTAATTTGTCTCTTCTTGTACATCGCTAACATTTTCCAAGCCATTAAAATACCCTTGGTACAGCCTATTAGTGTTGCAGATTGAAACGTGTCTTTTCTCTCCACAGTATTATTTTACAAATATGGGGTTGCTACCAGCTACGTGAAAGGCATATACATACTAACAATTTTTCCCCCATAACTCCTAATTTGGAACCTGAACTGATTAGATCCTTGTCAATCAATGTGATGGACTTGTATCACTAAAGTGTTAGAAAGGGCTTTGAAATGGGTAAATAACCAGAGTATGTAACTCTAAAACTGATGGTGTCCATCAACTTCTGCAGTAAAGCATTTTTAGACTAATTTATTGACGTTTCACGCTGTGTGTTCAATGCTCCTGCCAACTAACACCAGCCAAAATTTTCAATTAGAAATGCAGACCATCTGAAGAAAAAGTTGTTTCTTTTCACTTACATTTCTTCCTCATTTATTTTTGTATTTATTCAAGGACTCTGGAGTATTGTAAAGACTACATTATGCCCAGTTACTGTGAATTCCTGTTTTTAAATCAGCGTTGCTATGTCACAAAAAGACATGTGTTTACATCTTGTATGCAGGGCTAATTTTGTATGAAAGTAAGTGCTAGGATGAGGTGCTAGAATGCTAATAGCTTATCTGTAAGTGACATAGCAGCAGAGCTGACAGGCAAACAGATTCTGGCATGTCATTTCAGACTATTTTGTCACAAAATTAGCTTTGTGAAAATGTTTTTTAGCACTTTGGATTTTTTTGTTTTGATTTTCCTCTTCTTTTTTTCTAAAGTCTTCTAAATTGTAATTAATTATGTTAAAGTTTCGAGTTCTAATGAATCCAAATCACTTTTTTCTAGTATTCTATTTACAAATGTTTTCCTAAGTGAAGAACTTGGGAGGCCAAGAGAGGTCAAATTCATAATACAAGATATTTGAGGTATTCACTTGTTAATCATTTGTACCTAATTTCTACTTTGATTCTGCCTGGCTTCAGTCTCCAGGCACTTATTTTCTGTCCTTTCTCTTTGGAAAGTCCCATTACTTTCTTTCTATGCAATACAAATTAGTCCTTAAGCAACTGTGAAGTTTTGGTCAGTTATTAATCAATTTTTTACTTATTAAAAAGTCCAACCCAGAGTCACAATGTATTGGGTAAAATACTTTTTGTCTGACAACAGGCAGATAGGGACTTCACAGATACATTAGCCTAACCCTGTATGAGCAGAAAAGGTGACAAAAAGCCAGTCACCTTGGCTGTTTTATGAATCTGTCTGGGGTCACTGAAGAGTTGTATCCACACACTTATTCTCTTTTTAAATTTCTAAAAGCATGTAGGGAATTATTTTGAAAAATTGTAAATGAAGACATAGAAACCAGCATAATTAAGTTCTGTTTCAGAGCAAGGAACAGAACCCAGTGTGATGTCTGTCCTCCTGCAGCTAACAGGGAATCTCATGTCAGCTTCAAGAGGGCTCTGATGTTTCCCTTGGTCAGCTGTTTCTGTTATCATTGTATTCCACCCTTTCACTAGACCCTTCTACTTTCTCCAAAAGTTCATCAGATCCCCTTGATTTGTATCCACAATTGTTTGATTTTAATCAGATCTGGACAAAGCATTTAGGGTTGGCTGGTTTATTTACCCCGTATAATTTTACTCAACATTTGTCAAGCACAAAAATAAAAATAAAGTAACTGACATATAGCCCTTATTCTTCCAAACCATCAAGGACCATAATATTAGCAAAGTATGAAGCCGTGTTTCAGGGGCAGTCAAGTTCCAGGAGCAAATCTGGCTTATGAAGCTTCATTCATCTCCCACCCCTGCCACTGCTGATTCCTCTCCCTCACCCCCTTGGTGCTATGAAGGAAGGAGGCGTTTATGGGTCCATACTGTATATCACAGAAATGGTTAAAAGAAGAACCCTTTCTAAAATAACCCTTCATTTCAGTTACCCCACAGTCAGTGTAGTGCCACAGGTACTGCTGAGACAGTGGAAAAACAAACCATGTTTTGGTGATGGCAACAAGCAGCTGAGGGAAAAAAACTAGTGAACAACTTCTTCAAAGGGCTTCTCCTCCCTTACCTGTGTGCCATCGGCCTACCCTTGCATGACAGTTGAACAGTGTCTACTAAAAGGAAATATTATTCATGCATAAAAAAAATGAATAGCCAGTCCAGGAGACTACCAATGAGATCACCCAGTAAGAAAAAAGAATTTTATGACACTTTCATAGAAGAAATATTGCATAGGAACAAGGTCTGACCTATTCAGGGCATATTATCAATATTTCATGGGTGTGTGAAGAAAGGAGACATTTAGCAACACGGCATTAATTTTCCATCTGAAAATGTATATCAATGGCAGGCATAAGAAAGCGTAGCTTTAACTCTGAATATGTGGAGTTTTTCAAGAAATTCAGAAATTACCTGTGCAAAACTTACATAAAGTTGAGACAGGAAATATAGTGCCTAAAGTTATTGAATGGAGTTTTATTAAGTAAAAATTCTTCAGTAATGGTTTAAAAAAAAATTCATTTCAATAACTTTCTGACAAGGAATGTATACAATGTGCTAAGATACATTGTTTAACCAAAGTTAAACAATGTTTAACTCTAAGTTTAACCAAATAAAATGTGTCTGAGACTTGAGCATTTCCCTCCAGGAAGAAAAGAGTGATCATTATGCTTTCGGGTTCAACCAAATAATGAAGAGATGAGATTAAAAAAATGAGATAAATTCTTTCCACTGGAAAACACAATTTCATTGAAATTGAAACATTTTGAGTTAATAAACCAGCTCTAATGAAATCCCCTGGAGTAAATCTTTCCAAGGAGCTGTTCTGATGACATGAAAAAAATATTTTTACTTCTGTTTTACTTGTTAAGACTTTTCAGTTCTACTAATATATCACCCTCTATTCAATATATCATGTACTATATAAATTAAGAAGACTGCCTTTTCCTGGAAAATAAATGCTTCAGCAATCCTTTGTCAGTATTTATTTTTAAACTTCATATTCTTCTGGAAGTTTCTGATGAGACGTAAGGCAAATACACTCAAACATTAAAATTTCCCAGAGTATTTTATTTTATGACTCACACCATCTTTGATTCTATGCTCAATCTTAAATTAGTACTCTCAGTGACACGTGGTCTGGGATGAAGTCCCCTGAATTGTACAGTAAATGACTCTTTGACTACCTAGCTACATTTAAGGGCTTTTGCAGCATTAATAAAGAGGAGGGGGTGCAGGCTGAGAGGACAGGATGAGAATTCAGCCAACTGAGATCTTTATTTGTCTGGGAACGAGACTTACCATAGAATGAAGTAGGTAAGGGTGCAGGAGAAATCTAAACAGAAAGTAATGAGTTTGGTTGTTTTTTTTCAAGAGTAATTTCTCTTAAATATATGTTTCTCACCTTATTCATTTTTCTTTAGTAACATCAATTATTCTAACTACTTATATCAAATTACTTCATCTGAAAGCATCATCTTCTGCCCTTAAGCTTTGATTGTCCAAAGATTTATTTAACTTAATGTGGCCTGGGCCTTATTCCTAGCTAAACTGAGGCATTTTACATCATTGTAATGAATGTAAATGCATTTGATGACTGCTTTCAGACCAATCTCACTACAAGACCATTTTAGAGAAACCACAGAGTAAATAAGTGATAGACCCTGTGAGTAGGCCCATTGATTTCAATTATGCCATTCAGAATGGGTTGTGCGTGTCTGTGTGCATGTGAGTATTTATGCATACACATCTCTTTGAAGAATCAGGTTACTCTTACATGTTTGCCCTCTATTATTGACTGAACCGAAGTAAGAATTCTTGGTAATTATATCCTCCAACCCTTCATATTAAGTATTGTAAAATGAGTTGGTTTTCCCCTTTCTTAATTATTAGGGATTGTTATTGTCTCTGGGTTGCATGAAGAGGCAATTAGTTTTTATTCTGAAATCTGTTATGTGTGGTCATTACATGAATTATAAGAAACCTTGGTAATCTGCCACTGAGTATGGCAGACACAGTATCTGTGTCTAGATAGCTACAAATGCTGAAGGTAATGCTTCTCACTTGCGACTCTTTGCAAAACACTGAATGCACATTTTATCTGCATTTCCACTACAGTTCCATTGTGGAAGAGATTACACTAAATATATTATCAAGACCAAACCATTAACCAAATGTAACTCAGGTGTGTCAGCAAACAAAGGGTGGAATCCAGCATGATGTGTTTAATAGACCCTGAGCTTTCAAGTCAATAGTTGCCCTGCTTCTTCCATGCATCAATATGGGCAAATGCTGTATTTCCAAACAAAGCTTAGATCTGAAACTCAATATTTGTATGTGATCAGAATTGTAATTATTTTAATTTGAATGTTAATTAATTTATTTGATAATTACCTATTGGTCTTGTGCTCCATCTGGCCCAGTTTTACATCTCTCGATAATATCTGTTTGGGGTCTGATGATGAACACAAAGTGTGTTTACCTACTTTGAAATGATACTATTAAATGATAAGAGATGTCATTCTTCAGAAATCCTGAGGTAGACTGCTAGGTATTTAATTGAGACTCTATCCATTTCATCACCTCAATCTGCATTTCTGTTATTCCTTGCAAAACCAGTTAAAATCTGAGTCAATAAAATTTCCCATATATGCAAGCACACATAAATTTCTTAAAAGCATAATGGGTCAGACTCACATTATACTGTTTCCACAGTCATTTGGTGAAAGCAAGGCATATGTGTACTAGTTTAGACAGATAAAATTCAGTATAAATGCAATGGGCTTTTGGGAGGAACAATCTAAACTACTTACACATGAGTGACTTTTATATTAACAGCAAGCACTCAGGAGAAGTTCTGGAGTCATTGTGGACAGCTCAATAGAAACATCTGCTCAGCACAGCACTGACAAAATAACATCCAAACGATCATTCAAGCCAGCTCCCCACCTTTCTGAAGTTGCAGAATTGAAGTGGTATTCAGCTCACTAACCTCAGCAATTTAAAAGTTAGACATCCTGTATAAAGTAGTTACTGAAGCTCTTTCGGTGCTCAGTGGAGGGAGACTAACCTCTGGAGGACAATCCAGCTTGCTAGAGTATGTCTGAAGTAGGCAGAATTAAGTGCTCTTTTGAGGTGTCATCTTTTTCACCAGCTGTAGAAAGGCAAAGCAGTTGCTCTAAACTCCAAGCCTAGACTTTAAATAGATAAAACTGCGGAGGATCTTGATGCCTCCATGCTCTCAGCCCTTGATGTTGCATTTATTTTACTGAAAAATTGTGGAGCTTGGCTGATAAGGTTCTTGGTGGGTACAGAGAGGATGGAGCATGTTGTCCACATATCTTATGGATTCTGCACTTACCAGACTTTCTATGCTGGGACCTGCAGCTGTCTTCTTAAATGGTACAAGTAGTCAAGACACTATTGTTGTCATCCCCATCAGCTTCAACTCCCCTGGCTGAGATGTTAGTGGCTGCAGTACACTTTCCTCTATCAGCTGGAATTCCTCCACATTTTCATAGTTTAATCAGTGGAAAACTTGAGGGATGACTTATTTACATTGTATTTATTATTTGGAATAGTTGTGTTCCTGACTCCCAACAGGCAGTGACAAAATAACAAAGAGAAGTCCGAGGGAAATCAAAAGAGACTTCAGGGCCATGGGACAACTGGTAGAGGGATCAGGAGCACAGGTAGTGATTTCCTCGATTCTTCTGGTAACGAGGAATAATATTGATAGGAATAGACAAAGCAGATCCATCAGGTCAATGAGTGGCGCTGAAGTTGGTGTAATTGGAAAAAATTTTGTTTTTTTCACTGTGGAATGATGTACTCAACACCTGGTCTACTGACACCTGAAGGGATCCATCTGTCTCAAAGGGGAAAAGGAGTTCTACCACAGGAGCTAGCAGGGCTCATTGATAAAGCTTTAAACTAGCTTGGAAGGGGGAAAGGGACAAAACCAGGTTTGCCAGTGATGAGTGATGGGATGGTGTGCTAAAACTTGAGGAAATGAGCACTTACAGGATCCCTCAATCTGCCTCATGAGGTGTTGGCTACAATGTACCACACCTGAAATGTCTCTGCACTAACGCAGGTAGCATGAGGAACAAACGAGGAGCTCAAAGCTTTGGCCCAGTCCCAGACATTTGACATCATTGGCATAAGTGAAACCTGTTGGGATGAGTCCTGTTAAAGGGTTACAGGCTCTTCAGGAGGAATTGGCAGGGCAGAAGAGGCAGAGGGGTGGCACTGTGTGTAATAGAAGGATTGGAATGTATGGAGCTCACAGTTGTCAATGACGCAGTTGAGAGGCTCTGGGTAAGAATCAAGGGGCAAACAAATAAAGGAGATGTCATTGTGCAAGTCTGCTACAGACCTCCTGACCAGGACGAGTACACCAACAAATTATTCTTTGAGGAACTAAGGGACACTTCCAAGTCAACTACCCTTGTCCTTATGGGAGACATCAACTTGCCAGAAATTAACTGGGAGCATCACACAGCTGGTACAACCTGGGCCAGAAGATTCCTAAAAACCTGGGTGATAACTTTATGGAACAGGTCCTAAGGGAGCTGACTCAGAAATACGCCCTCCTTGATCTGCTGCATGTCAACAGAATGGATCTTGTGAGCAAAGTGGAGGCTGGTGGCTGTCTTGGCCACAGCAACCACAAAGTGATTGAGTTTGAAATCTCTGTTGACAGGAGGAAAAGTCTCAGCAAAACCTCGACTCTGGACATGAGAAGAGCAGGCTTCAGCCTGCTCAGGGAATTAGTAAGTAAGGTCCCCTGGGAAAATGTTTTTACAGGTGTTATGAATATTAAGCAAACTCATCCTTCCTTTTTTAGAAAGACTACAAGCTGCAGATGAAAAACAATTCTTCTTTAAGCACAAAAGCAGAATAATATGGGAAAATCCAAGTGAGCTTTATGTCTAGCACATTTACCTTTTTACTTATGACTGTAATTCTAAATGAGGTTTGAAGGAAGAGCACTCTGACTTATTAGCACTGTGGACAATACAAGGGTATTTGGTTTTTCCTGCCCAGTACATATTCAGTGTTTGGGTCAAGGAAGCTGGTAGTGATGGTCCTGACTTCAGACATGGAGATGTCTCTTGCATCACACTGTTTTTATAATCAAAGGTGATTAAACCTTTGGTCTTCTGTAAATGATCAGTTAATTTTCTGGAACACTAGAAAATAATATGGAAATTTTTCAAGGGTATATGTGGCAGTCTTGAGATTTTTCTTTTACTCACCAGAAATACAGTTTCTTCCAAGAACTTATCTCCAATGGGCAATATTCATTGTTCGACATTTCTATGGATCCTGTCACACTTGGCAATATCAGTTAGTCATGCAACAAAGGTAACATCACATAACAGGAGTTGACACATTGTACATGTTGAAAATCCATGACAAAGGGACATGGTGAAGTGATTTAGTGAAAAATAGTAATTCACAAATATGTCATAAGTTTGGATTTGGCCACAAGTGAACTGCTTAGCAAATGGTTTTTCTTTTTGTTTTTGTTTTTTTTACTTGCTCAGATGTAAATTGAGCCACTGAAGCAAAGATCTGCAGACTAACAAGACAGTATTTGTAATGAACAATTCAGCTGTCCTACTAACCAGTTGTCTGGTTAATGTACCATTTGAAATAAATTGAAATGTTTTGCATCTGACAGATGTTGTGTGCAGGTTTAACAGCATGGGAGGACATCATGGTTGAGACTTAGCTAGGCTCCAAGAATATACTTACCATACCCTGGATAAAGTTTAAGACCTTATTTGTTGAATTTATTAATTCTCAGATGAGTATCATTCCTCTCATAAACTCCACATGAGTGAGAAAATATTCAGGTGGCATTTTGCAGCTGCTGGTGTCTCTAATCTGCACTCTGCTTCAAGCTTTTAAACAATTAGCTTAATTTTTGTAATTAGTTTTGATCTCTGGTTTGGAGTCTGTAGAATATTAGGAACTGTTTCAACAGGCATCTATAAAAGGGGTAAGCAATGTTATAGCTGGAACATATGACTGAATTAATTTTCTCTCAGGACACCTGGAATCAATATTATCAGCCAGTAACAGTTGGGTCCTGTATTTTTTCCATTATCTCTAAATTGCTCTTTATGAACCCTGGGTGGTATAATGATGAATATTGTGACAGGAAAAAGGA
The DNA here is from genome assembly GCF_001715985.3 of Manacus vitellinus. NCBI lineage: Eukaryota > Metazoa > Chordata > Aves > Passeriformes > Pipridae > Manacus > Manacus vitellinus. The sequence goes on along the minus strand of NW_021940682.1, from coordinate 23,303,054 downwards.
TTTTCTGTGTTGATGTGACACAGTACAGTGATACAGACAACTCTTTTGTGTGGAGCTGGGAGCTATTATTTATTAATTCATTTCTTTCTTTTATTGAATCTGTATGCACTGTAGTGATACTGCATTAAACTGTAGCCCCTACTGAATATTATTCTGACAGCTGTTACTAATCAGTGGAAATAAGTTGGACCAAAAACTTGTGTACTAGAAACAGAAAGAATATATCACAGGAAGGCTGGACTCCTCAGCCACAGAGAAAAAGAACAGAATGGTTTATGAGCCGTTGGATTAAAGCACCAGCACATTGATAATCCACTCAAGATGATGCAATGCTGGGCACTAATCACAACTGCCTTCATGTGAACTGTGATCAAGTCAGCAGATATCAGCCCCCACTTCATGGCATTGGCCCAAAAGGAAGAGGTGGTTGGTGCTGTAGGTATGACAGATCAGTATTCAAAAACACCTGGTAGTTCCAAGTCCAGAAGAGGTATTCAAATGGAGGAAACTGGAAACTGAGCAATTTCTTACCCAATTCCTTTTTAATCCTGTAATTTCAAACACGCAAATGTGAGAATTTTCCAGGCTTTTAAAATACAAAGGCTTTCTGGATATCCCATCAGGACAAGAATTCATAGAAGAAAATCAAAACAAGAAACCTTACTTGAAATCAATTAACATCAATATCTGAAAACATTCAACATCATTTAAAAATGAATACCCAACTCCCCATTAGAGTAATTAGTCCTACAGAAATACAACAATGGACTTAGTGCACTTGTCTCACCCAGCAGCCATTCTCCATTATGCTCTTTGGATTCATTGGTTATAGAAATTATAAAGTAGTGCTGTAGAGAAGCACAGGATTTGGAATGCTTTGGAAAGTATTAGATGAGTACATACATTAAAAAAAAAGTTGTAGATGTTTACATTGAGACCCCCTGCCTTTTAAAGAGCTGTAACAGCACTACTTGTTTGAAATGAAAACTATTTGTTTACATGTAGATTTTTTAGTCCATAATGATGAATATATCAAGCTGCTTTTAATTAAGTTTTGAATGCGGAAAGATATTTACAAGCAAAAACCACAGCAAGTCTTCAATAAAATGCACGTTTTCCAGCGCTTTGATGTGTCAAACATGCTTACCTGCACATTGACCATAAACCATACGAGGTGTAGCATGTGCCTGTTCTAAAGTTAGCAAACATTTTCAACATATTCCAGTGGATCTACTTCTAAATAGAGTGAAGTTATACTATGATGTCTGAATTACTTATAAAGCTGTCCTAGTCATGGTTTCCAGAGAGAGGCCCATCCTGTCAGTAACACTTCTCATATTAGCACTATGCAGCCTCAGTGCTGCAGGCCACCCCATGGGAATACCACATGATGCAAGCCCACTGTCATGTCTCAGGGATGCAATCTCACAATGGGTACTCCTCCAACCACATATCTGCCACTTCTCAGAGCCCTGACACGAAGACTCAAGACTCCTGCTGTTCCAATCAGCTCTGTTGTATCTTTGTAGTACCCTAAGTTTGCCTGTTGCCATGTCAACAGTGGGCTGTTATTTTCCAGGTACAAAATTTAGGAATCTGTTCACATGGCTTTTCTCCAGGAGTTTCTCCATATGGGGTATGGAGCAGCAGTATCTCTTTTTTTAGGCCCAGTCTGTTTCAGAAATCAGTATCACCCTTCAGGTATTTGGTATGACAGACCTGTATGGGAATAGATGAGCAGTTCAGTACTGTCAAGTACCTTCTTCTGTTACTGAAATTTTGAAGACATTCCACAACTTGGCACTGTGCATGACATTCCGGTTATCATCACTGGGTTCTGGAAAAGTGTGGTGTCCAGCTGAGATTATTAATGGAGTTTCTCACAGTTCCTGTGATTATTGCAGCTGTAAAGGTGCTGTTTCACTTCAGGCACATGAGTCTCAGCTTCAGTGAATATATGCATAATACTCACACATTACAGGAAGTGATTTAATGTGTGAGTATTATGCTCACTTCCACCCGTTTCTCCTGTGGAAAGTAGAGCAAGCATTTCACTACTCTCTTCTTCCACTGGTGGCATATGCTGACATCCGTGACATCATCAGCAATGGCATTAGCCTGTGCTGCCACAGGAACTTGTGGGATTGGCCTGACAAGCACAGAGTCTGAAAAAGTTCAGTTCTTGGCATATGTCCTGCCAGCTGTCTGTGAAGGGCACTGCCTATCAGAGCAGGCAGGTGGAGAACTGAGTCTGATGACCTTCACAGTCTGCATTAGAGAGAAAGGCTTCCTGAAAGAGCCCATGCACCCTCACTCCCACACCCCTAGCAGCATTTTGTGATCATTTGTGTCCAAGACATTTACTACTCACCAGGGACACATGCTCAGTGGTGACTTCCCAACACTAGCTCAAGTTCTGTGTAAATAGAAGCATTTTCACAGTGCCCCGCTAGCCAACTGTGGTTCAGATATGCAAATCAAACTACCTGGGATTTTCAAGTCTTTCTCTTCACCTATACATCTGAACTTGGCTCTGACCATTCCACCAACCACAGACACATATTGTTGCCAGCAATATTCTGAGTTTAAGTTTGCTTCCTCCAAATATTTACAAGGGTCTTAAATGCCTTCTGAGGCCCAAGTAGCTCCCCTATGGAGAACTGACCAAATAGAGAAATCACCCATTAAATAAAATACAATTACTTTCTCTTGCAGTTCCCAGAATAAGGATTTTCTGGGGAACCAGCCAAAGGACAGAAGAGGAGAATGGGCAATGTGCTGTAATCTCTCAAGCCCAGAGTATGGGACAGTCCCTGGACAGATTCACAGAGCACTGTAAAACCAATTTGTATATCCTCTCTCCCTCCCTTAGGAGATGAAGCTCTGAACCTGACTTCAGATATTGTTTCAATTCCTTCAAAGCAGAGCAACTAGTGACTGTATTCTGCAGCCTTGATTCCCTATCAAGTACGCAAATTGAAGTTTAGAGGCGACTTTTGTCAGAAACTGGCTCATCCTGAATTTCCCATTTGGTTTCTGAATAATCTAATGAAGAAAAATTCAGCAAAATGTCATAGGGTAATATTGGAGAGTAAAACTGTTACAAAATAACATGAGTGACTCATAGACTGTGGTAGGAGTTTTGTATTCTTTTTTTTTTTTTTTTTTTTTTTTTCTGGGCTGTTTTATCCAGGCTCTGAATACTGCAGAACAGTCTTAAGGAGCAATGAAATAAACTGGATATTGAAGCTTTTGTAGTTCACTACTAACCAGCTCTTTCAAAAATCTTCTTGTTGAAAGCAGTGATGCAAAACTGGTGCAGAAATTATATACTGTAGAAATAAATCAGGCCCTAGGAAACCAGGTCAGAACTCTAGATTCCAGAAACAAAAGGATAGATCACTATAAGTAGCTAACATGCTCAAAGGAAAAAAAATCCTTTGTGGATTCTTGACCTACATTCAAGTATAATGGTACTTTTCAGCTGCTCTTAAATCTTCAGCTGCTCTTAAATCTTTTTTCAGCCTTATTCTAGAAAGGGTATTGCGATTCATAAGAAGCTTGACTGCTGGAGCACATCTGCTACTTTAGTTTTGAAAGGTTATGATTGCAGAATCCTAGATACTTGACAGAAGTTTCTGTCTTAAATGGTAAAAGTATTCTTAATCTAGAGGACATCAGTATTTGTTTCAGTCCTTGAAAAACTGATAAAGACAGAGAAATTATATGCAATTAATATCAAGTAGCTGTCTTGACACTGTATTATTGTACATTTTTTGCTTTTCTTTTCCTGCTTAAGTGGGAATTGTTCCCTTTTTTCCTCCTTTTATCTTTACTGAGACTTTCTCATTGGATCCAATTTGTTTTCTTTGAGTTCTATATGTTCATTCTGTTACATGTTTCCAGCTTTAATATGTTAGTCCAGGATTCTGGAAATAAAATGGCACATATTTACCTGTATATTCAAAACATCCAAGTAGAAGAAATTAATTCTCCATGTTTTAGGCTGAATCTGAATGAGGTATTTTCTCTGATGTTGAAATTTCTGACTCATTCACTCTTTTTTCTGCATTTGCTTGGTATGACTTTGAATGACTATGGTATGATTATGAATTTATCACCACTTCTGCATATAGCATATTTAATATTAATCCTTCCACCCTTTGCTGGACAGGAAATTACTTATCCAGAACAAAGTAATTATTCAGCTGTGAGTGAAACACAAGAATCCAAGGCTGCTAACTCTCATAACTGTCCTGTGAATCTTGTGATAACAAGTAGCTCTTTAAAGGCTCTGTACTTCAAGACTTGTAAATGTGTGACAGCACAGATCCATGAAAGTCTCAACCTTCACTCTGTGTGAACTCACCTAAGAAAGCACAAGTGAAAGAGACAGATGCCCAAATGTACTTTTTATTGCATTAATCAATGCTGTTTGAAATCAATTATTTTGGGGGACCTGACAAACAACATTCAGGCACCAGGTGTGTGATGATTCTGGTGATGCTGATTTCAGTTTCTTCTACTGTTGGGACCTTCAGAGTTTGAGAGCCAGCAGTTTTACCAATTCTTCACCTCCTAGTTAGGATCTGCATCTGTTAAAGGAACTGTGGGAAATATCGAGACAAATTCTCATTCTTAAACATTTTCTGTTTGAACATGGGGACAGCATTTTACTGCTGATTACTTCATATGGGTGAGGCTTTTTTAATGTTTGATGATGATTTATGAAGCCACAATGCCATTCAGCACAGACTTGTTCAAGCACCATAGCAATAACTGATGTAATTAGCACATTTGAGGACAGTGAAAACAGCAAAATAAGAAGGCATCAATCACTAAAGCAATACATTGATTTTTCAGTGTGTGTTCCAGTGCTTTTATCAATATCATGTGTTAGTGTTTTTGGACTATGTCATTCTCTATTCTGCTCTTTGCTGGCTAAATGTCAATAGAAAGTACAATATCTGAATTATTAGTGCTTTTAAACAACTATAACAACATGTTATTATTGCCAGATACTATTTGACAGTCAAAAGAGCAGAAGGAAGCATGAAGAAATGGAAAAGGTCACAGGCAGATCATATATGAAGCAAATAATTTACCCCTTTCTGGGCCTTTTTTCATTCGTTCAGAGGCACCTTCCTTTCACATACTGCCTTTTTTCCTTCCCAGAAGGGAAAAGGAGTTAGACAGACTACACATACAAATAATTTCCTCAACTTGCACTCAAACCTGTAAAAGGTTTTCTTGGAGTTCTCTAATCTGATCCACCAAGAAATAATGAATAGCTTTTGCTCTGAATATCTGAGTTATATCCCTTATTGTCAGTATGTGGCTAAGTTTAGCCAAACCTAAATAGGAATTGAGACACCTAAAATAAAATTCTGCAATATGTGAAGCAACTAATTTAAACATGTTAAAGTTCAGGATGGCAGTTTTTTCTATGTTAAGACTAGAAATGTTATCAAGGGAAAAACTATATTCAAGGTCTTTTGTAGGTCTTTTGCATTTTCATACTTTGTTTTGCTTAAATGCATCATCAGTGAAGACACAGATGAGAGTCCTCCATCCACAGTTTCTTTGAGGCCTGTGGACTGCTGAAAAATTATCCCAGGTGAGGAACATGTAGCCTGTCAGACAGAACTCTGCTCCATCTGGATGTGAAGAAAGTTGAGCCAAAAATTGTGATAGTACATGCTGGTAGTTTTCATCCCAGTGAAATCCACAACTTAGGACAAATACAAGATGAAGGAAACAGTTTGTTAAAAGTCTTTAAATCAAACTGAAATGAATAAAAACCTGTCTTCACAACACAGAGCTTTTAAATTAGTCTTCACTGTAGATGATTCTTCCTACAAGACTTTGATTTTCTTGTTATAACTTTCCAAATGCATGAAGAGACATTTTTATATACCATGGACGAGGCTCTAAAATAAGTAACAGTGTTGTATAAATTATTTGCAAGTCTATGAACTATAGGAACATTTATTACCTTTCCATAAAAAATAAAAATAAACAAATAAAGCAAAACCTACAGATTTCATAAATGAAGATCTAGATAATAAGTCTCACATAAAATAGACAAGCAATACTCAAAACACATTATTTACTGACTGGCTGAACCAAAGCATTATTCTCAAAAGAATGTTTTGCCCTATTAGTAGAATTAAATAAGTAATGGAAATAATATTTAGAAAAAACTTTTGTACAGCAGAGCCAGAAGATGACTTTTGCTTGGTAACTGTTTGACTAAGCCAAGCTTCCATCACTTAGGAGCTGGGTTGTGGGAAGGTGGCAGCAGCTTCTCTTTGAAGTAAGGCCAAGAAACCTCAACAGGGACATCTATGGTATCAACAAACTCTGAGAATGCTTTGGGATGGCTAAACTTTACCCTTATTACACAGGACCTCAAATAGGAGCTATTTGGGGGTTCCTGAATTAGCTTCTATGTTGATAATTAATCAGGAAGTTGGTGTTGCTCCCAATGACCAGGTTTGCTCCATTTTTACCTTCTTGCCATTTTTTGGCATATAGTTAAGACTCAAAGTGCGCTGGTGTTTGGATCAGCTCTCTGGATTTTACACTGCTCAAGCAGTGAAATTCTGACCTCAGATGAGGTTCTCCATGGCCAAGTTGTGACTCTGTTGTTCGTTCTGCTGGGACCAAATTGCAAATCCATCAGAGAAGGCAGATGCTGTAACAGGCTCTGTAGTTCTATGTTAGGTAGGAAACCAAAGGATGAAAATACAGTGCACGAGAAAAGCTGAAGGCAATGCCCAGCTGGGTATGGCAGGGAGAAAACAAAATCTAGCTTGTGAGTGGAGGAGAGGTAATTGATGGAGGACTGCAGTACTTTACTAACTTTCTTAAAGCTGACAAGGTAATATTGTTATTGCCTTTGTCTTTATTGAGGAAAAATATGAGTGAGTTTTGACTACAAGAGCGAGGTTTGGCTCTTGAACTGTGCCTCTCCAATGTTTGTGTGGGGTGCATGTCCTGTGACTATGCTGTTCTCACATGGGCCTGGCTGTAGCCTGCATCCCAACTGTGAGTAGAAGTGAGCCAGAGGGATGTCTCAGTAAAAACACTCAATTCCCTAAAGGAAGACTCTAGGTGTCCACCTGGAGAAGGTGTGCTGATGACCTCAAGTGGAGCTGTTTTGTGAAGGCTGAATAGTCAGAAGAGAAAGGAATGGTTTCAAACACACTTCCCAGGTCTGTGCCTGAAGAGTTATTCTTATTTCGTAGCTCTAGGCAGTGCAGTATGTGGGTTTGATTGGATTGCCATTCTGAGTCACCTAATTCTCCTTTTTTAAATGATTGCAGGCATCTGATTCTGTATTCTCAGCTAGCAGCTGGTTGTTAAATGCAAGATAACTCGGAGACACCTCCATCCTGTACTGGATGTGACCAATGAGAACAGCAGTCCTTGCCTTCTAGTCCCTGTGGGGAAGGCCAATAGTTCAGCCATGCAATTCATTTCACAGCCCTGTAAAGCTCACCCCTGCTGAGCTTACTGTAGACTAAAAGCACATATTAGTCTTAAACTAGCTTGGCCAAATTTGACCATTTAAGCAGTAGTATGGTTTTTACTGAGTTTGTATTTTTTATGAATAGCATATTTCCCTGGTTATAAAAGTTTTGTAAAAATAATACCTTGACTACGATCTGTATATTTAGTTTAAATTTTGCAAACCTGAAGGACAAAGATATTTAAAATATTGTGACTAATCTATTTTATTGAGGAATCCTCTGCAATTATGGCTTTTCTGCCAGGGATTCTACCAAGAACTTTCCAAGATTTGGCCCCAGTGTAGTAACAGTGAACTCAGGACCAGCAACGGCCTCATCACACACCCTGTGTTGGCGAGATTGAACCTTTGCTTTATTTATATTGACTGATACCAAAATGATGTTTTCCGTTTTTAGTTTCTCTATACAGTGAGAAATTAATCTCCCTGTCTATTTGCATTCACTAGCAATAAAGCCCCATTTTAATGAGAAAATGAATATTTCAACTTTACACTTTAGCCAGCGATGTATCATTTCCAGCAGCTGTACTTTTTATTCACTCTGACTGAAACAGCTTCAAAGACAGCAGCCAGGATCCTCCCCTTATGTTCAGCTTTTCCATAGAAGGGAAAATGAAATATATGTCTCTAAAGATAAGATAGTATTATTTTGAGTACTTGCTTTTTCATGGGATTATGCCAATAAACAAAAGATAAGTACTCGTTCCTACCTTTATCCTTTATGAGCCAAGGCACTCCTTCAGGAATATCAGCTATTTCTTCCTACCTGTTTCTTCAAATTCACATTCTTCCTCTTTCCTTTTTATTTATCCTTCTTAGCTTCCTTTATGATGCAAAAAAATAAATGTAAGCTCTATGTTAGAGTTTTTTTCAAAAACAGAAGTGGTATTTATCTGTTCTACAGAGTTTAAAAGCTAATGGTCCAACTCACAGGTAGAAAAACAACAGTGATTTGTATCTTTCTTTGTAAGCAACATCACCCAAAGGACATTATGCAACTCTGGTTTGATAGGGTTTTTCTCTTTTTCCTCAGGCATAATGACTCCAGAGAGGCCAAACATAACAATGATCAATTGGGCTGCTTTCTTTTCCATTCCAGTTTTACACAATAAAGGGATACATTGATTTTATTTGTCATTTATTTATGCTTTATGCAAGCCTGGTTTGGAAAATATTGGCCTATCCAGTAGGCACTTCTGCTATTGATGTCTCAGCATAAATGTGTTTTTCCCTTGTATGAGATTACAAGCCAAAGTCATGCGTGGTATTAATGCACTGAAATAAGCAACAATATCAAGAGCTGTAGCCTTTTCTAGTTAAAGTTAGCGAGAATTTTGTTGCTTGGAGCTGGCTATAATGGGATACAAATCAGGAGTTGACATGTTACTTGTTGACTTTGAGCCAAATCATGTGCACCAGTCTGGAACTGCAGTCTTGAAAAGGCCCATTCCTGCTTTTGTGTTAGACTGAAGTGCTGAGATGCTTTTCCAGGTAGATGCAGCTGGATCAGTGGCACCCACAAGCAATCACAGTGGGGCTACATCTGTCTAGTCAATCCAGTGTGTGGGACCTGACAAGTCCCTGTCCAAGTCCTCCATCCTACAGATGATATTGGGGTGAAGATTTTTGTGCTGGGTTCCTTGCCAGAAGTGAAACCATGGTGTGAGATCCTGGATCTGAATCTCACTGAATTATTGATGTGTGTCGGAACCAGCTCACTGTGTGTGTGTGTGCACGTGGGCCTGTGCTGAGGGCACAGGGCAGAGCTGAAGGCAAGGCCTGCTGCCCATGCAGAGCACATGGCTGAGCTTCAGGCCCTGCAGCCGGGCTGTCAGTCAAGGCAGACCTACCTGGTAGCCCGCCCACACTACACCCCTGCAGCCTGTGACTGGCCACAGCACAACTCACTCTGGCCTGAAGGCACTGACGGGATATTCTGCCTGGGGGGAACACTGAACTCTATAAATACACGAGACTCCACATGGTCTCTCTCTTCTCCCTTTCCACCCAGCACCATGTGAATCATTGAATCTTGTCGGCACCTATTTTCCTCTCCTTTCTCTCACTCCTTCTCTCTTTCTTCTCTCTTTCTTTACCCTTTTTAATCTGTTTTCTTTTATTGTTTTCCTTCTCTTGTGGGTAACTTAAAACCAATGAACTGTGTTGTACACAGCACAATGAACTGTGGGTCCTTGTGCTCAATGTTTTAGCAAAATGCTTTTTCTTCGTTGTATTTTACTCCTGTAAAAACCTTTTGCCAAAATATCTTATTTTTCTCACTAAATTAAAAATAATTTCTCTTATAGAAGAGTGTGTGATTCTTTCTCCAGATGTTAATTAGAGGTTATAATGAACGAAAAGGATTTTAAAAAGTCTTAAATAAACACGTAACTGCTCTGGGCAGTTTATAGCTTAATCCGGAGTACAACACATGGTTACCCTTGCCTTTAAGATACAGCAAAAGTAGAGGGTGGTGATGATCACTCTCTGTCTACCGGGTGTATTGTTAAATTATCTTTTCATCAAATGGACATCTCAAAGTTTAAGGTCTTTTGCCCAAACAAGGAATTTAAGCCCCTTTTCCAAATATGTCATGTAAGTGCCCTAATCAGTAAGCTGGCAACCCAATGAAGAGGGCAATTAGAGCATTATGCTTGAAAGTGGAACACCTGCCTCTGATACCTTCTCCCAGGACTATAATATAAATAAGATGGTTAGATGAGTGAACTCAGGTTAATCAAAAGAGAGATGGAAGGTACCTGTTCTTGGGAAATCCCTCCAGGCTGGATCTCTGGATAGACTGCAGCCTATGAACCAAGAACAAGGCATCCTTGTCCCAGGGTGGCAAGGAGTGTTTGAGACTGCCTTTTGTAATGCAGGGTACAAACCTCAACAGTGGCTCCTGTTAAGTGGCTCAAGACATCTTCCTTCTCTGGGACTCATGACATTTCCTCTGAGACCCGTTTCCATAGGGAATTGGGAACCTTGGTGTGATTCTCTGTTCTCTACAGATGCCAGAACAGTAAAAACTGTTCAGAGTGACCAGTAATGTGACAGCAAGGCAGAAGGGTGCCTGCACTTCTCTCACCAAATAGTGCCATCTGCTCACATGCATCTGCAGAGCCCCGTGACCATAACAGCAGTCACATCTTGTCCTGCAAAATCCTAAAACACCCTGGCTGATTCTATCCCTTTCTCCTCTCGCCGAAAACATACACAAATTTGCTGAGCTTTTTGTTTAGTTAAAATTCTTCATGTTGTTAGCACAGATCTCATTACCACATATTGGTCACAATATCCTCTTTATAGCTGCAGATATCTCTGGCACAAGTAGCTTTTAATTGCCTTTATTCTCCATGGCAAATATGTGAAGGCAGTGACACATTATTAGCTGGAAAAGAAGTCTGAAATCAGTGTGCTGCTGATTCTTCCCGTCATTCCTTAAAAGTGGTCTTCTAGCTCACAGCAATAAAAGTATGCATCAAGTATCTGAAAAGGGGACAATTGTGAGTATTTTACCAATTACTGAAAAAAAACCCTCTGACATAAACGTACTGTTCATTATCTGAAAAATGAAGGTTTGTGTTTCAAGAATAGTTCAGTTCATTTAAGATACTTCTGACCCAGATTTTTACTCTACTGAATTGCTTCAAGTGAGTAATGCACAATCTATTTATAGGATCATTATTAAATTAGCACTTGTATGGTTTAAATCCCCTTGCAGTAGATTCACAAGGGAGACTCAGGCACCCTTGTCACCCAGTGGGCAGTAGGATTGTGTTAATGCTCACAGGACCAGTAGTTTGGACTAGTTTTCCGAAAGCAGTAACTGATTTTGAGACACAGATAGAGCTTGCTGTAAAACGGAAACTCATCTGACCTTTCCAGACTTCTGCTTTTGGTTGAGGTGAAAAGTGCCCCTTTTCCACATTTCATTTTCCATGACTGGCTTATTGAGCGCTGTAGGTTTTCAACATTTGCAGTTACTTTATGTAAACCCCACTACAGGGTCCGAGTAGGACCTGGGAAAATCATCACTAAGTATTGTGACAGAGTTGCTATGTTGTGTCTCCAATTTGACGAAGCTGGCAGTAGGTGGTTGTGCCAGGGCATGTTCCAGTGATCATTTTGGTATATGCAGTATTCTACCTTCTTTCAAATAAATAAGGTAATTGCTATAGCAATCAACACTACAAACATCAAGGCGATCCAATTGAAAGGTCTCTGAAGACTGCCTCCCTTGGAAATGATAGGAGCTGGGTGTTTAACTTCTCAAAAAAAAATTCAAGGAAGACATTTTTTAAAAAATCTAGCTAAAAGTGTTATTTTCAGATGTAAGCTAAGCATCTTGAAAATTTGCCAACTTTGACTTCAAAGGCAGAACCAAACAAAATTAAAGAGATAGCTGACATACACAGATTTGTCAAGCTAATTTCCAGGAGCAGTAGCCATAAGAAATGGAATTAGGATGGAGTGTAATAGTTCTTCCTTGGTTTTGTTTCCATTCTTCCTTCCACTCTACTTTTACTTGTAAGCTGGAGCATGGTTTCAGGCAGGGCTACATTTCATCCATGCTTTGTGGCACTTGGTGTCATGGGGTTCCAGTCTTAATTAAAGTCTTCTCACTGAATCATCACTTATGAAAGTAATGGTCATACATAAAATACCAGTTTCTGAACAACCAGTTTCTGCTATTCTATCTTGAACTGTCAGTTCAAATCCACTTTTACTTTTTGTCTCGCTTCTCACTGTCACCTTTAGGTTTAAGTGCATTTTTCCTGCAGCTATGTAGTGATTTCAGTGCATTAACACATTTTTCATAAGAAACAGCACAAAAAGCATATTCAGAAAAAGTCCCTTAGAAGAAATTACTGTATAGGTCAATATTGCTTTGGAACCTTTTTCAAGGACGTATCTAAACCCTTGAGGAAATGAATTAAAATAAACATCCGCCAACTCTAAAAGGACCCCAACTCTATCAAAAAGAATAAGGTCAGACTTAAGTATCCTGTGTTTCAGTTGCAATTTGAGTGTGATGACTTATGCAGTGAAGTAAACAAAAAGATTTTAAGTTTTATTATTACTTATATTATCATTCATCGAAGTGCTAGAGTTGATACTTCAAATTTAAAATGCTGCTAAACTCAGTAAAAGTAGACAGAAAGGTTGTTAATGTAATGGACATAAACACTTAGAGGCAGCCACTTCTTTGCCATCATTACATCCCTAGACACTTCTACAAGGATGAACAAAAATAGTCATAATAATAGCATTTTTAATACTAATATTATTGTTATAATAGCCACATTTTTTGATCATAAAATTCATTTCACCAACATAGAAGAACTTGGAGAAATATGTATATTCAAGGACATGTTTCTTTGAGTGGTAGGAAATTTTGAATTGAAACAGATAAGAAAACAAATGTCAGGATGGATAGAAAAAAACCCCTAATCTTCTACAATTCAGCTGCTTCATCATTGTCAAGTATGTATTTGTTCCAGCACTGTCTTCTCCAAATGGCCAGGCTTTATTTAACAAGCCCAGGCATAACTAACTTGGGTGAAGGCCTTCCTCCATGATCTGTGAACTCTTCCAAGGCCTGAGGTGGGATATCTGTGACTTCATTTAAAGGAAACATGTCTAATGCAGCTTACATTCAACAGAAGTCAAAGAGATAAAAATAGGGAAATGAGATGCAATTTTTCACCACAGAAATGCAATAACTCATATAAAAACACATCCCAGTGCATTTTAAAACTTCAGTTACGGGAATTCTGGTGTGAAATATCTTTATAATGCTGGTAATCCTACTCTTCTGTCCAACAGCAGTCTCAGAAGAGGGTACAGAGACAAGTCCAGAGTCTTGTCTTTGCCCCTGGGTACAGTAATGTTATTTCATGACGATAAGTAGTTCAAAAATATGGAGAAAGGGATCAAGTCAACACACCAAAGCAGTGTCCATGGGCATCAAAGATCAGCTCTCTGACCCACTCGGACTGGAGCATCTGGAATCCCTTCTCACATTGGATGACGTTTCAGGAAATTATAGCAAAAGGACAGAGTAGGGATTGGGTGAGGATTACATACCAAAGCCAGAGCTGGAGTGCTGCATCCAGCAGTAAAATAAGCACACTTGGTTATCAAAATATTATGCAGTTATCTTCTGCAAAGGGCAGAAATGGTTTTTTTGTTGTTGTTTTTGTGATGACTTCGTACCAAAATATTATTACATACATCAGAAAACATCCACGGGTACATGTTATGTTGTGAGTCAGGAGCATGTTAAATGCATTACATTGTATTTATGAGAAGGAATGTTTTTGTAGAATGTGTGCTAAAGGGATGTTTTCTAATTATACTATGTCACAAATGAAAAAATAAGGACACACGTGATAACCGTAGCTAAATAATTACATCTGTAGCATAAGCTTAAAAAGGCCCAAAAGTCACAGACAGGACCCAGTTTTCACTGCTGAACCTACTGCTTTGTTGGTTTCTATCTCATCCTTAATGCTATCTAAATGCTGTTTCAGCTTATGAATTGAATTTTCTTTTAATTTGAGCAGATCATATATTCATTTGTCAACACTCTATCTTCATCAATCAATGCATTATGCCTGGAAGCTTCATCTCATCCTTAAAGATAACCTTGGATTATGTCATGACTCAATTCTGTATTGCCCCTACAGAGATAATGAAATCACATATGTAAGGGGATCATCACCAGTGGGGGTGGGATGCTGTTCTGAACATATCATTTCCATCTGCCACAGGATGACTCCATTTGCAACAATCAATCTCCTGGAGGAGGATTTCTCAGCTATGGTAAGCATATTGTAGGCACTGAGTAGCAGAGTGTGTTGTCTGATAGTAGAGGAAGAAGGGATCATATTACTTCTGCTGTCCCCAGAAAGTCAAAGCTTGGGGTATAGGCTTGCACTTCTTCACACTGAGGCTGGACAAAGGAGCAAGGATGAGGTAAACAAGCTCTTCCTTGCCATTACAAGGTCAGTTCAGCAGGCCTGAAAGGAGGAACACATTCATATGTTGGAATGGTATGTCGCAAGCACAAAGTTAATCCACTTCTTAAAAAGTTCAGCCTCAACGGTGACAAATTCTATTAGATGCTGAAGCAGGTACTTCTGTGAGATGACCTCTTTTAAACAGCTTTAGGATTCTGTTTAAGGGCTCCCAGAAAGGCAATGAACCCATATTTAATGTGTGAATAAGGGTATGCATTTCATCAACTGTAAATAATAGTAAACACACATATCACAATGAAAAAATAAGCACATCAGGCAACTTTACTTTGTGGAATGGTATTTGACAAGACAGAGTACAGGTGGAGGCCTAAGAAAGTACTCTGCACGGATGCCCGGGGTGACCCAGGAACAGACACACACCAATTTGATCACTGCAAGCCTTAGCTTCCCACAGACATCAATAAACAAGGCAAAGTAGATCTTACATATTACATTAGTTATCATATGCTAGCAAGACCAAATTATGTACAAGGTAAAAAGAATCACAGCAATATTTGAGCAACTTAGGGGTTAGGAGTATTTGCATCCCCTCCCAAAATTTGTGAGAATTGCATCTCTTCCTGTTCCCTGCTTAGTCATGAGAGGCAAAATACAGTGGTGAGTTTGCAAGAGCAGGACAGTATGTCTCTGAGTAGCCTGGAAGTTATTGAGTGGAGTTGTCCAAATTCCAGAGCAGTTGTGTACATATGTAGCTTAAAAGTCGTGGGTTAAGTACAGTTCCAAGGAACTCACTGAGTCCTGCTATTTCTATCCTTAGTTCTGTGGAAAGCAAATGTTCATTCAGCATGTTTGAAATAAAAAACTTTATTTGCTGTAAAGATGGACCTCCACAGACTTATAGTCTGTTCCCTTGGTGCAACTGGCATCATACTGGCACTTCCTCTGTTTACTCCACTCGCGTCAACTGTAACAGGAGATTCAGGTGGAATCCCATTTCTGGTGACATTCACATGTCCATGTAATGTGAGGAGGACAATGTATTTCTATTTAATGTAAATTACTGATTATAGTGTGTTTCCATGTACATTTTCCAAGAAACGTTTGGTTTTTTGCTTCTCAAGGTCCATCTTTGCTGTCATATTTTGGTATATTGTGTTTCACTGTTCGATATGCATTGTGTCACAGTGTAATCCTGCCAAATGTTATTAAGGATAAGCTATTATGGCAATTTGTGTCCTAATGCAGCTTGACAAGATGAAATATGCAAAAAATAAACATGATTCCTGCCCATGCCCACTGGTCATAATGACTTCAAGTGTACCTCCCTTAATTAATCACTAACTAATGATAGTTTCCTGATTAACGTCCAGAAACAGGGCACAGTTTGGGTACTGTGTATCTGTATGACATACTTCAGGCTGGCATACAGACGTACAGAGATATTGCCTGTACACCATGCAGTTCTTATTAGACTATTCTGTTTCTTTTTCTGGTTCTTGCAGGTGGGCAAAAATGCAAATTCATGGGAACAGCTTTTTCTTTTTGAAACATATAAATCAACCTCAGTTCTTTAAAACTGTGTTATTCAAAAGAGTGTTCATAAATCTTGGAGATATAATTTATTTTTCTAAAGATCTATATTTTATGAAACACTGTTTAAATTTGCGTCTGAGACCGTTATGGTTTCTATGAAAAGAGAATGGATAACAAATTGAATTAATGGACTCTCATTAAGCATAACATTACTCAACAAGAACCACTCTGAATCAATTAATCATAATGTAACAGAACTCTAATTTTCTGGCATTCTCAGAATCAAAGTAAGTATTTGCATCATTTTTATCATAAAAAATGTGATTAATTTTGTTTATGGATGATGAGATACATAATTTTAGCCACAGTAATTATATACTTGCTCCACCTTTTTTTTCTGGGAGTCTCTAAATTGAATACTAAGATTGTCTAAAGATTGTCTCACAACATTCCACCTGTTACTCTCCTCCATACACACCTTTCATGACCATGTGCAAAAACTATCAGAAAATCCAATTTATATGACATAGCATGATAGCGTGAGAGATATCTGTAGTTTAAAATAAGGTTAGGCTCCACTTGCATTGCAGGGAAGTAGCATTATCCCTTCTATTTATCAGACTTCATGTGTGACTGTTGTAAAAGGACTTTTTATTTGAATATATTATTTTGTTAATCAGTGTGTCCCCAGGCTGTTTGGTTTAGTCTTATCTTAACCACCCAAATTCTTGACACCTTGATCTGTCAGCTAACATGACAACAAATTATTCAAGAATAGACAGATAAATTTCCCATGGAACATTAGTCATGGAATTGGAGGGGGCCACCTTGACCCCAATGAAAGCATTTTACTCACATTGATTCACCCAGCAATGAATGTTAATTATTAGGATAGGTAGAAAGATGGTTCCTATTTGCTGTCACATGGAAACAAATGTTTCTAAAGCCTATTTTGAAGAGAATTTTCTTCATAATTTTTCACATTTCAATTAAATTAAAATTTTGAAGTGGAAAATAGGGAGTGGAAAGAGTTAAAGAAATAAAACATGAAAGCAATTAATTTCAAATTATATTTAAAAAAAACCCAACCAAACAAACAAAAAAACCAAAAAAAAAACCACAAAAACCAGTTCTGCTTTTGACCAACCTAACTTATGGCATTCACTGCAATAAATAGAACATAGTGAACAACATAACCCATCAGCTTAAGGAAGTACCAAAAGCCGCTCTGAATCCTCTGATAAAAACATGATTCTAATGCACTAAGCATTTTAAACCCTTGAACCTTGGAAAATTTGGGTAGTGAAGCAGTTTCAACGCAAATCATGCCTGTCTTCCTGCATAAGTGGATCTCTCTATGCCAGCACAGTGATCTCTTCCATTAAAGAGATCAGGCTGTCCCTATTTGGAACTACAGCATAGTTGTAGAGAAAATTATAGGGACAACGTATCAGTTCCATTATTCAGTGTTTGTATACTTCAGGGAATGTGACTGAAACATTTTTTACTTGTTTAAAGCAATCAGAAAGGACTATTTTTCTAGTCAGGTTAATACAATAATTCAATTTCCATATTTAAATCAAAATAATTTTCTGTCTCTTGCTAACTTTTGTTGACCTCTTCTATTATGGTGTAAGTTGTTTATTTGTTCCCAAACTCTAGTATTCCATTTCCCTTGTACTGTGAATCCGTAAACCCAGGGTCAATATTTGGTGCCTTTCAAGAGGGGATCTCTTACATCACAACCAGTTTCACTGATTATGTGCAATTCATAGAACATAAAGGTCATCCAGACTGTATTAGACTGTGCTATGACTCTATTAATATGAGCACTTATTTCTCTGCCTCAAGAAGATAAAAACTAATGTCTTTTAGACTTGAGAAAGTATGAAAGAAAGGCAGATGTGTACAGTAGGTTAAATTAACCCAGGTACTTACAACGCTCTTCCATCAACACAAAGATCTTGATTTAGATCTTGAAGTAGATGGCCAATTACTTGCTGAATCAGTCAGAATGCTTATGCAGAAACCTTTACTAATTTGGTGGAGCAACAGTTCAGGGGAAATATGTCACTAGCATTGGCGCGTGTATGAAACTTTTAACAAAATGAATAGGGTAATTCCTCTATTTCCTATAGTGGGAGGTACCATGTTTTCATGTCTGTGGTCCGCAGGTTATCAGGGGGCTTTTAAAACATTCACACACTGCCCCTCCACCTTTAATATTTCCAAAGCAGGACTGTTTGTGGGGCAGGCAAGTGTGGATTTAAAAGGCATAGAGCGATTAGCTGTAGATCATCATCTGCTTGCTGCGGATCTCAAGCTGTCTTCAGACTGCCGGGTTTGGTGGAAGGGGGAGCTAGGGGATTAAAAAGCCTCCTCACCTTCACTGCTCTCTAACTAGCTCCCATCAGCAGTGATGAATTCACAATGCTGCTCCACATTACCTCAGTCAGAAAAAGAAAAAAAGGAAGGCAGAGGAGACTGGATCAAATGCAACTCTGACTGTCGTTTGGCCAATAGGAGTTTGGTTGCAGAGTCCAAGGAAAATTTCTTCCCTAGAAAGACTACTTAGATCATGTTCACTGCTCAGCTGATAACTCAGGATCCAGTGGTGTCTTATACTGATTAGCAGAAGATTTAGTTTCACCCTGATTAAAAGAGAGTAGATGAAGAAGGATGCCGAATAATCCTACGGACACTTATCAACTCTTAGGCAAACATTCCTTTTAATCTACTGTGGTAACCAACCCATGCACTCAATTTTGACTCCCTTGACAGTTTTTTTCTGAAGGGCTCTTCTCCATATATCTCCAAGACTCCCGTTTTTAACAGTGACATTGTCCCAAGTGCAGACAGAAAACAAGCTTGCTGCTGAATCCATATTTATTTTACATATAAAATCTATATTTATTTACTTTTACCATCCAACCAGCTATGTTTTCATTTGTAATTTTTTTACAAAAATATCCTGTAAATATGTTCTTAGTAATGACTAACTTGATTTTTAGGAATTCAAGTCATAAATCTAAACATTAAAAAAATTCTGGTTTGCTAGTGTAAAGTAACTGTGTATTTTATTCCATTGAGTCATATGCAAATGTAATTAAAATATGTAGTATCTTCCTCTTGATAGGAATATGACTCAGAAATGAGAAGGACCTGGGGGTCCTGGTGGACAGCGAGCTATCCACGAGCCAGGAATGTGCCCTTGTTGCCAAGAAGGCCCATGGTATTATTGGGTGCATTAGGAAGAGCATTGGCAGCAACTTAAGGGAAATGATCCTGCACCTCTACTCAGCCCTGGTGATTCTGTGTCTGGAGTGCTGCATCCAGTTCTGTACTCCCCAGTACAAGGGAGCAGGTCCAGCAGAGGGTGACAAAGATGATTAAGGGACCGGAGCATCCCTCTTTCAAGGACAGGCAGAGAGAGCTGGGTCTGTTAAGCTTTGAGAAGAGATGACTGAGAGGACTCCATCAATGTCTGTAAGTATCTGGAGGGATGGTATCAAGAGGGTGGATCCAGGGTCTTCTTGGTGATGCCAAGTAATAGGACAAGAGGCAATGGGCAGAAACTCATGCACAGGAAATTCCACCTGAACATGAGAAAGAACTTTATTGTGCATGTGAGTGAGCACTGAAACAGATTGCATAGAGAGTTTGTAGAGTCTCCCTTACTGGAGATGTTCAAGAACCATCTGGATGCAATCCTGTGCAATGTGCTGTAGGATGACCTTGTTTGAGCAGGATGTTGGACCACATGACCCATTGTGGTTCTTTCCAACCTTACTCATTCTGTGATTCTGTGATTTGCCATTTATGAATAACTGTTCAAAAGATTAACTCATCTCAAGTGTTGAATTTTCTGGGGTTCTTCACAAGAAGTTGAACTCCAACACAGAATGGCATCCATGTGTGTTTACACATTTCCCATTCCTTAGTGGAGCCACTTGCCATGAAAAAGTTGCTGAAATATGTCAGAGCTTATATACGTAAGACAGCTGCTTTCAAGGGTTCTAAGGGTGTATAGTAGTTTAAAGGAACACTTTATTAGACATAGAACTATTTCTTTGAAAAAGCAACCCACAACATACAAAAGTATGTGGACAGCTGCAATTGATGGAAGCTACCAGCCAAACAGTTATCTGTTCTCATACAACATTAACATTTACATAAATGTGGAGACTTTAAAGATTTCTATCAACATGGTCTAGAACATTTTTCTGGAAGTGAGCATATTGATAGATACCAGACTTCATATACTGTATGTGAGTATAATCAGAACAGTGGTATAGAGACATTTTTTCTAAGTATACAAAAGTAAAGAGAAAAAACCTACAACAGATTGCACAACACAATTTTGAAAGAATTTCATTGAAGTATGTTTGATGTTTAATTCTTATCATCATGCTGATCTGTAAAGAGCAATAGTTAGATTCAAATTTAGCACTCTTGTGCCTCTATTAGGTGCAGGTAGATTTCCTGCATGTTTTAATAAAACTGTAGAAAGACTTCTGGTGTAATCCGTAAGAGCTACTGAAAAGCTCCAAAGCATTTGGAAAAACACTCCTAATTTCTTCCACTTACAATAATTTCTATAATTTTTCCTTTTTTGTTATGAGAAGAAACATAACACTAAGGAACACATCCAAGTAATGAATATACACCCAAATTATAACACCAGAAAGAGCAATATTCACTGGGTCCATGCAGGAAATCTCACTGAGACAAACGTTTGAGTTGTTTGCTAGAGTGGTTGGGTTTTGCTTCGCTTTTTTTCTTCCTCTTCAACTTTCCCCTAACCACGGATCTTTTTCTTCATTGCCTTCTTATTGAATTCCCTCCTACTTTTGTCACATAAGAATAACTTGACCATATTCAGGATGCCAGATCACCCAGAGAGCTACACCTGGAAAGGGAATAAAACTCAGCACTTTTCTTGAAGTCAGATAGAAAAATACACCATCATCTAAGTGCCTCAGACCCTTTTGGTTTTAAACTAGTGTGACCCCATAGTGGGTGCTATCATTACAATTCTCTCTCGGTGTTTTACAGGTGGGGAAAGAATGTGAATAAGATTCTTCTGGGAAGTTTCTTCTCAGCTGGGGGGAATAGCAGTATAGCAGTATAGAACATTACAGAACATTACTGCATCACCCACGCTGTGCACCCCCGAGTCAGGACCAATCCAAGTACACCTGGGGGCTTGAGGGAGACTTTCAACTGAAAAGCTTCAGAGCTTTATCTAGCACAATTTCCCAAGTTCAGTAAAGCTCTTTATTAGGGTCCTCCTCCCTGTTTGCTCCTCCTAACATAGCAAAGCACATTTGCCAAGACAAGCTGCTGCTGGGTGGAGCACTGACACCAGCAAGGGTTGGCACAGCTGCCATGGCTGTGCAAGGCTCTGGGCCATGCCAGCAGCAGCAGGGACCAAGGTCACCCACTGTTCAGCAGGGTCGAGCCCGGGGTCCAGCTGAACATCCCCAGCCAGAGGCTGCAGCCCACAGCAGGCTCTCCTTTCTGTGCTATGGGCCAGCTCAGTCAACATATTCTTCCCCCTTCTCTCTTGTTAATTTAATAAAGAGGGTGACATTTTGGCTGAAAATCAATAGTTTTTACCATTGATTTCAATGTGGCAAGAATTTCATCCAAACCCTTCATGACTCACAGAAGACAATAACACAAAGAACACTGTGGAACAGAGAAAGGCATGAAGTTTGCCAGCAGCTTTGTTTATTATGTTTTGGGGCTTCATGATGTAATCTTCCACCCACTTCTTTTTTAAATATTAGTTTGGCTGTTGAAGGTTTTGTAACCTAAAATATAATAATTAAAATTTGTATGCAATTTCCAAGGCTAGTTTTCATTACCTAGGGAGTATTAATTCTAGTTTAATTTGTTTTTCCTCTTCCTTGTGCAACAAAACACAGTTTTGTTTTTAAAAGGAGGATCAAACTGATATTGGAATATGCATTAAAGTGTTGGCAGGCACTTCTTGAGGAGGGCTGTAGCCCATGAACTTGAACATCAAACAACACACGTGCAGAGCTCACATGAACTTCAAGTTACCTTTTATTTGCAATACCCATAAACATTCATGGTACTTTGTTTTTAATACCAGTAAGTCTATGCTGTTTCTTTGGGTCTTTTAATAGTGTCTGTTTATATTGTGAAATCATGACAACTGTGTTGTCTTCCTGTAAAGCCAAAGGCCAAGGATCTGCTACACAAAATACTAATACATCTGAAGAACTTCATTTATATGAATAATCAGACAGATTTTAACAGGGAGGTGTTTTTAGGGTTAGGCTCCCAATATTTTGCCTACTTCTTGAAATGTTCTGTGTATAGGAGACATTGACTTTCATATGGTGATAAAATGCTATGACCACACAAAAAATGCCCGTTCAAAAGAGAGGAATATGTTTGGGTTATCAAGTTTTATCAGTCTCAATTTTACTTGTTAGCTTTCTTTTTCTGGATACAAGGAATATTGGAAAAGCACTTAGAAGAAAGAAAATAGAATTAGTGTTTATGATTCCTGTAAGTGTGATGCATATAATATTTATCTCCCTTCCTTTGTGACCCTGTGTGTAACCACATGTTTTGAGATAGTGTATTTTTTTGCCTTCATTTTCTGGTAAAGAATGATGGAATTAATTATTATTATTATAACAATAATGTATTGCATTTTATAATCACTGCTATGATGAAACAGACAAACGTGTATAAAAGAACACTTTCTAATAATAAGAACTATAAAAATTCATGCTTTCTACAATAAATAATATGCTATTTTTAAGAGTATACCTAGTGCCTCTGTAGCGCACATGCTGTGAAAGTAAGTTAAAGAGACACACAAAATTCCATATATACAAGGCATACATAAACTTGTAGGTATTCAGGATAAGCAGCTTGCCTTATAAAGAGAATTTCCTAGTTGTTTGTTGGAATACTACAATGATCCTTGGAAAGGTTCTTGTGAATAAACAAATCAAGTTTTTCCCGTTGTTTGCACAGATTCCAACTGTGTTAGAATGCAATTCTTGAAAAAAATTGTCTCAGAAAATCATGTCAGGAACAAATAGCCTTTCTACTTTTTATTGAAATATATTCAAGGGTTCTTCATGTTGCATTCTGAACCTTCTTTTCAAAATATATATTCTATTTCTTGCCTTCTGCTGTTAAATTAGGGAGAGGCTTTACATATGTTTATTCCTCCCATAAAGGTGGGAAATTTTTGGAAAAGTACAAGTGTAGATGAAAATATATGAACATCAGAATTTTTTAAATTTTTTAAACATATATCAGTTATTTTCTTCATATTGTCTTAAGTAATAATGCCACAAAACTAGCAAAGGACCTGCAGTCTAGGTGTCATAACCTTCCTGATATTAAAAAGAACACTTCTTCCATTAACCTGAAGTCATATGCATGGTCTGTCCAGTGACATGCAATGTCATTTAAGATATTCCATCATTCCCTGCTTGAGCACTCTTCTCTCGTCTGATGAGGTACCCAGGGAAGAAACAATGATAGCCAAGGCATTAAAATGTAATCAAGATATGCAAATTCATACCTAAATGTGATTTGCTTGGAAGGAGAAATTAATCTAGGCATGGTCAAATAAACTGTGTGTAATATGGATAATTAATCACCAAATTAGCAGTTGTAGTCCCATGAGAAGATTATGCAAATGAAAAAGGCCCCTATCTACAGTCGCAATTAGACTACTTAATACCAAACTAAACAAAAAAAACTCCTGGGAGCACCATAAAACAAGTAAGTCAAACTTAGTGGGTCATCCACCAAATTTCACAGATTGATTTTCTAAGTGCTTTATTTTTCCTGGTTTACAGAAACTGGTTTATTTTCCCACTGACATACCAGGCTCATTGAATAGCCTGCAACACTGAAGCACCACTAATATTGTTTTACACAAGACTAAATATTGTACAGTCCAAATCAGCAGTTAAAAGAGGTAAGGACTAGAGGGTAAATCCTCAACCCTGGGGCCCAGTCCACATAACAGGGTGTCTTCTGTGCATGTAGAAGATATCTACATGCAACTTCAGTGGCAACTTCAGTTGCTGCTTTGCACTTGTGTTTTAATAACAGATCAGTCAAGTCTCTTTTTACTTTATTTCTCTCAACACAGTATTTTTACAAACATATTTGTAATATGTTGTGAAAATAATTGTTCTACCTTTTCTGAAAACCTAATCAAGGCATTTTCTTTCCACCGGTTAATCCAAACCAGTGACGCCAAGGATACCCATGTGGACTAGACTGACGTATGGTACTACCTGGCCTATGGCACCATATGGTCTCCCCTGAGTCTGTGCATTGCACTGAAACCATGGCCCAATCTAGAATACACAAAATATTGTACAGTTGAGTCACAAGTGAAAAGAGGTATTCAGCATTTGAAGCACAGCTTCCTTAAGACACCTCAGTATCTTAGATGTATTCATCTTAACACTAACTCAACCCAAAGTGAAATATGTTTGCTTTCCTGAACACAAGTTTTAGACATTTTTAATGAAAAGATAGTCTTGTCTGCATTTATGGTGAAAGCAATTTTTCAAATATCAAAAATGGCAAGGGTCCTGAATTTCCATCTCCTGTTGAACTCCACATCACTAGTTCCATGGGAACTGTTTTGGGAATGAATTTTGTACAATGAAGGCAAGAAATTCCTCAGTGTATCCTGAGCCAAGAAAAGCAGAGCTTCTGACTTCAGTCACTAGGTACCTGTAAATATAAGCACTTATGGGTGGAAGATCCCTTTGAAAACACAGCACTGGGACAACATATCTTAAGGTAGTCTTGTCTTGAACTGCCACTGAGAGTGAGTAAAAGTTGACTTTGTAAGAGTGGAATTTGCTGCTATTCTGAAATGACTTTGTTGGTGTCCTGATGCTCTGGGCCATGACTGGCTTCTAGTTGCCCTATGCCTGTTCAGAATAAATTGCACCACTCTTTTTCCTATGCTTGTAGGAAAATATTGGACCTGATATCATATCTAGAAACTAATTTAATGGGAAATTGAATAGTGACATTGGATGCTAGTGAAATTGGATGATGACAATTTATTTTTAATGGCAGATGCCTCATTAGTTATGATTTACTTAGATGACCTTCCCAGTGCTATGGTATTTACCTCTCTTCTGCACCCCACCTCCTCCAAAATCTTGTACACTCCAAAAAGAGCAGAAGTAAATACTGCTGACCAGGTGCCTGATCCTGCAGGCCTTTACTCCTGTTGGTTAGATTGATTAATTTCCATGGTCCTGCTCATGTCTGGAATAACCACAAGAGAGACCCCTGAATCGTTATTACAAATCTTTATGTATCCCTCATAGGATGCTTATTATCAAGTATCCTGAGGCAACAAAAGAAATTTTACTCTTTTTGATTCATTTTTTTTCACTTGACTTACTTGGATTTTCAGATCAGTGGTGAAAGTGACATTCTCTTTTGCCTGAAATGCATTGAATAATCTCCCTGGCTCTCACTGGAATTAAGAATACCATGCCTGAGTTGTTATTTAAAATGCATAACTTTTACTATTACTGAATTTCTTCTTCCAAAGAAATCAGGGTAATGATTAAACTAAGCATCTAAGCAAGCAGCTCAGAGAGTAATATCCTGTCTCCATTAGACAAGAATAAAAACAAGAACAACAATAAAAATCCAGCATCTTTGTTTCAGGAGCAGGGCTAGCAGGCTCACAGGTAAGCAAAAGCGGAAAGGGTTGGCTTCTCTTCACTGATGTCCCAAGTCTCTCCAGGGTTACAAATCCCAGATAATTCAAATCAGAGAAGTAGCAGCTTCCTCTGTCAAACTACATGGGGTTCTTCACAATCCACTTTTCAAAATAAGTCTAGCTTTATTGGTATCTTTCACTATTTTTCTCCATTTACTGGTCTACCCTTTTAAGGGAATTAAAGGGAATTAAAGATTTTCCTGGGTTCCTTATGTTGATTTCAGAGAGGTCACCGAGAGTGGGAATTCTTACTTAAATCAGTCTGTGCATTTGTTTTCAAAGCTGTGCTTTATGTTCATCAACCCAACGAATTTCACAGCCTTCCATGAGGAAACCAGCATTAAAGTAAGCCCTATAAAATTTCGATTTCAAAAGTAATCTAGGAAAAAAATGTATCATATATGAGGGAATCTCCTCATATATGAGGAGAAAGAGAGCAGAGAACTTTTTCTGAATAAGCTCCAAATCTTATTTTGGCTTTTTTGTGTTGATGTCATTTTTATCAAGCAATTCATTCCCATGTCTTCATTGCCAGTTTCTTGTAGATAGGTTTAGTTGGACATTTTCAAACCTCACTAAGAATACAAACCAGTCATCACAACATGAAAGAGAAACTTGGATCCCACCATGTTAACCTAAATCACCTTATTAATTTTATGTTCCTGGTCCCAGGGGTAGAATTCAGATCACTGCCCCAAATCACTGCAGGTTGCAGCAAACATCTAGCTACACCTTCAGGCTTTTCTGGCCTCATGCAGCCTCAGTGAGCACAACTGGCCACTCAGCACAGCAGCCAATGCAATATTAAACATGGTTTTTTCTTGGTGTCCTGTTGGCTCTGAACACTGATGTACCTTAACCTCCTAATCTAGAGTTGGGTTTAGAGACAATCTGAGAATTTCTGCATGAGAAATATAGGCACAGCCTGGAGCCAAGTGGTGAGAAGAACGATGTGTCCTAAATCTTGTGACCTCTAATGCACTTAACTTCTTGTTAAATACTTCAACAAAGTGATTCTACCTATTTAAGCTCATCTCCCAGATCTACTACTGAGAGTAGAATCATAAATATTTTCTTTTAAAAACGAAATAGAGATGAAGTCTTCTCAAGTCAATTCTTGCAGGTTAAATTTATGCAGCAGGACCAGGAAGCCAGGACCCCTTTTGTCCACTTCTACCCTTATACACAAGGTTGCAGAGCTGTGCTCTCTCCTCACAGTTTCAGCAGATATGATCCCAATTCCCCATATCCCAGTACCTTGAGCAGTAGAAATTATTAAGATAACAGAGAACCAAACTCAGATTTTCTTCTACCTTGGTAAATGTTTGAGCCATTATAAGAAGGATCAATGCACTCTAGGTCTAATAGAAAAATGATAAGGTTGTTTTCTATGGGGCCTAATGGCCTCAGAAGGAGGTCTCAGAGCAATCTCAGACAAACTCCTGAAAAGGACTTTTTGAATTTTGACTTAGGTAGGGTATAAAATGCTGACTGCTCTCCAACTTTTTGACCAGGTGTCAAAACTTGCATGTCTTTCACTGAAATGTTTTCCTTTGAAAGTTTAGTTTTCAATGTTTGGCTTTACAGACAGCCTGTCAGATCTTGCCAAAGGACCCTTTCCAAGAATCTTAAAAAAAAAAAAAAACTGGATAAAAATTATTATTTGAAGGTATTTATGTCCTCAAAGCCCCACAGAAAAGGAATTTTTAATTCAAGGTGTCTGAGAACACAGACTTACATCTTTTATGGGTATTTGTGTCTATATTTATTTGCCAAAACCTGAGTTTCAGATCCGTTTTTTCCTGTGGAACCACAGATGATAATATCTCTTACTTTCCCTGAGGTACTGGTTCAACAGGTTTCACTGTTTATCAGCAGTCCTTTTTTCTCTGTTATTGCCTGGGGTTGCTCAGGACTCACCTTTGCCACCAAAGAAACACCCATGAACAGCAAAACGTGAGTGCCTCTCCCAAGCCGGAGCAGCACTTAGAGCGGAGCTGTGTTAATTTTCTGCAGGGGCAGCAGCCTTGCCCATCACCATCCCCCCCAACAGTCTACCCCAAGGTCTCTTGCCCCAACATTCGTAGAAGAATGACTTTGCAGAAACAGTTCCTGCCTTTCTTGAATAAACCTAGCCAAGTTATTCAGAGTGCCGCAAAAGAAATCTACTGGCTTCTCCATATAGATCACTCTGTCCTTTTTTTCCTAGCTACTGTTTTTTAAATCCTGTTGCACAAACAGTAGTTTCAAACAGAACTCCAATCCTTGCAGTTTTTCAGTTGCAATGGAAACAAAGAAATGTTTGATATCATTATGCTATTTTGAGATCAAATGTGTTGAAAGTATAATGCATATAAGAAAATGATCATTCCAATGTGCATTTTTTCCAAGGACTTTATGTTAAAACCTGAAACTAAACACGAACTATCCTCTGGTAATTTAATAAGAAATAGATGTAAATTTTCAAAATATTGAAAATAATCTTACCATTCTTTATCGCTACAGAAAATGGGGTAATATAATATATTTATGAAACACAGAAAAACGAAATATCTGACAGCACTAGTTCTGGGCTGCAAAAAAATTCATCAGTATAATATAAAACCAGCCATGCCAGACTTGAAAGCCAAATTGGTTTGCAGAACATGCTGAACATTAACTATTAACAATTTATTTTCTACCCAGAGACACTTTTCTTGCACATGGCAAAACCATTAGTGAGCTGCCA
Organism: Manacus vitellinus; assembly: GCF_001715985.3. Lineage (NCBI taxonomy): Eukaryota > Metazoa > Chordata > Aves > Passeriformes > Pipridae > Manacus > Manacus vitellinus. The sequence goes on along the minus strand of NW_021940682.1, from coordinate 23,274,504 downwards.
AACTATATTTTCCAGTTAATTTCAATGTCGAAGAATCTAGGCATGACAAATTTTGGGTTATCAATGGAATACGATGAAAACAACAACTCAAGGCTCTCATGTAATTTTTTCTTTCTGTGAACTCCATAATCTTGTCTAATTTGAATAATTATAAGCTTTACAGGGCTGACAAGGTTCACACAGGTAAATCACTGTGTTATCTGCTGCATTTGTTATCAGTTGAATACTGGGTTTGGCAGTCATTTTATTAAGTATGGACTCTCCTATTCATGGTCAACATAGTAACTTCCCACTCTTCTTGTCAATGTATGAGCATTCAAGACCCAAATGTCCCTTCCCAGTGTATGCTTCTATGGTAATATGATAAAGCAATACAGCATTTGCTAATTAGAATCATAGGAAGGACTACTGGAGGTCACCTGGTCCAACCCTGCAGAAGGGCTTTGCCATTAAACTGTATTCCTCAGGGTCTTGTCCTTGCAACTTAACTTATCACTGTAAGATTTCCCATTTTGCTTTCTTTTCCCATGAGATTGAGGAGAGACATAGACAAAGTCTCTGGAAATATATTTGCGGATGGGTTAAGAACATGAATAGGATGGTCTCACACTTGCTAGAGGATATAAAGGTGTTTTCATATTCCCTTTCTCTAGCAGTTTGTTCAACAGCTTTCAGACACTCACTATCCCTTTCACTGTTGTCAACATGTGGGTACAAGAGTGGGTATAGACATGGGACAAAGGAAATCAATTTACAATTATTATATTTTTTTCTTCACAATCCTCTTCTGTTCTTGCAGTCTTTCTGATTTGCCATATGGGCAAGTTTAAATGGAAATGTAGTATTTTTAAACCTTCTTTCAGATAGGTTTACCTGCCATTTATTCCATCTTTCTGTGGATAGCATTTTCATTTGAGGTTTTTCACCAATTCTAACTTTCTTGCTAAAGTCCTCTGTGTTTATATCAACTGTTCCTATTCAATACTGGCAAGGATCTGATTCACTGTTTCTTATGATTTAAATCATCTATGTTTCCTCTCTATCTTTCTGTTATGCTGGAATCAGTAGGAATATATGAGGGGTGTGTCTTACAGCAATCACCATATACATACACCTCCAGAGTGACCTTTGCAACCTGATTTTTCTTTTCTTTTTTATTAAGCTTCTATAGATTCAGAGATCTCCAAAAATCCAACTTCGGTTATGCAAGTGTTAAGACAGACTGGACAAAAAACTCATGTAGTTTAGCACCTTCCAATTTCAAAACACTTGACACATTCTAAAATCTCTGCTTTTGGCACATCAAACATCAGGAATGCTGGGAAAGAGTTGTACCACTTGAGTGGTAGCAGATGGTGATGTTAAGGTTGCAGATCATACTGAGCTAGCAGTATACCTGGTGCCAGAAACACAGCAAAAGCAATACAGATCCAGCAGAGACAGTTCTGTTATCAGCTCGGCAGGTGAGTCATTGCATGACTGAGACAGACCCAAGCAATGATTTCATTTATTCACATCTCAGTTCTTCTAAAACAAACAAACGAAAAACTTAGGAATGAGAATTTTTTGTAGCAACCCACTGAAGCCAGTCGAGTTATTTGCGTGCTAAATTTTTAACTATCAGCATGTATATTCTCTTGATCAAAACTATGTGCTTTCATTTTTGGAAGTGACAGCTAACTGTGATATGTTGGATGCTTTCAGAGCATGAATTTGTAAAACCATGATCCAAAGAATTGAGTACAATTTTCATCTTTTCCTCATATGTGTGAAGGCATTTGCCTTTAGCCTTTGACTTCTTCAACTTTCCATCTATAAATGTAGACATAGACCTAGACTTATTAGCCTTCTTTAAGAAGGAAAAAACTGGAAACTAAGGATATATCAGTATATTTTTTCCTATATCACTCAGAACTATTTTAGTTTTAAAGGTCACAGTCCACCAACACTCATATAACCTTTCTGCTCACTTAACCGTAAGCTGTAAGCTAGTAATGTCACTGGAGAGAAAGTGCTGGAAAAAAGTGCAGGCATCTGAACCTAGCCTGCATATGCAGAGCACAAGGCTTTGGTCTTGCAGCCCTGCATTTCAACTCTCCTATTTGTATATATCCATATGGAAATCAGCCTCTGCATCAATGTGAGTCAGACACACATAGGCTTAACAGACACTGTTTCAATTCTATTATAGGTATTCCAGCTTCCATGCTATATATGATATGAAGCAGCCTCCCTTCATTGCAGGTATAGGAAGGAAAATATAAACTATGTACAGATAAACTCCCTGACTTGAATGATGCATTATGTTTTCCTGAAATGTAACCATTATTGATGGCATACATACGGAAAGGTATCTCAGAATTACATTTTTCCAGATAGTATCTTGATTTTTGCACTGTGAAAAATAGGAATATTGCAAAAATCTCAATTAAATACAGCGTACAACTGCTGAACAACAATGGGTCCAGAAGTTATTAAATCAGGAAAAAAAATACCAGAAGAAAAAAACAAAAAATCTTAACAATTGATGTTTCGATTTGCCCTTGATCAAAACTATTGCTTGACTAGCACCCCAGAAAATATTATCGTGACTTCCATTTGAAGTGATCCATAGTGATTTTAGGTCAATTTGGCATAGGCAAATGGAGCTTGTCATTAATGCTCCTCATAAAGCAAGGGTTAAGAATGGGTGCTGGAGGTAATCTAATAGGGAGTTTGTAATCACTGAGATGCATATGATGCCATATCCTCCAAGTTTGAGGATGAGTGGAGCTAGAAGTATGGATCTTGAGATTGGTGCTTCTACATGTGCTTTTGGGAGTCATAAGTGTAAGCCGTAAAGTGGGGCTTTTACTATGAAGGCGAGTAATGAGGCTAGACTTGATATAAGGCCTCTTCAGGAGTTAGTGAGAGATGGATGTAAAAGTTTTATGATGATGATGATGTGTATGGTTCCTGTTTGGGTGTGAAGATAGAGGATGGTGACTAATAGGGGGAGGGAGCTGATTAGTGTATAGAATAGTAGATAGATTCCAGCACTTAAGAGTTCTGGTTGGCCTCCTCATCGTGTAATTAGAATTAGGGTAGGGATTAGGATGGCTTCAAATGCGATGTAAAACAGTATTAGTTCTAGGGCTGAAAAGTGCTCTAGACCTTTGAATACTAGATGCATTCACTGCAGAAAGGTATTAGTGTGCAGAACACAGGTGAGAGGTTAAAGGTTATGATAATTTGTCATATAGTTAATACCACTGTGAATTGAAACCAAAAGATACTTTTGTCCAAATTTCCTTTTATGCTGAAACCTCTGAATTCTATCAAGTACTGAATGTAATTTCTGTGCCTCTTCTTACTGAATGCAAACCATCATATCTATTTCCAGAACTATTTTAATATTGTCACAAGTGCTAAAGCAATATTGTTGTGGAAAGCAACCATCTAACTAATAGAAGCACAGAGTACTCAGAGTCAAGATTCAATTCTCAAATCCTTAGAAGCATAAGCACCGAAACAGTCAGAGCTCTGCTCATATAGTGATGATGTAAGCTGTGAAAAAATTGGCATGGTCTTTTTTAGCAAACTTATCAGTGATTACAAACATGAGCAATTTTACTCTTACTCCTGCTATTCTCCTATACTCCTGGTATACTCTATCACTTTAAGTCACAGACTGTTTAAATGAAAACAGTATATCACATACAAAATAATAGAAAAACCAAATGTCTTCATCTCAATAATGTAAACTGAATCAACAGTGCAAACAAGATTGGAATTGACAGAACAGTTGGAACACTACGATGTTGGTACTGCAAAGCATTTCTTTAGCAGAACTGCAGACTTCAGTTAAAGCCAGTAAAATAAAAGGAAGATGGTTACCCAAAGCTCTATAAAAAATCAAGCAACATGAACTTCATAATTTTGGCAGGTGAGTGGAAAGAAGAGAAACTCAGGCATAAGCATGCTGAATATATTTGAAGGAATGTTCACATGTAAAAGCAGAAACAGGAAAGATTTTGTGCCCATTTTCCTCAAAAAATAATGTACTGGATGTTTTAAATAGCCTTGTATGTTCTGAAATCCTATAGAAATAGAACTTAATGTATTTTTTCTTTTCTGGACATCATACTTAAAATAGCCTCTTTTCCAACCCTGTGTCTTATAAGATATTTATATTCATTGTATTTACTTTTTTTTTTTCTAATGACTTTGAATTTCATCTATGTGAACTCTTAAAGATAATGCCTGGTTGTTGAAATGCTGTTTTGGTAATTTTCTGAAGTTAATTTCATCAGGATATTCAATCTGAAAAATCTGACTGTCCTAAACATTATTTCTTTCTTAATTCTGGGCTGTATGAGGATAAATGTTCTCTTTAAGGTTTGGAATAAAATGCAGTATTCCACAAAACATTTGAATTTAAACCTGCACATGGTTCTCAGTTTGACTCTCTGGTAACGATAGATTTCTCTTCTACAAAGGTCCCAATGGTTATTAGTTTACTTGTTTGTGTTAAAGTTATCACTGTTGGTCATATGTTTGACACCAGATTCTTATTTAATTACAATGCCCTCTATTTTTCTTATTGTCTTGCTTACATTGATGATCACAATTAAGCCTTATTAGAATGGTTTACAGAAATGCTTCATTATGAAGACTGAAAAAAGTAACATTAAATACCTCACCCTTCCCTGGCTCATAAGTTGCTTGTACTCTTTCCTCTGTCAGTGGTGGGCCCACATTTTCTCTTGTCATTTCATGAAACCTACAATCAAGGGAAACACATTTTGCACATATACTTAAAAGCAGTATATGCTTTAGACATATATACATACAGTGCTCACCTCAGTATTTCCAAATGCTTCCTGAAAATCCTGGGCTTAAAATTTGAAAAGCAAAAGCATAAGTCAGATTCTATCTGCAATGAAAAACTAAAAAACGCTAATCATAAAAGAATGACTGTCTTGTCAGAGAATCTTCTTGTTACATGTTATTGCAAAGTCTAAAATTCACAACTTGGAATTTAATTCAATATTCAATATTGAATTCAATATTCAGTCTCAAGTACTGCTAAAATATTAATCCCCAGTGAATAGTGTGCTACAAACAGAAGAGAAATCTGGGAAAAAGAAACCCTGTAACAACTGACGTAATAACCACATGTAGGTCAGGAACTGGAAATGCAGAGATTTTGTATTACATTTAGTCTGTTCTAATAATCCCTTCTCAGATATGAAATTCATCTAAATTCTTTTTCCAAAGTAATAAATTTTGCTTAAAATAGAAGAATATATATGTAGGAGAAGGATTCTAAAGACAGAACTAATAATATTTCAACACATTTATTTATCAGAAATGTAGTTTGTGTCTTTTGGGGGAATTAGATGTTAAAAATATTCATTAATTAAAGAAGGCTCTTTTTCTGAAAACCATCTGGCTGTTCTTTTCCAGGCTGCCAATGAAGTCATGCTACAGAAATGGTGATATGACAGTTATTTCTTTGCCAAGACATGATACCCTCAAAATTAGATATTATAGCTTCACTGAGAAGTTCAGTCCATGCAAAAGAGGTTTATTTCAATATTTTGGGTGTTTTCCCCACATTTTTCTACTTACTTCTCTAAAAACAAGCAGAATATTAAACTTTTCCAAATGCATCCACAAATGTTTTACATTTTAGGTACACAGAAGTACCCCTGTAATTGTGACTACTCTGTCGCTTGTACAAACCATGTCACAAAGCAAACAAGAATGATGAAGCTGCTGACTTCAGTCCCAGTGAGGCAGCCTGCATGGAAGAACTGCAATTCAAGAGTAGCTTTTAATACTTAGAATGTGTCTGCTTATGAGAAGCAGCCAGAAGCCAGCTTGCAAACTGAGGAGAAATGTCTGTTGAGCAGCTCTCTTTGCCCCTTTCCATATACTTTGCAAGGAATAGGTTCCCTGAGATGTTTCAAGATAATATTTTGTTTATTTTAAAGAGTTTACTGTGAAGTCTGTTACACACTCTGTTTCATCTGACAGCATGAAGATGAATTTCAGTGATGCATCTAAGACTTGTTTTCTTGAACTTCATGATCATGGCATGTATCATATGAGCATGTGGAGCTGCCTCCTCTTCTTATTCTCAAGTCATTTCTACTGATGGTAAGAAACAAGCAACAAAGATCAGCTTCAAGAAAGAGTTAAGGGTTTGAAATATTGATTATGTTTAGCTCCTTGAATTATAAAGCAGGCACACTTATGTCTCGGTGTTATAGTTTTTTTATTTCCACTTGTTTTGCTTTTAATTGTGGAAGGTTTTTCCACCTAAGTGCTTTTCTGATTGACATAAGAAGCATCTTTTTTCCTGAGTAGGCTAACTAGTTTTACTGGTGAGTAATTCCCATAAAATTTTATTAAGTCTTTGACCTGATGTCCCAATTGTTTCTTGGCACAGGAGGAGTTTAGGCCGCTTTGTTTCCTAGGAAACTAACAAGAAAGTCCCTGTTACTGTTCCAAACAATTTAAATGTCCTTGATTCTGTACTTCAAAATATCATGCTATGGTAGCCATATTATTTTCTGTTGCTTATTCCTTTCCTAAAAGTGAGAAAAGAAAATTCACTTTGCCTCGTTTTCTTGGGAGGTTATAAATAGTTATCAGAGAAAAGATGGGCATTTTTACTTCTAAGGTTTATTTAACATCCCGATAAATTCTGTGTGATTTTCCTGCTTGTATGGATAATGCAGCTTGCTATGCTTTTCTTTACAATGTTTCTTTACAATGTGCCTTTACCCACTGAAACACATATCTGGTATTTTACTGAGTGATTTAATGACACAGTTGAATCAGTAGACATTAGTTAAGACTTGATATTCAAATACTCCAAATGGTTCACTTCTTAAAACCTGTGTAATGTAGTATTTTTTGAGGTCAAATTATTCTGTGCTGCATTTCTGTGAACCTCTGAGAAGGTTGCTCTGATGTATCTCATGCTTCAGGTGAATGACAAAGGAACTAAACAAATTAACAACAACAGTAGATTGCAGTGTATTTTCTGTGAACTTACTATAAAACCACAGCTATAGCAGGCAGCACTACTGAATTCTGTACATACCTTCAGTTGAATTTAGCTTTCTAGTGTTAAAATAACAGAGGGAATTTTTCTTGAGTATCAGATCAATTGGATAATTTATACTTTTTATATTAAGAGAATAGAACTAGAGCAATTTGAATGGACTTTATTCTGGATTTCTTTTTTATGCCAATCAATTGGCAATACTCACCATAAAAAAAACCAAGAACTAAAACAAAAAACCAACCAACCAACCAAAAACAGAGAAAACAAAACAAAACAAATAAAACCAAAAAAACAACCAACCAAGAAAAAACCAAACCCACTTTATTCAAAGTTTTCATGTTTTTAAGATAGTCATCTAGCTCGAATTTTTCATCAAGTTTGTCTTCAATTGGTCATACCGTGTAGCTTTAAACAGCTACTATTCATCAACTGAATTTTGTTGTACAGCTGCATGTCCCTTAATTAGATTTATATCAACTGTTTATACATGCACACAGTCAGAGGAAAAAGCTCTACTAGATGGAGAAGTAAAGCAATTGCCAGTAAAAATGCATTTTAAAACCATTGCATTTTAATGAGTTTCAATTACGGTAACAAATCAGAAAAATTAACATCAGTGAATACTGCTCATATGAACTTTGATCTCTTCCAGCAGATCACATTCCTTTGATTAAAGGATGTAAAAGAAGGCTTTAACATCTGGTTCTGTTGAAATAATTAGCCAAAACTTTATTGACTCAAATGGGCCAGGATGTCTTGTTTTCATGTCAGAAAAAAAAACAAAAAACAAAAAACAAACAAAACAAAAAAAAAAAAAAAAAAAAAAAAAAAAAAAAAAAAAAAAAAAAAAACAAAAAAAAAAAACAAAAACAAAAAAAAACAAACAAACAAAAAAAAAACCCAAAAAAAAAACCCAAAAAAACCCAATAAATCCTCTTGAAGGAGTGATGCATTTACTTTATAGTTATAGGGGCATACATTTCATATTGCAATTCTAAAAATATCATCATCAGAATAGAACTTAGTTAAAAGTTTTTGTTGAGAAAGGGCTATCACTACTTGCCCTGTTTATCTGTAATAGTTCAACTTTTTCATTTGACAGATTAGATTATGACATATGTATATATGTATAATGTCTTTTTACTTGAATAGAGTCTTTAATCAGTTTTAGACAGATATATAACAAGGAAGACCTCTGTTTTTCTACACAAATTAGAAAAAAGGAGCTGCTCAATAACCTCGAGAGTGTGGATGCCCCATCCCTGGAAGTGTTCAAGACCAGGTTGGATGGGGTTTTCAGTAACCTAGTCTAGTGGAAAGTGTCCCTGCCCATGACAGGGAGATTGGAACTAGGTGATCTCTAAGGACCCTTCTAGCCCAAACCATTCTATGATTGACTGATTGACTGATTGATCTCTTCCACGATTAATGACTTTGAGTGATTCTACAATGAAATAGACTGTACATCTGAGAGTGGAGACTTTGCCTCAGTTTCTTGAGTTTGCAGCAGCACTTGAAAGAGCATTGGTAGGAAGGGAATCCTTATGTAGCTAGTTTTCTTGAGAGCTGATTTACCTTTCATGTTACTGTACTCATGGTCTTAGGCAATTAGCACACATTTCTGCACATCAGTGAAAGAACATAATGAACAGGACAAGTTCTGGCATCCAAATTTATGGTCTGTGTTCTCAAACATTTTCTTTCCTCTGTGAAAGCGTCTCCCTGTTCCCTCTGTTGCTGTAAACTGTGTCAGCTCCTAAAATAACTTTAAAATAACCACTATTATTGTAGTTTTCATCTACTGCTATAAATATATCAGTCTGAAAACTATATTTATGTGATTTAGCACCACCATGAAATCTAGGGTCTTATGAAATCTCTTCTTACTTCTCCTTGTATGGCTTAAAATACTGTCAGCATATTCTGTTTAATGATAGTGTAATTTGAGGAGAAAATAGACTTTCAAAAGTGCATTCTTTAGCCAGTGTCCATATTATATTTTCTTTGCTAATTGCATGTAAAATCTGCAGATGCTGTAATTTTTTCTCTCTTAATATTCTTACTGTCCCTGTATTTCTTTCCTCCACCCAGTTGATGTTATATATTCTAAAGCTTCATATTCCTGTATTTATATTTTATACTTTATGTGGAGATAAGTGAAGATGGGATGTTTTGTGTTGGTACTGAGCCCTGCAGCCCCAAACAGTTACTCAACATTTGTCTGGTTCTGCTGCTGTCTAATCTCAAGTTGAAGCTGGAATGTGAAGCAAGATTTAAAAGCTTCATCTTCTTCTTCTATCCCCCAAACACACAAATATCTACAGTGAAGTTATTAAAAAAAACCCAGAGTTCAGCTGCTGTTAAAGCATCGTCTGCTCATGCCAGCCACAAGAGAAGTATAGAAAGAAGAGTGAAGGGCTATTTCTTAAAATTGTCTAAAAGATTTGTAAAAGGGTTTAATGAACTGATCTATAATACTTCAGATTCTGTATGATGATCATTTATGAAAACCTTCACAAGCCTCTTTTTCTTCAAAAATGCACATGTTGAGTAAGCATTAGTTTCATCTTTTTCAAGAGAGTTATTATTATAGAAGCATGTTAAGAAAGAATCTTGGAACTGTTACATTTTATGAAAAAATCTAAGCAATAGTTACTGATATATTCTCTCACAAAAGGCTTAGTTTCTTAGACACTTGTAAGTTTTTCATTAACATTAATGTATTAACCAGATACTCAGAGGGTTGAGGGTTTTTTTTATTTCTTTCTGTTTATTTTTCCTCTTCCAATTACATTAACAGCTTCCAAGTTCTGGGGTGCCAGGATAATAGATTGTGAATTTTGGCAAGAAATGAAACAATAGTAAATATAGTTTGGAATCAACACGAGTGATGTTGTTCAATGTCAACACTGACTAAAATTGCCTTCGAATCACTGAGGCTTTGTGGGTCTGTTCTCCTCAACTTAATTTTGGCTTTACAAAGATCATTAATTTCAATTGCATGTCATATAACTAGTGAATCCTTCATCTAACTCACATCACCATTTCCAGAGCAACCTGATGATGCATATTGAGGATGGATTCACATTTCAGTGCCATTTTCTATTCATTTAATTTTATTATACCTGTCCTACCCTTTTTATAACGAAGGAATCTTTAATGTTTCAATGCTACTAAATCTAAAAAAAAAGATTCTTAGTTTAATTTTAGCCTCTGTAAGTAGTCTTGGTTTTAAGCACTACTTCACAGCTACTGACTGAGTACATTTCATCTTCCACACAGACTGAAGCCAGTGAAATGACATACCTAGCATTTGTAAAGTCAGTTAAATACGGTAAGTGCAGTATATAAAAATAGAAAAACTATTGCCCTCTCATTTCCCTAGTTCTATATTTGTAAAAAGATTGTAGGAGATCGAAGGAGGGAAAGTTAGAGCTCAGATAATTGTAAAGAAGAAAATAAACAGCACAGACATTGTCTACTCTTAGTGAGATGCAGAAAGTTAAGAATTCATACTCTCTTAAGCAATGCAGTTCCAGAGGTGAGGGATTGAAAAACTCTCAGATCTGCTTTGAATCCTCCTCTGTTCTCAGGAGACTTGTACAGAAACACAACTCCAGTGTTTCACATTTATTTAGTTAAGCCTTCCTTCTTGACAGAGATGAACTTGAGATGAAATCCTGGCCTGAGTGAAGTCAGTGAAATATTTCCTGGCAACTGCGTGCAACAGAGTGACACAGTATATGCAGCACACCCTCTCTGCTGCTTTCCTCTCTTTATCTTCAGCACTATCACAATGTCAATATTTTCTTCTCTTTAATGACTGTAACTTCCTAGTAGAACTTTTATAACAGTATTTGTGCAAAACCATTCTATAACAAAGGGTAATACGCAGGTTCCAAGACCAAGGTCTCAAAGAGCCTCTATTAAGAGATGTGGAAATATATTGTTACCTTAACAAGACCTTACTTGAATAAGAGGAAAAGACCTTTTATTGTGGCCCATCTAACCTACTGTGCTACTGTGTTTAAATTTGCACAAAAGCAGCTTAAATTTGAGAGGGATTTGGATCAGAAATGTCCTGAAGGCTAAAGCTTCCATGTATTATTGGTGTAAAAGAAGGGGAAGAGGAGATGCTAATGATGGTTTGAAGGAATACTGGAATATTGGAAGTGTGAGATAACACATTTCCCTAAATCCCACTTTCTATTGGGATTGGGAAAAGAAGTTATTTGTTTCAAAAAATGCTATATCTTACTGTCCTGTTTCTCAGGCAAAGCATCCTGCTTTCTGCAACTCCCACATTAATAACTGGAACCTGCTCAAACCAAAAAGCTTTTTCCCTCAAATAAGAATGTATTCACTTTGATTGAAACATTACTGGTTAGAGGGGAAATCTAAGACTAAGATTAAAGGCAATCAACCTGTGAATCACCTGACCTGTCCTTTCTTTGTGATATCTGGGTTGAGGTTTTACTATCTGCAAAATAGTTCGAGGGGTTTTTGTGTTTGTTGTTTTGGTTCTTTATTTGTTTTTCTTTCCATGGTGAAATTTCACTTTAAATATGCTAGCAGTGTTCAGATTAAAGTTCTTGTCCACTCCAATGGCTTCATTATGCATGTGATGGTCATGTAACAGCTGAAGTCTAACACATATATTCTAATAGATATTAGGCTATAACTCTTGTATCAGTCAAAACGTTAGGAAAGAATTAAAGTTTTCAGTTCCCAGAGGGGATCCCAGAATACTGTTAGGCCATTCACAGGCTATTGGTATCTGATATGCTAAAGATTAGGGAAAACTCAAAATTCAGGCTTTCCTGGTTAAGGTAGGCTACTTTGTGAAATGGTAACTTCTTTCTTTCTGTGAAAAACGAATTAAATGTATGGTCTTAATCTTAGACAGATGAAGGGCTAATGTACAAAGCCCCCAAATATTCATCAGAATGACGGTGAAATGTAGTATTTCCCATCCAGTTAGCTGAACAGCATCAAGGAAGAGAGTTTAAAATCAATAGATGGCAACTGCTTCACTCCTCTATCATCTTCTGCCTCACTTTACTTTGTCTTCCTGTTTCAGTTAGCTAGCCTGTAGGAACACAATAACCTGCCATCACCCCATGATATTACCCTTTTTTCTCTCTAACGTAAAAATGAGAAGTAGTGATACATGACTGCTGTCCTGCCAAAAGGCAATGCTGGAGATTGAAATGAGCATAAAGTAGAATTTTTCAATAAAGAAAAAGTCAAATAGCATTGGAAGAGACATCGAAGGTGTCTCTTCCACCCACCTGACCTGTGGCAAGTTCATCTATATCTAAGGTATCTTCATCCCCAAAAAGAAGAAATCTAGAGTGCTGGCAGGCTAATGTATCTTTAGTGCAAATGGATTCAGTGGATTTAAGTAAACATCAGCCATATCCCTATTTACCCTGTCAGCCCTGTTAATATGAGCACTGATCAGCTGAAAAATCATTTATAGCAAATGTCCAGTAATACATTCAAAATATGTCAAAGAACCCATACTTTGCCAAAATTTCTTACCTTTCCACTGTTCTCCACTCCTGGTCACTACTGCTGTGAGGCTGGAGCTGGCATTATATTGATTCACCATTTATGTTGTTACTCCTAGTCAATGGAGCTTCTACCGAACAGGCCTTGATGCATGGCAGGAGATCTGTATGGACCATACTGACTGTGATGCAAGGCAGTAAATCAGTGTGGTTTTGCCTGCCTGCAGTCTCAAGGTGTTTATGAGTGTTTCATCTCCAAAGAAACCTCAGCCTATTTCCTTTCTTTTCATCCATGATATGAAAGCTTACTCCTGCAAGGAAGTTACTACTTCATTGACATAAAGTTGACACAATTTCCCCTGGAAATTAAGCTCCTAAAAAAGTCAATTATGAAAACATATTTGCTTATTTTACTCCCAAAGAGTGACATGTAATATCTAGGAAACCTGGTAGAAATTATCTCCCATTATAAACTTGGATTATCAAAACCATTAATTTTTCAAAAAATTGTCATTGTCTTGACTTTGTTCTGTTGAAATCAGCAGTAAAGGTCATACTAACCACAGTGGGAACAGAGCTAAGCAAACCCTTACCACTCCTGGAAATCCCATTTGCAACTCTTAGCACCCTGGAATAACAATAGACAGAAACCAACCACAGAACAATGGGTTGGGAAGAACACTCTGTGGGCTGGAAGCGAGAACTGAGGCCTCCTTTTCCACCACCAGAAAAAAAAAATTTAAAAAATTAAAAAAAAGTTCTTTGCATCTGTAGCAGAAAAATCTTCCCTGTAAGAAAAATACCAGAGTGCATATTCAGGCAGAACGCTCTCTGAGTTCAGCTGAGATCTGATTCATTACAAACTGATTATGAGCTTCAGGATTTTACCTGTTGATCCTGATCAGCCTGTTTAGGTAATACACAAAGCTGCATTATTGGGGTGTTTGAATGCCAAGCAGAAAGGCAAATATTCTTCTCTCTGAAACAGTTTATTTCACATGCCTGTAAGTTTCCATGGGTGCATTTACTTTTAATATAATTAAATTCTGGACATAACAATATTCTCCAAAACAGCTAATATTTTGTATGAATTCTATTGCACCTGATACCTTTGTATTTCCTTACATTAGAATCCCTTGTGAAGGGTCTATGCTATGGTACATTCAACCCGTTCGTTTTCTGCGGAAGCTTGTTAAGGACAGAACTTGGCTTGTTTGTCTGCCAATATCTTTTGCCCCTTGGACTGGAATCACTGACAAAAAAAATCTTCTTTTGTTTATAGCAAGAGAAGGAAAAAGACACATTTCTTTTCCCGTCCCTGTGTTTGAATAACACCTTAAACATAGAATTTATGGCAGAAAGTTAAGAGATCCTCTGATAGATATTTGTCAGCTATTGGCAGTGCAGGACTGTTTCTATAGAGGAGAAAAAAAATCTCTGGGCACTAATAAATCCTATATATTGAACTATTTATCCTTTCTTTTTAACTTCCACTAACATTTTTCAGTCACCCAAGGTTTCCCTGGTGGGATTTTTACTTCTTTCTCTCTAAATTTTTTTTTTAGTTGTTCTTTAAGCATACATTTTTCTTAGGGGGAATTAATTCCTATGATCCTATTACAAATTCAAATCAGTTGTTTTATGCTAGTTTATGCCTTATTTTATGCTAAATTACATATCTTAATTGTGATTGTGCAGTCAGTCATTTTAAATTGAATTGAGTGCCTTGCTCACTGCCAGGTATACCAGGCTTCGCAAACACTGAGTTATGGCAGAAAGCCTGGATCAGCTGTCTGTAGAGTTGGGTAGGCTTAGGTTCAGTTCTTGGTAGGGTATATTTTCACACCAAAATATGCTGATTGCCCAAATATGTTGGCTTTTAGCCTAATTCTGTCCCACACAAAGGAGCTCGGAACTCAGGTCTTTGGCAGCTCAGAAACTCATGAAGCAGCAAATGGAAAACAAACAGATTGTTATTTAAATACAACGCCAAGAAAGAACCCAAAACAGCAGTATATCCACTTCTGCACACATAGTACAAGGAATCTAGGAAAGAGGATGTATGGCTTCCAACAAAAGCCTGGTTGGAGAAACCTTGGGTACAATTGGGTACAATCAACAGAACAGTATGTTATGACAGTTGGAAGGAACTGTGCCAGGGGCAGCTTAGTACTATATGCTAAGGAGAGCTTAAAGTCAAATCAAATTACCACCCTGGCTGTTTTGATGGAGTCTATATGAGTTCATTTGTGTGGAACATCAAAGCTGTACGGATCGAAATATGGGCCTCAGCAGGGCGAATATAGCGCTGTGTCTATACCATCGACAGCCCAGTCAGGACAGCAGCACTGACTGCAATATTCAGAGGCAGATCAGGTCAAAGAGCCAGCAAGGGCAGGAAAAAACTTTACTAGATTACTTCAGTTACCCCCATCTTAACTGAGCAAATGTTACAGGGCAGCATGAAGCAGAGTTGAAATATTTACGTGCTGATTGCTGATTGAGTGCTCAACAGTAAGTAGCATCTGTAACTTGATGCCAAGCTATGTCCCGGATCACAGCCTGAAATCTGGCTTTAGAAGTGCTGCTTTGTAACAGTGGGCATGAGGTTCACAGGTAACTATCCCAATGTGCTTCTCTACAGATCCACCATACCCACACTCAGCTTCAAAGACAACCACGTCAAGATGAGGGAGTTTGTTCAAAAGAAACAAAGAGGAACAGCTCAAAGAGTATATCTAACTGGGCAGTACTAGAAGGACATGACCCTATTCAAGGGAGAAACAGAGAAGTACTTAAAAGGGAGACCTAAGGCTGCTTCCACAGAGGGAATAGCTAAGGACCTTTCACAGATGGTTTAGAAGAGAAGTTATGGAATCAATTAAAACCTGTGTGGCACTGAGGGAATAGAGAGAGGGTGACTGTTCATCCCCCCTCCCAGTCAAGAACTACTAATGCTTAAATGGATCTAGAATAAACCAGGTTCAAAGCGGACAAAAGTATGTGGTTCTTCAGGCAACTGAGAGCCATTCTCTCAACTTCCTCACCATAGGGTTTTGTGATTGCAAAAATTTCAACACAGTTCAAGAGGAGACAGGTTTTGGAAGAGCAAGATTTTTGTGGAATACCAAAAATATAAATCATAGTAGGTCCAGGAAATCTTAGTTGAAAGCACCTGGAGATGGGAAAACTGTTAAGGAGAAATATCTTATAAGTATGCTCTATTCTTACTCTTCCCTAAGCATTTGTTCATGGTTACTCTTTTATTCCCATTATGTGACTAATACATCTGTTCTAGAACAAGCAGCAGTCACAAGCATTTACATTCCCCTTCATGAGAAAGAAAACATCAGTATCTGGCCATAATTCATAATGTTATCTGTAGGGTTCTATTTTTTTAATTTTTATTTCATGTTGCTATAAGTAGAAAGACCAATTATTATAAGTAATGCATGTCAATAATTGAACCTCTCAAGAAAAATACTTCTTAATTACTGTATGCCTGAGCCGAAGAGAAGACAAAATAAAAAACTCTAAATCTCTTTTATGGTACTTTCATCAGATGAAAGGAAATCCCTATAAAGACTATGACCAAAAACTTCTCCATAGTCTTTACACTCCTGGCCTTCTTGGAAGCACTGGTAAAACTCACTATAAACTCAGTTATGTTCCTGCCAAAATTCTGTGACAGCAAATATGAGATTCAGTTGATAATCATCAAAGTTATACTGATTTGGCTTATCTTCATTTTTAAAGCAAATTGAATAAACAAAAGATGCTATCTTTTCCATGCATTCCAAAGAAAAAACACATTTAGTTTTTAGTATACTTTCATATATCTCACTAGGATGAAACGAAATCCCTTGGAAGTACATGGAAGAGATTTCACTAACTTCAGAGAATTTGGATTAAGTTTGTGGTTTGACATCATTAATGTAAATGTCAAAAAGATTTTCAGCCATAAATAACATCACAAAACAAATGGATGTAGACTGAAAAGACAAATTTGTAAGGTCCAGATACTCTCCCAGTTACTCACACTAATTAGAACCTTATTGTTGCATAGACACATTCACTTCTTCAAGACTATTCAAGCTGTTTACAGAACTCCACAGCAACAAAGGCAGAAAATCTCCAAATAAAATTAGCCTGGAGAAAAGAACCTGCATTTTTGCCTTTATCAAATTAAGTTTCTATAAACATTGGAGTCTGAGGAATAATCTTTTGGCTGGGCTGTCCTGTGACCATTTTACATAGGCAAATTTTGCACTACATGAATGAATGTGTAAATAACATCTATTTTTATTTAATGGATGTTCTTTCAAGGACAGAAAGGTGCATTCAGGGCTAAACTACTAGACTTTTTTTCATCAAATTGCAGTCAACACAAACATTAAAATACACATTCATTAGTGAGGCAAACGCTGTCCTTTAGGTAGATGCATTTGTAGTGAACTGAGTTTCAAAACTAAATATTTTTTTCAAATTATAAATTTAACATTTTATTTCTAAATTATCTAAGCATTATTTATTATTAAAAACCAAACCAAACCAACCAACCAAACAAACAAACAAAAAAACCCACAAAAAATAAGGAGACATTTTCTGGCTGAAGCAAGTTGTAAAACTCAATCCACCTCAATCTCTCTAAAATAAAAATAAAAAGGAAAAATGAAGCCAAGGATTTTTACTGCTACTTATTTCCCTCAACTGGCTTGAAAGCACTTTAGAAACCCAGAGGACTAGATAGGATTTAAGAGACTTAGTGCCGCTTTCAAAATTTGGCTCACAAACACCTGCCCTGCCACTGAGGTTTGGTTACAAATGTGTGTTTCTCTGTGAACGTGTACAGAGTCTGGAGGGATTTTTAGGGATCCATAAGCTGGCTCTGTCAGAGCTTGTCCATTGTCTTGGGCCAGCGCTGTGCTGTGAAGAGGCACCACAGGACTGGGAGCACTGCCAAGGCACACTCCTGCCCTCAGCAGGGTTTGGGAGTACAGGCACAAGGAGTACAGCACAGTCACACTGCTCCTAGCTGGACACCAGTGGATACCAGCCTGGGATATTACACTGAATAGGGTAGAGTGGAGACTAGGAGACATTTTTGGGGTGGTGATGAAGGATCTGTACTAGAACATATGAGCCTTATGCTGGCCATTTTCTTTTCTGAATTTTCCTACACAAGTTTCCTGAAGATCTGGTTCTTTCCTAGCCTTGGCAGTGTTGAGCAGCCCAGGAGCTAAGGGCTTTTGTCATTTACAGACCTCATGTACCTTCACCTAAAGTACACAGTTCAGTAGCCATTTTCAGAGCATATCTAATGGAACAGACCCTGCACTAATACACACTTTTTTCTTGAATTATGCTAAGAAAAAAAAGAAATTAAGGGGGAAAAAAAAAGCTACCCTAACTTTCCTCATAATGACCAAATAAGGATTCGTTTTCTGTGTGACATAACATCTGCCTCTTTTTGTAGAACAATGACAATTATATGGCTTTTCCTTTGACTCATCCTGGCTAGACGACGGTGGTTTGCAATAAAAGTGCTATTTATGTATTTATTTTCACTCAGAAAACAGGCTGATGCTATGTCTGAGAGAACTACTTTTGGTTTGCTGTTTGTGCTGTTGTTTCTTTTATTGTCTGTGTCGTCCTTTATCTGTCACACCAGCTCACCACTTTAGTCATTTATTATTCTTAGGACCTTTTTTCCTCAACAAAATATGTTTTTATTGCTAATGGACTGTTTTACCAGAATGTTTCTGTGTAACAGATACATGCAAAAAGCATATTTTATAAAGTCATCATAATATACCTTTCATAATTTAAAAAGCTACAAGTTTTGTTTTGATTTTAATTTATATAATTGAGATGTCTCCTTTTTTTTTAGTGATGTAAATTAATCCAATGAAAAAAGTAGTAATAAGGTAATTTGTTTCTTCAAGTGTTGAAAATACCAGTAAGCAAAATATTAAAACATAGCATAATTTGTTTAAGCCATCTAACTTTTACAGTAGTTTAGACCACTTAGTAGGAAAAAAACATGTAAGTATTTGCTGAAACATTTCATATATATTATATGAGATGTTCATGTGTATATGCTCTGTTTATGTATATATGTACATATGTATATGCTGAAAATCCTGTCTGTGTAAGTGCATATGCATATGTGTGTGTATATTGCCATTCTGGGTGAACATAGTTTGGCAAATTTTGAAACTGTTTGAAAAACATAAATTGCAGCTCATATACATAAATCCACCACCCAAGATGTGTGTTTTATCTGATTTTAGAAGATTCTGAGCTGCACATTGTTTTTCTTAGAAGGAATTTTCTGGTATTTTCTTGTCTTCAAAACACAGGCTCCT
Organism: Manacus vitellinus; assembly: GCF_001715985.3. Classification (NCBI taxonomy): domain Eukaryota; kingdom Metazoa; phylum Chordata; class Aves; order Passeriformes; family Pipridae; genus Manacus; species Manacus vitellinus. Next base: position 23,255,563 of record NW_021940682.1, on the reverse strand, counting down.
ATTCTGGTTACACACCAGGGTTAGTTCAACTCTGGAAAAAAGTTATTGAAATAAAAACATTTTCATATTAATTTTAAATAGGATTTTTTGCAGCCACAGATTTTTAGGGTATACACTTATGCCCACATACTCCTGAGTTTTTTTCTTATTTTATTTTTTTAATAAGGGTATAAATGCACAGAAAAAATATACAAACATAAATATATGAAAAGAAATATGTTTTTCTATTACAAGCAATTGGACTTTCCTCATAAGAAATGGTTTGGAAATATTATTCAGCTGCTTTTGAAATGTATTGATTAAATTATGTATAGTCAACACATTCTGAGGAATATATGCAAGTTACCAAATGCTTGTTTAGTTACTAGAAAATCTCATTAGCAGAGAAATAAAATAGCCCGTAAGTGAATCTCATTATTTGTCTCCCTCCTTCTGCCATGCCAATAACATTCAGAATTTCAAATTACATATTCTGATGAGAGGCACGCAGCAGGTGTGTGTGTGATGGGACTACTTCTGTTGGATGTTGATTACTCTCTGTGTAACATGAAAAGCTTCCTATTCCCACAGCTTTATGCAATATATCAATGGTAATGGATTCATAATCATTATCAAGCTTGATAGAGGCTTGACTACTGTGACAGATGTCTTCTCAATTTTCCTGTTCCGTATGTTCTTTTCCCTCTGGAACAATGCTTACATAAAATTCCAGTATTAATATATCTCTTTTATGTTGTTTCGTATCAATCATTCACTGCAGGGATCAATCTTTTAATTCAGATGAATAGGTAATTACAACCAAATGCCAAACACATCAGGAGAAATTCAGCAACTGTCAAGCAAACCATAGTGACCAGAATTATTTGTCTGTGCTAAAGATAGACCAGGGATATTATTGCACGTTTATGCACCTGAATAGTGTTTGCATCGGCAACAGTAAGACTTATCTGGTGTACTTGTCTGAGAAAAAGCAATAAGTAAATCCATTCTCTTTCCTGCTTATCATGAGATTAATGCAAATGAGTGTGCAATACTGCTGACCAAGTGCTGTCCTGTATTTGCCATGGTAAATTTCTGTAAATATATAAAACAACGAAAGAGTTCAATCATCCTCTAAGTCTTTCAGTGAAAAAGAAAAGAAACTAAATGCCATGTTTTCTTTTGGCAGCAAAGTTTTTCTTCCCTGAAGCCTTTATTTCCATGTGTTTTCCATATTGGTTATTTGATAAAGAATTTCCAGAAAACTACTGTGATGAAAAACCAGATGTATTCTACTTAAAAAAGATTCTTTAAATTCCTGAGTTTGATATTTTCCCCCTTTCTTCACTTTGAGCTCTGTCTTTGGGGTAAGCTAGATAGATTCTAAAGAGATCCTAAGGATTTCAGATCACCCATCTCAGTTTACAGTGTTGATGCACCCAGACATCAACATTTGTGTGCTCAGCATATATCCACATACACTTTCCCCAAAAATTATTCCGCACTTGTTTAGCTGTAGTCTAAGACTCTTTTTTACTCTAACAAATGGTTCTCCTCTCCTGAGAACCTCCTGTGACCCGTGCAGAGTCTGAACTTTTCTGCTATTCCTGCTATACATATTCTACCATATGGTGATCTGACTAGTTAAAAACTTTTAGTGGCATATCCACAACCTCCTTGTTCATCTCTTCAAGCATTTCATAATCTTTCTATGTAAGGTTTTCTAACACCTAAATAGCATTTCTTATTGCAATTTGAAGTAATCTTTTCCTATTTCTTACCAGTCCTGTACATGGATAAATATTTATCTTCCTCTTGGTAAAAAATGTTTATATGCTTCATCTGGTCTTTTCCCCTATGCCCTGACTAAGCCTTTGTAGACTTTAGTCTACAAAGAAGTGATTATTGTCTGGAAAAGTAATAAGTGTTGAATGAAATTAAATCAGGTTCCTAAGGTTTTCTGTAGAATACTTATTTCCTTTCATGCCCTTGAATATTTCCATAAGTAACTAATCTCCAGATGTGCATATGCAGATAGGTTTTTACCTTCCTTACATTAGTTTCTTCAAGACTGAGTTCTGGGTTTGCTCTGGAGCATGCATTTAAAACGACTGACTTCAAATATTTGTCTGACTGATTGTCCCATGATCTTCCCTGGGAACTGAAATCAAGCTGGTTAGTCTTTATTTCTTGACTCTTTTTAAAGTAACACAGTATATTTGTCTTTACATAATCTTTCAGCACCTTGTCATTAACCCTCAATTTTCAAAGACAGTAGCTCTGCAATTGCTTCAGACAGTGCTTCAAACATCCTGTATGAAATTGATCTGGTCCAACTAACTTGAAAACTCCTAAATTATATGTGGACTCCTTAACCTGGTTTTACCTTATTTTTCCCACCCTTTGCCTCTATCTATCTACTTTAGGCACCAGTTCAGTGCATTTTTGTAAGGGAAATTTAGATCATACAGTATAGAAGTCTCTGTTCCTTGTTTCTAGATCACATGTACAAACCAGGATACATGCCAAGAGAATTCCCAAACCAGTCAGGGAGCTGTCTAGTGAATATAAATAGCTCCAGGGCTAGGCAGTCCTGGTAAAAAGACAGATGTGGTTCGCAGGCTGGGGATTACTTGGATTCTAAGTGCCTGAACTCTGGTTCAGGCAAGATTTAAGCAGTCTTAACTCCTATACTTGCTTCCTTCAGAAAGTCAACTTTTCATTAAAAAAAAAATTAAATTAAAGAAAAAAATTTTACCAATGGTCTGCACATAGGCATCTCCTTTTCATAAACTGAGCAATTCCAGGGACTGAGAAGATAAAACTAAAGTGAAAAATTATGACAAATCTGCACTTGGAACACATACAGGATGTTTACTGCCGGTATTTTAATAGCGTTAGATCAAATATGATAATATTTCTTGATAACTTCAAAACTGGAGAGGTTTTACACACTCAGGAAGACTGGGCTCAGAAGTGATCATGGTCCTGAGGATTTTCAAGTAAGCAGATGACATTTGTAATCAACAAATGCTAAGGCAGTGCAGAGAATTAAAAAGGTACAGAAGGAGAAAACAGAAAAAGGACGATGAAGCAGTATCCATTTTGTGAAATCAGATTTGTTTTCCATTTTTCAACTTTCCTAAGTTTACTCTTTCAGACCACATGGAGCTGTAACCAGAGAGGGTTCAGCATTTATTGTTTTCCATTGATTTGAAGGATCTCAGACTGTCAAAGAACTGGGGGCAAAGTAAATTTCTTCCTGGACCTGGATTCAGCTTTGAAAAGGGAAAAGGAGATCTGGACATGGGTTTCAGCTCACAGAGACCTGGGTCATGCCCAGAGAAACTGTTGGAGAACAGAAGGAGCAGGGGTCAAGTTGCAACACCTGCATATGGCAGAGGTCTGCAGAGGAGCGTCCAGCCCTGGAAGCTGAACCCTCTCCCGGTGCTCACTGAGTGGTCAAAAACTTCCTGGAGCCACTTGAACCATGTGACAGGTCTACTGTCACTTTAACCTGCTCACTTCTCTTCTTTTGTTTCCCTCAGTAAAGTTTGAGAATGATATTGGAAAATACCCATGTGGGAACTTATAAGATCTAATCTATGAAAATATTTGATTTATCAAGTATAATAAAAATCATATGTCTATAAGGTCGAGTCAAGATCAAAATCCCTCTGTGCTTGCTGTTGTTCAAAGCACAATGGGTCAAATTCAACACAGAAGCAACCCTAAAAGCTGGCCTCTTTTACATGTTGAGCTGGGATTTGTAAAATGCAGTTGGGCCAATATTAGCAGATCAGAAAGCAGCAAATAAAGTACCTGCTAGGTTGAATCTACTGAGCATGTATGATAGCTGATGGGCAGTCCAGACTGGACTCCTGGGCTACCAAGGATGGATCTGTCATTTTAGGAAGTGGAACATTATTTTCAAATTTAATTCAAGTTGTTTAAAGGACTACACAGAGACTGCTAGGAGGCTTTTCTTCCCCGTAACAAGAACCCATCACAACAGGAACTGTGCATCTGCACAATCTTCCTCCCCATGCCTTCCCAAAAAGTCAGCATCTCTTTACAAGAGGAGGGTTGGTGACATCCCCTCCAGCAGTGACAAACTGACCACTCAAGCACAAACAATCATGATACTCTCCACCCTGGGAATGACTGATTTCCACAAAGGAGGTTTGTGTTTACACCAACCATCTGAGTCTTTGGATACATATATAAACACAAGGGTACAAGTTGTGACACAGTTTTCACATATTTAATGAAATTACAAGCCATATACTTAATTAAAAATAAACTAAAAAAAAAAATCAAATTAATTTCAAGGAATTATTCCTCTCATCCATAAAAAGATCATGTCCTTTATTAATACAATCAGACTTTAGTTCCTCCTTGACTGTAAGAAGGTGTGCACTATTCATTTGAGATTTTATTTTATCTCTTCATGTTTCATAATCAGTAATTCATGCTTCATTAAGCAATCACTGGCATATTTAAAAGGAGTCTGGAGACATAGACCAGACTTTAAAGTTTGAATTGAGAAACTATTTTGTTTTGTTATTTAATCTAAAGTAAGACTGAAAAAAATGTATTGAGCATAATTGTCAAGCCAAACCCTTCCAGTTTTGCCTGCTATCAGGCACAAAAGGTGATCAGTGAACTTTTTTACAATGCATCTAAATTAAACTGTAATAAAACTACTGGTTTAGAATAAGGGAAAATCCAGAATGATCTAGTGATTAAGAGACTGTCATATATGTTGGAAACATGCAAGTGCAGGCTTCCCTGAAGGCACACCACTATTAATAGAGAATGTAACTGTGGGCACAGGTTGATTCTTTGTTCTGGTTAGTAGCCTTAATAACTGTCTATAATTAGGGGCCCAACAACCAATGACACTTTAAAAAGTAAAGAAGGAAATAAGATTCTACGTCATAATTACATTAAACAGTTTTAACAAGCCCATGACTGAAGTTTTTGTACTTTTCTAAGATACAGTAGATTTGTTAGCATGAGGCATTTAGGATTTATTAAAAAAAAAAAAAAAAAAAAAGAAAGGCTTTTGTGGTTATAATGCTTCACTTTACAGTGCTTGAAAATTTAGGTTGTAATTCATGGTGCTGCATCTAGTGCCTATGGGTGTAGTTCCATATTGCAATATCTCTGCTGTCAAAGCTGGTTTGAGAGGCTCCCATTCTGAGGGTTAGGTTCCCACCACCACCTACATGAGTGTTCCCTTCTCGCAGTTGTGTTGATTATTTGTGAAGCCATGCCACAAAACGGTATGAGGGATCAAGCAGCAGCACAGCCCTGCATAGACCTGTATGTGCCCAGCTGCAGGGATGAGCAGGTTAAGGAAAGTAAGGGATTAAGAGAAGGTGACTTAGGGAGTGTGGGACCTTCTTTAACCAGGATTGACCCTAGTGACAGTGGCAGGGGACACTGCACAAGTAGCAAACACCTGTTGGAGGGGGAGTGGGGGAAGAATTGATGTATGATTTCAGGGTAAGGAATGAAATGGTTTTTTTTCTCAGAGCCTTATTTTTGTAGTGTTCAGTTCCCTAATATGGTTCTCAGCATAGCAAGAGTGGTAATGGCTTGGGTGAACAAACAGTACACCCTGATGTGTAGGGAGAAATCCCTTAAGCAAATACTGCTGCTGATTGCTTTTTATGTGGAAACTGCAGGGTAGGCTCCCTGTGGGAAGCAGTCGGTGGAGCTGACTGCCTGAGGCAAACCACCAGGAACCAGCAGCATCACTCTGCAGCCCATCATCAGGACACATATCAGAGAGAGCCCAGGGCTGATCCTCCACCAGGGTCTTCTGCTCTCTGTGAGTCACTGAGGGTAAGGGTATAGTGGATTTCTCTCCTGAACTCACTTGTCCAAATCCTGCCTATGTCATATTTTAGTGCAGGGGAGAGGGTTGGGTCTGTCTAGCTACTACCAATCTTTTGCCTTACTAACACAAGCTGTAAAAGTGGTTTTCTAACACAATAGGTGGGTGTTCATATTATTATGGTGCTTAATCACAGTTTACATGACAGTTTATTGCACTTGGAACTATTATATCAGATCCATAATTTAAAAGTGCCATATGTTTAGAATTATTAAATTAGCATTTCATTAAGGCAAGGGATAAGGTGTGAGAGGTTTTTTTTTCTTATTTACTTGTCATTTCAAAAATTATTTAGGTAGAAAAACCTAAAGCACTACTCAAAAAAAACAAAAAAGAAAAAAGAAGCACCAAAAAGAAAACAACTAACCCTAGAAACATACATTACAAACTATCCTTAAATTTTAGACCTTTATTCTTCAAGCACCTCACCGTGACAAAAAATAAAAGTAATCAAGCTCTTTACCCTCATCTATACACACATCCACCCCTTAGAACTAAACAAATCTACCAAAAATTCAACATCATATCATTCACCACAGTTTTACTGAAAAATTGCAGTACAGTATTCTTACCTAATGAGCAATGTACATGATGACACATTGGCTGCTTCTTCAGGATCACTCTCACAGAACAGAATCTCACAAGTAGCTGGAAATATCAGCCTTGTACTAGTTTTCGGAATTTACTAATGGTCTTGGGAAACTCTGAAACAAGATGATCCTTATGTCGCACAACTCAGCAAGCCTGTTCTGCATAGCAAGCTATTTAAGTACACGCTTACCTTTATATATATTTAATATATACATATATAATATAGATGTATATATTATAAACATATGTTTATAGATATAAATAGATATATAAAAGGATCTTTTCCTTTCCAAGTCATGGGGCTTTTTATTCTAGATTCACTGAGTCAAGATCTAAGAGATGACAAAGAAAAAGCTGAACCCAAAAGACTTGATTGTTGAATTTTCCAGGGTCAGATCTTGCAACCAAAATTCTTTAAATAATTCTAGCAGTAATGCATATGGATTATCTCCTCAATGCACCAAATTTCTGCATGAATGTTCACAGATTGGATTCCTTGGGCTTCTTTTATAGAGCCTCTGACTTGCATTGCAGTTTAAGGTTTTCTTGCATTAATACACTCAACGACATTTTTAAGCTATTTAAATCCAGATTAATTTTCTCTTTATCCTTAATTATATCCTTTCAAAACAAATTTCTATCTGTTCTTTAAAGTTTCCATCATCTTATTTTGGGAAAGAGACATAAAAAATGCAGTGTATTTCCTTGATAATTAAATAAAATAAAATACAACTCCACTTTATAAAATCTACACTTTTCCCAGTTTTAGAGGAGCCACATTTCTTCCATTCTTGACAAGTAGATAGGCAAACTATTTTTGATCTTTATGAGACTCCTGTTTTCACAAAAGATGAATAAGAACTTTCCTCACTCTCCTGGTTTTAGACACATAGCCCTTTTTTTGACTGGACCTAAATCCAAAATGAAACAATATCTAAATGCAAGCAGCAGAATCTTCCAAGATTCATCTTAGTTATTATACATGCTTCTATCTTCCCTTTTGAATATATGTTTAAAAATAGGTTTAACGTGTAAAAAAATTGGAATCTGGAAGCTAATATTTTTTTCACACTATGGTCACTAAACTACTTATTTTCTTTTTTGATTGCTATAAGCTCCCTACAAAATGGTAAAGTGATTCTGACAGACTACATATTTGCTTATGTAAGTTAAAGCAATGAGATTCAGGTCTTTCAGTGACAAGGGTGAGATAATATTGCTTTCCATGAAAAATATCTTGAAAGACACACTTGTTCTTCAGTGTTTTCCAATTTATTTTTAAAACTGAAATTAAAATCATGGAATCATAGAATCACAAAATGGTTTGGGTTGGAAGTGACCTTTAAAGGTTATGTAGTTCCACAGACCCCCAAAAATGAGCAGGGACATCTTCACTAGATTAGGTTGCCAAGAGGCCCATCCAAGCTGATTGTGAATGTTTCCAGGGATGGGGCATCTACCAGATTTCTGGGTAACCTGTTCCAGTGTTTGGGAACAATGTAAAAAACTTTATTCCTTATATCTAGTCTGAATCTACCTTCTTTCAATTAAAAGACATTCTACCTTGTCCTATTACTACATGGCTTGTACAGAGTCCCTCTCCAGCTCCCTCGTAGGTCCCTTTTAGGTACTGGAAGGTGCTATAAGGTCTCCCTGGTACCTTCTCTTTTCCAGGCCAAGCAGCCCCAACTCTCTCATCGTGTCTTCACAGGAGATTTGTTCCATCCCTCTGATCATCTTTGTGACATCCCTCTGGACTCACTCCAATAGGTCTTGCTTACACTGAGGACCCCAGATCTGGATACAGTCTTCCAGGTGGGGTCTCACCAGGGTGAAGCAGAGAGGCAGAATCACCTCTCTCAACCTGCTGTCCATGCTGCTTTTATAATAAAGTAATTTCCTACAAGACATGGTTCTAAAGAAACCTGTAGGAGTTGAAGAGGGAGTAATCAATGCAGAAAAGCTTAAGGGTTAAGGGCAAATGTACATGTAGAAATGCTTGGGAGCAAACTTATATGCTCCAACATAGTTCAATTCAGTTCAGTCTCACATTAGATTAAATGAGCTTTAAGTGAACATTGTACTGACTTAATGCATTGGCTTTCAGTATTGGAGTGATCATTGTGGGAAAAATATTCAGGATCTGCAATCTGTTGTCTGCTGTTGACTGACACAGTATGGATTAACAGAGGGCATAGCACACAGGGTACTGAGCAACATCAGTTTCCTTTCTTATTTCAGTGAGGTCTTAATTCAGTTGCCCACTGACAATAATCAAGGATTAACATTTCCAGCTGTTGTAACCTAGAGGGCATGGCATTGATCTGCACAGTGGGTAAAGTCTTATTTTACTGCCAAGTAGGGAATGTTTTGGAAAGGTGCCCACCTATTGTTCCCCTTACAGGAGACAAGCATGGAAAATCTAGAGCCCAGGGAGAGGCAGATTCAGGGTCTGCAGTGTACTGTGAGTGATGTCTTATTTATCATATTTCCATGGTAATCGTGAAAAATGGTAGCTCCCATATTTCCCAAACTTTTAATACAAAATTTGGAAGTCAAAGGAATTCCAGAAAAAGAACTATCAAACCTCAATGAAAGAGAAAATAATGATAATTAGTATTTCCCAACTATCTGCCATGATTGTCAGACACATTGTTCTAACCGAAGTACAGATTACAATGCTTAAATAATTGCTTGTCCAACTCCAAAAATACATGTAGACTATGATAAATATTTGGCAGAAATTCAGAAAAATCTCATGTGGATATACTATGACCAATCACGAAATTGCATTTCCTGCCAAAAATGTCCATACATGCTGCAAGTCATTTATTTAATGGTAAATAGATTTTTTTTTAGTTCCATTATAAGATATAGGAAATTACTGTAAACAAAACCTCTATACCTCTGTTTGCCTGGTGTTCAAATCAAAGTTAGATCTGAAAACACAGTAGATGCAATTCCACTAAACCTTACTCTGTTACAAGGCTCCAAGTCAATGGGTATAGTGGCTGGCTCACAAGATAGAAGTATAGATCAGTAAATTTACAGCTCAGAGTGAAATAGAAAGTATTTTGTAACAGTCTTTGAAAAATTATAGAATTTGATGCACAATTAAAAGCAGAAAATACACATGGCTAGATCTTCGTCAGATGGAAACATTTCTCAGAGGAGCTATACTGCATTCCCTAAGTTTTCTGGCTTTTGGTTTATTTTTAAGTTGAGCTGTCAAGAGAATCCTTCATCAAACATTCTCAAGTATTAAAAAAACTATCTCATTGTGTGATGGTCACCTTCATGAAAATCTGCTATGCTTCAAAATTTACAAAAACTTGATGGTGAGTATGTCACAGCCCATGGTTGTACTGCCATACAGTGCCCGTATGCCGTTATGGTTTAATAAAGCAGGGTGGATGGAAACTCAATGTAAATCATCTGGTAAATGCAAGGAGTAGTGAGGTGATAAAGGTTGCTGATGGCAAAGTTATTCAGAATAATCAAATCTATAGTGAGCTGTGAAGAGCTGCAGAAAGCTTTCACATTACTGGAGAGACAGGGTGATAAAATTGCAAATGAAATTCAATGTTGATAAAAGCCAAGTGCTGAGGAAAAAATAACCCTAACTATATTTTCTAGTGGTACTCTACCTCACTAATACCAGCTGTCACTTTTTCAGAGATGATCTAATTATACCAATTTAACTAAATTCTGAGCAATCGGTCTGTTCTTGTCTTTATCTTTGAAAGCTGATGTTTTTCTTTCAGATCTAAAATCTTCTGTGTCCAAGAACTTGTTTTTTTTATTTTCCAAACCACAAAAGTTGTCTAATGAAAGATATTCTGCTTACAGATTTCATCCCACTAAACTGCATATGTATAATGAACTCTTCTCATTGTATCCCCTGAAGACATCCTTGTTTTGTCTAGACCCAAACAAGAGCCACTAATGAAATTTGTATATTAATGGTATGTACGTTTGCATAAAATATGGCTGTAAATCTGCGTATTTTTATAAAATATAACATCTCATGTACCGGAAATATTCACATAGATTTATGAAGTGAGCTCCCAGTTGTAAAGAACATTTTATCCTCCATCAGTTACGAATTTAGGTCTTCTGCTGAGAGGAAGAGATATTCTGGAGAAGGAGGGCAGGTTTAATAGTGCAGCAAAAGGCAGAACAAACTGTCTCTTGAGTAAGCCACAGCTAGTGGGTGCTTCTGCAGGTCACAAATTCACAATATATTATTTCAGAACATCCCAAGAATAAGAATATACAGCGCCATGTCAGCCACACAAGCCACTTAAAGGGCTGGTAATAAAAGAGGTATCTATGGAAAAAAGTCTACCATGTGCCAAAAATACTCTACAGCCTCCAGCAATAATAGTGGGAAATATAATTGAACCCAAATAGTCCCAACAAAGCTTATGACAACTCTAAATTTTATTTTACTACATTCATGAAAGTGATGTTGATGTCATAATGAATAGTTCTCTGAAACTGCCAGTTCAGTGCTCAGCAGCAGTCAGAAAGGCAAATAAAATATGATGAACTACTGGGAAAAGAGCAGAGGACAGAACAGAGAGCACTGTTAAGCTACTGTATAAATATCTGATGTGTCGCTTGAACACTACACATAGTTCTGTTTATGTCATCCTTGACGACACTATTTAAATACGGGGAAAGTTGCCCAGGATGATGAGGTGTGTGGAACAGCTACCATTTTAGAAGCAATGAGAACTCACTGCAGAAATGTCTGAGGGAGATAAGAGTGCACTGTAGACAAATCCATGGAGGAAAGATGGATGCAGACTCTGTGAGAAATCCTTAAACCATTAATCACAGGAAGCACTCACCTTGGTTCACTCCTTTCCTAAGCACTGGAAACGGGCTCCGAGGCTCAACGTGTTGCAGTTAAGTTTTTCCCATGCTGGCACAGCTCCATACCAGTACATTCACACACAGGGGAGACAGAGAGGTTTGCTCTCATTTACTAGGGGAAAATTTGAACTCTAGAGTGCTGGAGAGTATTTCTGGATCTATTTCCAGGGTGCTCCAAGAGAGGCCTAAGCCAGAGAACTGATGGTCCAAGATATGCCTTTAGTGCATCACTCTGGTTAGGCAAGTCTTCTTTGTGGGTGGATTTAGGACAAGTTTTGTTCCCCCTGGCTTTTCCAAATAGAAAAGGCACTCTCATGACTCTTGGACAGTTTTGGTGCCCTGGTGGGAGATCTCACCTCATTACTGAAGGTTAATTCCAGTAGCAGGATTTCAGGAATGTAAACAGGAAGATGAGCACCAGAAACAGATGTATCCCAGCTGCAATAACCACTGCCCTAGGAGTGGCCTAGGAATGAAGAACACTTTTATCATTCCTAGGAAACCATCAAGTCTTATTAGCTTACCAGAAGAAATACCAGTCAGCAGATGTCTGTTTCAAATATAGTATATTCCTGAGAATAAACTATGTTTCTTCTTCACATTAGCTCCAACAAAGTGCAAGTCTTGTCTACAGTCATTGCTAATGTGTGCTTTGTTCTTCCCAAAAGTATGTGGTGGTGGTGGGGAGAATGATTTATATATGCATTTCCTCACACTTTGTGGATAAAATAGCCCTATTATGCATCATTAACGGATAACTCCTGGGACACAGGAATAGTAAATTAGCATCTGACTGAAAAAAACAACAAAAAAAAAAGAAATTAAGTACACAGTCTCAAAAATATTGACACTGAATTTTATGGTTGGGTAATATAGATAAGCCACATGTAAGATAACTTTCACGGAGGTCTGAGCTCTGTGATTTACACTGTCCCACTGGAGGTGTTTGAAATGAAACTATTAAAAAAGCAAACAAACAAACAAACAAAACAAAAAAAAGACGACAAAACAAAACAAAAAACACCACAGCAGTAATTAAAGCCTTAAAGGTTTATGGGTTGAACACCATAAAGAGTTCATTCATAAAATTCCTGGCACTCACAAAACAGTCAAACTGTAGTCTGTGAAAATACTTTACATTTTACACATTTCTTGTTACAATTTTCCCGAGATATTTATGTTTTTCCCTTTGTTATCTTGAGGGGGAAAGGAAGATAAGACAGTCAAGTTATATGATATAGGTATACTAGAAGCATGGATACACGATTAAGTTTTTCCTACTCACGTTGCTGCTGCAATCTGGCCTATATAAGGTGCAGATTGTGAATCCAAGCAGAGACTGGATTTAGACAAAGCATTTTGCTTTGTCTAAATGCAGTGGTGTGTTCACCAGACCACTGAGGCTATAGTATATCTGAGGCTATAATATATTTTACTTTTTAAAGTATGCTGTTCTTCTTTTTTCTCTTCTAAGATAGAATTACAATAAACTAATGCCCTGGTTCTTTAAATTAGAAAATGGAATAGTTTAAGCGGTATAAAATGTTTAGTCTGTGCTAAGATACATAAAGAGGTCACATTTGCCTGTGCTTAGTCTCTCACACTCACAAGTACATATCCACACACATCTTACAAAGATTCAAGAGGAAAATAAAATATTTTTAATTGTATTACCAGGCAGCATGAACAATGGCCTGTCTTTTAGATGAAGGTAAGTTCCATGGGAGGACTGTGGTTGAATGGGAGAGAGTTGCCTTTTGTTATGTCTACACAGACTTGCTTTTAAGCAAGGCTGAAGTCTGCCTTGGCATGCAACCAGCCACTTCAGGGTTGCATCCAAACTTTTGCTCTTTTCCTGTTAGGCAGATCAACTAGTGGGCAGTTCCTGCCATTGGCAGGGTCAGCTCTGGGTGAGGAAAATGTGAATCACCAGATCAGCCTGGCACATGTCCTGCTGATGCAGGGCCGACAGCGTGACTCCAGATGTGAACTAGTGGTTTCTGCGCCAGCCTGACCTGGACCACCTACCAGGGCTCAAGGGTAGTGGACATGCTCCAGCTCTGGACTGGGAGCTGTGTACTGCCCATGTGGCAGAAGATGGCGTGTTTCACAAGAGCTGCTCCAGCCCAGCCCTCTGGGAATGCAACAGCTCGGGAGTGCAAGTTTTACAGACTTTTCCACAAGCCTTGCAAAGAGCTTTTGCAAGCTCTAATAAGAACTAAGTCATCCTGTCTTCTGTCCATGATTCTTCCAAAGTCAGATTTCCTTCACAGTTTGAAATAGCTTGAGATTGCATCCTGCTCTGAAGATTCTATAGTGAAACAACAGAACAGTAGAAAACCTTTGATGGGAACCATAGGGCCACCACTCTCAGGACTGAAACTATGGTGCCTGATCAGAGGTGTACAGCTAAAGATTCATTTGCATAAAGTTTTGCTCAAATTTAGAAAATTTAGGTAAATTGTAATTCTCGAACTACTGACTTCAAGTAATTAGGCTCTTGATCTTAAATTAACTATTTCTGATTAAATGTGATCCACTATTATAGCTCTGCCAAGTATAAGTTTCAAAATAAGTATACCACAATATCCTGAAAGTTCATGGAAAACTAAGAATCTCATTATTACTTAGAAGAAAATTTTTATCATTTTCCCCTTCACATTTAATAACTGAATATATTCCCTTTAAAACAATTTCTTTGGTGATAAATTAGGTAATAAATTTATCTGGTTATTTGACAGATTTTTATTTATTATTTTTTAATAAAGAACAGGTAGATATTTCATTCCATCCCATCTCTTTTTCTGTTATTATAGTGGAATCATTCTGCCCGATGATGGTTCAACTACAGGTGTAATGTCACGATAAGACTCATAATACTACTTTCTTCTTCTGGAAAAGTATAAATTTATATTTTGAGTAGAACAACAGTCTTCTTTTGCATCAACACCTTCACATTGCAGCCAGAAGAGCACAATAATCTCCTTCTCCAGACTAAAAAAAGAATTGCTGACTTTTATAATTTTTGTGTATTGCAACTGCCCGGCCCTTCCAAAAATATGCTATGAGACACATTGTGAGTCTTGAAAACTTTCTTTAAAATCTCTATAAAGAAGCAGTGCTTAGAAAGAAAAACTCTTCAAAACAAATTGCTTTGGGGGGGTTAAATCAAATACCCGTGGAAGTTCATGAGAACAACTACTGTGGAGTTCAGCAGGCTCTGAGTCATGGGACACAGGCCACTGGTTCATGAATGAATAAATGGGGAAGTGCTAAAATGCTTTGAGTACGTTTTTCTAAAGCAGGCTGAGGTTTGCTTTCAGATGTATCAGCCAGGTAGAACATTAGGGAAGAGCCCTCACGTTCCACTCATACCCTTTCTTTTAGGACATCACCCTCAGTTGTTATTAAATATACAGCTTTTAAATGCAAGCTGATGAAGAGTCAAACTGTGACATTTAGCTTCGGGCTTAAAATTGTGACTCTGCCCTTCTCAGAACAGCTCCAGACAGATCCTGCTTCAGGTGATGAAGTCCCTTCCCCACATCTTCAAACTCTGAAGCATGGATGAAATGGTAACTTCCTGCCATCCAGCTGTGCTTTTTCCTATCCAGATTTCCAAATAAAGCAGAATTAAATGCATTTTTTGCTTTTTCTTGGGTTTTATTTGGATAATAACACCTAAAGCAAGGATCTGGAAAATAAGCACATTATTAATCAATTTGGCTTGTCACAGAGGTCTTTCTCCAGGTATGTGCTGTAATGCTTCTACTGCTGTGTTGAATGAGATAGTAAAGAGGAGGAAGGAGTTTGTCTTTGCTATTATCAACTTCCCCTATCTAGAGCTAAAACTACAGGAGCTGACAGGAGAAATCTTTAAGGCTGTCATTAGGCGAATGATGATAGTTATTAAATCTGCTGATTGTCCAGTCACACAAACCGTTTCTGGACACTACCTGCAATTGACTGAATCTTGGAGAGAAAGGGGGGAGATAAGCAACAGGGTATTTGGGGAGAGACTGTCATCTTTTAATTAGACTAATTAGAAAACTTCTAAAAAGGAGATAAGTTGTCAGAGTGCTCTTTTTAGAGAGCAGGTGGAAAGATGTGGAAAAGACTTACCAGATTTGTTCAAAAGATGAAAAAAAAAAACAGATTTCCAAAAAATAGCATATGTGCTAAAGAGAAAATGTTTATTTCCTTACAAACTTAATCACAAGGAATAAAAGATTGTTGGAAAACTAGAGGTAGAGAAAAGGCTAACACTTTAGCATTTTTCTTCAAAGTTATATACAGGATCCTTGACAAAGTCTGCAGTCTACTTCAACTGTAATGTTGTATCCCTGGAACTGGAATATTCATCACAAGAGAACTGTTGGAAAGAGTGCTCTGAAGTTGAGAAGAATTTTGTGCGGAGGGTTAGATCTGTTTCTGGGAGCCACAGGCAGGTGAAAGTTTATTAAAAGGCCTAAAAGTACCCTGGAAACAAGCAAAAGCAACTAAGGAAGCTCAAAACTAAAGAAAAGCCAGAGAAAGGAAGAGAGCTGCAGCCTACTCAAGTTCAATAATGGTTTGAAGGTGCATAGGTCCCATGTGGTGGGGATCGCACCTCAGTATTGTCCCACTGTGGATTTTTGTCTTTGGGTTCCAAATTAAGTATTTGCAATTCAGTTCTTGTAGCTAACCTACTGTTCACAGATATTTTTTTATCTCAATAGTTAGCATAGCAAAGCACATGAATGTTCCCATTTAGAGCAATAACTCTATTTGCTTAAATTCTTTATTTGGCAGTGTTTATGAACCCAATTTAGCAGCACTTGGTGAGGACTATGAAACTCTTTCCCCTGTCATGGATGGATAGTGATTTGGGTCTGCTAAAGGTAACTACTTATGCTTGCCAGTCAGTTATGGGAAATAAGCACCATTCTTCTATGAGAAGGAAGTGCAACTATACCATACCAAGAAACCATGCCCCTCAGGCTTTCAATATTCTTCCCAATGAATTAAGTCTTATAATTACCACCTCTACCTGTGAGAGCTTGCTAATATTGCATGGGTAAGACTCAGAATTTAATATCTCTCTTTCAAAAAAGCAATAACAACAACAAACAAACCTCTGTAAACAACCTGTGGCTTAGAAAGGATGCTGTGTTCCTGACACTATTACCTTACATGCAAATATTTTTCTCTCCTTTACTTTATTTTTTTTTCTTGGTTTAATCAGCTGGTAACATGAATATGTAGCTGATCTAACACAAATAGCTCAGCTATCCCTATAGACATGTCTCATCACAGCTTCTTAGGTAAAAGGATCAGAAGGGGATAAAAAACAAAGGATTTGATCCTTAAGAGGAGCTTCACCTAGAAAGACTGAATAGAGGACTGAGAAACTTTTCTCATGTTCAACCATGACACCCTTCTGCCCAGTTGCTTTAGGCTCACAATATTTTCCCTCACTATCTGAAAGAGATGTTGTAACAATTATAAACTCCTTTCAGAAGAGCTGCTCTTATGAACAAAGCATCATTTGCACAAACAGGTAAGGTATAGAGTAAGGGTAATTACTGGATCATTATTATAACCATATGGATGTTACGAGTCCGGTATTCCCTTCAGAGCCAACAAGAGTACCACAGACACGGTATTTGTTAGAAACCCTCAAGGCCATACAGCAGGTGGTATTCCCTTCATGGGTTCAAGTGTATCATGCAACTGTGACCTTGCTTGTTCTGTTCCTGGCTTGTCCCACATTCATCCAAGAAAGTGGATTCATACAACTGTGCAGCATTTGCCATTTAGTTCCTGCAGGATTGTTTCAGTAAACAACATGAATTTATCGGAGGAGAGAATTAACAACTACTCTTCTCTTTTCATGTAGTAACTATAGAAATTGGTTTTGGCACCTCTAGGTTGTGATGAGAAGACAAAACTCTAAGAGGAATCCAACGACCCTAAATTTAAGAAATTATTTGAATAGCATAGAGGATGAGGTCTAGATTCAAAAAATCATGAAAGTAGACTGAAGAATACCTGTTGACAGGAGAGGATTTTCTGTATTCTGAGGCAGGAATTTTGTGAAAAATTAATGTGCAGCAATGATTGCCATGGGAAAAATTTGGTATTGCATTAAACAGTAAATTACTACCTAGCTGTCACTTTTTGAGCAAACATTGCTTGACCTTGCAATGTTTGATTTTTTAGAATATTTTTCTCATTCTCTACTACTGATCTGGAAAGGTCATTCATTCTAAAAAAAAGAATTGGAAAAGCATTAGAAGGTTCTTTTTCAGAAAAATATTTTTCATATTGTGGGACTTAAATAAAACAAAGGTTGTTTTTACTCATCTTCACTCAGTGTAGTTTAAAATTTTAAAAAGTCAGGAAATAAATTGTAGGGATAATTTGTCTTCCTCCTAGATAAGTGTCCTGTCATAGATTTATTTTTATCTCTTGGATGGGTTTTATCCTTTTTACAAGGTTACTAGCACCAACTAAACTTTCCGCTTCAGTATTAGTCTTTCAAAATATTGACTGAAACACAGTTTCAACAGCTAATCATATAGTGTCTTGTGAAATACCTTCATAGATAGTTAGAGTTTATAAAAAATCTTTGAAAACCATGAAAAGTAAGATGTTTCCATAATATAAGCTCTTTTCTTTCCCTTGCTGGCATATCCTATGTTTAGGAAACATAGATCTCATGAGCAATGATTTAAGAGAGTTGTTTTTTTTTTAGGAAACAACGTAGGATTTGGTATTTCTCCTTTTCTAACAATGATTTCTAGCAAGTTTGTAGCCTAAAAATATTTTTCACAATTACATTATTAATTTAATATTATTTATTACTTTAATGAAAATATTTAACTATACCTAAGTAGTTGTTTCCACAGTCAACGTGCCTGTGGCTCATGTAGTTCATCCTTTGTTAGCAATACTTCATGCAAATTACCTTTTGCTTGAGAATTAGTGCAGAATACACGGGAAAGATTTTACAGTCTCTCCTTGATAAGGAAGCCCATGCTCAGCTCAGGCAATCCCAGTGAAGTGTGCTACCTCCACTACAGTCCTGAGGGAAGGTCAGACACCTAAAGGTCCTATTCATTTGCTAGATGCTAAATTCCTTTCTCAGCACTTATATCTGAAACAGCAGCAAGCTTCCAGGCATTTCCCCTTGTTGAGCACGTGAGGTGATGAGTTGAGAGGTGAAGGACCTACTTCTTAGTCTGTGTTAGGAAGGGCAATAGAAATACCACAGTTCAGTGTCTCACCCATTTACTTACAAGTTCTGATCCTAGTTTTGTCTAAACTTTATTTCTTTGTTTGATCTTTCTCTCTTACAAGAAAGCCTGTTATACAGAATACATAGCTGTTTGCCAGTGAAAACATCATAAAATCCCTTCCAAGTGTGCAAAAAGAAGGTGCTGAAAGCTATGGGAGGGGTAAAGGTAGATACAGGCAAAACATAGGATTAAGCCTTTTCTTACCATAATTTATAATTCCACTGACATCACTGTGTTAGCAGCAGGACAACACTTCCACTTCCCACAGAGCCAGCTTGGCTTTTACTGGGCTCCAGGTCCACCAGGAAAAAAATTTTAAAGACAACTAAGCAGAACAAAATACATCCCATGAATCCTCACGACCAAATCTGAAGCACTGTGCCCCATCCATGGTGCTGGTGAGTGAAGGAAGCCAGGAAGGCTGACACCAGGGCCCCAGCAGTGGGATGGGAAGACAATGAGAAGCAACGCTGCCAAGAGCAGATTAGGCTGCAGCTCAATGTCAAGGGGCATCCTTGTGCCCTGATTCCTCAGTCTCTTCAGTAAGACTGGGTACTGGCATCCCCATCAGATGGGCAAAAAGCACATAAGGAGCTTTCTAATGTCACCTCCTTGCTTACTGCAGCATTCAGCATGCCTCACTGCTAACTGAACCTGGGCACAACTTTAAACTAATCAGATTATCTTTACAATGAGGCACAAGTAAGCAGGTGACCTCTGCTTCCAGAGTTTTGCAAGGTACTCATTTTTGGAAGGAAAAATGTGTTTTAATGGAAGGGGTTTTTTCCTAACCTCACCCTGAGAGGCAGGGTGTTACATTCCTGTAACAAAAACAAGTATTATTAGCTATAGTCTAACCCACTTGAAAGGCTCTTGTATATTGCCCCAGTGAGAAGGCTGTATTGAAAACCGCAATAAGAAAACCTTACAGTTTAAGCTTTTTCACCCTTGGGACTTAAACTTCCATTTAGGTTTTTATTTGCTACAACCCCAGAGAGCCTACGATGTCAGCACCTGAAGAAATGAGGCTTGAGAGGTGATTATAGTTTGATGTGGAACAAGAGCTGTTATGAATCGAAAGACAGATGCTAAAAACTGAGTCAGATAAAGGTACCTACTTTGCACTTGCAAGATAGCACAACGCCTTCTGCTGTGTTGCAATCTTTTAATCTCTGTCAGCACATCTTGTACTACAAAATAAGTGTGGATCATGCATATGGATATATGGGAAATATTTATTTTAAGTAGACTACAAACTGCCATACATACATGTAAAATGTAATTCAAAAGTGCACCATAAAAGAACTACTTGAGGATTACAGGAACTTAGCAGTATTGAACTGCCACATGCTAAAAATATCTTACCATCTTGCTCTAATTGTGCAGACACCAAAACATAACCTAAATACTAGTAATGTCACTTCTTTTCTTTTTCTTTTCTTTTTCTCTTAACCGGTTCCTGTACATTTGTGTAGAATTTATCCATCTACAGATCACAAGACAAGACATAACCAAGGATAAGTTAAACAAGGAGAAAATTTGTGAAAGGGAATATGTTCTGTATAGGCAACCTCATAGGCTGAGGGGAAGAGAAGGCCTACAGAGGCTGCAGAGGAGTCTCTTCATTTGTGACTTCACTGCAAGTGCACTTAGTCAAAGGCCTCTCTGGGACTGGGAAAACATCCCACAGGAAGGATGCTGTGCTCAGGGGTGTTTCATGAGCACCGCTGTTAACTCAGCTCTCGGTGATACAGAAGCATGTGAGAGTCATGGGCTTGCACAGGGCACTTAATGGTGCCAGATTTCTGAAGATGCCTCATGCTGTTATGGGTGGTGAGGTACAGGACAGAAGGAGCTTCATTTAGCTGAAAGAATCCTGCATAAACTTATTGGGTGCAAAATTAGCTTATAAAAAGTGATACTTTTTCTACAGTTGCTGCTCACACTGCCAGACCTTTGCTACAAAATCATGTTGGTCGCAGCCTAAAACAGCTGTACAGCTGATGAGATGTTAAGACATGCACATTTCACTCATCAACAGTTTCCATTTGTGAGTGACTACGTATTCTGCAATCCTTTGCTTCTTAGATGCCAGGGTAAGGAAGCTGCAAGAAGTACAGTACTTCACAAGGGCCAGAGAAACATGTCCCTAAGATGTTACTGCTTCCTACCCACCCATAACAGAAGATAAATGAGGATTAGTTACAGTCTAAATCTAAAAAATGCCAGAATAAATTAATCTGAGAATCCTTAATTTGAAGTGGGATTCTTCTCACCCAACTTGCAGTGTCTTTTTCATCATCTGGACACCTTTTCTGGTTTCTAGCAAGAAATAGGCATTTCCAAAGCATAGTGCATTCTCTCCTCATAGACTGATTTAAAATAAGTCAGATAAATTGCCTTTTAGAAATGCCTGTTTCTCTCCAATGACTGTAAAGGGAGTCTAAGTAATTAGCTCAGACTGTGCTGTAAACTTCTAAATGAAGAGTGAGGAATCTCACCCCTGTATCTACAGGGCAATTGCCACAATGAACAGATCTTCACTTCCATCACCTCTCTTCTCCCAGAAAAATTCAGGTATGACTGTGCTGGATTAAAAACAATGGCTGAAGTGAGATTCGCAGATCTCACTTTTCATTCCACAATCTTAAATTCTTCTGAACTCTCACTTCAGATACATGCAGCTTTTTCTGAATGTGACCCTTGCAATCTCTGCAAACCAGGACTTCCCTGTACAAATAAGACCGGTTTCAGTCTAGTCTGGTGCATCATGGCCTTTGTTTCACTAAATATCCATACAGTAAATTACATTCCAACCAAATGTGGCAAAAAATGTTACTAATATGGATGGGCTTCTTTGATTTGTATGGTAGCACTTTATTGTGGTTTTGATCAAAAGATTTGCAAGCAAGAGTTCTTCATCCTGCAAGACCAACTATGTATATATTTGGGAAAAAAAAATTCAATGCAAACATCAGGGGCTTTTTGTAGCATTGTCAGTTCAGACCACTTTATCAAACTCTTACTCCTCAGTTGTAAAAAAAAGGACAGATTTCTAACAGGGTAGGGTGGGTGCTGCAAAACACTTCACTGCAGAGTTCAGAGCTAGCAAAGCACTGTCATCATCTACCTCATGTCTCTGGTGATACACATGCTCCAGCTTAAGGTGTCAATGCAGTAAATGACTTGATTAATAGTGTTTAATGTTAAAAACACAAATAATTTTCTGTGTTTAATAGGGATACTCAGGAAGGATGTGAAAAAATGCTTTATTGGATTGGCATCGGTATTTCCACAAGGAAAGTTTTAAAAAA
Organism: Manacus vitellinus; assembly: GCF_001715985.3. NCBI lineage: Eukaryota > Metazoa > Chordata > Aves > Passeriformes > Pipridae > Manacus > Manacus vitellinus. The sequence goes on along the minus strand of NW_021940682.1, from coordinate 23,233,613 downwards.
AATAATTGCAGAAGAGAACCCAGAAACCTGGATATGAGAAATTACTCTAGGGAAGTTTAAACTCTAGCTAAGCAATGGAAATTCATGGAAAAAGGCATCACATAATGATCTACACATGGCACTGTGTGACACACATTGCATAGCAGACAGATAGTGTATGGATCTAATCAGAGATACTGTAGGGGAGAAAAACTACTAGCTGATACTGAGAGATTGTTAGAAAGGACTAGCTCCACTGGTATGACTCACAATAATCAATTAATTACCCATCTCTGCATAACTGTATAAACAACAGGTCTGTGTGCCGATACTGGAGTGTAAAGGAACAGCAGCAGGAACAGAGGACGAGACTAGATTTTGTGCAGAGCACACCAGGAAAGTAACATGAAAGTCACAAGAGTTGCAGAATAGTAAAAATAGTCACAGCAGATGCTATTGCCTAGGAGAAGAACAGAACTACTACCAACTGGACAACAGATATCACGGGAACCAGGGGAGCACCTTTGCTCTCTGCAGGGAGATGATTTTGTCACCCTTGCTTGCAGAATTATTTGCAGTCAAACTAATCATTAATTTTACAGTGCCTGATCATGCCAAATTTTCTCCTACTTGACATCAGCATGTTTTTACAAAAGTGGATTTGCAAATCCACTTATTTTTGGTCCTGTTCCCTATGGATTCAGAGGAACTTCTCAGGAACATAAAACTAAGAGACTGCACACATTTCCAGAATGGAGTGCTCCAGACATATTTTACCATATTTATTTATCTGTCACAGGCATGTTTCAGCCTCTGTCACTTATACTGCATGATCAGAACAGCAGTATCACTTCAGTTTTCAGAATACAAAGATTTGCAATGTTTAACACAGACCACGTACATAAGGTCAAGCCACATCCTCTCATGTTGATAGATGTGATGATGACAAATCATTTTCAAACACTGCCAGAAAGAAGGAATTACTCTGATGAAATAGCATAATACGCAAAAAGAAATGTTTGAGTTTTTTTCAGGATATTAGTGCTTGTGACCTTTCAGAATGTCCATGTATTGCTTTTGAGACTCTCACTATACCCAAAATGCACAGAAAAATACTCAGGTGTATTTGGGTTTGTGAGTGTCTCCTGGATCTGATGCCTGGCCGCTATTAGCTAAGGAGAGCTGTGAGAACAGCAAGATTGGCAGCATTACTCTGGATAAACTAGATGATAACATATGCTTCTCTCCTTCAGCAATGCTGATACAGTTCTGGTGGCTGGTATGTAGGATTGTGATATTGCTGCTGGGGCATGGGAGTACTCAGCTGAAAGTTGAGCTGTAGCCCTGGGTATATATTTCTTGGTGGTAGTGCTATTGTGAGTATCCAGGCCACTCATGATCCCCTAGAGCTGCCTCTGTTGTGCCATGAACATGGGATCAGGGTGAGAAACAGGCTTTGCCACACGGCCAGGCAAACGTTGCCCTGGTACAATGGAGAGGAGAGGGCACACAGAGAGATGAGGAAGGGCTGGAAATCAGAACGTGAGGGTTTCTTAAAAAGCAATGTCTGACCTGACAGAAGGGATTTAGGGCTTATTCCTGATGTCACTGAATGAAAAAGGCAGCTTTAAAACTTGGTCCAGTGCTAAGTAAAACCAATTAAATTTAGCAAACTTAGTGCGTTGTGGATTGTATTCTCCAAATGGTTGAAACTTTTTCTTTTCAGTAACTTGAGAAATTGTCTTTCTGAGGTCCAACATACAACAGTGAAAGAAAGGTGCTCATGTCACAGCTGTTCTGTTTTCTAGAGTTATTCCTTTTTCTCTTAGGTTGTCATCAGCTACTTTTGGTGTGAAATTAAAGAGAAACCTGTAAACAGCTACCAATACATGCAATATGCAGTTGGTATTTTCCCCAGACTGTGTCCAAAATATATTTTTTGCCCTCCCCTCTCACCCCCACAAGAAAACCCCAAACAAACAAACAAAAAAATCCAAATAAAACAACAATAAGAAAAAGCGTAATGTTTTTCAGGAAAAGAAAAAACAAATCCTGAAAAGATCAAGTATTTGCTCAGGCTCTGCTTCAGCACAATACTAAAACCCTTTTAAAGTCAAGTGCATCCCAAAAAGCCTGTTCCTCTTGGTAATCTGGACCTTGTAATGGAAATTCTAACAGAGCTGTGACTATTACTAATGCATTTAATACATTAGGAGCTCAATTTTGAATGCCTTGAGCACTTAGTCCCCCCTCTAAAGTGGATCGGAGCTGCAGTGGTGTAACATAGCAGGGGTAGTCCTATAGTCTTTGTGACCTTTTGTGAGCATTTGAAACAGATTGCATTTAATGATTTTAAAATGTCAAGGCCAATTTCAGGCAAAAAGAAAGAAATCAAATTGGGTTTCTGGACTGTGTAAGCTTTTGAAATGAGTCCATGGACATCCTCAGACATAGGACACAGGGTTGAAATATCATGGAAGTTGAATACTTTATGGTTCAAAATCAGGTCTCAGAGACAGCAATTTCAAATCCAGGCCTGCAGAATAATAGTTTTACAGCACATGCCTACCATAATTTGCTTTTTAGCTTATTCTGAATGACCTCAGCACAACCGAGTAATTCATCAGTGCATAAAGCATGCAGGGACTGGATTTGTGAATTATGCATGAAGGATAATTTTGCTCTGATGTTCTTCTGTGCAGTGTATACTGGAAAGCTGTACTCATGGCCTGTGATGACTGGGTGTTGGTTTGTGGAATATATGGGGTCTTGTGTTATTTGAAAGCATGGGCAACTGTGATATGATGATAGTAAGGAAACTGCATCAACAGTATAAATAAATGATGGCTTTAAAATATGAATTATGCCATAAATAAATGATCTCTGCTTCCTCACATTCTGCCTCTGTAGAAAGCTAGTTGGCTGAATGTGTTATTCACTATCCACATAAAGCCTGACCAAACAAGGTTGCTTACTTCACTGACATGGACACATTCACCAAAGAGTGCAAACTTGTCATATAATCAGTAATAAAATAATGACATAATTTGTCTGGCTGGTTCTGGCATGCCTCAGCTTCAAAGGAAGTTCTCCTGGGATTTTAAATAAAGGTGCAGAATTAGACTTTTGAAGAAGGAATCCAAGTTAATCATCATAATTAAAAACGGTAATGAGAAGTAATTTCTGATGCATTATATAGTAATCACATAATAGGATGTTGAGATGAAGCTAAAGTTGCAGGCATATATTGGTTGATGTGAGAGTCTATTAACTTCATGAACACTAGTAATGAAGGCAATAGAAAATACAGGAAATGTAGAATTAATGAACCACTTCTTTAACAAGTTAGCTTGACCATTGCCCTTGTAGAGTTGGTGGAAGAATATAACTACTGCAAGAGTTATCTTTAAAAGTTCTCAAATATTTTTATTTTAAGTATTCTTTAGGAAATTTTATCTTTCTAGTATTTTAAAACTATATGATGATGCTTCTTGATTTAGCAGATTTCTGGCTTTTGTTGATTTGTCTTACATTTTTCCTTTTCTCAGTTCCACCCTGGAAAGCAAGATGATTCATACAGAGAAGGAAAAACTCTATATTTTTCTATATCTGATTGATAACTGCATTTAGAAATGTAAGAAGGTCATTTCAGATTAAAAACATCCTTTTTCACAAAAGCAGCAACAGACTTTATGTAATTCTGACCTTTTTGGTTATATCTTGTAAGAAAAAAATTCTGTTCCCTTTTCCTGTCATATTTCAGCTCACTATCTTAGCCTAAGAATTAGTAATGCCAATTCTGAGGGTTAAATATCTGCGTAAATTTTAAGGATTGGAAAACACGTCAATTTTAGCTGTAAACAAGTTGAGGTTTTAACCATTCAACTGCTATTTTCATTCACCTATTCTGTTTAAAGGTAAATGATCCATTCTTTTTTTAAAAAAAATTATATTTTTAATCTGCTGTGTAGTTAATTCCCAAAATTTTAGTCACAGATATTTATTCGGAAAAAAATACAGACTCCCAGTTTTTATGGTGCTGGGATAACTGCCAAAGGTAAATTTAATTCATGAGGGAATACATGAGAGATGTTAGAAAAAAAACAAGAACAAAAACCAGAAGCACTCCCCAGGATGCCACTCCCAAACCTGCAAGGTGCAGGAAAAAATATCCATGGGATGTGTACCAGTCCATGATGACAACTGCCAGAAATAGCTCATTGCCCATGTGCTACCCCCAGGAACACAAGTAACCCTATGCTTGAAATACAGTCATTTCCCGAGAGCTGTGTTGAAGTCACTCACTGCAGGAATCCTTGCTGGATGGTCATCCTGTCCACGAAGGTCACTCCAGACCAAGATAAACATTTTAGTACTATAGTGGTGAGGCAGATGGTCCTATACTGCTGCCACTTTGGACAGGCAGGAAAGGAATTGCAGTGAGAAAAGGGGACACAGAGATCATCTCCCACAAACATCCACATCAACAGTTGCTGGCTGTGGTGGTGACTTCGTGAATGGAGACCAGAGATAGTGGTTATTGCACTGTTTTAACCATCACCACCCAAATAACTGGCCAAATCTTTTAACAAATGCCAGATTCTTGCCAGATTTTGGTTGTTTAAGGCAAAGCAAATCCAATAATTTAACTTTTCTGAGTTACTGGCTCTGGGGTAGGATTTGTTCTCCTACTATGTGGAAACCATGAGTGTAGTGTGAGCTAACTGCCTGACTTCCACCCTGTAGTCAATGAACAAACATCGGCGTATCCAGAAACTGAGCCCTCCCTCTTATATTAAACATCTGTGATCAGCCAGAGGTACCCTTATCAACTTAGACCTAATGTCTAAGGTTTCATTCCTATAGATAGGCTGGCTTAATTCCCACCCTTAAAATCCATGCTGGATTTTGAAAACAAACAATCAAACAAAACCCAGAATTAAAGGAAACAAACTCCCCAGCTGACTGGGAGTCCTTGCAAATATTCATGTATCTTCTTTGTTTGCTGGGCTATTATGCTCTGAGAAAAATTATAGAAATTATTTTGTGATGTAAAAGTTAATAAATACTTTTAAAAAATAGGCATGACAGAAATAATTTTTTGAGTCCCATGCTGCTCAGCTGGGCTCTGAAAGAGTGTTGGTTATTTTACAGAGGGTCCTCTAGCAAGGACTGATATTAGCCTTTTACTACCCCAGTGCAGAGAAGTCAAGCAGTCTCCTCTTTCCCCCTGCAGCCAAAGATAGAGCTATCATTTAGCTGCAAACACAGAGGAGACTGCTGCTTCTGATGCTGAAAAGGAGCTGTGACGTATGTTGGCAAGATGAAATTCTGCTCTAATTCCCCCGTGCTCTAGTTAGGCCTATGAGAGCAGTCTGTGACTGCTCTTCCTAAAGAGATTATGTGAGCAGCTGTGCATTGTGTTCCTGTCTGATCTCCATCTTCATAATATTTCTATCAGTCGCCACTGGAGTGCAGAAGTCCCCAGCTCGCACGACCCTCAGCACACCAGCCCCTCCATCATTTAAATTCAGAGGTGGTAACAGTGTTTTGAAAAATCAATAGATTTTAATAGGTATTTCCTGAAGTTATTAAGTATGAAACAGGACTGAGTCATCCACCTATTGTTTATATCTGCTGTCAATATTGCTTGTTTTGTTTGTTGGCAGGTTTTTTTATTTAAACTAAAGCAGATGTGAGTTAGTTGTTAGAGACTTCTTAAAGCAGTGCTCACTGCCTCTTTTGTTGCCTGCATAGGAAGGCTGCAACAAACACTTCACATTGCATCACACATCAGTTGCTGCCATTGTTACTAATGAAATATTAATGCTCTGATAATGCTGTTGTAAGTCTAATTTACCTCTTAGATTTCAACATTATTCTCCAAATAAAATAGCACTCTGAGAAACCAGTTCCACTGAGCCATGACAATTTACTCCAGTCTGCCCCACACCCTATTCTTGAGGTAGAATTGGACTAGAAAAAAGGAGTTGTCTGGCTAATACAAGCGTACTCAGTAGCCTTTGTCAAAACAGTTTTTATTCTCATATGATGCAAACCTCAGGCATTATTACAGGGTTTCATAGAACAGATGTTCTTGAATTTGCATAATGACTGACAGACTGCCTTTTCTTTACGAAAGGTCACTAAAAACCAGTGCTACTGTTCAGTTAGTCCTGCCTTCATTAAGCAATTTCAGGACAAAACTGCTTTGTCTTCATGTACTCTTTTCACGACTACTGCTTTACATACTTTAATCAGACAAAATTGGGGCCAAATCACTGGCTTATGTCACACCACATGGCTGTCTAGCTTCCCCTAATTCCTAAACATCAGGCACTCTGGTATGATTGTTGAAATAACAGGATCAAATCCTGAGCTGCTGTAAGACAGAGTAACTCCAGTGAGACTGGTGAAGCTCCATTGCTTGATGTTGTCTAGGAGAAGCAACTTTTCAAAAGAACATCACAAAACTGTATGCTTCCCCTCAGTTTTAATTCACTGCTTTATTTATTGTGTGGGCTTTTTTTCAGCAATAAAATTAAATTGACACGACATTTCTAGATAGAAACACTATTTCTCATAAAGTTGATTCCTATTGAACAGCATGTATCCCCATGCATAAGCAAGATGTGCTTTTATTTATATGTGCACATCAAATAACTGATGGGAAAGTTTTAAATCTTCTACATCTAATATCTCAATGACAGAAAAATTCCACCATGGAGATCCCCAAAGAGAAGTGTATGTTTGCCTTCAAGGCAAAACCTGAACTTTTTGTTGTAGTCAGCATGCAGCTGGAGCATCATTGAGAAAGCTGATAAATGCAAAAGTCCTCACAGAAGGGTAAAACTAAGATAATGCAGTACTGTCAAGTCATGTTGAGATGCCTAAGACAGGGGTAAGAACTTTTCTAAATAGAAAATGCAAACAACACAATTTCAGGCTATGAAATCCCTCAAATGACCACATAATGGAAGGTGAAGGACAAAGTTGGGTTTTTTTGGTGGCATAGTGTTAATTTTCAGTGAGATATACAGTTTTCCACTACGTCTTCTTTTCCCCTTGATTGCATACTTGCTTTTACTAGCACACTCACCCAACTAGGTGATGATATTAGAAATTATCACTGGCCTGTATTTCAGGTTATTCTAATACAGCTAAAAGAACTAATGGCTTCCACAGGTGCAACTGATCATGGGCACAGAACAAAGCACGTGCTGCCAGAACTAGCACCCTTGACAGAAGAAAAGAAGAGATGGTTAGAGTCGATTTGGTCCTTGAGCTGCTGGACAATAATTTGGAGGGAACTCCGTTTTAAGTGGAAGAATGGAAAATTAATGATAAAAGAATTAATCCAAGCATATTTTTCCACCTTCCTTCCCTTGAGAATCCAGCTTGGCTGAGGTGAGAGGAGTAGTACAGGCTGAAGTGGACACTGTCCCTCAGGGTACACAAACACAAAACAGCTTCTTTTGTTTTCTTTGAAGGCCTGGTCCCAGCAGGCCATGAGGAGCCTGGACGTGCCTCTACTTCATGTCAGTCATCATAGTTCTGCTGATCCCATCTGGGAAAGCCAGGGACATTTTAGGGAAGGCAGCTGTGTCACCCTATGTGTGGAAGGAGAGAGTACACACAAATCCCTTCCAAACGTAACTCTGGAGAGGAGGAAGTTCAAAAAACTTGGCTGGCTTATTTCCTGGTCAGCGGTAAAACCTGTGGCATGGTTATGCATTAGTCATTTTCAAGAGGACTTGAAAACATGTTCTTTGGTCAAAAGTCATATTTCCTAATTTAACATCCCTTTTGATAGATCTTTGTTTCTTGGACATGAGAGTTCACACCACCGAGGCTCTTCTCTGAATTATTCTTTTCTCACCCTTCTACAGCCATTTTCTCCTTACCATCTACCTCTATTCTAACAAAGCTCCAAGCACTTTTCTAATTCAGTTCCAGATATAGATGATGAATGGCACTGAAGACTAAAGCTCTGCCTTGTTTAAGCCTAAATTCCTGAAAAGGCCCCCCTTTTTTTGGCTTGGTAAAAGATCAGGCTGTAGCAGCAGCTAGTCAACCATAGAAAATATTAATAATATAAATTACTTAGACTTGGGCTATGACAAAGATAGGTAAAGATATATGTATTTACAAGAAAATTCCCAAAGTTCTTTACTTCATGCAATATGTATCTTGCTTAAAAATATATAAATGCACATTAAGCCAACCAACTTTGTACTCATTTAGCAGAATTTTAATCGGATGCTATATAAAACTCTTTACAGTTTTGCAGTCATTTAAGGATAATTTACATGGTTCATAAATGTTTGATTGTTTATTCCTTTAAGCAAGTACAGGTTGCACTTGTTCTTCAAGTACAAGTTGAATTTGTTTGTGCTGCTAATAAAATAGATTCCATTAACAGATTATTGGTTTGCATGATAACATAGGAGGTGGAAAACCTCAGGATTTTCTAGTTTCTGATTTTAAAGGCTCATATAGTAGATGGGAAACTGAAATTAACTTCAAAGTTTAGATTAAATTATCATTTTCTATTAGATGATGAGTTAGTTTCCTTACAGTATCTATTTCCTGTTTTTTCTTCATTAATAATAGGCTCTTACAAAGTACAAGATAGGAAACCTGTGACTCCCAGTCCTCTTCACAGATAAAATATTTCGTTATGCCATGTTTGCAAGTAGTATCTTCTTCTTGTTGGAAAAAATACATGTTTCAAGATTTGGCTTATCTGCTTTCATTTCTTTAAAACTGTTTCACTTGACCTAGTAGTAAATATTATCTGTGTTTAAAAACTTTGTCTTGCTTATAGTCTGAAACCCTCATGGTTGCTGTAATAAAACAGACATCTCATTTCAGAAATAAAACAAAGATAGGAATGAAGCCTTTTTATTGATTAACTTTGGTGAACAAAATAAACCCTTCTGGTTTAGTGACGTCATTCACATTTACCTCTAATGAGTAAGTTGTCTCAAAACATATGCATAATCCTGTAATAAGACAATGTATTTGCAGGAAGTGGAAAGTTGTCATTTTCTTTTGTGTTAAAGAAAGCTGAAAGCTATCGTACAGCAAGGAAATTATCCATCTTTACTAGGATCATAATTTTCTTTTGTTACTGGGTTTTAAAACCACTGAATATACATGAAACATGAGCATTTGACAACAGAGGAGCTAAAAAGCCAACTCCAGATTGCTATGCCATAAGAAAATTGTGCTTATATTATCCTGATGAATTTTTTCCTATCAGAGAATTTTATTTTTTTTTGCCAGGATTCTGCATGCATTCTGTCACTCCCATTCATCTCTTCCTTCTTTTGATGCCTGAAATTTTACTCTATGCTAAATTTTAGGCTGCAGATGCTCAATTATGAGTGCCAGAGTAATTCTGAAGAATCTAAAAACTTCACTGTCCACTGGTAGTAAAAAATGGAAATGAAAACAATTATTTATATAGTCACCATAAGACAGATGATCTCACAAGTTTAATCCCTGTAGGGTAAATATGAGATTAATTAGCCAGGCTAAAAGTTTGAAGAATATCAGTTGACTGTAGGCTCCTATTTCAGCAGCTGAATCTGTGCCTGCTTTCGACAATGTTGATGTCCCTTTGAAATCTAGCCCCTATAAACTTTCTTAAATATGACTTTCAGAAAATTTATTTTAGACACACCTGTGAAAAGTCTTGGCATTTGATCATACTGCATGTTAAGATGACTTAGGGTGATGAAGACTCTTGTCTTCTATAGCTACTATTAATGAGATTTACTATTTTAAATCTGACAAAACAAATCTCTTTTCATCATCTCTCAAAAGCTGACTAGCTGCCCTGGGATAGGAATGGTATGTGAATGTAATTGAAGCAAGACTTTTTGCCAGTAGCTGTGGAGTCTGGGCAAGACAGATAGAGATTTGGTATAACCTGAAATTTGTCACTTACCTGTACTGAGATTTGAAGAAGAGGAAGCTATACAACAGGCTTGCCTGCTTACTCATACCTGAGGCAGGTATTCAGTTGGGAAATAAAATTGTCATATCTTAAAATTACAGTCAGAGAGGTACAAAAATCATTTTGTATCATGATGAAGGGAGACGGAAAGAGGGAGAGATTCCACTGGAAATGCCATGTCACCTCAGTAAGACGAGATGTTTTACTGTAATAGGTAAGCAGGGCAATATCGGGGGGTAGCGGTAGGTACTTGTGACTAGGAAGAAATAGTGAAATGGCATCAGCATACAGTAAGAGAATTCTAGAAATATCCAGGTGTAACCAAAAGCACTCCCTGAAGAAACTTATCAACATGATGCTAGGACTGGAATGTTTCACTTCAGAGTTTTTAAATGAAAAATTAAAAGAATGTGAAACTTCCATTTCCAAGTGCATGGCTGTGTTTCTTTAGGCACATGAAAAAAAATACAGAAAATATTTGGGGTTTTAGGCACATTCCAAAAAAACTTGTAAAATAAAAAGTTAAAACATTATTTCTATCATGAATGCAAACTTAAAGCAATGCACATAGTAAGAAGCATTTGTCATATAATTTGATATTTGTATAAAAGGTAATTTTAGGATTTGTTTGATAGTTGAAACATTATGGATATTAAAAACTTGGTACTCTGAGTACTTCTGAGTACTTCTGAGTACTTCAGATTCAGAAATAAGTATGCCTGGCAACTTCTTTGTTTATTTGAGAAAAAAAAAACAATGTTCTTAAACAAAAATGTCAGACTAACTGCCTATGCAAAAATTAAGCTTAACTGAGCCTGAATATGCATAGCAAAAGAGACTATAAAAGACTCAGTAGCCAGTGCGGGAAGGTTTATTCAATAATTGTAAAGGCTTTTTGTTAATTTTTTACCCAGTTTACAAGTTGTTTAAAATCTAAAAGTGTCACCACAAATAAAATCACGGACATCTTCAAAAGGAAAGTCTTCCTGAGGCTTTTCAGGTCATTTAAACAGAATTATGCACAAAAAACAAGTTTTTGTCCTCTTTGAAGGAGCCTAGATTGTGAAAAGTAGAGAGAAAAAAAAAAGTTGAGAGTCAATCTTTCTCACCTGCCTCTTTCACATTTCACCTTGTCATATTTCTAATACATGTCCATAAACCCTCTTTTGAGATGTACTAATTCTCCTGAAGGATGCTTCAATACATTGGTCAGGTAGCTCTTCTGACCTTAAGACTTTTTTTTGTCCAGTTCATGCTCAGTGACAAATAGCAAATGAAGAATACAGAATCAGAATTGACAATGCTGAGAATGGCCATCATGTCACATTTTGTCCATATGCTGCTTCCCTGTAACTGTTTCAACTGCTGTCCTTGGGGGGTGGGATTTTCTGTTTGCCTACCACCTGAAGCTTAAGATGTGCTGACTTGTTCTAGAGTTTGAATACAGCCCTATTAACTGAAATGGTTTTAAAGAAAAGCATCTGCCATCTCGGTTTCTTAAAACAAATTTTTTAAAGAAACGCAAAACAAAAAAAAATCAGAAAAACAGGCAAAAATCAACATGGAAATGAAGAAGGGCTTGCCTAAATCTTGCTGGTAGACAACTCAAAATAGAGAAGTGAAAAATGTTAACACTAGAGCTGAGCAAGCTGAAGAGTGCACATCTTTCACTGAACCCTGGGGCAGAATTGGGCATGAAGAGACAGATACTGTGTCACTTGCTAACATAGCTTTGAATTATTAATCACATTACCTATCTGGGTGCATCTTGAGCCTGTATCTTGAGCCTGCAGTTAGTATGAAAGGGAAACACCCATCTCTTTCCCCTAGCCTTTTGCAAAACTGAAAGCAGCAGAGAGGAAACAGTTTCTAATAATAGCAAACACCCTCCACGTAAGCATGACGAAAAATGGCTCTCTGTGTGTGAAATGAGAAGGATGTCTGAAGCTCAGGATTGGTTTTCACTGTTGTCAAGCATTCTTTCAACTAGACATGCTCTCCTGACCCACAGTGCATAATGGATTTTCCAGTTCCTGGTGTGTATGTATAGGCTAAGTCTAGAACTTCTTGCTCTTATGGTTCTTTCAGCAGACTGACAGAATCCAGGTAAAAGTCATGTATTTTTAACAGCTTCTAGATGGGTCACTGTGCAGGTCTGATTCCCATCATGAGACTAATCAGGTCATGCACTAAGAGCCTGCAATCAGTAATCTGCAGGGGGTGAAGTAATGTTATGCTAACAGAGACAGTTATGGTGAAATCACTGAATCTTTGTGATAAGAATGTGCATCTTTAATGGATAACGATGCCACATGACTCTCTTTATTGTTATTTGAATATGAGATCTCCTATAAAGAAAGAATCACCATACAGTTACAGTGGCATAAATTATCCCTTTGAGGGTTTGTTGTGTTCCTTTGCACATGTAACATTTTCCCTTGTGAGCAGAGTGTGCTGCTCTGGCAGTTTCAGCCCTAGGTCTTGCTCTGGCAGTGACATTTCAACTTTACCTCTGTCTTTTCCATTAGGTTTCTCATTCTCTACCCTACCTGTGGAACAGGCTTTTAGGCAACTGTTTTGTTTCATATTGAGTCATTATATCATACTTCAAAGATGGATAGAGATTTCCTTTTATCATGCTTCACAAAATGTGAGATAGCATTCCACACAAAAAATTATTACCATCTTTTAAAACAAGAAAATTAATAGCAAGATAACTATAGAAAAAGGTGTAGAAATGCATCAGGTAAGTGTTTTTAAATATAATGTTATTGATCAATTGCAGTTTGAGGAATTAAATAGCAAAACTGAAATGTCTGTTCATGTCCTAGTCTTAAATGTTGTTATTTATCAAAACAAAACCAAAAAGTGTTACAAACAACAAATAGGGGAGTGATTATTCTATAGATGTATCAAGGGGTTTGCAACACAACTAATTTAAAATGCCAGTAAAACCAGCATTTTCATGAATAATTTTGTTTCATAAAAACCTGCAGAAACCTTGCAGCCATTTTGTTAAGTGAAAAAGGTAAAATCTTCTGCTAGGTACTGCTGGATTATTACTACACTGCAAAAACCATGCAAACAAGCAGCAATCTGTTCCTGGGCAATGTATTCTACTCCATATACACCAGAGGTGCACGTCTGTCTGTAGAGACAGATGCGCACATTGGATTTGCAGACATGATGGTGCATTAAGTAATTTTTCTAGAGTGACAGCAACAAAGCAGATCATTATTCTGTTAATCACAGAGCCAGAAGGTCTGCAACTGTGGTCTTCAGTTATATTCAGTTTTTGTTCTTTCTTAACAAGTTCTTCAAAATAAAATGACTGAAAAAAATGGCAAGAAGCCAAAAGATCACACACTGAGCAGGAATAGGGAAAAAAAAAACCACAACGACAACAACAAAGCAGAACTAAAAAGAGTACAACAGGTAACATATTCAAGTATGCATAAGTGCAAGTAGTCCATACATTACAGTATGGAACAAGAAGCTTTAGGAATTGTTTCCATTATGGTAAATCCTCTGAGAGCCCTCTTGCTGTGTATGGCTAGTGGCCATCAGCACCTCTGGATTCAGACTCACAGCTGTAGAGAAAGGAGCAACATATCATCTTAAATACAAAGGGTCACAACTTTCTTGTGACCAGTCATATAAGACAAGCACCATAAAAGACCTAAGAACTTAAGTCTAGGACCAAAATCAAAGTTCTCAAAGCCTTCATTAAGTTGCTGCCAGTTTTCACAACATTTAAATACCCGCATCTCAGAAGTCTGCACCACTAATGCACTTTGAAAGTATTTATGCTTCTATTACTAAGGGTTCTGTACACATTCATGCAAGTCCAACAAAGCTCAGATGTTTAATCATCTGAGTCGGTAGACATACTCATATCCTCAAATAATGACTCAGGCAATTCATACCCCTAAATCAGAATCCTGAGAGGATGTCGGCATATTTCAAAAAATGCAAAATAAATTTAAGATTTGTCCCTGTCCTCAGAATTTCTTACTCACACAGTCTGTCTTTTGAATGTTGTGGATTCCTCCCTGAGACACTTCAGCTTTTCTACAGGCAAGCTGCACTCTGCTCAAGGGCTGAGTGGCTCACAATTTTGAGGCCAGTTTTAGGCAACAACAAGCCTGAATAAATGCCTAATTCCCTGACAGAAGCAGGACATGACATAAATAAAGCAGATCTTGTGTTAGCAGGGCGGGAAAAAAAAAAGGAATAGACATGACACATGCAGAAAAACACAAAGTCAGTATCAGGGCTCAGGTAAGAATCCAGAGGGCATCAGGGTTCAAGTCTTAAAACTGCACAGGCAGTTCAGTTATGCCTTGGTGGCCAGTATTAAAATAAAACATTCGGTTGAAGAAATGGATTACTACAGGGAACAAAAAAAAAGATTGAGAGGAAGTCCCCACTCTGTGGAATTACAATATCATTCCGGTTCAACCCTCCAAAACTACTCACTCCCTAACACCACTTCTGAAGAGCATAAGGATCAATACTGGACACGTAATCATTAAGAAATCATCCCATTGCACTTTTACAGGACTAGCAGATAGTCTTTGCAATCTGTGTCTTCAAATTAGTACAGGTGGATGCTTAGTTAATGAAAGTTAAAGTGAGTTTGGTCTTGATATGTTTTATCTTGCCAAAAATCTGGCTATTAAACAATAATGAGTTCTTTCGACATTGGAGACTATCTTCATGCTTTAGTTAGATCCTGCTGGCATTAGTTAGCGTTACTCTGACTTACTGGAGCTTTATCAATTTAATCAAAACCAAAATTTGGTCTGTTAGTTTAGAAACAGAAGCAGTACCTCCTGATAACACCTATATATGTATGATATGGTAAAGGGTTGAGTCAGTTTACCTGAAATTAGTTTTGTATTTGCTGAGTACTCTGCATACTGGAATCTAAAAAGTACAAGAAAATATTTACGTAAAGACATTATTCTATTATTCAACTCAAAAAAGATATTTATTTAATATAACATACACAAATATGAATGTCACAGTTAAGCAGAAGACACAGTGCATGAATGAGAAAAGAGAAGTCTGTCCTTATATAGGTAAATTCACAGAATATATTTGAAGATGATAGCTTTCACACCTTGTGAAGTTTTTTTCTCACTTTAAAAAATGTGCTGTGATATACAAAGAATAAATAGGTCATAATGGTGCCTAGAGACGAGCTTTGACACACACTGCAATCTCAGAGACAGAAGCACACAAATACAACTTGTAAATAGAAGCTTATGTTTCTGCTGACCTACCTGAGGGACCCACTTATTGTGAGTTTTCTTCATTTGGAACTTTCGTGATGTAGACAAATCAGAATTTGCTTTAGCTTTATTTTATATATTTTTTATATTTTGCTTTAGTTTAACTTAGGTAGCTAAACTGAAAATTAAAAGTTTTGAATATTAGCAGTTAGAACACATATAATTTTAGGAAATATGAGTGACTCTGCTGAAGGAAAATACATTGGAGAAATATCCTCACTTTCAACTAGTTGCTGTTGTCTTGCAAACTCTATTTCTCTGGGACTCAAAAGCCATACTGAATTGCATTTTAATGAGGTATTTCACTTCTTATTTGGATCCTGTTATAGGGAAGTGAAAGAATACATCATAATGGATGTATCTGAAATTATTTAACTGTGAAATGGAATGTGCTTGAGACACTTTAGAAAAGAATTAAAGGATTCAAAACATTTTGAAAGGGAAAATGTTCTCAATTAATGAGCTTCCAGTATGCCATGAGTGATGAAATACAGCTGTTCTGTAAAAGGAGGTTAAATACTACAAGGCAGAAGAGACAGAAAAGGCAGTAACCCACCCAGCAGAATAAGAGGGAAGAGAGGTAGAATCGCTGCATCTTTACCTTTATAACATCCCCTCTGAAGCTAAGATCCTCTTTACACTTGCTGCCATATGTGTTTCAGAAATCAACATTCACGGTCCATAGAAAAATGTGAATTTTAACATACAAAACATGAATATTTAATTCTAATTTTTCATGTTCTTTTCAAGAACACTTGACAATTATTTTTCCCTAAGTGAAAACAAAAGCCTGCAACAGCTGAATATATCTGATAAGACAACTGCTGACAGAAGTGTTCAGAGATTCTCAGACTGCTGCACAGAGATGTTAGATGTGTCATTTTTCAATTGTGGTTCTGGATTCACTTTAAAGGCAATTTGCAACAGGTACCAAGGCTTATATAGTCGCATACTTTACTCATGTGTGCAGGTACACATACGGAGTAAGACATACTCCAAAACCTTTAGAAACCTCCCAAGAAAGTGTATTTTGGTCCAGTAAGATGTGGAAGATTGGCCCAGACAGGTTAAGGATGGGCGAAAAGTCTGCAGTTCCTTGACCTGACTCACTGTGTCATTGTTCCACGTGGTCCAGCAAGGTGAGGTTAGCATAAAATCATTTGTAGGGGAAAACACCTTAACAGAGAAGATGCTGCCCTTACAAAAGGCACTGTAAGAGACCCTCCTGCTTTGAACTGAACAGCGTTAGGCACCTACAACCCCACTTCTGCCATTTGCCAATTCTCTAAAATATATTTGTTGTGGTAATTCTATTAAAGATCGAGTTCTGTGTCAACATTTAGGGATGTAGGGGAAATGTGAACTGAAAATCCGTCTCCTCTGGTGAGACACCAAGAGAAGTTAAAGAACATAGGAGCTGAATAAACAGCCTCCATTTTGATGTAGTGTTAAAAAACACACCTGGAATTACGGGCTAGATTTTTGGCCTAGGCTTTCTTCAGCTTAAAAATGGCACTAATGGGCTATAAAACTATATTAAAGCTGATTTAGATGAAGCACTTCTATAACAAACTCGTCTTTGAGTTAGCATGACTAGAAAGATACCTTCCTTCAGTTCTTTCTTTCTGAAGCCATGTGGCATAAGAAGGGACCAGGGAGTGACCTGGGAGTTCACCTAAACGCCAAGGTGGGCTAGCACTGATGAGGAGGTAGGTCAGCAAAGATTCTTTGCTGCTCCTAAAAAGGCATGCTGTTTATAAAGTTCATGAATTTCATTCGTATCTTGGTCTGGGGCCTTTGAGGTATTTAAGCACAAAACATCCTTAGTGAGTTAGAGTAAGTCAACATGGTCCATAGTCATCACCTCCCCACTCCATATAATATAAATAAGGGCAGAAACAACAATTGCAGTCATCCAGCTTGATCTTCTGCCTAATGCAGGCTGAAGGACTCCCTTGAAGACTTACCATCTCTATGAGCTTTTCACCATAAAACTGAAAAACTACATCAGGCCTCCATTTGGCCCAATATATTGTTATTTATTTCTATTAATATCATATCTGGAAATTGCAAGTGAAATAAGATGTCAGGCAAAGTACAAAAGGGCTTGAGTCATTTCACCTAACTTTATCTGTCTACAGTTTAATATCTGATTTAAAGTGTTCTCATCAGGAAGAGGTAGTGAGAATGATGTCCAGAGAGCAATTAATATTATTCCAGTCTTAGACAAGGAAGATAAATCATCCTCAGAAAGTCTCTCTCTCTCTCTTTCTGTCTATTAAATGCACAGGGAGTCTGGAAAACTAACTGAAATGAGATTTCTCACTGGAAGGCTAATATATGATGAAGTGAGTCTCGTCTCATCGCCTACAAAAACTTACAGTCTAAATGAAGTAGACCACAGATAGGAAAGACAGTAATTATACAGAGATGAGAAGTGGTGTACCTAGAGGAAGATAATTGCTTTCCCAGGTGATTCTTCCCGGAAGACTATAATCTTTTGGCCTCTTCATCAGGTTTTTTCAAAGAATGTCCTACAGCAAGACCTAACAAACACAGTAAAAAAGAGTACTTACGTTTGTCACCTGCACAACTAGGTAATAGGATGAACGGTCAGTTTTCACAAACATTTTTACACAATTTTCAAATACAGCTTGTTACTTTCCTGGTAAAATAGGTGGAACTGAATGAAGTATAGTAACTTGCTCAGTTTACTGAAGTGATGTTAAACCTTTACTATTTCTATGTGGGATTTTCAAAGTAATCTTCAAAATTATTTCCTCCAAAAGGCAGTTCCACTTACACTGGAGATGATGGGAAAAGACTTAATTATTCCTCTGGCTGTCTGCTTTCTCACAGAATAATTAAGTATAAAAATACAGATTTTCACTGCATGTGACAACCTCAGTTTCAAGGCTTAGTGTTTATTGAAGTTAAATAAAAAAAATTAAAAGCCTCAAATTTATTTCACTGACCCTTAAAAGATGAGATTCTGTGAGTCCCAAAATTTAATCATTGTAGTTTTTTTATATGAACTTAGTCACAAAACTTAGGGGGGTAAATTTCTTAAACTGGCTCTTAAGACACAATTAGTCACTGAAATAAAACCTAATTAAAAAAAAATCATGAAACAGCTTCTCCCTACCACATCAAATAAAACCTTTGGCAGACAATACTGATTTCTTTGTAGAATTCTAGAGAAATCTAATACTGTTGTTGGATGTGTCATCAAGCTACTTTTTCAGGATTGATAAATAGAAGATTAAAAAAGAAATGCTGAGGAGTATTCATACAAACATCAGAAATCCAAAATAGCTTTATTCATCCATGAAGGTATCATATTAGCCAGTAAACATGTGTGCTGATGACATAACTTCATTAATAAAAACAAGCAGCTTGCAAACAAAGGTACAGAAACCTTATCGAATGAATGATAATACTGTATAAAACATTTGTGTGTCCTTGTCTGAAATACTATGTTCAACAAAAGAAGCTGTAGCAGAAATAGTTGGACTTGTGTGGAATATGAATGAGTAAAGTTATTGAAAACATAGAATTTTGGTACATGAGAATATAAAGATAAACAAAAAAGCCCACAAACACACAACTACTCACTGAAAACAGAAATCACTTTCTGACTTACCTAAAACAGGTGTTTGCTCCAGCTCTACTTACATTGCTACAACCTTTGATTTCTTTAAATTGTTTAGCCATGTAATTCATGTAAGACTTCTTATAAGAAAAAGAATTTTAATAAAACTACATAAACAAAAAAAAAATTGAGCAAATGTGATTGAATATCAATGTTTTAGTTTTTATCAGCAATGTAGCTTCAACAAGTTGTTTAAGAACTGCCTGCATAGTTCATTGTTTACAGGTAGTGTTGTCCAACTCTTTTTGGTTTTAGAGCTCTGGCCCTGAGTGAGAGTTTACTTAGTCATTTCTAGTACAATACTGAGTGCACGGGACAGGTCTCTGAGAGCACGTAGCCGGTAAACTCATTAAGGAGTATGAAATCAGATCATTTCAGTGATGTTCTGATGATCTCTCAGATCTGAGCACATAGAACAGTGCAATGTGTTTGAGCTTATGCTGGTTTACTAATATTGGTTAAATAAGTATCTGGACATGGAAATATCAGCATTCATTGCTTTCATCAAACTACATCCCAGGGGTAGTTTAGAGAAAGTCAGCAGCAGGGAGGAATCCATTACAGTTTTTTACAATGTCCCTTCCCTCAGCAACCTGTGACTCACAGCTCTTGTTTTGATTTTCTTCTTCACAGCAGCCAATTTAGAGATAGGCAACCTCTGACCCAAATAAAAGCAACTATTTCTAGCTGTTTGATGGCATTTAGCTAGAGTCTTATTCTGTTTCCCTCAGGCAAGAAGTCTCTCAGCTCTGTAGTAAACACTGGTGCTTCTCCTCTGAACTCTTCAGCTCTTGCATACCTACCCTGGAGCTACCAACGGGATCCCGGGCTTCCTCCTCCAGCGCCTGATGGAGACAGGTGTGACACAGCTGTGGGGGCAGCAACAGGCCTGCAGAGTATGAAGCAGAACAGTTTGGTGGGAGAATCCAGAAACCTCCTCAGACTGCATGAGAGGCTGTTGCTGGACACCTCTCTTCCAGTGTAGGTCTTGCCTTTCCAACATTGGGGTGCAGCCACCCACTAAGAGCTGAGCTATGGGAGCACAGCCTGAGGCAGCACCTTGCCAAGACAGGCTGTGCTATGATCCCAATGACATATCGATGGAACAGTCCAAGGTTAAGACAGGTATCTGCTGGGATGTGGATGATTCTTATCCTTACATACATAATACATGTATATATGTGTGTATGTTTATATATGCATAGCTATGCATACACATATATGTATACAAGCTAAAAAATGGGGTTTGTACAGAATAGTTCTGTTTTCAACCTCATCCCACAAATCACCAAAAAGTGGGTTAGGAGAGTTTAGAAATTGCTACAACATTAAGGGTTTGGTGGAGGTTTCTTTCAGAGGATGGTGATTCAGTATTTCACCTAGAAATTTTTAGAGCAAAATAAAACCTACTAAACTTTTATTTTATTTAAAAACTAGGGATAAAACTCCAATGCTTTAGATCAAACAAAATCTCCTTAAAAAAAAAAAGGCAGGGCAGCTCTCCCTTATTACAGGACCTGGAACACTGTGGTACACTTTGTGAACTCAGAGGAAAAGCTGGAAGGAGAACAACTCTCCCAGAAGGATTCACAGCCTATAATGTTCACAATATACTGCTTAGCTAGTTGGGAACTGGGCTTCTCCCTCAGTTAAAGAGAGCTAATAGCCTGAGCTGGGCAAAGTATGAAGTTCCTGCTGAATCCTGAACCTCAGGGGATGAGTTGGACCTGTAAGATGTGAGCTACAAAGAACGGATAGCTCTTGACCTGATACAAGCACTACTGCCTCTGTAGTACTCGCATTACTGTTTCAACAATATCTGAGGGCCAGACAACTATTAATCTTGGAGTTGGAGCACTGCCTGTTATTATCTGCTGCCAGCTTTATTTGCTGTCAGGTTTTGGAACTGGTGTTCTTCCAAAGCTATGCAGACACACACAGGACAGTTATTAGTGATGCAAGGGAAGCTTTAAAATGCCTGCTATTAAAACAATTCATTCAGTAGCTCACTTTTGTAATATTGTTTTTGAAAACAGTTAGTGTTTATGTTTTACATCTGGCTAGAAGATCTAAGGTATTTACCCAATTAGTAACCCATTTTGGTCACTGCAAAGGCAGAAATATATTTTTCATGAAGAACCAGGCTAAAGTTCTTGCCTAATATTGCTCTTAATAAGATTTCAAATATCATTCATTATATTTTACATTATTCATTTTTTTACATATCTTAAAGTCTGCTGGGAACTACTAGTAATTATTTATCAGAGTTTAGAACAGTAATTAAGTTGAATTGTTTAAAACATTTTTCATGACTGGAGTTCTGACCTGTGTTCCAGGAATGAGTCACACTGATTAGTAAAGAGAGAAGGTCGTGTTAGTTATAAGTACATGATATTGTCTTATTATCTTCCTTCCTCATTAATGCTGGCAATTAATTGATATTTCAGGTTTTAATGTCTCATCTCTATAGACTCTAAATGTGGTAATTAGTCCTCTTTGACTTCATGGTGCTATATGTTGTGCAGAAAATTACAAAGAATGTAAATATTTAAATGTACAGAAGATTCTTCTTTACTGGCTCTGTATGGTCAGTATTACATACTCTACACTACTTTTTTTTTTAATTTTTACTTCTTTGTTGGTTTGTATCTCTGTTTAATCTAAAGCAAAAAGTATCCCTTGCAGTTTCCTAATATGTTTAATTCTCATGCCACACCAGAACATAATGATCCCTTCCTTTCTCCTCTGATCCAATCTAAAAGAAGTTTTTAGTACTTTTACTTAATTAATTTCCGAGGACTGAGTGCTTGGCTTGTCTTCAAAGCTATTAATAGATCTAGATCAAAATCTTCCCAGAATAATGCTGGCTATTATATACAAATAAACATTTTAAAACAAAAATTCTCAATCCTTTTTCTAGTATTTTTAATCAAGTTAAATGACAAAAAAGTCCTTTTGGCTAAACTATTTTTTTAGTTTGTTTTTCCTCTACTTTCCTCTTTTTAAAAGTAAAACAGGAAGGAAGAAAAGGGGGGTCACAAGAGTAAACAACAGCTATAAAGTTATATAAATAAAAACATTTCAAAATGTTTCAAAAAGGTCTGTGTAATACTGATGAAAAATAAAAGGAATGTCTGTCTTCATTATTTGTGCTAATGAATGTGTGAATTTTCTAAAAAACTTACATGAATTTTAGCCTGATACTGGGGAACCATTTTTATTTCTTCTTGTTTTTAATATGCTGCAGCTAGAAGAGGGTATCATTGACCATCAGTTAACAGTTTCCAACACAAAACGAGGGGAAACTTGTTTAAATTTTCTTTTGAAACAAATTGAGAAAGGATCTTGATAACCCTGGAGTATTCCATCCAGCCTTTATCAAGAACAGAATGTCTGCATTTTCCACTCAAAATTACTTTGATCCATTTTTTTTCCCTGTGTTCTATGACAGCAACCTCTGTTCTTCCTCAAACCTGACTTCTCCACATCCCAGGTCATCCAGCTCTCTTTTAAAACTGATTCATTAGACTGCAAGATGATAAACACCTATAATACTTCAATTTGCATCTACTAATGTCCTTTTATTTTTAAAAAGAAAGTGTTTCTCCTCATATTGTTATTTCATAAATCAGTAACTGCCTGCGTTTGGCCAGTCACAAGAGCTTTCTGCCGGTTGCTTTATTTTGGCAAGATTAGAGATGGATGTGAGTAAGAAAGGACTTCTGTCTCTTCATCTGTTTGTCCCACTCTTTTTGTAAAATAAAAGCCATCTGGATTTTATTTTGCACTGAAGAATGTACAGCATGTACAGAATTTGTTTTCCATGTGAGAGACAGCATTCAGTTACAACTGCTTGGATTGTAAGCCTGCAAATGTTTGTGGCAAAATACCTGGCTTCAAGCTCTGCTTTCTAAAAAGAAATGTGAGCTAAGCCTGATCTTGTGGGTGAAGGGGAGGAGGGGTGGATGCCACAGTGGAGAGTCTGAGACCTTTGAATAACCCACGCTCAGCCACTAATGTGCTGCCCTGAACTTCACATGGCCCATCTCAATAACATGTAAACTCCTATAACCATGTGGCAGCTCTGGTGAGAAGAGACGAAAACCTTAAATAAGACATATAATGGCTTTAAGGTGGGGGAAGAAAAAAAAAACCCTGCTAAAAAGGAACTTGAGGAAAGCATAAATTTAGCCTGTGGTATACTGTGTACTCAACATGTGCTGGCAGAGAGGGTGGGGCTTGTTATTGTGAACTTCTCTGCTTTGCAATAACAACTCTCCCAACAATCGTTGCCCTAGTAATCATTGCTGCTGCCATCCTCCTCCTCATCATCATCCAGAAAGAACATCTGGTCTCTGTGGGGATATTGTGGATATAATATAGATACAAGACATTTTTGCATCTGAATTTTTATATGCTTATACTTAAGAAAACTTGTTCTTAAGATTGATGGTGGCATATATGGAAGGTGATGCCTCTTTCAGGAGCGTGGCATGGCCCAAGTAAGTAAGAAGGGAAGCATGGTCACGTTCTGCCCCCTTCATCCCCAGTGTCCCTCAGCCTGGCAGGCTTTGAGGTACAAAGAGTCCAGTCCCATGAGGGCTCCACTGAGCTGCCTCTGCATTTCCTAACTTTTCTAGGGAAAAGAGACCTTGTTAATCCACCAATATACAAAAGTAACTATTCCCCTTTGGAGAACGGGAAAAATTTCACAGTCCTATAAGTGTATCTAAAAGCAATTCAAGAGATAAGCCCATATTCTGTGAAGTAAGGGACCAACCTAGGCTGGAAGACCCAAGCAGTAGGCCCAGGTTCAGTCTGAGAGATTGCTGTATAGCTAAGTCTGCCCCAGGCGTTTGCATCCAAACTTGCCTTTAAAATAAAGCACTGCTTTCAGGTCTATCCAATGAGAATTAAAAAAGAAAAAAGAAAGATAACCAAAAAATGCAGTTTAAAATGAAGTATTTCAGAGGTGGAATAGAAATTTCTAAGCTACATGCATGCTGAACATACTTGACAATCCTCAGGAGAAGCTCCCAAAGCAGCAGAGGTAACAATGTGGCAGGCTGAACTCTCCTCACTCACTCCAGCTCCTGCTCTGCACATCTATGAGCTGGTCACAACATTTTTTTCTTCTAATTGCAGCCATTTAAAATCCAATTGTTTGGTTTACACTGAGCATTTAAGTTTCTCCCTATAATCCAGAGCCAAAAAAGTACCTCTATAGGGGGATTCTGAGACAGGTGTCTGGACAAGACAGGGTTTGTTGCTGTCTGGATATTATCCATAATGGAAACTTTGGCAGCTTGCAAGCCAAGTTGTTGAAATGCTCAGGAGACTTCTGTCGCAAAGATACACGTAGGATGCAGGACTCACAAAAGAGTTCAGGAAGTTCAGCTGTTGTTGATTATAAGATTTCTTTTGCTTTTCTCAAGTGTATATAAGCCAACAACTTTAAAACCTTTTTGTTTTCTTTCAGGCACCACCTAATGGTACATTGCTGACATTCTTGTTTCACACACTGTTCGCACAACTTGTTTTTCAAACTGCATCACTTGTTAAGCATTTGTTCTCTTTTCCTCCCAGCCAGAATGGAAACAATTCTCCCTGTGTAGCAAATCTCCATTTCTCCCAGAGATGAGTCCATATATTAATAATACATTATTTAATGGTATCAGTCATTGAATATCTGTTTTATCTCTCAAACATATAATCACAATTATTATCAGACTACGTATTTTAAAGGTATGTTTGATCTATCCCTGGTGGTACCACAAAATTGCTGCCAAAAAATTGCTGCCAAAAAATACTGAGACAGTTTGTGGGAGGCTACAGAAAGTTCAGCCTGCATAATCTATTTCAATAGGTCTAAGATTATATTTTCATTTTAAACTCAAACAGAGCTCATTGAAATGCCATCAATCAAGATAACAAATGAAATTTTAAATGGCATATGTTCTCCAAATGGAATTTTAATGAGATATTAAAATGTACTTTAAACCTCAAGTTACACACAAATATCTTAATGTCAAATGTCTCGGTGTCATACAAAATATTTGCCTAAGTCAAACATCTGTATGAAAGTTTATTGGTTGAATTAATGGGAAATGTCTTTTCTGGTGGAAGATAAAGATAAATAGACCCATCTACCTGAATAGAATAATTCTTTTGTAGATGCCACCTCTTTTAATACTAAATGCACCTCTTTTAAATAGTAAACATAAATCTGACAATGACTAAGCTAGTGAAGATTTCTGCCTTTTTCGTGAAGAGTTACATGCATTATGTTCTATTTTATAGGTTCACCACCCCATCACTTTTGCCTTATCCAGTATTAATAGCTTCTTCTTTAGGCAGTAAGATTTTAGAGCTGGTTTTCTGTATGTCTAAGAGAAAACTGGCCCTTTATCTTATAGAAGCATCTTCATTTTCTTCTTGTCTGTGTGCCTAGCAATAATACTAGCAATTCTTTGCTTATCTCAAAACCGGTATTATTTATTCACTTGGAGTATTCAAAACCTGGCAAGAGTTAAATTGCCATCCTCTCACAGGCCTCTCTTTCCTGGCTTTGTTAAGGCTAATGACCAGCTCTTCTGGTTCTGTTAGAGCTACCAGGTGGTGGTCAGGCACCAAGCAGAGCTTGCACAGCATCTCATACCCTGCTGTAGTGGGTTTCTGTGGCTGGGTTTTGGTAGCGGGGTGGGGGGGGGCTACAGGCTACAGTCACGAAGGGTGCTTAATGGGGATCTCACTTCAATTACCAAGAAGGAGACAACTGTTGCTATCTTTCTCCCATTTATTGTAAGCTCCAATAGACTTTCCAACCGTGGAAACTGGAAAGACTCTTTTTGAACGCAACAACTTAGCAAATTTGCAGGTGACACCAAGCTGAGTGGTGCAGTTGACGCACCTGAAGGATGGGATGCCATCCAGAGGGACCTGAACAAGCTCGAGAAGTGGGCCCATGGGAATCTCATGAGGTTTAACGAGACCAAGTGCAAGGTGCTGCATCTGGGTAGGGGCAACTCTCAGTCTCAATTCAGGCTGGAGGATGAACAGATATAGAGCAGCCCTGCAGAGAAGGATTTGGGGGTGCTGGTGGATGACAGCCTGGACAGAACCCAGCAATGTGCACTCACAGCCCAGAAAGCCAATTGTGTCCTGGGCTGCATCAAAAGCAGTGTGGGCAGTGGGGTGAGGGGCAGAATTCTGCCCCTCTACTCTGCTCTCATGAGATCCTACCTGGAGTGCTGCATCCAGCTCTGGGGTCCCCAGCACAGGAAGAAAATTGACCTGCTGAGGCTCTCCTACCAGGAAATACTGAGAGAATTGGGGTTGTTTGGCCTGGAAAAGAGAAGGCTTTGGAGTGAACTTATTGCAGCCTTCCAGTACCTAAAGAGGACCTACAAGAAAGATGGAGAGAGATTATTTATAAGGGCATGTAGTGACAGGACAAGGGAAAATGGCTTCAAACTGAAAGAGGGCAGGGTTAGATTAGATATTAGGAAGAAATTTTTGGCTATGAGGGTGGTGAGACACTGGAACAGGTTGAATAGAGAAGTTGTGGATGTCCTATCCCTGAAAGTGTTCAAGGCCGAGTTGAATGAGGCTCTGAGCAACCCAGTCTAGTGAAAGGTGCCCCTGCCTATGGCAGGGGGGTTGGAGGTATATGATCTTTAAGGTCACTTCTAATCCAAGCCATTCTATGATTCTATGATCTTACAAAGAGCCTGTAGAAATCATATCATTCATTGCATTTCAAGTTGTGTAGCCCTTGAACAAATTTTCTCACATTCTTAAAGGACCTCAAATAATGCTATAAGTAAAGGTAGGCAGGAATGTGTGTTTGTATAAAGATATAAAAATAGTACACTTTTTAGAATTTGAAAATTCAGCAGTCAATTCAGCATAGCTTTATTGGGAAAACAAGCCCTCAGGTTCAAGCTGGAATTTCAAGTGGGGAATGGAGGGAGGAAACAGACTGAAGTAATGTTTACTGAAATAAAAGATAACTTGGTGCCAGGGCATCCTACTTTACATCTGGGGCCTGCATCATGGAAAATGTGCCTTTCTTCTTGATTTGGGGATTATTTTCTTGGTTTGATTTGGTTTAGTTTGGTTTATGTATGGTAAGTCTAATTGTTTATTTTCTTCACTGAAAACCTGCATCTAGTCAAAATTTTTTCCTGAAGCAGGATAGGAAAAACAAAACGGGAAAAAAAAAAAAAAGGGAACAAAACATCCTTGTACTGGAAAGTTTCATGGGGTGGGAAAATTATTTCCTGCTTAGATCGAATAGTAAAACCTGGCAAAAGCTCCACAGCTCCACAGCTGCTCTTCAGTGTCTCCCTGGTGCTGGGAGTTAAACACATCAGAGGGAAAGGAACTGCAGCATGAGTAACATGATGAATATTCATGTCCTGGATGTGGGTCTTGGACACAGCAGAAGTGAGCTTCTGCCAGATATAATGGTTTAACCAGATGAAGGAGACTTTCAAAGAATCCTGTGGAAAATCTCTTGTGCACTTACTGACTGAAAGAGTTCATGTCTCTTCCAGCTGATGACTCAGTAAAATGACTTTTGTTTTAAATTTAAAAGGAACACAACTGGGTCTAGTGTGTATGTGCAAGCTTGTAGATGTGAATGAAAACAAGCAGAGAGCCCAAATAAATATTTTTCTTCATCCTTTGAGTGGCTGTGAGGTGCTCCAGGCATCTATGAGCATTTTTTTCCTGATACTGACGCAGTTAGTGCTATTGGTAACAGCTAAGTTCAGTAAAAGCTTTTTTTAGCTTTCTCCACTACATCCTGTGAGTGCTATCAGGCCAATAAGACAGAATCTTAGTGAGTGTGGAAACAATCCTGTTGGCTGGCCTCAAGCTGCTTCCACATCCCAACATGTGCACAGAGACAGCCCTGAGCAGGGCTGGCGGCACTCAAAACTGCAGAGTCTCCTCAGCCTTGCTTGAGGAGCTCTGTCTTTCCCTCTGCTAATCATTTCCTGCTCCCTCCACCCCCCTCCAAGTGTGTGGGCCCAGAAAGTACTGGCAGTCCCTCCATTCATTGTATGTCTGGGCTACATATTATTTACATTACAGTAGTTGCAAATGAATCCACTTGGGACTAGGCCTTGTTTCTCTTTTTTTTTTTTTTCCTTTTTTTTTTCCTTAAACACTGAGCAAATAAGAATGAAAAGTTTTGGGTCTAAAGAAATCACAATTATGAGCCATGAGAGTGGTTATGACAAAAAGAGCTTGGGAAAAAGCAGGAGGGATAAAAATAAAAGAGACAGAGAGCAAGTGAATAAGTGCAAGTTTGGCTATGATCTCACCCCTGCTCCTAATAGGTTTTTTTAAACACATTTCTTAATTCTTAGCATACTAAGCTACTACTTCTTATGAATTGTCATCAACAATAATGCTAGAATCCTCTGATGTGTGACACCACGAACTGTAAGAGAATTGAGGGCCGTGCTTCATATAAAAGTGCTGCCCAACATGTATTCTGGCACAATTGGAAGGCAAACATTTGAGTAACCTGTTCTGTGATCTGTCAGACAAAGCAATCTTATATATTAACTGTCCCATGCCATTTATCCACAGGGAGATAATGACAGCAGCCAAAACAGATCAAAAATGTCTCAGGAAGAAGAGGTAGAATGAATTTAGCTTTATGATCTGCCCTCATAATCCTTTCAGTTATGGATAAAGGATCAGAAAAGTACAAATGTGTTCCAAAATTTAATGTATGGTGAAAAATTGGTATCACAATAAAGACCTCGATTTTCTCAATATGATATTCTGCCTCATACAGGTAATAATGCAGTCCACCTTTGAAAAGCATGGAATGTATCATGGTACATAGGCTTTGCTAACCTTTTTGGGATTGTTTTAGAATAAACTGAATAGATTTTTAAGAAGAACCCATTGGTCTCTTGTGATGACAGAATCAGAAGAGGAACAAAGGAAGTGTAATGGTTCAGTTAGCTGAAAACTTTGTGTGTGCATAGACACTTCAAGAATAAAGAGAAAGAAATTATACTCTTGTAACACGATTAAAAAAAAAAAAAACGAATTTTTTTTTCCTGGCATAATAAAGATTCACTGGAGTATTTAATATGCTAAAAAATTGCTAGAAGGAATATCCATTGTTCATTAAGGACATGTGGGGAAAGTGGGGAAGGGTGAGTTGAAATCACCATGTAAACCTGATGAAATCGGGTTAGCAATGGAAAGGTGAACAAATGGGGACTACAATGAAGGAGGAGGCAGATCAACATTTAATGCCTATCAAAAGGATGAAGCATCATATAAGCAGTCCATCCAAAGGACAGGGCCTGCTTGTGAGCTTTTGGTCACCCATTTTGTCACTGGGAAAATAAAACACCATGATATGGAAAGGTGGTAATTCTGGATGTGCTGGAAGCAGTGAGAAGGAGAAATTAGAATAAGGAAGGACTAGATAAGAATGAAAACTTGGTAGATAGCTTAGGTGAAAATGACTGTGAAATTGTGAAGTTCATGATCTTTACAAAGGAGAGGAACGGAACAGCAAAAATGCCAGTGAAATTCAAGAGGCGGACTTCATACATCCAGAGACTGGAAGATAAAACCCCAAAAGTGACAAGAAAAAATTTTTAAAAACATAAACAAAACACCCAAACAAACTAACAAAAACCAAAAACCTCCAAACACATAAGGAGAGACAACAATTTCCTGAACAGTAAGGAGTTGGGTACAAGCTATCTCAACGTGGAGAGAGAATGAAAAGCATAGATGGAGCCCTGCTAGTTAAAATCACCTAAGTGTCACAGTAAGAAGGTGACCTCTAACCTAAGTGTCACAATAAGAAAGTGGAAACTAGGCAGACTTATAAGGATGAGTATGAAAGAAGAGCACAGGCATTTGGGGACAAGAGAAGAAAGGGTACTGTATGGGATGAACAAAGATGTGAGTCATAGTCATTCAGTAACAAGATCAAAAGTAAGAAGAAGACAAAAAGGTGACAGATGAATTAAGAAAGCTGAAATGTTTAATTTATATTTCGTTCCCTTCTTCAATAAGGTTAGTGGCAATCATGCAAACGTCAGCAACACAGGAATGAGATCTTAGGTTAGAATACATAAAGAAAAGAGTGGAGAAAAATATTTACATAAGTTGAATTGCTTTAGATCAACAAATTCAGATTAAATTTGCCCTAGGGGACTTAACTTGCTGAAACAGTCCCCAGAGACATTATTTGTTATCTTATGCAATGTGAGGAGAGCAGGTGTGGGTCCAGAAGACTGTAAAGGCAAACTTTGAACCAGTTGTAGCTGGAAAATGAAAATAAATATGACACTAGTGACCAAAATCAAACATTGGAACTCTTTCCCTAATATTTTGGCAGATTCATTGTCACTTACAATCTAATTTAAGCTTGGATGCCTTTTTCACAAGGGCTGCTTCAACTCAGAAATTACAAGTAAAAACAAGTATTTAGAACGGAGAATTCTTTAGTTGGGAAACTCAAATATTTGGGGTGTTGCAAAAGAGAAGAAAAAAAAATCAGGGCAGTAAGTCAATGTAATGAGTTAATCATCCTGTTTCCATAGAAATGACAGTGTTGAAATAGTAATCATAAAGTACAAGGTACATTTTTAGGTATTTACCATTGTTTAATGCAAAGAAAACTGAAGTGAAGGATGATTCATCAGAGACGTCAGTGCAGTGATTGGGATATGTGGGCTCAAAAATACTCAATACCTAGCACCCTTTTAGAGCCCCTCTTGATCTTGCAATCAGTGACTCCACTCTTCTTCAGACAAAACATAGAAGCAGTGTCAGTATCAGCAGACCTCTACTATCTTTTCAGAGAAAATAGTAGATTAATGATAAATAATGCTTAGGTTTTTGAAGATCAAGGTTTTTTCTTCAAGCTTTTGATATTTTTGAAATTCCATTACAAAAATTAAAAAGTCTTTAACATAATCTCTATTCCAGTTTCCTCGAAAATTTTTTTCTTTTCCAATTTTCTAAATAGATTTTATTTAAAAATTGAGTTACTATAAGATTTGTTATTGAAAAACACTCATGTTTTGATGTTCTATCTCTTCATAATTAGATTGCTATATACTTGTAATTAGATGGCTATCTACTTGAAGTCAGTAGAAAATTAGAGAACTGAAATCCTGGGAAATTACTTCTATATCCCACAAAACAAGTAAAAGTGATTTGGGGTTTCAGATGTAAGATAGGGAAAGCTTAAGCTTTGCAATATTACTTGTTTCCTAGTTAGTGAAATGTATTTGAGCTTTTAGATGGAGGCTACAACTGTAAATGCTCCAAGTATCTCTCTTCTCTAAGACTGAGTCTTTCAAAAAATTAGTATTTCTCTGAAGGAGCACATATTGTCTCCTCAGGATTTCCAAAAAGTCTACATTAATGCAGAGGAGTCATAGAAATGAGAGTGGCTTTATGGTAGCAACAGCTGATCAGGAAAACATGTCTTCCCTTTACAAACATTTCTATTCAACTCAAATCCTTTTTATTATTATTAATATCATTTTAGGGATTCTGCATGTTGTCAAAAAAATTCTGAAACTGTATTCAAAAACTAGCTGGATTTTAACAGAAACAATGTTTTGATTTCAAGTTTTGAATATTCATAGCAAAATAATATCGATTTTAAGAACTCCATTTTTCTATTTCTTTTGCCCATTTTGTTCAACATATGTACTTTGTCAGAAAAACATTTTCTTCAAATAAAGACAAATTCTATTCAGTGAATGAAGAATTCTATTCTGTTCTTGTGTGGTTTGTTACTTTAACATTACCACATTTCTTAAAAAGCAGTATCTGCATCTTTCTGGATGTTCTGGTGTCTCCCTGTTCTAGAATTCATGGAAGCTGATGATTATCCAAAAAGCGACTGTCTTCTGAGAGCCAGCACTGCCAGCTTAGCACCATGCAATGCATGCCATCCGTGAGTGCAACTGAGAATGGCCCAGTGGTGAGCTGAAGATGCTTTTCACCTTCCTTCTATATTTACTTGAAGATTCTTTTGTGTACAGCCTCCTGCTGCTCGCAACCAGTAGGACAGAAGGACTAACCTGGATTCTCTTTGAAGCAGAGAAACAAATGTAGAGGTCAACAACAACAGCCTGCCACCCCAGCTGTACATCTCCACTTCACCCAGCCTGCCCTCTGACAGTTCTTAACTGATGTTCAGTTGGGGGCTGGAAATGCTCCTATAAAAGCCTAGAAAGTTCCTTTGTTTTCAGAAACTGGTGAATGTTATTCTTTTCAAGCAAACTTTTCCAACCATCCCTTCTCCCAAACCAGGATGCTGTTTGTATTCAAGGCATGCTTTAAATACACTGTCCAAATCCAAAATATACACTATTAGAGTATATTTTACCTTTCTTTTTATCTGCCACCTTTTGTTTCATAAAGTATCGTGCCATAGCAGAGTTCAGAAAAAATATTTTATCTGGCTTAGGTAACTCTCCAAAGCATTTTTTCTGTAGTATTAAAACCTTCTTGTCTGATAAAAGCAAATGCAAAAATCTACATGTTTATGTGTTATGTACTTCTTTTATGAGCTTCCTTTCACAGATGTTGGTATGGCTTTCTCTAATGTAAGCCAAAGGGAACAATTCCATTATGGGAGAAAACCAACAAAATGAGATAGCAGATTCCTTCCAGCAGTTTGCTTTGATTCATGAAAGAGAGCTTTAATATATACATGCTGATCTTGGAGACATCAGAAATATCTTATTTGCATTCAAGAGACCACTCCATATTCACAGGATAAGCATAAACAAAAAGCACAGAGAGTTGCAAAACACAAATGAAAATCACATTTGTAACTGAAAGAATGTCCTTCCCCCCAACCATGGGCAACATGAACAAAATGAGGAAATTTTCGTTCATCTTAAAAAAATATTTGAAAATTCCATATTCTCAAAAAATCTCTGGTGCCTAGCCTTTTGTCAGAATGGGATAATCTATTCACAGTGACATTATTGCAGAAGACTCTGAAATGGTAAAAATTTTCAAGAGATGCAGGTATTTGTGACATCGCTTTAGCCAGAAAGGAAGGCCTGAGGCTGTTCATTATACTTACAGAAAAGGAGAAAAATAGAGTGGTTTTAATTCTTCACCTTACCTGACAAGATAACCTGCATCTCAAAACAGTTGACATGTCATCACTGGTCACCTGTTCCTGAGCCTCAGTTCCACAACTCCATGTAGGATAGCAGGAACCTTGCTGGTTTTGAGAATGAATAAACAGCATCATTTATCATTCATATTCTGAGTGCCTTTATCTGCTCATTTGGAAGATTACCCAGTGGGGGGGAGGTAGGGAAAGTGTGAACATAGATGGCAACTCTGAGTAGTGAGGAAATTACATTTGTGTGCAAGAGCACAAGTCCTCAGGGAATGCTCTATTTAAGCATCTATATGATGAGGAAGATAAAATATATATAAGATATATGACTAAGTAGGTTCTCTTAGAAGAAGACCACCTCCAGAAACTGGTAGCCTTGTGCATGAAGTCCAGTCTGCAATCTCTCCAGTCCTCATATAAGCCACTATAATGTTTCCCTAAAGAAGGTCCTTTGATACCAGTCCTATACTATGTTCTTTTTCTTGAATAAACTGAAGCAAACATTGCAGGCTTGTGAGCCAATTGCTCATTTAGACACACCATTGCATATGCAATTTCCAGTGGGCTGGTAGGCAGCTTGGTTTGCATAAGCACAGAGAGGGAGTTAGTTTCCAATATGGCAGGTGAAGAGTACTTGCCTCAAGACTCCTAATCTGGCCTTGGAGGTGCCTTTCTCCCTGGACAGATCTCTGTTATTAATATAGGATAGCTGGATGTCTGATTTAGGCTGCCATAATCAACTTGGTGGGGCCAGGCACTTATATCATAGTAATGAAATGAATCATCTAAAGTGGCAAAGGAAAATTTGGCCTAAAACCTATTGGCAGCAACACAGTATTCACACTCTTTTCATAACCTGTCACTGAATGAGTTGCCTAATTTTCTGGAAAGAGAGATGTTTCAGTACCTTCCCATGAATTCACACATTTTACATTTTTAGAATTACTCAAACCCTTGAGCCTCTTTATCCCAACAGTTAGGAAGTTCTTCTTAGAGGGAGAATATTCACCTTCAAATGCTACTTGTCAGTCCCTGATCTGAAAACATATTCAGTGCTTAAAATGTAGTATCAGACCTTCACCTTTTCATAGACATATTTGAATAACATATTACTGTTCAGAATCTGTTTAGGCTCAAGACACTTAGATTATACCAGTTCTTCAATTATAACAGTGTGCTGGTTTTGGCTAGGGTAGAGTTAATTTTCTCCATAGTGGTTGATATGGGGCTATGGTTTGGATTTTTGCTGGAAACAGTGCTGATAGCACAGGGATGTTTTTGTTATTGCTGAGAAGTGCTCGCACAGCATCAAGATCTTTTCTACCCCTCACACCACTGTTCCACCAGTGAGGAGGCTGGTGGCGCACAAGAAGTTGGGAGGGGACACAGCCAGGACAGCTGACCCCAGCTGACCAAAGGGACATTTCATGTTCAGTATATAAAGCTAGTTGAAGAAGTAGGAAGAGGTGGATGTTCAGAGTGATGACATTTTTCTTCCCTAGTCACTGTTACGTGTGATGGACCCCTACCTTCCTGGAGATGACTGAACACCTGCCTGCCCCTTGGAAGTGGTGGATGAATTCCTTGTTTAGCTTTGCTTGCATGTGTGGGTTTTTCTTTAGCTATTAAACTGTCTTGATCACAACTCATGAATCTTCTCACTTCTACTTTTCCAATTTTCTACCCCACCCCACTGAGGGAAGAGTGAGGGAGTGGCCGCATGGGGCTCAGTGGCCAATTATGGTTAAACAACAAGAATCAGACTGCACTTAAAGACAGTTACCAAGTAATGTAATTTGTCTGGCATGCCCACACAAGTCATACCATTATGTACAACTGTGGATGGCTGAAAGTAAATTATTGACAAATAATCACAATGCAGATAATAGTTAGAGGTAATTATCTAATTTGTAATAAAGCAAAAGGAAAAAAGTAAAGAAAAATGGAGATCAGCCTTACTTACACATAATCAAGCAAGGATTCAGACTACCCACTGGGCAATATAATTTTAGCTCATCACATTCAGATGAACCTAACCATTATGGTCATCTTACATGATCATATCTTAATTTAAAATATAGAGACAGATAAAGAGTCCATCTTCTTCTCTTTTAACCAACTAAATGAATAAATTCTTCAGTTCTTCTACCAGTGCACATGGCACCTTTCTGCTAAATGCCTTACACTCATTACAAACTTGGTTTTAAACTGTTGCTTTATTTACTTTCCTGAAATGTCTTTGCAGTTCATTTATGAATCTGTTTAAATATATGACTATCTTTAAAATCAGTGCAAACATGGTAGGAAAATGGAACCAAAGTTGCTGATACAATGTACTTAAGAACCATTGCATGAATTTGTTTTTGGCTTTTTTGTTTGTTTTTGTTTTGTGTTTGTTTGTTTTCCTAACAAATACCCTTTGGTTCTTTTTGTCTTGTGTTTTCTGAGCCTTGAGGATATATGAGTCATATTTTGATGATTTCTTCATTTGTCTGGACAAAAATAATACTCTAAAAGAGAAAGGTAAGAAGAAAAAATGAATAAGAGTGGTTGGAAGAATGAAGAGGTAAAGTGAAAAAATAAGTATTGATAGATGTTGCCAAACGTCCAATGGTCCCTGCCATTCTCAAAGTAAGTGACTTTCAGGCCAAATATCTTAGTGACAGAAGGCAACCTAGGACTGTAGTATAGACGGGAGTAGAAAGTGTAAAAATCATAATTGCTTTCTGTTCCTTGAGTAGAGAAACAAGGCTGAATGTTGGAGGAGATTAATGGTGGGAAGAAAAGGTGTTGCAGACCGTTCATGCTCAGCACTATTGCCAAGCCAGGAAGTTGCTCTTGACATACAGCTCTCTCAACAGGAGACAGGAAGCTCCCACCTGCCAGGATGAGGGTCTATGAAAGGTCCTTGAGACAAGAAAAAATTAACAAGCTACTTTTTGCTTCCCCACCACTCACAGTCAGAAAAATGTTTATTCACTTAGTCCCTGCATGCTCTCTTGTGTGCCCCTACTTCTTATTTCAGCATCAGCTTCCAAGGCCAGAAGGTCACCTACTCCCCCCTTTTTCATTTCTTTCACTGGCCTCCTGATCCCCTAACATGGCCTCTTTGCACACCAGTGCAGTTTGAAAATTGCAAGAAATTAAATTTCAATCTCTCACACAATGGCAGGTGCATCCTTTTCTACTCTGCTGGTGAAAGAATAATAGCAGCTGCCCCACCAGAACAATAAAACTACTATCCAGCTCTCTGTGACTGGCTGTCATTGAACAGCCATGCATAAATATAATAGAGGTCCCAGGGGTGGCATTTCTCTTCTCTTATCAGCTCTGCTGCACACACCAGAATTAGATAAGACACCTAGAAGGATGACAAAAGCTACTATCAATCTGTCTGAACAGAAACAATAAGAGTAATAGAAAAAATATCAATAGATTTATGGAAAATCAGTGACTATATTATTTTAATGCTGGTTTAATTATTCATTTAAAAAAGCTTTCCTTCTTCTTAAGCTAAGGATGTCTAAGATAGCATATCTAAATCTTTATATTAACCTGACAGATTGATGTCCTTTTGTATGCCTAAAACAAGCTCAAAATATCTTCTAATTAATTTTAAATTAAAAAAAAGGAAAATAAAAATGAAATTAAATATAGTTCTATAAAGTAACCTCTTGAGCCCTTTTAAACATCCACACCACAATGCACATACACATCCATATCTGGCCTGTCTCATCCTAACGTTTGCAAAGTGGTAGTATACGTAATCATGCTAGAATTATTTTGGGACTTATTAACACTGAAATAGTCTGGTGATCTGCCTGATTCCATATCCTTTCTCAGGCAATGCTCTATGGCAGATGTTCCAGAGGAAAACATTAAATTCCCT
This sequence comes from Manacus vitellinus, assembly GCF_001715985.3. Lineage (NCBI taxonomy): Eukaryota > Metazoa > Chordata > Aves > Passeriformes > Pipridae > Manacus > Manacus vitellinus. Next base: position 23,196,680 of record NW_021940682.1, on the reverse strand, counting down.
ATAGCGTTCTTGACAATTGTGTAATACTACTGCTTGAGGGGAAACTTAAAACTTTTTCCAGCTGGTAATCAGCTCATATATTGAAGTATGAGGACAGATAATTGTCATTCTAACCAGTGCAACTGCAAATGATATTTTTATCCCTGAGTTTTCCTTTCTGAATCCTACTGATTACTTTCTTTCAGTAGTTCCCTGCGAGTGTGGGTTCCCAGGGCTAACTTCATATTGCATTTGGTTTTGTTCTTGTGGATCTAAATGACCAGGTTTCAGTTTCATCCATTTTTCTTTTGTGTGTATTTCTGGTTTTTGTCACAAGTAGTGCAGATTCTAGCAGTCCTTGACTGTGTCTATAACATGAATTATTTAATATGCCTCTATAGCATCCATTTTTACGTCTTCGCTCCTCAAAATAAAAAGGTTCTGTAATTAAACAAGTAGTTGTATTCAAAAGTTATGCAATTCAATCCTTCCCTTCAAAACCACCAATAACTCAGATAGATCAAATCCATCTTTTTGCAACTGAAATGAAAGCACTCTATGAGGACACAGTAATAACAGTAACTGGCAACACTAGATTGCTCTTTGTAACTACATCTGACCATAGTATTGCATGAGCTTCTCTTGAATATATTAGCAGTGCTGACTGTCAATTTTGCATGTCAGATAATCCCATTCAGAGGAGCACTAGTCATTGCAATATTTTCAGAACTGGTCCTATAGAAGCAAGCATTACTGTAAAGTACACAGAGAAATATGAAGTCAATAAGCACATCCATCTCACTTGAAACCCATTGGCAGATGGAGGATCAGCCTCTCTTCTTCCTTGTGGTGCTCAGAGAATTATCAGCAGAGACTTTTCTTGCACAATTGTGTGAGACTGTGTGGTTACAGTAACTTAAATGTAGAAGGGATGTTGGGAGCTCTTCCAGTGAGCCTTTCCATGCCATAAAATATATAATTGCTGGTCTCAGATTTCCACATGTTGAAATCCATTGACTGGAAGAGATATTTGAATAGATACTTCTGTGGAAAAAAAGTGTGCTTTGTGGACAAGATCTGGTGATATTTGTCCAGTAAAAAAAAAGCTTTTTAAAGCTTGGTTATTCAACTTATTTCCTTTTGTTTATGAGGGAGAAGAAAACGAGAAAAAAATGCAAGATATGGTTCTGTTTTTTGGGGTTTCTTTCTTATACATGTTTGAAGGGAAACCAGAAAGCACAAATTCTCCCTTTCAAAAGGAGAGGGAAAAAAATAAGGTCAGCTCTGCATATCTTCTTGATGTATTAGGCAAGGAAATACGCATGAAGCTTTAAAGGTAGGAGGTGTAATGAAGCACTGTTGGGAATAGAAGTCAGTGGGGTGCACGGATGCTTCCTTTCAGAATGATACCAAGGGAGTTAATGTCTGGCCTGGTGATAAAAACCTGGCATCTGTTACAGAAAACACAATGAGCATTGTTGTCATTGAGAGAATGGCTCTGTTTTTCCTGGCAAGACTTACTGTTTGGAAGCTGTTTTAAAATAGAAAAGAAAAAATCTCACTCTCCAAACTTAAAAATAAAGGGCTATGCCAGAATCACATTCCCCATTGTATTTCTAGGAAGTGTTATTGGTTCAATGTTCTAACAACATTATTAACATACCTTAAATACAATTCCTGCTGAAGTGCACAGTAAACTGTACAGGCTTTGACATAGGCACCAACTACTGCATTGAATGTGTATAAGCTTAGAAATACAGGCTAAGTCTTCCCAAAGGCTGACTGCAGGCACAGGGCACTAGTCCTGCTGGGCTTTCTCCTTTGTCAATGGAGAGCCTGTCAACCTCAGTGCAAGATTCAGAGCACCCAAATTAAGAGGCTCTTAAGACTGTCCCTAGACAAACTTTTTTTTTCCCATTGGAGATTAGTCCCTAGCTAAAGTTCATCTTTGTAGAATGCCCTTCCAAAGCATGTCAAATATTCACATGTGAAATGGGATCACACCCTAGTCTCTTCACTAACTTGCCATTTCTACGTGATTTTTTCTCCAAAGATGAAGAGATTTTGTTTGCACCTTCTAGTCCATATACATTATTAAGATACAAAACATATCCTTTCGCTATGACATAGTTTTTCAGTTTACAGCCAGCTAGACTCTGCACTCAATGTTTTTGATACCAAAGTCAGTGGAAGTAGACAGCAGGCTTTTAATTTTTCCTGCAAATTGGTCTGTCCTTGTTCTGTTGCTCTCTGTTATTCATTTTCTATCAGCTAAATAAACACAAGAACGGAGAAAAGGTAAAAACAAACAGTTCTTAATCTTTGAGTTTGATGTCACTGATTCCCCTGCTAGGAAACTTCAGACTTAATGAAGAAAATAATGTCCATAAGTGCAGAGCAGAAAAGATAGAAAATGTTGTTCCCAGGCTGCATCACTTGCCTCAGAGCAATGCAAAGGATCATGCTGACTATGACCAGAGATTGTAATGAAAACATTGGTTTCTTTTTCATTTCAGACAATGCTGCCAGTCTGACCCAACTGCAGAAAGCCTAAACTGTTCACAAGGCGCAGCAAACTGCACCATGTACAGTCGGTCAATAACCAAGCACATATTAGCCAGTGCAGTCCATGCTCCATGTAATCCTGGGAGGTGACAAAGGAACAGAGGTGATAAGTGACATTATGGTAAGATTCAGGGCACTAAATTGTCTCTGTTACCAATCCTTGGTGCCACAGCAAGGTAGGTGTTGATGCAGCAAAGAGCTGCTAAATAGAATCATAGAAGCATGGAAATTTAAGATTGGAAAAGCCCTCTAAGGTCATCAAATCCAACTGTTTACCCAGCACCACCATGTTATCATTAAACCATGTCCCCAAATGCCACATCCACACGTTTTTTGAACACTTCATCATGTACAATCTCTCCAGCCACAGCCAAGATATGCTTGTGCCTCTGGTAAGTCTGTGCTTGATTCAGTCAATTTCACAGCTCAAACTGCATTTCAGAAAGCTGAGAATCCTTCCATGATTTGCTGAAGCCACCATCAGATGCCTTATCTAGCTGCCATATTGCCTCATTGAGAAGCAATACAGTGGGCCTGATGGGTAGGTCAAGAAAAGTTTGTTTCATCTCTTTGCAACTGGAAAATGCTCTTTTAATTTTCTGTAGAATTAAAACTGAAATTTCAATTAAACAAGTCACAGGAGAAAGCAAACAAAAAGTACATTGAGAAAACTGATTTAAAGCCAAACCAAAACAAAAACCCCAAAGACACCTCAAAGGTTATTTTGGATTTTCTACAATGATTAACATTGTAGATAACAAAGCCTAGTTCAGGCTGGTCCAATTATTCAAAAGTAACTTTTAAAGCCAGGAAGCTCAGAGCTATGATAAATATATGGGAAATTTCAAATACCATCTGCTTCGTCCATTTTTGAATGCGCAGAATGCATAAATAACCCTGCTAACTTCAAACCTCTATGCTTTCACCAGCATGGAAGGGGTGCCACAGAAGGTACACTTCAGTCCTTTAGCTGACAGTACATATATATCTAAATGTGCTTTGAACAGATTCGCATTTCTGGGCATTCTAATTTACCTCTGGAAACCTGGAGTTTATTTCCTCCTACTCTGTGCATCCCATAATCTCTGCCAGAAAGGCCAATCCTCATTTTAGTAGTAGCAGAGAAGTGTCAGAAAATCTGAAACTGCAGAATTCATTAGTTTCACAGGATTGCATAGGGGATCACAGAGCTCTTGTTGGTTTTGTCTTTGTTGGATTTTGTTTCTGCAAACCCTCTGTCAACATAAGGAAAGACTATTGATACCTATGGATCATTACAAGTGACTTTCTCTTCATGTGGATGGCTATGTTCCACCAGAGAAAACACATTAAGTTGCCTCCTTCTCTGGCAGCATCAAGTGCATGCGTTGGGTCTGCCAGGCCAAAAAAGTTCTTCTAGGCTATGGGAATGTACATTGTCAAACAGCTACCAAACACTCTTCTGGGCTGTAAACAATCTCTCATATGAAACCAAAAAACATCTTGAAGCCATACTGGCATCCCTGTAATGGCTCCAACACGCTGGGAAGCCCCTTCTTTGAACATAGCCTCCCTGATGTGCTGGTGTTAAATTTTCCCTCTGGTGAGATAACGAGGAGGGAATTGTTTAGAAGTGTTTGTCTGTTTGTTTGATGCTGTTCTCCCTTCTTTCTGTTTTTTTCATGTCCTTTGTTTACACTTAAGGAAAGATTTGTGTGACTATAAATGATTGAAGCACAATTTTCTCAATCTTACCCCTATCGCTTCTTTGTGCAGTGTGCCATCCTTTCTTCCTGTGACTCTCCCCTTTGTGAAAAAAGCACTGCTAATTGCATAGATTAGCTTCAAATCCAGGATCAAAGGTTTAGTGTTCAGATTTTCTGCTCTTCAGGCATTTTATTTTCTTTCTCTAATTATGAGAAATTTGCAAAGCTCACTACTGTTCTGTAAGTTGAGGAAAAAAGGCTAACTGCGTATGGGGAATATTCTTAGTTGACTTTATCCGGTGTTTTGGGAGGTTGATGTATTTCATTGTGTCATTAAGATACAGAGTGATGGTTTTAGAGAGGGTTTATGGACACCTACAGCTGGAAGCCACACTGCTGAGAAAGGAAAGGCTGCCACTGTGTCGCTTTACCATTCACAGGAGTGATAAAACTGAACTGACTCTAGGCACATAAGTCGGTTTATACACATTTGCTAGATTAAATGAAAAGACTTGTTCTTTTCTATCAAAAATCTGTACATTCATTCAGAGTGGGCAGCTGGCATTTTAAAAAGCTGTTCTGGGCTTTTCAGAAAAAAATTTATACTTAACTGGCATGAGAGACCTCCATTTCAAACATTGACAAAGACAGCACTTGTGAGAGTGCATTGTTCCTACGGGCAGCAATCACTGGGAGGTCCATGTGCACTTCTAGTCAAGTTCAGCTCAGCTTTTTTTCTCAGCTTCTATCAGAATTTATTACCAAAAAGAACTCAAACAAAAACAAAATAAAAAAAAAAAAAAGAAAAGGGGGTGTGGGGAGCAGAGGGATATATTTTTGTCTTTAAAGATGGGTTTACTCCTCATTTTCCTTTGTAAACAAATTTCATCTTTGATTCAGTTTTGGCAATAAAACTTTACAAATTGATTACACTTTGAACAACGATTTAACATTATACCTTGACATGCTGGGTTAAAACAATCCCAGGTGTATTACTCCTGGAATAAACAGGGTTACACTGAAAATCAAACTATGAAGTGAAAAATGTGTACATGAAAGTAGATATTACTAATGCTGTACTTAAAACTTTCAGCCAAGGTAAAGAACTTAATGACATGGGGGTGGCAAAGATGAAGTTAGATAAAAGCATAGCTTTTCACAGTATTGTATTGGAGTTATTTTTCTTATGTACAACCACTACAGAGCTTTCCTTTCTCTTAGCAGTAGCCTGTCAAAAACGTACAAAAATGGCAGATGACTAAGGCATCCTTAACAACAAGCAGTATACCATGTGCTCAGTGTCTGCCTGAGCTAATTAAAATAGAAGCTGAAAGAATAAGCAGCAGATCCATTACATGTTTTGATTTTATGTAAGTTGGATTTATTTGTGTTCAAGCTTACAGATAAACAGTTCATGATTCAAGAAACTGACTGCAAGTTCAGTCTGTTAATGTGATATTTTATTTCTTGAAAGCTGCTCAAGACTAAAAAAAAAATGCCCTTCATTTTATCATCAGCTACATTTTATCATCAAAGACAATGGGAGTGCAGGATTAAGGTTTACTCACCCACACACTGAAGAAAATTGTTGCATTCCTGCACCCCAATTGGCTGAAGATTGCAAGGGATGGATGTATTTTCTTTCTCTTTTCTTTTGTTTCTTGTTTTTAGGAAACTTGAACACTCTCTTTCCTTGGTTTTCCCACTTGCCCATCTAAAACCTCTAATGGGAATTTATCAAAGCAGCTTGGTCACACTCCCAAGCCCTGGGAGTGGTTTTATTTATGTTGTCACACAGAATAAAAAACAAACAAACAAACAAAAAACAAACAAACAAAAAAAAACAAGCATCATCTTCTGGTTTTGCTTTTTGAGCCAGTGAGGAAAAAATGAGTTGAACAAACACACGACAATACAGTAATAACATATAAAGAAAATTTCCTCTGTATTTCAAGCTAATTATTTTTTCTGCTTTGCTCACACACAGCTGAGAAGCATTTAAGGTGATGCAAATTGTAAAAAGGGTTCATATACAAACCACAGCTTCATCTGCCAGTATTCCAGTGGAGAATCACTCTTCCCCCTCAACCACCACTTTCAAGTTCTACAGCTTAGTGTAATCATTTTAATTGATATTTTTCCTTGAAGGCATGAAGATAAACCATACATGAATCAAGACATGAATGAATCAGCCTCTGTTCTACCTTATTGATGTACTCATCATTTATATCCTTGCATAATTTACAGAAACTGAAACAGTAGCTGGGCTTTGCATTCAGACGAATGTGACTTGTTTACACAGTCCAGTAGGGTTCCATGTTCCATGTATTAGAGAGTGTTCAAAGGAGGGCAATGAAGATGGTGAAGGGCCTTGAGAGAAAGCCGTATGAGGAGTAGCTGAGGTCACTGGGTCAGCCTGGAGAAGAGGAGGCTGAGGGTAGGTCTCATTGTAGAATCACAGAATCATAAAATCACAGAATATGCCAAGTTGGAAGGGACCCATGAGGACCATTGAGTCCAACTCCTGGCCCTGCACAGGACCATCCCAAGAGTCACACCATGTACCCGAGAGTATCATCCAAATGCTTCTTGAACTCTGTCAGCCTTGGTGCTGTGACCTCTTCTCTGGAGAGCCTGTTCCAGTGACCAACCACCCTCTGAGTGAAGAATCTTTTTCTAATATCCAACCTGAACCTTCCCTGACACAACTTCAGGCCATTTTCTTGGGTCCTGTCATCAGTCACCACAGAGAAGAGATCAGCGCCTGCCCCTCATGACAAAGTTGCAGACTGCAGTGAGGTCTCCCTTCAGTCTTCTCCAGGCTGAACAGACCAAGTGACCCCAGCTGCTCCTCATACAGCTTCCCCTCAAGGCCCTTCACCACCTTTATTTCCCTCCTTTGGATACTCTCTAACAGCTTAATACCTTTCTTATATTGTGGTGCCCAAAACTGCACACAATATTCAAGGGGAGGCCACATCAGTGCAGAGCAGAGAGGAACAATCCCCTCCCTTGACCGGCTGGCGATGCTCTGCCTGATGTCACCCAGGACACAACTGCCCTCCTGGCTGCCAGGGCACTGCTGACTCATCTTCAACTTGCCACAGGTCCCTTTCTGTAGCACTGCTTTCCAGCATCTCATTTCCCAGTCTGTACAAACATCCAGGGTTGGGTCATCCTAGATGCAGAATCTGGCACTTTCCCTTGTTGAACTTCATATGGTGGTTGATTGTCCAGTCCTCTAACTTGCTGAGGTCTCTCTGCAGGGCCTCCCTGCCTTCCAGGGAGTCAACAGCTCTTCTGAGTTTTGTGTTGTCTGCAAACCTGCTTAGTATCACTTCCAGGCACTGATATCTTCTCTGTAGTGACCAGTGACAGGACCCAAGTGAATGGCCTGAAGTTGTGTCAGGGGAGGTTTAGATTGGATATTAAAAAAAAGTTCTTCACCCAGAGGGTGGTTGGGCACTGGAACAGGCTCCCCAGGAAAGTGGTCACAGCACCAAGCCTGACAGTTCAAGAAGCATTTGGATGATACTCTTGGGCACATGGTGTGACTCTCGGGATGGTCCTGTGCAGGGCTAAGGGTTGGACTCGATGTTCCTTGTGGGTCTCTTCCAACTTGGCATATTCTGTGATTCTGTGATACCTCCCTGACATAGCTGCTCCCCAGCTCCTGGAGTTGTCACTAAAATAGCCAGGATTCAGCTTCTGGGACCACCACTTCCTAAATGGCTGAGTTTTGCATCTTAAACTCACTTGTCTTCTGTCACTAACCTTAAAGAGAATGAGATTTGATGAAAAGCAAGTCACTATAACTATTCCCAAGATTTTTTGAAAACTCCCCTTATTATCATCATGTTCCCTTCTGCTTTCTGTATCCTCTCTGGACACATATCACAGGGACAAGGACTAATGGGAACATAACGCCTGTCAGATTCCCTCAGAGATCTTCCCAGAGAATGATGTTCTTCCTCCATTCACTCCCCTTCCTCAGAAATACACCCTACAGTTCTCCCAGGCACCAGTGACAAGGGTCCATTACAGACTACCTGCCTCCAGTCTTTCTCTTATTTCTGATTTCATTGGCCTTTGGTAGGGCAACTCTGTTTCTATCATCTCTGTTGGTTGCATTGTCACAGGGATATGTCTTTTATATGCTGAATTTTAAAAGCTTCCAGGGAAGAATTTGTGTCTCTCTTGAGTATCTGTTTGATTTGCTCAGATTTAGCAGTTACAATCACAAAACAGTAGAAACCTATATGTGAGGAAAGACTTTTCTGGATTGGAAGGATAGTTTTGCTTTGTAACTGTCAAAGGGGATTTCACAGCTATCCACATTACACCTCACCCCTGCAGCTGACATCAGAGCAACCTTTGCTGCTTGAGTAAAAGGAGGCTCAGGGAGATACATTATTCAATTTTGCATAGAGAAGGAACATAAAATGTGTTTTCAGAAGCAGTCTAGAGCTCCACATTTAACAACATCTGTATTTAAAAAGAAACATGGGGTCCTGGTCTTAATAAGTTATTGTTATTTCCTAAAGTCACAGATTAAATGTTTGTTTGTGGGAAAGTCAGAAATCTCAAAACAGCCATGTCCCATTAACACAGCACATCAAACATCATAGACTCATTTCTAGTTCAGCTGAAGACTGAGGATTTACACCACTGACGACAGCCATGCATATGGTCACATACAGACAGGAAATTAATAACTTTGCTTGAACCAAATGAGCGATGGTGCAATAAAAATATATCCTGCAAGGGGATCTGCAAGGGGAAATGGGAGGAGAGCTTACCTCATATGAGAAGAACAAAACCTGTCTCACTCTGGACCCTACTCCTCTGCAAAACACAGCACAGGAAAGGACCTAAACCTCAAAATATTACCACGGAGATTATTACCAGGAGAAATATTTCCAGGCCAGCAGCTCAACTTGCATGACAGTGTGCGTCTAGGGTGCCAAGAGGGCACCAAAAGGTCTTCCTTGTGCTCAGAAGCCTGGTTTCTGAGCAGATCCCAGTCCTGGATTGCAGGATGCTGATGAGTATGTTTGGCTTGTCACTGATGAGTAAGTTTGGCTTGTGAGTCACCTAAATGGCTGTACTAAGTCAAGACTGCTTGCTCTATGTCTGATTGTGAAGTAGGAAACTACATATTATATTTGGCTAGGTCAGGTACAGTTTTGATATTTGTTTCTGCAACCACAGATAGATTTTGGAAGCAGTCAAACAACAACCACGCACAGAAGTTCTGGGAGACAGTACAAGAGCGTGCACTCTCTTCATATTTCTGATATTCCCAAAGAGAAACAAACACGGAGGGGAGGGGGGGGGAAGAAAAATCTGTGAGTCTTTTTTAACACATTATAATGCAGTGAGAAGGAGCACAAATTCTGATTTGCTTTGCTTTACTTTGCTTTGGTGTGGTACTTCACCCTCAATGACTTCAATATGCCACCTCAGGCAGAAGAAAACTCCATTGACCTGCCTGGAAAGCATGTTTCCAGAACAGAAGCAGGACCAGTCAGCCCCTAGGTGGGTTAAACAGAAAATGTACCTACTCTAGATTAAAAATTAAACAGCTTTGCATAGTGACACTTTGCTGACTTGGACTGTTTCAGTGACATAGTATATCTACTGATACCATGAACATGCCCCTCCTGTTTGCAGAAAGATGTTGCACAGACATCTGCCTTGTTCATATCTATGGCCACCTACTGTCCTGTTTATCAGATTAATATTTTATTTATTTTTGGTGTAATCACCATATCCATTCATATAGTAATTAAAATCAGAAGTATTTTTTTGTGTGGATATCTCCACTGAGTTGTGACACTTGGTCTAGACAGTGTATGTGAACAGCTTTTATCCAGATTTTGTGACCTAGAACTAAAATTCTTTTGAAGTAATTAGCCATCACAGACAAGTACTAAGTCAGACAATCAAATACAACAAAACATTAAATGGATTATTTCTTCTCTCAGATTGCCATTGAAAAATGGCAAAAACTTCAGTGTACTTGGCAGAGCACTCCACTTCCTCTTCAGTACACTTGTGTGAAATGAAAGGTACATTTTGCATTAATGTAGCTATATGACATCTAAAAATAAATATATTGTGATCTCACCTTCACCCAGGAGCAAATGGGACAAAGCTAAACTTGCCTCTTCAGAGGAATGTGGATGGATGTTGAAGACATGCAGACAGAAGAGGTACTTGGGCCACCTGGGCTAATGGTGTTATTTGTTAGCATCAATTCAAAGTGCTCTGAAATCAATAGCCACCTAAGAGGCCTTGATGGACTTCAGACCCTTAGCCCCTATGACAAAACTAAGTATCTGCTTGAATTTAACTGAGAATTTCAGTTTGCACTTAAATTTCAATAAAGCAAATAATGTAATCTATTCCTTCTTGTGAGTTATCACAATTTCTTTATTGACAGTTGAGCAAGGTTTGTTCCTCAGATGCAAGTGAGATGTATACTTATATATTTTTGTTAAAGAAATCAGATGTCAGAGTATAATTAGGTGCTTGAAGGCTCCTGACAGTAAAACACAAATGGAGGTAAGACACACGGCACACTGCAGCAAAAACAGACTGTGCATATTGGAAGAAGGTTCTTATTGTAAGTGTACAAGAAGAAATCCTTGAAATAACTTTCAAGAAGCTAAGTCTCACAACTAAGTTAATGGCTCATTCTATTCCAGGTTTCTTTGTTGAATGAACATTTGCTTTTCATATTTGGAGTTACCCTCTTTTGTGTGTGACCACACCTTTTGGGTGATCTTACCTGCCTTCCCAAGGGAAGCATATCCCTGGCTGCCAACCACCATCAGGACACCATGTTTCTAAGCTTGGAGCTTTGCTTGTAGATGGGAAGAACCTGTCTGACTCATGAAACACCTTTACCCCACTGTTCAGAATCACAGTGCAAGAGGGATCCTCTGCCAGCAATGGGTCTGCTGACTCCACAACAGTCACTGTCTTCCCAGGGAGTGAGTGGGGGCCTCCCAGGCACCCCTGGGCAGCACACAGGCAGCACTCCTCAGCCAGCCTGAGCTCCAAACTCCCACAGCCCAAATGATGGTGGCAGCCTGGATGTGCCCACAACCAAATGTCATGAATGCAGGAAGGGGCAGACCCAAAGCATCTCCCTGCTGCAGGCAATCGTGCCTACAGCACTTCCTAAAGTGCAGTAGACCTCACAAAGATGTGAATATGGAGCAATCACATGGCCAGGGCAGTGGAAAAGAGCCTTAAAATCTGCTCCCAACTGTTTCCCACAGGGTGTTTACTTCCTTCCAGCTGACAGGCACAACTGAATGTACAAACACTCCTTGTGCCTGTGTGGAAAAATCAAACAAGCAAACTTTCAGCAGCAATTTAAATTTGTGTGACTTTACTCTCAGGCACACTAAGAGTGATTATATGGTAGATAACTGCCTCTTAGCTGGGAGATGATAACAAAGAACTGGGAGTTCAAAGACTACCCAGTCACCTCTTCAGTTATGATAATAACTGGGATACAACTGATAACAGACTGTGAAACAGAATTGCCATTAGACTTAACAACAGATGGGCAATTGTTCAAAAATCCTTTCAATATTGAAAAGTGCACATCAATGATTTTAGCCTCATTTAAGTAAACAGACTTCGGCTCTTCAAGGCAGGGAGCCTCAGGTATGAATTCAGAGAGAAGAGAAGCAAAACAGGGACCTGCCCTGAGTAAAGGTCCTATGGGGTAGCAACATCATCTTTCTGGTGCTCATTCCCCTCAGCAGGTCCTCTGCCTGCACAAATGACGAGCCCTGGCTGGAAAATCACAGGGGAAAAAAGGAGGGAGTGGGCTAGGAATCACAAAACTTCAAACTGGGAAAAAAATTAAAGAACAGAAAAAGGCAGACAAGTGGGATGTGGGAGAGAAAATTGTCAGAGGGTGGACATCTCATTCCTGCCAACCCACTTCCCCACAGGAGGCAGGAGTGCTGCAGGAAGGAGCAGGGTGACTAAAAGCACCACATACTCCCCCTGAGCCAGGACTGAAAAAAGGGTTGAACTCGACTGTGATGGATGAAATCTATGGGGCCTGATGGGCTTAATCTCAGAATCCTCAACGAGCTAGCTGATGTCACCACAAAACCTCTCTCAATGATTTTTGAGCTGTCTTGGGAATTCAGAGAGGACGTAGATGACTAGAAGCTGATGAATGTTGTCCCAATTTTTGAGAAGGGCAAGAAGGAGAACCCAGGAAACTACCGTCAGTTTCTCTTCAGTGCCTGGTAAAAGCTATGGAGAAGATTATTCGGGGGGGTATTGAAAAACACCTGAAGGACAATGCAGTCATTGGTTTCATGGGAGGAAAATCCTGCTTGTCAAACCTGATTTCCTTCTAGGACAAGGTAGCCCACCTAGTTGATCGAGGGAAGCCAGTCAATGTAATATTTTTGTATTTCAGTAAAGCTTTCAATACTGTTTGATCTCACAGGATCTTTCTGCACAAAATGGATAAACACATCATGAGGTGGGCACAGAGAGTGATAGTGAATGGGGTGACATCAGACCTGCCATCTATCAATAGTGGGGTTCCAAAGGACTCCATCTTGGGCCCTGTGCTCTTCAACATCTTCATAAATGACTCGGAGGCAGGACTGGAAGGGATACTAAGCAAATTTGCAGATGACACAAAACTCAGAAGAGCTGTTGACTCCCTGGAAGAGGCCCTGCAGAGACACCTCAACAAATTGGAGGACTGGGCAATCACCAACCATGTGAAGTTCAACAAGGGGAAGTGCTGTATTCTGCATCTAGGATGACCCAACCCTGGATGTTTGTACAGACTGGGAAATGAGATGCTGGAAAGCAGTGCTATAGAAAGGGACCTGGGGGTCCTCGTCAATGGCAAGTTGAAGATGAGTCAGCAGTGCCCTGGCAGCCAGGAGGGCCAACTGTGTCCTGGGCAACATCAGACAGAGCATTGCCAGCCAGTCAAGGGAGGGGATTGTTCCTCTCTGCTCTGCACTGACGTGGCCTCCCCTTGAATATTGTGTGCAGTTTTGGGCACCACAATATAAGAAAGGTATTAAGCTGTTAGAGAGTATCCAAAGGAGGGAAATAAAGGTGGTGAAGGGCCTTGAGGGGAAGCTGTATGAGGAGCAGCTGGGGTCACTTGGTCTGTTCAGCCTGGAGAAGAGAAGACTGAAGGGAGACCTCATTGCAGTCTGCAACTTTGTCATGAGGGGCAGGCACTGATCTCTTCTCTGTGGTAACCAGGGACCGAACATGAGGGAATGGCCTGAAGTTGTGTCAGGGGAGGTTTAGGTTGGATATTAGAAAGAGGTTCTTCACTCAGAGGGTGGTTGGTCACTGGAACAGGCTCTCCAGAGAAGAGGTCACAGCACCAAGGCTGACAGAGTTCAAGAAGCATTTGGATGATACTCTCGGGTACATGGTGTGACTCTTGGGATGGTCCCGTGCAGGGCCAGGAGTTGGACTCAATGGTCCTCATGGGTCCCTTCCAACTCGGCATATTCTGTGGTTCCATGATTCTGTGACTGACTGTACAGCTTGAGGTGTTGGTGCTTGGATGAGACACAAAGCCAAGGTGCTGTTTACTGTCTATGCATCAAAGCTCTTATCATTTTTACTTCAGAAGAGTAGGATGTGATACCTGGTTTCCTGGCCAAATTAAACCAGATCATTTATTTATTTTTTCCCCCTTCATTTTACACAGTGTTTGTGGTGGCATTCAGCACTGCTGAGTGCCCTGAAATGGATGCTGTTGTTCTCCCTGACAGAAGTCATGGTTGAGAAAAATAATTTTAGCAAAGCCAACTATCTTTTCAATAATATTTTAGTTGAAAATTATTATCCACCCTTATAGTTCTACCACCTATGTCTCAGCTTCAGTTCTGCAGCAAGAATTCCTGTAATCTCTCCAATGAATCTTCACTACACACAAATCAAATCAAGAGAAGCTTTTATTGACATGAAATATAACAGAGAGAGAGCATTTACTAGGCTATATATCCTAATCAAATGGATTTGCCTTTCAAATTTCCAGCATGATTTAGAATTTTCACATGTTACTCTGGTGCAAAAATTGTTGTCATGCATGACCAAACTGCATTATGCTTTCAAAATTGTCACCATGTTGAAAGGAATATAGAATACCAACATCAGAGGTAATTCAGCTGCAGATCATTCTCCTTTGCGGGAGGAATTGGGTTTTGGCCAGCAGGACCAATCATCCATCTTTCTGCAATAAAATGCAGAGCAGCACATTAATGTATTTGGGCAATTTTGAACAACCAGTTCCATTTTATAGCAGCTGTTAGTGTTTGTAGACAAATACCTGTTATTCCATATTTATTAACCATTAATTTATAGGCCAGATCTCTAGCTGGCTTACATCTGAACTTCTTCATTAAGCTTGCTTCCCTGTATTACACAAGTTTAATATACTGCTCATGTCCTAACACTTCCATGTTTATAAATAAGGTATTTCAGACAGAAAAGAGCACTCCTTAATGCTTTGCTTGGAAAAAAACACTGCCTTCTTTTGATACAAGTGCATGAGAGGGTCAGGGATTAAGGGCAGATAGTGACCAATGGAAAATATAACATTTGATTGTCTTGCATCCGTGCATAACTGATCCAAAGATTTTAGATTTTAAAACTTAAAGTACTATTTAACATTGACAAAAGCCTCCTGGGGAAAAGGGATTGATTCAGAGCTGCAGAAACAAGACATATCAAATGCCTTTAGATTTCCTCCCTTGAAAGTAATTAACAAAATACCTAATTGAATTGATGCTTTTGAACCAGAAGGCCTTGGTCCTCAGTCTGACCTCACAGACAGCCATATCACCCAGCACTCCCAATACAGGAATGAGGCACACAGTCACCTTACATAAGTCAGTCATTGACGACTTTGTCCCTGACTTTAGATATTTTTCACAAACATTAGAACCTGTGGGGACAATTATTGGTACCCCTTAGCTGAGTATGGATTACAGACCATGACTTAATAGGCCTGATCAACCAGTTTCTGTGCTGTTGACACACTACTAACAATGCTGGTTAGACGCAGAAGCAAATGGAGGAGCTGCCAGGGGGCTCTGATTTGAGTCAGAAATGCATTCAGCAGGAATCTAAGCAGCAAGCAAGGACTGACTGTGCTCCAAGCAAAAGAAAAGGGAGAAAAATTAATGCAGCTGTAATTGTTTTGGTTTAAAAATATGTGTCATTAAATGCAAATTTAATGCTTATTTTTTCCCCCCAGAGAACTCAGTGTTTGAATAAACCACAGTCCTCCCTCCTCTCACAGTGCTGTCAGATCATTTGTCACAGACCATGCTGGTCAGCTGGGTCCACTTCCAACCCCTATATATGCTACTTCACCTTACACTTTTGGATGCCCTGTTTGCCCAGACATAAGAAAAGATTCATAACAGTATTTCTGGCCTTTACACCGAGTCAGTGGTTTGTTAATGTTTGAGCCATGCCAGTGTGTGCTAAAATGTTCTGTACCTTCTTTGAAAAAAATCTCATCATAAATTCAAGTAGTCTGAAAAATGAACCATGGTCTAATGTTTTATAATCATCTACAAAGAGTCTTTGGTTACAAACCAAACACTGAGCTTCTTTGTAGGAGAATGCAAGTTGTATGAGCAAACACAGTCACCTCCATGGCCCCTGTTCCCACTTGCTCTCCAAATCTGGAGGGCGCAAGAATACAAATTCCTTCATGTTCCCATTTGCTGGGTGATAACACCATTAATGACAGCACATAGTTGACAAGGCAGGGCCATTTATCAGTCTCTTGCCTGACCTCATTCAGAGCTCAGCTAGAGATGATGAACTGGATGTCACCAGGAACTGTTGCCTGCCCACAGGGGCTGCCAGCTCAGGACCTCTGCAGAGCCTCCAATGCTCTACAGAGGCAGAACTCTCTCCATTTGCCAGACACAACAATTTGGGTTGAATGTGGGTCAATCAAGCATGACGAATAAGGCTAAAAACACCAAAGGGCTCCCTTCAGGATCATTTCATCCCTCTTCAATCCCACCTAGTTGTTCCTTTACCAAGGCAGGAAGCCCACCCTCCTTGGGTAGCTGAAAGAAACTGAGGTCCCTGTGCTGCTGCTTACATGATCTTACATCTTACAGCACAAAAGGGTACACACCAAATGTAGTTTTAAGAGATGTGTGTAAAATAAATTAAATTGAAGGAGAAAGTGTGGATGGAGCTACAAGTGCCAGCAAGGTATGTGGCAATACCTGATCTTTCTCATCACAAAACCTTGTTTTCCAGCTGGTCTGAATTTTGTCAAACTCTGGGGAAAGGTGAGAGGAAGTTTTTGTCTCCCCATGACTGAATCTTTTTTTTAATTATTTGATAGAGTTTCAGCAAAGTGGTTTAGCCATTTCCACGAATGAAACTGGGGGCAGGGGAAAGAGAGAGAAATGTTGTCAAGGTAACAGTAATACCATTATTTTCTAACTTCTGAGTGCCTGAGTAGGCAACCTTTATCTTCTTTTCATGTCGTCTTTATACATAAATAATAGTAATAATGTTGGAGACAATTATTCTCATCCATTTTAAGAAAAGAGCATGCCAGGGTAGTGAAGGGACAGTTAGACATGCATTTGCGAACACAACACACTGGCACCTTCATATTGTTGGCTGCTGGATCTCCTACTGCTGTTTTGAAAACAGACTTTCAGGGCCTATCTCTTTAAATTGCCCTCTGATCGGACAAGATCAAGAAACTCATTTCCCTGGCTTGAAGTGCAATTGACAGCCTCCATGCGTTTTTAAGCATATGTTAGTGTTCAGTAATCATTTCCCTCCAGATTTTATGGCTCATTGTTATTTTTCACACAACAATATTATTTAAATGAGGAGAAAAGCTCTGCTTTATGTTTTGAGGAATGTCCTTGGGGAGAGGATTTTAGTTTCTGCATGATGGGGGAGACTTTTAAATCATATTGCGTCAGTTACCATTTTGTCAGATAAAATGTGTTCTTACTATAAACGGAGCCTACAGCACATTTGTAAAGTGCACTAAATGAAAGAAAATAAAAAGAAAAGAAAATCCCACAAAAACTGGCCTTTCAGGAGTCCTGCTGGCTTTGCATGCTTTCCTTTCATTCTCCTAGAGCAAATGAAGACGATTGAAAAATTTCAAGGGATTGGGGTTTGGGGTTTTTTATTGGAAAAATACAAAATACAGAAATATCGGAAGTACATACAGGAATGTGGGTCAGATATTGTTTTACAAAAAACAAATTGAGTGGAAAGTGACAGTAATACTTGAAGAGATAATTTTGTGTTTCTACTCAGAAAACCTTTTATTTCCTTTTTTTTTTTACCTTTGTGTATTATTTTTCTTTAGGTTATTTCTGGTATTTTAATACCATCACTCCATATTTGTATATTTGCATACTGCAAAATATGGAGGCAACAATTCCTAGAAAACAGACCACTGGGCTACTGAAGTTTAAATTCTATGCAGGGTTTTGCCACTGAAGATTGCTCTGACCTGTATGGCAAGTCATTTTATTTCTGTTTCTCTGTTCCCCAGGCTACGAAATGGTAATGATATAGGATGTCACTGATTAAGTACTTCATATCTATAACACAGACTTTGTGGAAAAACCGGGTTTCATTAATTGTAATATATAAAATTTTTATATATAAAATATATGTGTTTATTTGTACATAAGAAATCTAATAGGTATGAGAACATATCAGATATGTTTTAGGAGATGTCAATATTATTGATTTTGTTCTTATTCGGATTTATATGGTCCCAAAGAGTAAGACTTTTTCCATTAAGGTGCCTTCCTTGACTTCTGCTCATGTCTTGCAGCATCCAGCAGGGCCTGTGCCTTTGGTTTGCCCTAGGTATTACCCTTCTGTGCTACTTCCCACATCATCAGAGTTTGTCACTTTTCTGGTACAGGAAGTTGAGCTCACATTTCTTCTTCTTTAAGTGTTCTGACATGTTCTGACATGCTCTGTATGTTCTGACAACCCATACAGCTTTGTACCTAGCTAATACGTGTGCAGGTACTGAATCTGATCCAGCACTGTACACCAATTAAGTAACTGCTCTTTGAGAATAGATGTGACATTTAAAAAATCGCAGAAAAACCAATTTCAGCAAAACATCAAGCAAAACATTAGCAGCACTACGAAGAATTTCTGAGAATATCAGAGACTATCTTACTACTGCAATAGCAACAAAAATAATCCCATAGCAAGAAGAGGAAAATAAACTTATTAAATAACAGCCAAATCAGCCAGTGTGAGAATCTCATGACGTAGTGCAAAGCACTACGTGTGCCTACACCACATCACAACCACAGAGACACAGGATGTTATCAGTACAATACAAACCTTCACTCAGCTGTCATCAAACCACAGGTTGTGTTTGCTCTTGGGTTGTTTAACTAATTTTGAGATGCATTTCGTGGAATCAGCCGTTCTGCTGTATAACTTACACCACCTGTTCTCCACCTGACAAGGTGAACTAAGCCACTTCTTGTTGTGTGGCAGCACTGAAGAAACAAAGCCACACGTGCTTTCTCTTCCTCCTTAACAACAGAATATTACACTAGTGCGCAGAGGAATTGGACCCCACACCTGAAAATGCTTAAATGTGTGTTGAATTTTACTACTGAACTTCATAATTTGACCTAGTGCAGGGTTTAATCCTGCCTGTAATTAAATAAAAGACAGGATTCCTACCATGAGAAAATTATGTTCTTATGCCTTTGGAGGAATAGGAATATGGGTTTGTGCCCATAGATGTATGTGTGACTTTTCTCACTAAGTGTGCATCAATCAAACCCTCTGTTCCAAATAATAAAAATAATTAAGCACATTGCATTCACAAGAGGCAGATATTGAGGTGCTGGCAAGGGTCAAAAGAGTTCATACACTTCTAACATGGTCAGTACAGAATTTACTCACTGCTAGGCTTGAAAAGCAAACATGGATGTTGTTTATCTGTCATTTTAATTATTACTATAGCACTGACACGCTGGAGAAAGCAACAGCTGAGAAACAGCAGCTGGCAGCTGTGTTTCCTGAACTATTCCTACTATCAAAGAGATAAAACACCTAATAGTTTTTTTAGCTCTTCCAGAAGCATAAATGTGCTTTTCAAAGAGTAATATGTCTTGTTGTGCACACACACGTATATGCGCATATACAGTGACATCTCTTTAGTTAAGGGAAAACTGAGGGTCAGACACAAAAAAACCTGAAGTCTTTCAAGATTAGACAGTTATCAAAACTAGAAATGGCTATAGATGTCCTCACTCACAGCCTTCCTTGGGATATTAGGACAGTTCAAACAACAAACAACAGCAAGTGTGGCAGCACCAAGTAAGCATTAAATGGGTTTGATGAGGTGGGCTCTCCAGAAATTCTGTGCAGTTTTGGTCTGATAAGCATTTGCAACATACTGAAATGCCCCGATCTAGCTCACTTCTCAGCCATGACTGTTCCATATTTATTCTTGCACAACATCAATAGCATGAGAGCTTTAACCAGGCAAGACTAATAAATGCCAACATACATGACTGCAGTCACATCATCTGTCTTGGGTACTTTTGCTCAGAGATTGCCTCAGCCTCATTTGCTGCATAGTGAATGAATGACACTTTTGCAGATTTAACCTTTGCTTTATTTTACTTCTTGTTTCTCTGAGGCACAAGGACTTTATTCTCTGTTCTTGGTCTCACTAGCAAAGAGCACAGTTTCCTTTCTCTGCCACAAAGAATATACTTACAGCACAGAGACAGAAGAAACACTGTTATGATTTCTCCTTGGGTGATTTCAACAGATCAAATAGCTAAAAGCAACAGCGTCCCTGTCTTGTTTACATTCCTGCTGAGCAGGTACAGGCAGGGCACAGATCCATACGTGTCTACCAGGGCACCACTGTGCACACACAAAAATTCCTCTAGAAATTGAAGCTCTGCCAAGGGGAAACTCAAGGGTCTTTTCACAGTGTCTAAGGTGGGGATTAACGCTTGCAATTGTATGCAGCTTTTAATTTCCTTGGGGCAACATTTCTCATGCAGTAGAGGCATAGTTCTATGGTTTATTTTGCTTCTAGTTACTCGTCATACCTTTCATAGAAAGCATAATAGAATATTATCTTGACTTGCTCTTGCTGCTTTACAGATAACATCTTTTCAGCAATGCTATGCCCAGTCTGAGTACACTTTCAAAGCACTAGTCTAAAGGGACTGTTTTCCACATTTTGAAACTTCAGGTTCTCCTTTTGTGTCAATTTTGTAAATGTCTCACTTGGCTCAAATTTTTGCATGTAATTCCTGAATCTGAGTACCACCCCTTTTGTACATCTGACAACAAAACAGATTTTTGCAAGGAATGAATATAATGACTTTTGTAAAGTCAGGCCTGACATTAGATTTAGCCAGAACTTTGAAAAACCCAAAAAATTGGGCATTTTTGAAAATATGACCAAAATCTGTACTCTTTCTAGGGAAATAGTGACTTTTTTCCCACCAATGGGTCAGTAGTGGCACATGCAGTAAGTTTCAGAAGAGCTCTGTTCTTGTCTCTCCTTGCTCATAGGACAGATAGGACAAGTCTTCCTACATATAAATTTTCACAGATTCATTTGTGGAATGATTTGGAACCCATTAAAGAAAAGTGTTCCTCAAAATTGAGATGTTAGAAATATTTTGTTAGCTATGAACCCTCACTCCTTCCCTCCACCAAAATATTCACCTCAATAAAGATGTTGCTTTATATCTTGAGGACTACATATTTTCCCCAGACAAGCCTTCTCTGGTTCAGAAAAATTACCATGGTCCAAACCAAGAAAAAACATCATGGTCCAGACCCTTTAAGTTCTATACTCAGTCAAAATGACTTGAGTAAGATGAGCCTCATCTTTCCAGCAAGAACAGAGATTTACCTACCAGTGATGTTCATGAGCAGGATTTCGCATTGTACCCACACAAACACACCACGATACAAAAGGGTAGTTTATAAGCAGGGATTTTTGAACCAATAAAATGACTTCCACTTGAAGCCCGAGCCTGTATGGATCCTCATCTCTTCGTGATGCACACTTGATTGCTCTACTTATGCCATGTGCACTTTGCTGCAGGTGCTAAAAGGAGGATGCACTTGGGCCAACAATTCCCTGTTGCCAGCTGCAGCAGGGACAAGCCATCTCCAACTCAAGGGCAGCATGTGCAGAAAGTATGGACTTTGCTTTTGAAGAAGGGAGGAGGCAGGGAGAGTCAGATCCATCCAGCAGAGAGGAAAAGTAAACAAATAAAGTGAGAAGGAAATAGGGTATCTTGACAAACTGCAAACATCTTATCTAACAGGCCCCCAGATTCAACACCGCCAGTTTGGCCCATTGCCACAGACATTTCTTCCAGTGGCTCCCGGTGTCATATGGCCCACAATGCCGGCCTTCTCCCACCATTTGTTTACTTTTCCATGGCAGTTAATAAAGCCCCAACTGCATCTGTGCAATTCTTGTGAATCACTGTTTAGTGCCGACATGTTAATTCTCTTGGAAATGTTTGCGACATTTGAATCTAATTGGTCTTGGCAAGGAGGGACAGACACACTATTGCTAGTCTGTCAGCAGCTTGCATTGCACTGACTGCTTCAAACTTCTAGGGTTTAACTGGGAAAGAAACTGAGGGAAAAACCTGCTGGAACTGTAACAGTTTCCAGTGAAGCAATCAAGCAGTGCTTGCATAAAGCCTGCACTTCAAGCTGCACTATGACCTTTGTGGTCCAACTGATTGAAATTGTATACAGTCATTGCTGAGAACAACTTTTTTTCTTCAAATAATAATCTGAGTAACCACAGTGTCTTCATCATGACTTCTGCTGTTAGATATTCACCTCTAAGTTGAGCTACAGTAGTAATCTCCACTGAAGCAGAAAGCTACATGCAAGTAGGGAAGTGATGCCTGAATGAGCTGAAGTACCTTCCTAAGGTTATGCATAACATCTGTGGCTTGATACAGGAAAGCTCAGAACTTGCAAGTTGTGGTCCAACTCTTGCACCCACATAGACAGTGGTCATGAATTATTTGACCAAATGACAACCCTAAAGAGAAAAGGATGCTTCTTGGAAACAATAAAACTCAAACTCACAAAGGAAAAAAAAAACGCAGTGCTTTAAAATCCTTCCACAGATGATGTGGAATGAGCACCCATGAACAGCCAGGATGAATTCCACCCTGGCAAGAATGGCTATCTCCAATTCAGAGCACCCCAGTGAACTCTAACTCTGAACAAAGCCTCACTATATTGTGGGCATTGACAAAACATCCTTGGCAGCTTTAGCTGTGCTGGAGCCAGCTTTGCAAAGCAAAGGGAGGAAGACTGAGAGGATGTCTGTCAAAAGCAGGTACAGCCACCCTTTGTTGTCCTGGCAGCACTGAGAGCAGCAACCTGACTCTCCACAGTGGTCCCTACATACCTCCATTCCGTGTCCATCCTACCTTTAGTTTTACTTTCTGTCAGGAAGCACATTTTTTTGCATTATTATTATTATTTTTTGCGCAGCATTGCCAAGAAGCCTTGAGCTGGCTTTGTAAAGCCTTAGTGAAAGTCCAAAGAAAGGCATAAGTCTTAGATTTATGTTAGCTTTGGCTTAGGAATAAATGTCCCCTGAATCATTCAGATGGCCAGTTTCTGCATTCATTGGATCTACTGCAGTTCAGGATAGCATGTCCAAAGGTACATCTCAAGGTAGGAGTTAGCCAAAGAGAAAATGAGTTCAATTCATGCACCAGGAGAGACTATATCACATTCTTAACTGCCTCTGAGTGACATGAACATCCCTGTGAAAAGCATTCTGTGCCTGGAAAGCAAAGGGCTGCAGCAGATGCCCCACTTCAACTCAGAGATCTTTTCTCTGAGGCCACTGTCTTGCATTGCTCCAAGAATCACAGATTTATCTCCTCAGTGTGCCAACTCTTGGCAGACTTACCTAGTAAATATGCAAACCATAGTATGACACTTTGACAGCTGCTCTGCGTGGACATACCTTAGAGTCTTGTTACTATTCTCCTTCTCAGCTGTGGCAGGGAAGCCCGAAGAACAGTTTCAGTATTGGGCATCGGGTGTGCATAGGGCCTCCAGAGGGGCTCTATCTCTCCACACCACTGATAGAATAACTATGTCTACTAATCTGTCAAAATTTAACATATTACGAATAAAATGAAAGATTCAATGGCTTGGTTAGCAACAACCAAAACAATGAGGAGGAAAAAAAGAGAAAAAAACACTAAGAAAACCAAAGTAAAACAAAAAACCCCAGCCAAACAGGAAGAATACTATAATGGTCTGTAACTTAATTTTAACTTGCAGGTCACCTGCTGTTTTCCACTGTAGGTGTTAATACTATGAGAAATACATGAAGTTCCAGCCTTTATGAATATGACTTCTATTTTTGAGACACCTTCAGGTCAGAAGTGTGAACTGTTTTCTTTTGAATTTAATTTCTTAAATATTTCTTTACCACATAGACATAGACCATAGACTACAACTTCTGC
Organism: Manacus vitellinus; assembly: GCF_001715985.3. Classification (NCBI taxonomy): domain Eukaryota; kingdom Metazoa; phylum Chordata; class Aves; order Passeriformes; family Pipridae; genus Manacus; species Manacus vitellinus. The sequence continues at coordinate 23,172,871 of NW_021940682.1, read as the reverse complement.
ATCAGTGAACCATAGACTATGTAAGACTATTTGCAATTGGGAGTAACGGCATTCAGATTCATAGCTCTGGGTTTCTGCTGGGAGAGAAAGAGTTGAATAGTACTTGGCACCAGGCAAGAAATAGGAAGTTGCAAAATCTAGGGTCTTTGGCAAAAGTCTGAAAAAACATAGCAAATGGTAAGAATCCAGGTCGTCTGTACTGGTAGCTCACTGTCTTGCCTTCAGCTGGTCTCTGTCAGCAAACCCACAAGTGTCTCACCTGAAACGAGCTTTAGTGGTCACATATGTGAACACACACATAGAATATCCAGTAAGACAGCCATAAAATTTGCCTAGCAAAATGCACGACAACTGGCAGAAGATATCTGGCTGCTGCTTGAAAGATTAATGGCAAACCACCGACACCCTTCATGCCTAGCTTCACACAGCTTTGTTTTTTTATTTATTAGTAGAGAGAAAATTCTACAATGGTCAACCTCTATTTAAAAAGTGGTACAGTGAGCACGAGGGGAAGAATTGGAGAAGGCCATTGCACCTTCTTTATGAAAAAAAAACCTGTAAGAAAACAATTCACACTCTAGAAGCTCTCCTGCTCCCCACAGAAGTCACACAGCAGGACAGTGTGAATTTCTTAGCCCAGAAACAATGAGTTATTGTCTTTTCAATTTTGACAAGTGTGAAGTGCAAGGATAAAGGTCTGGAAATGCTACCATGTGACATATTTGAGCAATGAAGATTTTAACAGGTATTTTTGTGCTGAGGTGCTTCATTCTTAAGGTTCCACTCTTCATGTCATATCAAGAATAGGCACCAACCTTCCACCAAGCTTCTTTGAGACTTGGGGAGATGAGGCTGGGTGGCTTTTACAAGAGACAGCAAATGAAAGCTAAGGACTTGCAGACAGAGTACTGTTAACCTACCAAAATTGGGACAGATACATGAAATGTGAAAAGAGAACAAGAAGGAAAATAGTATGTAAGGACTTGTCTACTTACACAGGTTTCACATTTATCTGTATTTGATGGAGACAAAGAGTACTGTGACATCTCTTTCCTTAAATTTGGATGGTTTATGTATCACTCCGTATTGTTTTAAAACAATGGTGAAAAAATGGGGGAAAATCTGTTGTTTGTAAAAATTTCTAAGCATTTCCGGGAATGTTCACCTTTCCTGGAGGGAAAAGTTCCAGCTACTATTTCAGTAACCCATCCTGTTACATTGCCAGCTTGTTTGGTCTCTCCTTTCAAAGAGAAATGTACAACTAAATAACCTACACTAAAATCATGTACACTAAAATCATCTTCAGCACAGAGAGCAGCCATACAGCATAAAACTGTAACCAGTGCCTACTGCGTCAGACCCCTGGCTCATGTTGAATAGTATTCTTTTTCAACAATGAAAAAACAGATGCTAATTTGGGAAGTGCACGTGCATAAGGACACATCCTTCTCTCCTTTATCCTTGTTGGGGGTGCTAGAGGGCACTTCCTTGCCTATGGTCTCTAATATTCACAAATGTGTCTTACCCCTTTCTGAATCTGCTGGTACATCTGCAGCAAATTCCAGAAGTTTGATGGCCAGTGAAAAAAGAAATCTTTTCTTTTACTAACTTTGAGCTGGTCTTCTACTAATTTAGTCAAGTAGCACAAGCCCACAGCTTCTCACTCAAAGTATCCACCATCTTGATTTGATCACAAACCTCAACCTTCTGTTTTCCAAACCCAGCAGTCCCAGAGCAGCTGCTCTACCCTGTGTCCAATGCTGCACACTAAGTTGATTTTGGCAACAGCAACTCTAAAATCCCTTTCCTGAGTTGTAATGGCCAGTTTCAAGTTCAGTATCATGTAAGCATGATTTAGATTATTAGATTATTAATGCAAATACTGAACTCAAGAATATTTTGATATTATACCTAAAATTAAAATGCAAACCAGTCCTTTTTCCAGTCCTTGGAATAGGGACTTATTTCATACTTTTGACAACTTTTATAGCCTTAAATCTGGTAACAGTTTTCAGGGGAAAAAAAAAAACAAAGTATCTTAGAAAACTAATTTTGTAGCATTTTCTTGGGTGTCTGAAGCACAGTATATTACTATAAAAAAAATCTGCTCAATTTTCAAGACTAAAGTTTAAAGTAGACATCCTTCTCAGGTTGGCAAGCTCTTAGTCATAGTTTTTATTGATTTCTGTATAACGATTATAAATTCATTATAAAATTAACATTAATAATTTGTTGAGAATTGATTGCATTAGGCATTGCCCTTCTTGTAACTCATCAGAACTGTCACCACACACAGTATATAAAGCATTTATATTCCATATAACTGCTTCCATGTATTCCACCCAAATATTGCATGTTATAGTGAAGTTTGGCAGATAATTTTAGGGGATAAGGCCAAAATTAAAGCAGCTCATAGAATGAAATTTCCTTGCGTCCTGAAGATTGCTCTCAAACTATATATAGTGGGTCCCACTTCTAAACTATGGAATTGGAGAGAATTCCACCCATTGTGAACTGGAGTTATTTATTGCTTTTGCAGATATTTATACCAGTTTGCTGGCCTACCACATATGTGTACGGAAATCATCTGCCTCAGATGATTGCTTTTGCTCTATGTGAACTTGGCTGTTTTGCTAAATCTGCTCCTTGTTTTCTGTCATGGTGTTTTGGAAGTGGACTAGACAACAGTCCTGACGATTGCTACAAAAAGAGCACTTGCCAGACAGAGGAACTGATGCTTATGGATTTGTGCCAAAAACAATTGACCTGGTTATCCTGACTGGGTAAATACCAGTATATCACTTGTAGAGAGTCTGAAAGAAGTGTATTCATTCCTGGTTCTAAAATCCTGTTCATTGATACTTTTACTAAAGGGAATGAAAAATAAACACATAGAACAGTCACTGTAAAAAAATCCCAAACACTGAATACTTGTTCTGCAGCGTGTAAACTGCTGGAGTATTCTTGGTCCTTGCCTCTTTTTACGGCTTCAGTCTACTGAAATCTGTATGAGTTAAAGTCTCCTGTTTGAAAGTGCTGTACAGGCTGGAGAGAAGATTACCCACTTTAAATCAGCACTGTTCTGTTTCCTATCCCCCAAAAGAAACACCTAATCATTTTAGGTTTGTTATTTCCTTTCCTATCTCCTTCTGCAGGTAACAACTTGCCTCCTACCTCCCCTACTGAGAGCCTGAGTAAGCCCAAGATATGTAAGTGAAGTCTTACAGGGAAATCTTCTTCCCTCTTCTGCACTGGTACCTTGGACCCTTGTTATTTCAATACTCAATGCTCTATGTCTAGCAGAGATGGCTTGCCAGCTCTCATCATAAGAGGACTGCATCTTCTCCCATGAAGACAGCAGTGAGAAAAAGAAACAAACATTGGGAGATGGTGTCTCCCAGTTTGGTTTATAAATCTGCCTGGGCCAGCTTGAGGCTCATTACCTGTCTACTGTGCTAACAGTACACGCTTTGGCTTGTGTTGTGTAAAGATGAAGAAAAACTCTGTCAGTATATCCTGCAAATCCATTTGAAAAATCCTACATTTTGGTACAATGTGGATCATTCTGTTGCCAGGATATTGCCTGCTGAAGCAATATCCTTCACCACATATACAACTTGTCTCTAGGGTGAGTCGGCTGCAGAAAGGGTTGATCTGAGGGTGACAAGGAGAATCATAAAGCCATAGAATTGCTTATGTTGGAAGAGATCTTTAAAACCATCAAGTCCAATCATTAAACTAACACTGCCAAGTGCATCAGTAAACCACGTCCCTACGCACCACATCTACACATCTTGTAAGTACCTCTAGGGATGATGATTCAACCATTTCCCAGGGTGGCCTGTTCCAGTGCTTGACAACCCTTTTGGTGAAGAGATTTTTCCAAATATCCAGTCTAAACCTCCTCTGGTGCAAATTAAGGCTATTTCCTCTCATCCTGTTGCCTCTCCCTTGGGAGAAGAGACCATCCCCCACCTGACCACAACCTCCTTTCAGGTAGTCATAGACAGTGATAAGGACTCCTCTGATTCTCCTTTTCTCCAGGCTAAACAACCCCAGCTCCCTCATCTGCTCCTCATAAGACTTATTAAGCTATCAGAGAGAGTCCAAATGAGGGCAACAAAGATGGTGAAGGGCCTTGAGGGGAAGCCGTATGAGGAGTGACTGAAGTCACTTGGACTGTTCAGCCTGGAGAAGAGGAGACTGAGGGGAGACCTCATTGCAGTTTACAACTTCCCCATGAGGGGAAGAGGAGGGGCAGGCACTGATCTCTTCTCTGTGGTGACCAGGGACAGAACACGAGGGAATGGCCTGAAGTTGTGTCAGGGGAGGTTTAGGTTGGATATCAGAAAAAGGTTCTTCACCCAGAGAGGGGTTGGGCACTGGAACAGGCTTTCCAGAGAAATGGTCACAGCTCTAAGCCTGACAGAGTTCAAGAAGCATTTGAATGATACTCTTGGGTATATGGTGTGACTCTTGGGATGGTCCTGTGCAGGGCCAGGAGCTGGACTCGATGATCCTCGTGGGTCCCTTCCAACTCGGCATATTCTGTGATTCTGTGACTTGTTCTCTTCATCTTCACCAGATCATTCTGATTCCCCATATTTCTTAGCATGGATGCAGGGGTCTCCTGTGGTGTTATCCAACACAGAAGAGTCTGTGGGGGTACTTTTGTGGGTGTGAGAAGAAAGCGTAGCTCTTTTAAGTTAGGACATGACGCTGCTGAGAATCAAGAAGGTCATGTTCTATAACTGGAAACAAATTTCACAAGCAGACTGATCCTTGTTTGATGTTTTCAGATATGTCAGCTTAAAGCTAATCAAGCAAAGTAATTTTTTCCAGTCCTCTGAGTTTTGAACTAATGTGTTTTGCTGGCCAAAGGATTTGATATTTGCCCTACTGTAAACAGCCATGAATCTGAGATGTCTTTTGTCTTCTTGTGATTCATGCAGAGACCTTTATCATTTTAAGCCCAGCAATCAGTATAGAAAACTGACTTAACCAAGATAAAAATTGTGTTTTCTTAATGAAAAATGAACTAGCTCTCAAAGAGCTGAGTAAAGCTGAAGAGTTAAAGCAAATCTGCGCTGAAAGAGGGGCAAACAATAAAATATGATTGCCATTCTCTCTTAAGTAGAAGAGAAAATATGAATTTCCTGATTTCTGTATCATCACCTGATGAGAAGCAGACACCTTCAGAGCTATGCTGGACTGCAGCACTCCACACTGCTGTTTTCATAATGGCATCACTCCCATTGATTTTGCTGTGAGCAAATCTGAGCACAAATGCCCTGAAACAACACTATGTGCAATTTCTTCCCACTTGGTACCTGGGACAAATAGTTCCCCCAAAGTTAGCAGAACTTGCATGAGTGAAGGGAAAAAGACTTTGTTGGATGTTCATGTACTTCAAATGAACTTTTTTTCTCAATCTATAGGTACAGAAATTTAAACCTTCCCCTTCTTTCCCGGGAAATTAACATCTATGTTCATTCCTTTCCACATCCTCAGTTTTCAGGAAGAACCATAATCCAGCTACAGTTATAGCCCATCAACTTTTAATTTCCAGAGAACTGCTGACTTGCAGGCACTCACGGCCTTCCTCCTATCACTGCCCGTGAGCACAGAGTCAAACCTGCCATAGCAGCCTGGCATCTCTCCCTGTAACTGCACACTTGGAAGAAGGGGAGGAGGAAGGAGAAGGAGAGCAGATTGTAGCTATACCAATAAAAACCCCTGAAATATCCACCTGTCCTAAACATAGATGGGGAAATTATTTCTTTCTTCTGAGCTCAGGGATATCTTTTTTTGAATTTAAAATTTAGAAAAGCAAATACCAGATCAGGTTTCAAGAAAATGATTAAAAGTCTTAAATGTCATCTACATTTTAAATATCATGAAGACACATTTGCTATTCCCCTCCCTGCCCAGCCACAAGTTAATATCTCAGAGAGATTTCTGTGGATTGCATCATGCCAGGTTACCTGGTTGTTACTGCTCCAGTTAATGTTTTACCTGCAGACTGCTGACTGTCAGCTTGTGTTTCTACCCTGCACAACAATGAAAGCGCTTTGTGGCAATAAACCATGGGGAAGAACACTGAGGAAAACAGCTGTTTAAACATGAAGCATCTGAATAGTTCCTGACTGGGAGCTGATTTTTAAAAATCTTGTGGATATGGACAGACACAACCCAAATGTTAGAGCCATCCATTTGTTATTCCAGTCTTCAGGTATAAATTTTGGCCATATAACATCCTCTGACAGGAGAAAGTCTTTCAGTTAAAGAAAAAATCTAAAAAGTGCTGAGCCACTCCTGATAAAGGATTGAGTCCTGCTCCATCCAAGGAAATTTTGGAAGGGGCTGCAAAAGTACTGCCACATGTGCTGGTCAAGAGCAAAGGCAAATGTTTCTCCTTGGGGTCAGGTAAGGGATACTTCCCGGAGGGAACAGTGCACGTTCATTCTGCATCCAGAAAGAGAGAGACAGGCTTTAAGCAGCCTCTCCATTCCCAGCAACAGCATTTTCAGGAAAACTGTGGACTTCTTAAAAGACAGTGTGCAGCAGATGAATCTGTGTAGTTAAACAGTAACTATCCTCTCTTGGGTAGACCATCCCTCCACTCCTTCCCTTCTGCCACCACCACCAGCCTCACCATGATATTAAAGCAAACAGCAGTCTCTCAGCAACCACAGCTGTTGCCAAGGAGAGACAGAGCATTCATCCTTGCAGAACACAACTGCCCCATTACCAGCAATTCTGCACAACTCCACAGATGGGGAGATGCACAGCACTCAGATACATGCCCTGGAGGTGGCACAGCCAAGTCACAGAGAGTGAAGATACCTCTTTTTTTTTCTAAGCAGTCTGATCATAGATATGAGCAGTAATCAAGAACATGTGAGATGATCTCTCAAAAAAAAAAAAGACTTATGCTCCAAACTCCCGGTAACAGAAGCTATTTTCCACTGGAATTATTATTTTTTTATTATTATTTGAGGGAGTAAATGTGATACTGTTTGTCTGGGTCTTTTTTTTACCAAAGAGAAATGAACATTTTTCCCCTCTGTCAGTTTTCAGATATGACAGAAACCCTTAGTGGGCACATGGGATCACACCACGGCCCCTCACCAGGGTCTGAAATGGGACAGAGAACACCAGTGGCCATGGTGTCATTTGAAGCAGTTCTGTAGCAATCTCAGTGGCAGCCACTGCTGCCTCCAAACAGTCGAGGAGCAGGTAACTAACTGAGATCATCACGGGTGTCCTGCTGCCTGAACAGCTGAAGAACTCCCTCAGCCCCTGGGCCTCTCCTACAGGTGAGGCATGTCACACCCTGCACTGCTGCCATCCCAGAAGTGATGCCTCCCCAGAAGCAGCAAGCAGTTCATGCCAGACCCAGATCTGCCTTGCTCCCTCCCTCCCCATTGTCCAGCTGCTTCTGACTGTCTGTAGTCCCAACTCTAGCTTAGATGTTACCCTGCAACCTTCTTTCTGCAGATGGTGGTTTCCTGTTGCAAGAAGTTACAGTTCCCCTTTGACTTCACCAAAATAAATCACCTCTTGTACTTCGCCTGCATTTTCAACAAAACAGATGAGTTATAATCTTGTGGGTATTTTCCTTAGCAAAATGATAGATAAAAATGCTTTCCTTTCATCAGGCTGTTTTTTCTCCCATGCCATGTGAACAGTAGAAAGAAGAAAGCCCAGAAACTCACCAAAAGCAGAGCAGAGTTTTTCTCTTCACCATCTGTCATGCTCTGCAGTGAGATGGCAGCTGCAACCCCACTGCTGCAGAGAACAAGGCCTCCCAGTATGGGGAAATGCAATAAGGGACTGAAACAGTTTATTCTGCTCTAAGTTTATGATCCCCATTTTTTTTTGTTTGCTTGATTGTTTTGTTTTCATTTAGTATAGTCTCACAGTCCACAAGTTTAAGCTTAAGCTTCACATTCAGATAATCCCTCAGAACCTTTACATGAAATTTGGTGTTAAATGGTCTAAATGTATACACTTTCTCCTCATCCAGTCCCATTTATTACTCCATGCCTCTAGTTTTATCCATATGTCTTGCAAGCTTTTCAGAAAATCTAGATTTTTTTGTGCCTAGTGAACTTGCCTGGCTTTCAGTTTGATAAGGGGAGCTGCACATGCAGCAAGCTGAGATGTCCTCACTGATGTGCCCCAGGCAACTCTGCAGCTCTGAGAATGGCATCCAAGGGGAGGTCCCAAGATCATGTTGGTTAATAGTGAGTGAAGGCAATTTTTAGAAGTTCAGTAGAATAGCCTAGTCTGAAGCATTAGATTCCCTCTACAAAACTGAAAGTAAGAGCAGTCATAAGAAACAGAAAAAGATGTAATATCATGTTTTTTCCACTTTAGCCTTATTATATGCAAAAAAAAATCTTAAGACCAATCAAGTTAAAAAAAATGACCAAGTCAAACTATACCAGATAGCAGAGGTCTTCTTAGCCTGAGGTTGCCTCAAAAACATTCAGAGAGTGCAAACAAGGAAATCCCTTTTTAAAAGCACTGTAGTTCTGAACCATGTCTTCTGCCAGAAAGACTGACATGAGCAGATAAGTAACAACCTTGGTATCCCTTTGGATAGAGTAGTTTTGTCCTGGTAGGAAGCTGTTTTCAACTGTTTCCCATCAGTAGTCCAACTCAGTCTCTGCCAGGAATATCCAGCCACATTCTAGATGTTTCAGTGTAAGGGAGTGTGACACCTGGGGTAGAGAGAGAGGAAAAGGAAAGTATTGCAGAGCGCCACAGTACTGTGCTATTCATTTGAAACAATTGCCAACTTTGGTGGCTTTATTGAGCTGTTTACAAGGGAAAAAAAAAGAAAAAGAAATAAAAATGTCAATGAAACCTATATCATGAACATTGTGTAAGAAGGCAATTTGATGAAAAGGCTATAAAACACTGTGTTCTGCAGACCATCAGGCAATCTGTCTATAACACCATATCAGTGCTCTAAGGGCAGCAAAGACAGCGAGAACAAGAGCAAGGGGACTCCTCCACACTCATGCATATAAAGAGCTGTTAGAAAAAGTGCAGGGATATTTCCTTAGGAAAACAAATTAAAAACGTAGCCCAAACTGAAAGCATTGCCCCATACCATGAAAGTGTTTTTCATTCTCACGAACATGAAAGCAAAGTGGCTGGGAGTGTGAGTTTATAGCAAAGGACATGGAGATGCTTCACAGTACCCTGTGATAGAGCCAGGATGAATCCTCCTAGAAGCCTCCATGAGACTATTTTAATGTTAACTCAGACAGAATAGTCATCCATTATTCTGGTGATACAAAATGTGACAGTATAACATGAAGAAGTCATGGATTAATTCAGTTCCATCTTCAAAACTGAGTTAAAATAATCCATTCAGAAATATACCTGCACAGCAGGGTGGGTATTACACCAGTCCAAAGGAAAAGAAAATTACTAATCACAGAGAGAAGGAATTAAAAGTGAAGGGAACGAGAACAGGGAAGTCTTAGTTTGCCAAAATGTAGTATTAGGGTTCAGACTTCCTTCATTATCGTGAGCACTCTTTAAACGTAGAAAATATGAAGTAACATGAATTATCTTAAACCACACTCACTGAAGTTTAGGCATCAGAATGTACACTTGTCTTGGCTATGGCTCAGAACATGCATGTGTACATTTACTGCAGCAATGATGAACAGCAAACTAAGATGTTGAGGAGGATTTGGCTCTAAAGCCAAAGTCATTTGCTTTAGAGTGAAAAAAATTTGGAAAGATTGAAAAGCTCAGCAAAATAAGGCTAGTGAGTATGGATGGAGGAAAGAGTGCAATAGGAGGATTTGGAGGAACCCCCCCAAGTGAGTAAACACAGTGTCCTCTAGGAAGGAAAAATCATAAAAGATGGATGGTGCAGAAAGCATGGGAAAGAGGTCTTATCAAACACTACAGTCCTTGCAGAAGTCACCTACACATAACAAGAGCCAGAAAGAAACCTTGAGGAAGCTAAAGCTGAGCAACCAAGCATGGAGACTATAGGCACAAAATGTATCAAGACAGAGGTGAAGATGCTAGACAAAAAAAGCACACTGTTGGATTCCTGATATGACTCTAGACAGTTTCAGTGTGTTTTTACAAGGAGCTGTTATCTTTTAGACTGGATGCATTTGTCAGGATGCAAGGATAAATGTTTGGCTTCCTAAAAGACATACACTCTAATATTGAAATAGACATCTAGGTTAGACAGCATGATGTGTGTATTGGTTTTATGGGGACACTAAAAAGACAGTTAAAGACACTAGTCCCATTTTTAGATTGTTAAATTTTGGGTTGGTGAATCCATTTTAGGAGATCATTTACGATATCTTATATCTGTCTTATTATATCAGGACCTGTTAACACAGCTTTGGTGTATGTCACACAAGGTTTTCAGCTCAGGTATGTAGTTTTTCAGCTCATACACTTATTTGGAGTGCCCTTCTCCCCAACTGTCCACAGCCTTGAAAAACTCAAACATTGTCATGAGCCTGGCACAAAGCAGGTGATGGTTTTAGCAAGTTAGCTTACATGGATTCACTAGACTAGGAGGAACCTTCTCCAAACTTAGTACTGTTTCTGTACTCCCTAAATACTGTGGGCTCTTAGGTGCTGTGCTGCCAACCCTCCCTTTCCTGCACCTTGCACAGACTGCCCTTCCAGCAGCAGAAGCAGCCAAACCCTGAGGCAGACCACGTGAGGAGAGCAGGCAAGAAGGGTGTCTGCTGTACATGCAGACCTCAGCATTGAGAATTTGATGCATGAAATTACATTATTCCCTAAATATGTAGCATAACCATATCAGCATGTATCCTATTGCAAGAATTTCATCCGGTTCTTACAGGTCTTAATGTTGCCACCACTGGGTGCTGTTTTATGGTTGCTATGATAAATGCCTGAGGAAGGACTTGTTGATAGGACAGTGGTATTCACCCACCAGAAATGGGAAGGAGACTTCCTAGTTTTTAAACTGTAGTTACTGCTTCACCCTTGTTTACCCTGTTCTTTCTTGTCAGTTGAACAGGAATTTAAAAGCAGAACTGAATTTTTTTTATATATAAACATTTGTGGTAAGCAATGAGCCACAGCAGTGTCACAACCAAAACACAGTTGCTCAACGGCACCTGTTAGTGCAATTACTTTAACATAAAATGTGTTCTTTACTGTTGTCTACAGGGAAAACCAGCAGTAGCCTCTTACCCCACAGCTCCAGCTGGAAATAAAATTTGTTGCCTTGATCTTGCATATTATTGCAGGTGGAAATAACAGAATTTCAGTGATTAAACTTGTTTTTCACTTACTACAAAGTGCATGCTACACCCTGCAACCAGATAACCTTGAGAAATGAGACTAAACCAAGCTGCTTATTTACAGATAAATATTTTCATGGGACCTGAATATATGCATAAAAGAAAGCATACCTGAGGGCATATTTTTACTTTCTTTTTCTTTATGGTTGAATTAGTGCTATAGAGAAGGCAGAGCCTTAAAAAGAGTTATCTGTTTCTTTGTATGTTCTCACAAACCATCCCACAGTCCTAAGCAGGGAGAGACTTTAAAGGAGTGGTGAAGGCAAAAGGGTAACCATATAATTAGGATCTGATTAGAAGTTCTGCCAAGTTTCTGCTAAGATAACTGCTGTTGTAGAGTGCACAGTGCAGATGTTACCCATATATTTAGGGCCAAAGGTTTTTTTAAAGAGGTTTGTGAAAGATAACTGAAGTTAGCAAGAGCAATCTAGGGAGGTTCTAATTCACTGCAACGGGGTATACGCTCAAAGCTTACAAAAAAGGCAATTTTGTGTTAGCTAGTGTGGAACATCAAAAAGACATATCTTCTTAGCAGGTGTACAGGGAGCCTGTTCCATAAGTCCCTGAGGAACCACGTGAAATTAGGACACTTCCTGACAGTGGGCTATTGTGGCAGACTTTTATACATCACAAGAAAAGAGTGTGGTAGGCATGGGCTGTCCTTCTCTGTAGAAATGTAGCACAAGTATGATAATTTGGCTCTGAAAGTGTCTTACATACAGTCATACTAAAGCCAACTTTGCTGGAATAAAAAAACAGAAAAAATTTGGTAAGCAAGCAGATGGAAGTATAAAAGATTTCATCTATCTGTGAAATGAAATAAAGAATGAAAGAGATGCTAAAGTTGTCATAGACAGTTTTCATTATCAAGTTATGACTTCAGAGTGATGGACCAAATACGGAAAGTCAATATTCAGAATAAGCATGGGTTGAGGGTTCTTCTCTTAGAACATGCTCAATGGCCCACAGGATAAAATCTTATTGTATGAATTATGATGGAGTAAGGTCTGCAGAGAAAGAACTTATCCCAACATTTAACAGAAATGCTAGGAACTGGTAATAACTAGGTTGCATCCCACAAAACCAAGGAATATAGCATGAAAGTAGGGTCCTGTAACAGACGTAAAGAGGACTCAACAAGAACTGGCATCTGAGAAACCTGAAAGTGGACTCACAAATCTACGTTTAACATCTATTCACAGTAGTAAGTAGTAAAGGAAAGGCCTCTAAGCTTCTTGTTAATTTTTCTATTTTTATTTATTCTTTTTACCTTTAATTTTTTTTTTGGGGGGGGAAGAGTAAAAAGCACAAAAAAGGACACCTGCAGGGAAAAGATTGTTCTTTGCAATTTGTAAAGCTAACATTATACAACAGCAGAAGGAATAAATGGCAAAAAAAAACCCCATTGTGTACAGTGCTAGCAAAAGGGCATTACTCATAGCCTGGTATAAACAACTAACAACTCCCATCTGGCAAAAAAAGTCTTTGCGAAGGGAAATACACCAAAACTCCTGCTGTTGATAACTGAGGCCAGTTATGGGAAACGCCTGCAGGATCCAACTGTGATTGCAGCAGAAGGAAGGGAAATTACATGCTCGTGTCCAAAATAGCTTGGAGTCTGACAGTATCTGAAGTGCTTTAAAATAGCACACATTCACAAATGAAAAGCAAGTAAAAGCAGACAGTAGGCACAGAGCATTTCATGACTTTTCCATGATGGAGTATCCATATTACCATCAGCCCTAACATCCCATTCAGAGGAGGGAAGAGCAGAACCAGGCAGCAGTGGTTCAAACTGAAAAATATAGGTGAAACAATTTGGAAAAAGAAAACCAGAAATTGAAATCTGTAAGCTTTTCAATAATTTCAGAAAAGCTGTCATTCATACAGAGCTTAAGCCACAACCTACCAAAGCCAAAAAGAGTCTTGCTGTGAGATTCAGTGGGCTTTGGTTCACGTCCATCGGCTAAACACTTTCTCTGGCAAGTCTACAGAGTGATTCAGCCCCAAACTGCTCAGCACAGCCAATTTCAAAAGTCCTATTCATATTCAAAAAAAGGCAACTGGATGTCATTCCACGGTCCCAGTTGCACAATTGTCTTCAAACAGGTGGCAGAAACAACATCCGTGACCAGCCAGAAAACCAGGGAAAGTCAGGAGCCTGTGCTAGAGCAAGATTTTATGTCTAACGCTCATAATGTAGAACAAAGTTAATATTTTTCATTGAGGTCACTCTCTTTAAAGCACTAGTCAAGCTTTTTCCTTTTTTCTTTTTTTTTTCCCTGCACTGATGCAGAATGAATATATTCATCTCCTCTTACAGGAAATCAAATTAGCATGTGGAACTGATACAGCAAACAGTAGTAGGCATGGCCTTATGCTTGAGGGTCTTTCCATTATGGCAGGAAGAAAGATACCTAGAAATTACATTTGCATTTTTAGATAAAAGTATTAGTATTAGTATTTTGGATAAAGGAAATTGGAGTACATCTCACAGAATAGGAATTTCTGGTGGAAAGAAAGCAGATATTTTTACAGCTTACCCAGAAAAGACACAAATCAATGAGCATAAAAATAGATTATTGGACCCTTCTTTTGTAAATAGAGTTTTTTTTAAAAGATCATAGTTTCCAGCCTTTATAAGACTAGTATTGTAAACAGAGAGCAGTGGTCAATGGCTTAATGGTCAGATGGAATTCAGTGACAAGTGGTATCCTTCAGACCTCTGTCTTGGGACCAGTGGTGTTCAATATTTTCATCATAGAGAGTGGGAGCAAGCGTACCCTCAGCAAGTCTGCAGATGGTGCCAAGGTATGTGGTGTGGTCAGCACTCTGGAGGGAAGGGATGCCATCCAGAGGGACCCGGACAGGCTTGAGAGGTGGGCCTTGTGTGAACCTCATGAAGTTTAACAAGGCTGTGTGCAAGGTCCTGCACCTGGGTCAGGGCAACCCCCAGCATCAATACAGGCTGGAGGATGAAAGGACCGAGAGCAGTCCTGTAGAGAAGAACTTGGGGGTGCTGTTGGATGAGAGGCTGGACATGACCCAGCAATGTGCACTTGCAGCCCAGAAAGCCAGTTGTGTCCTGGGCTGCATCAAAAGCACCATGGCCAACAGGTCAAGGGAGGGGACTGTGCCCCTCTACTCTGCTCCTGTGAGGCACTATATAAGTGCTGCATCCAGCCTTGGCATCTTCAGCCCAGTAAAGACATGGACCTGTTGGAGTGGGGCCAGAAGAGGGCCACAAAGCTGGTGAGAAGGCTGGAACACCTCTCCTATGAGGAAAGGCTGAGATAATTGGTGTTATTCGGCCTGGAGAAGAGCAGGCTCTGGAAAGACCTAATTGCAGCCTTTCAACAACTGAAAACAGGCACATAAGAAAGATGGCAACAGACTTTTTAGTAGGGCCTGTAGCAACAGGACAGGGGGCAGTGTTTTTAAACTAAGAGGGTCACAATCATAGAATATGCTGAGTTGGAAGGAATTCACAAGGATCATCAAGTGCAACTCCTAGCCCTGTACAGGACCATTCCCAAGAGGTCAATTCAGACTTGACATAAGGAAAAAATTTCTTTAAAATGAAGGAGGTAAAACACTAGCACAGGTTACCTAGAGATTTGGTAGATGCCCCATCCCTGGAAACATTCAAGGTCAGTTTGGATGGGGCTCTGAGCCACCTGGTCTAGTTTAAGATGTCCCAGTTCATTACAGGAGGTTTGGACTAGATGACCATTAAAAGTCCCTTCCAACCCAAACTGTTCTAGATCCCAAATTACACCAAAATGACTATCCACACTGCAGGGAAGAATGTGATGAGAATGGAAGGAAGTAGCAAGCCAGTCACTCAAACCGCTGCCAAGATTTTCCATTCTGAGCAAGAGAAAGTGGAATTATAGGCAAGCAGCACCAGCCTATGATATAGGAAGGCTAAAATGCAAATAATATATCTCATGCTTTGCAATACTCAAACAGAAGACACTTCAGTGTTTATTTGGTTTTAGAGCTGATCAATTGTTTGTGATGAATACTATTCTGTCTCCCCACAACTCCCAGGGAATTAAGAGAAACAAATAATTCACACTTTACCTATCAGACAGGGGAAGAGATTAAAAAGTAACAGGAAAACATTTAAATAGTGACTATTGGCATTTACATTAAGACATTTTTAAAATTTAATGGCTTGTTTGGAAGAGGTGAAATGTTTATTTCAATATTTTTCTAAATGAAGTTTTTACTATTTCCTCCAAAATAACTTTTTTATGCTTTAAAACAATCCAGCTGACAAGGAAAAGATTTTGAAAATCCCACAAACTTAATAAAAGGTTTTGAATTTAGTTTAAAATTTGGGTAGTTTCTCTTCTGCTTGACTCAGATCATTCTCTCCTCACCTCTCCTCTAGCTTTTCAGATTTGGGCCAATGAAAAAATCTATTATTTACACAAGATGTTTGAATAGTGACATAGGGTGAGTCTGCAATGTGGTAATGCTCCAAGAGAACAGACAATATCTTGGCGAGGGAAAAGCACTCTTTATGAGAACACTGCTGAATTCCTTGTTGCTTTGTGCCTGTTATAAACAGTTCATGTAAGGTCAATGCCTGAAGCACACCTTTCTCATATAAGGCAATAATCATATCCCATTTGCAACTGTTGAAAATAGCTACAGAACAACACACCATCAGGCCCTATGGGTCCACATTATAAGTAAATGTTGGACAGTATTGCAGCACGAAGTTGTTTTAGAAACCCTTTGATGAGATAAAGCAATGAATAAAACTATCTTTCCAAAGAATTAGAAGATAAAGTTTTCATCATCAGTGAAGAAAATATGGCCATGCTTTATATCATCAAAAAGTTCAGAGAGCCTTTAGTTGGAACAAGAATTTAAGAAAGCATGCACCGGCCTCCCTGTGGACAACTTATTTCCTTTTGTCTTGAATTTACTGTGGAAAGTTTTTTTGCTTGCCTTTTTTTTTCTTTTTTTCAAAGTCTTGGGCAAGGACATAAGAAGAAAAACTCCATTCTGTAGTAATAGGTGCATGTAGGAACTTGTTGAGGAAGAAACAATGAAGTACATTCCTACTGCCGTTTCTCAACTGCAATTTCACTGTTCATATACTTCAAGCAGGAACATATAAAGGATCATATGAGTATTCCCACTGACAACTTTCGTCATTTCTTACCAAGAAGAGCATCTTGAAGAACTTGCCTTATGTTTGACGAAAAAATCCAAAATTCATTGTGTGATTAACATTCATATTTAATAGAGTTTACTACAACCCCTTCCAAAGGAAGAGAAAAAAAGAACTATTAAAAAAACCCAAACAAACAAACAAAAACAAAACCACAAACAAAAAAAAAAAAAAAAAGGGGTAGGGAACATGTCACTCAGCTATTTTCCAAATACTCCCAAATTCACTTCTGCTTGTAAAATGAAAACAATAGGGTAGATTTGAGAATTGCTCCCTCTTCCCATTCCCCTTCCGTCCTCCCTGTTTGGGAGAAGAGGCAAGCAGAAAAAAATCGACTGGTGAACTGCCACCTGAGTTGATAGTGAGTCTAAATTATAGAACTGAATCAACATACTTTGATCTCTTACTATCACTTTTCTTTCTTTTCGACTCACATAAACCATTCAGCTTTCCTCTCTGAATTTCCCTTGCTTCCATTTAAACACACACATTTTCAAGCCACTGTGGAGTGCTAAGCTAGTGTCTTCAAGATGCCCCAACATGACAAAAGCTATATCAACCTTGCCAAGTAAGAAGGACAAGGGCAGGCTGTGCAGGTTTGCTTTCCCAGGCAAATCTAGACATACAAGAAATTTAGAACTGAGAAGTTTAAACATGTTGTAAGAATGTAAATAAGCTGTATATATATAATGTAGCATATATACTGTAGTAATATGTCCTAACAGGAACACTTGCAAAATCTTTGGCAAACAACCAAATGGTATTAAAAAGCTGCCTTTCCTCACCCCACATTGCAATGTTTCAGTTTGTTATTGTTAAATTAATTGAATACATGAAATAAGAGTGGAAAGGAAAAGGTGTACTGCAAAGCCTCCTTAATCATGAGCTAAAAACGTAGAAAATTAATATCTGGATAATAACATGTATTGGGTTTTTTAATCAAAGTAGGTTTTTATAAAATTTTTTTTCTCCAAAATGAGAGAGTTTTCTGTGTTTTTTTCACAAGTGAGAACTCTTTTTTCCTCTTGAAAACTCAGCTACTGGAACATGGAAATTTGGCTCACTGTAAGTCGCTTCAGATAAATAAAATCATGTGCATCCATCGCAATCCTGATACTCAAAAGTGTCAGAGGGAGATGCAGTTCAGGAAACCCTCCAAGCAAGTCTGCACACAATGGTTTGGAAATGTTCCCTCATTTCTGTTGCAGTTTACTTTGGCTGATGGGCACTTTAGGGGGGGAAAAAAAAAAGTACACATCTTGTTTGTGCAAAGACTGACCCACGTCCTTAATTTTACCATTTGAGTAAGTCAGTAAGGTTAAATATGTGCACAAATCTTTGAAGAGGCAAGGCCTAAACATCATTCTGATAGAAAAACAGGGGAATATGTATGATCGTGGATGACATCTTTTTCTCTCTAGTCACTACAAGGACTAAGTGCAGTCTGCAGCACCTTAAAGATTAATTATCAACTACACACTAAGTTTTTTATTTCTTTCCTCCTTCTTCTAGTTGACAGCTAGTAGTTTTAGTTTGTTCTCACTTTGAGAGTGTCTACATTTTACTGGTAATGAGTCCTTGAAAGACTGGTGCTTAGAGTTTCTTGCAGAACAGAGTATCTTCTGTCAGAAAGTCTAGAGATTTTTAGCAACTCACTTTAAGTGGATTAGAGCAACAGAAATACCCTTAAAGTCTTCTCTTGGAGAGGGCAGGACTACTTTGGAGCACTTTCAGTTCAAAGGCAGTTACCACATATTTCCAGAAGAAACTCTGAGTTGGTGGCACAAAGTTACACTACCATACTGGTGTGAAAAGGTATTCAGGATGATTTAAAAAAGTAAAATTAAAAAAAAAAATTAAAAAACCATTCTGTGGTGCTTGTTTGGTTTTGTTTGGGGTTTTTTTGTTTGTTTGGGTTTTTTTACTGGACACTAGAAATTATGCTTTTCTGACTTTTTTTCCTTTGGAAATGAACCACCTAAATGCATTGTTTATGAACAAGACTATGAAATGCTTTGTGGACTCCAGTACATACAACACTGCAGTATAGTCACTCATAGATTTGCTGGTGTAAGTAGGCTAGATTTCCATAGAGGTTGCACTTTGAAGTCAGTCCTACAGTTGAATCTCACTCCTGAAAGAAAGATAATATACATCAAATGCCATGCATCTCTGACAGAGACTGGTTGGAAGAAAAAACCTTGAATCAATGTATTGAAAAGGGCCTCATCCATTGAAGCAAATCTGTGGGCATCTTAGGAAACTAACTATATTTAAGGTATTCATATTAAAACAACACGAAGTGCTAAAGTAGAATTAGCATCAAAAGCACATGAAGGATCAAACAACCAACTATGCTTATAATCCAATTATTAGTATAACAGCTTCAGTTGTTCAAAGAAACCTGCAGTAGAATGAAATGGAGCTTGGAAGGAGCTCAGGCTGCAGTCCAGACCTCGAGAGGCCATCACCACATCAGCTTAAAAAGAGAGTAGGGCCCAATCTGTGCATCACTTCAGCAACCCCAGACGTCAAAAGAATCACTTAAAACATTATAAAAGGTAAAGATGGTTTAGAGAACTAATAAAAGTGAAAATTGAAATGGCAAAAAATTCACAAAACATGAGCAGTGGAAATTAATCCAAAAAGCTATTCAGTCAGAAGATTTGAAAGCATGAATCGGAAGAATGATGAATGCTAACATGCCATCGAAAAATGTGAAGCAAACACTTTTATACATAACCGGACAGAGGTTAAAAGAGCCAGTCTAAAGATGAGGGAATAACCCAAGTGCTCACTATAAAAAGTAGGAGCAAGGTAAATCCACTGTTGGTAGTTAAAATGTGAATAAGCAAGAGAATTTGTAACCTGGGTTAATTATCAGGGGTAGGATCTCTCCGGAGATGGACACATCTCAATCACCACACATATATACTGTCTGTTAGAAAACATGTCATAATTAGAAAAACAAAATTCAATAACCAGGGTCCCACTAGGGGCTACATAACCATTCAGAATGGTATACAAAGAAATAACAATGGTTAACAAGAAAGTCAGTTTATCTATCTTCTTTATCAGACTCAGCACACATTATGTAGACACACAGACTTGGGCCTGGACAAGTTCAGTATTGGTTAGCATATCATACTGTTACCATTCTTTGACAAGAAACAGATTTTAAAAATAACCCACTAACTCTGCATCAGTTAATTTGGGATCCTAAATTTTAGGCACATAAGCATTTATGTCAGCAGTGTTCTGTACATAACTCTCTTCCCATTGAAGCTTTGGTTCTGAACATCCTGTCCAATTCCCCAAAAACTAAAGTGCTTGCAGAGACCGTTGGCTTTAGCTGTGAATCTGTGGCCATTCAGCTTCTTGTGCGACCAAGATCTTGGAGCCTGAAGTAACCTAAACTTTTGAAATTTGGTATGAATAATTGGCCTTTGGGGAACTAAGCCTAATCTGTGGCATATTGCACCCCTTATCCCTCCTTACCACTGACTCCTGAGCCCAGAAGAGAAACAAAACACGTTTGAAAAGTACTAGTAGGAAGAAAGTCCCACAACAGAGATTATCATAAGTAGGTTGTAGAAGAACTGTCTCCCCATTAAGGTTAAAGCATTGACCAAGCAAGCAAATGTAAACAGGCAGAATGCTCAATAACTGAGAAATAGTATAACTTTGTAAATCATCAAACAAAGACAGAAATCACTTTATTAACAGATATAAAAAGAACGAAACTACTATTTGTGGTAGATAAATCTCAAAGAATCAGAGAGCTAAGAACCACATGCCTTGGAAAGCTGTATGCTTGGGAAACACTGGATGCATGCATTTATCCCATTGAGCTCCTAGCATTGCAGGGATGAGACCTAAATATGAATTTGAATTTCATGTTCTAACTCTTGCAAAAACAAAGATAAACAAATTGTTGGAAAGGCGGGGCTAGTTTCATATATAGTCATGTATTTCTGATGCTTAAGCTTATTCTATCCTTATAGCAAATATGTCTACACACACACACAAAAGAGCTCTATGAAGTGACCATCAAAGAAATACAATTGTTTTCTGAACTGTGGAGGCAAAAGTTCTATTGTAATACACTTGAGGTTTTGGGAGAGCAGTTCAGGAGTGGTTAATATTTTACCTGACTCAGTGTGAAGAACAAATAAAAATAAAAGCTTTGCAGCTGCCCCTTCTAATCTGAGAACAAATCACAAAGGCAGGCACAAACAAGAGGCAGGTGAGTTCTCAACTGAACGATTAGGAGGACAAATGGGGGGGGAGTAGGTAAAGCAATCGACCAACCTCTGACAAAATTTAATCAGAAAAGCAGTTTAGAAAGGCGTTGCAAATCTACAGAAAACAAAGTTTCAAATAACAAACACCAATAAAAGTACAAACTAAATAATAGCCTCAAGGCCAAAATCTAGAGATTAGCAAAGCAATCAAAAGGAGCCAGAAACAAACAATCATAAGTCTGTGAAGCAGTCTGTCAAGCAAACAGCTCTCAAAACCAGATTTAGAAAACAAGCTCTGTGGCGGGTATGGTCAAAGGCTGACTGATGGAGCCAATATTTCTACCCAGGCTGGGATTTCTTAGTGAATGCCAATCTAATGAAACAAAAAGACTTTTCCTAAAAAGCAAGTACACATTGCCTGGATAAGGGATCCTAAGGAAGAGATCAGAAGTTTGCTGCCATAATCCTAGTATTAAATAGAGCTATTCCCTCTTGATACTGAAAATTTTGATGATATTGACTTATGCTTACTCTCAGGAAATATATTGGAATTGTACTGCAGGATACAGTACACGTTAGCCCAAGTGACAAATAATCAATACACCTTTGGCATACAGTCAATGAGAATACACACTGAGATTCAGCAGCCTTGCCTTGACTATGGATCTGGGTATTTATTTGAGACAAAGTATATAAAATGTCCCCTTTTTAATTTTCTGCATGCTCCTAAACTGATGAGATTTGGAGGCTACTGCAGATCTCAGACAACTGTGGGCTTATTCTCTGCCAAATAATAAAAGATCTGATCTCTTTTTTTCACCAAAATATTTATTCTGGTAAATTTGACTTTCATTAGTTATACTTCTTACAATAAGACCCCCATTGCAACTCTCCCATTGCACCCTCACTGCTGAGGCAGGCTGTTGCTGCATTTGGCAGGGACAAGCTCCAAACCTGTAAAGTCTATGCATATTCTGAACTTTCTGGTGACAAACCATGGCACTGAGGTTAGCAGAACTAATGACGTGCATAAAGATAAGTGCACGTCTAATCAAGTATTTGCAGGCTCAGACCCCATTATAACATTATTAACACAGGATCATTTAACAGAGAGACCAGAAACTTTTCTTTGCATTGGAGGAATAAATCCCCTACTGTTTCAAAGCTCCTGAAAAAAATAGAGTTTTAATATTTGTCTGTCTGCTGTCTATTTTGGATCTTTGTCATGTACCCTTCCACATATTTAGCCCTAGAGCAGCTGAGAAAAAAGTCTGGATGTGTTTATTTTTTTATTGCCCATGGAACTGAGCCATGAGATAGTCCTGCCTGAAAGGAAACTGACCCTGATTGCATGGGATCATAGTGAAAAAAGCTCATTTTAAAGTTTACCCGAGAGCAGCGTCTCTTCAAGTATCATGACCCTGTGGTTTCATTCAACATTTCTAGGACAGAGTCTGCAAGGTTAATGTGTTAAGACAGTAAAAACTTTCCCTTTGCCTTGGGCACATCACTTTTATTCAGCAAGGCAAATAACACCCCACCTACAGCAGCCTGTCCAGAAGCCCAAATCCTGCTCAGCAACAAGCCTCCATTTCTTCCTGTCTCCTTGTCTCCTTGAGACGACATTGCCTGGGTGCTGAATAGCCTGGTGGGAAGAGTTCAATGCAGGGTTTGCACTTTCCCAGCCATTAACCAGCTGCCACCGCATTTCATTATCTTAGGGGGTGCCTTTATACATCAAAGGCACTTCCAAACAGTGTGATGAAGTGGAAGTAACTGAGCTCAGTCCACGTTGCAGCATTATTTATTGTCATTATTTTTTGCACCCGTCTCGTGCCATCTGGCCTGCTAACTGTAAAGGCTGGCAATGGAAAAAAGACTCAACACACCCCTCTCAATTTCTTGGAGTGAATCCTGCTAAACAACTAGGCCTGGGAGCAACTGCCTATTGTTATCAGGACTCTTCATTGTTTTGCACAAGGAGCCCTGTAAAAAGCAAGGGGACAAAAACAAAGGTAGCAGACAGGATCTCATGCGAAAACAAAGTAAGCAGAGCATGAAAAGCGTCACTGGGATGGCTTTTACTTTGCTTTCTTTCTGACATAGGCAAGAAATAAAGAGTTGAAAAATATTTTCTTTCAGTCTTCTAAAGAAGCTGCCTGTGAACAAGCCAAGGTAGTGGGTTTTGCATATGATAGCCTAAAATCACCATTCAGCTGTTTTAACTTAGTTCAGCTTTTGTCTTATTATGGCTTTCTTGTAATGACAAAAGCCCATATGGCTGGTGATTTATTGTATTTCTCCAGAGTTTGAAACCAGCTTTCCATTACTGGAAATCTCTGATACATTCATAAAATCTTGAGAATTACATTAAAAGGTGGGGAGAAAAAATGAAATCTCTCCATGTGTCACAGTCTGATAATGAGTGGTTTAGACAAGAGTTGTCAGTGGATATATGATTAAGTTCCACTCTTACACAATAGCTTAGTTTTAG
Source organism: Manacus vitellinus (assembly GCF_001715985.3). Lineage (NCBI taxonomy): Eukaryota > Metazoa > Chordata > Aves > Passeriformes > Pipridae > Manacus > Manacus vitellinus. Next base: position 23,149,609 of record NW_021940682.1, on the reverse strand, counting down.
AGACCAGGGAAAAAACTACAAGAAATTTCTACTTCAACTGTGCCTGACTGCCACCAAAACACCCCATTGCCAGAAAAAGAAGTTGAACAAGAAATGCTCAAACTTTCATACTGACATTTATGACATAGATATTTTGTCTAATGATTTATTTTATTTTCTTTAACCATTAACTTAAGACTTCGGAAATAGAAGAGATTGACTGTGAATGAGTGAGGACAACTGATTATGCAATGGGAAGGTAGTATGGCTTGAAAAATTTTCGAGACATGCAGGTTACCACTTACAGAACACTGGTTCTCTTTTTTTATAAAATCACAACATTGTTTTGTGGTTTTAATTGCTTACTATGAAAATAAGTATTTGCTATAATGAATCCTTGTGTATTAGGCTTTGATTCTGTAAACCAAGTCATGTAGGTAAAGCTTTTGCTCATACAGATTCCAAAGGTAAGTGTGCATGAAAAAGAGTTTGCAGCATCAGGGTCACAAACTTGGATGCCCTTTAGTAGGCTTGATTAACTTAATCTGAGATTGGCATGAATCTCTTTCTGTTCTCCACTCACTGCAGATAACCTGTAGCTGTGAAATATCTCCCTGTAAGCTATCAATTAGATTGCTATCTGAGATGGACTTGGAAATAGTAGTCGGAAAAGTCAAGCTATTGGCAGCCAACATCAAAAACAAAAATCCCTGACCTTGACTGTTCTTAATACAAAAGCTCTTTTCCTGCTGTTTTTCGGTGAATGAACAAATGAGAGCCAGAAAATGATATAGCAGACACTTTCCTCTGAAAAGATAAAGTAAATTTGTTTTATTTCTGTATACAATCTGCTGCCCAAGCACAAAGACAGGAAGCAATATTGGGAAATTCTTAAAAATATGATTTATGCTGGATAGAGCCTCTTCCTTCTCCTTTATATCACTTAGAACAAATAGTGAGCCAAGAATTTCCTGAACTTTTACAATTTACTTGGAAATGCATTCTCCCTTCCTTGCTGCTGCATTGTGAAGAAAGTGTTTATTCCTAGTGGTAGGCTTTGAATTTCACTTGAAATAAAACTGCATCTTATACAATCTGCTTTATCTCTACTCCACCACCCTGGCTTTCTTTGTAATGGGATTGAACAGGTGCTGCAACACAGCTTTATTTTCCAGCTGCACACAGAAAGTCTTCCCCATTTTAGAACATGGCAGGCATTTATTCTTGGGTAACCAAGCTCATGCCATGCAAATGGAGGGAACAGTCACAAATAAATAAGTTCTTTGCTCACTTTTAGAAACATGAGCAAACCAGATGCATCCAGTAAGTCTCCACCAGACAGATTTGTGAAGTGTCTTAAATGAGTGGTCCACAGGAGGTCTAAGGCTCATGGGACAGATATTTTTATGTGGATGAACTAGGGGAATCGCTCAAAAGCAATATGGCCAATGCAACTAGGTTTCCCATCTGTTTCAGGCAATAGGATGGCACGTCTTTTGTCATTTCAATGAACATTTATTCCCCATTCAGGACAGAATGTGTAAAACAAGGTCCCTTGATAGGCTGGGCAGGCAGCATTTTACCCCAGTGGCCCCACAAGTTGTTGTTTGGGCTACAGCACTTGGACAAAATCCCGCAGGGTCTTCTGCAGAGAGGTAGGCAGCCAGCACAACCCCACTCTGCTGGGGTTTGGAGGAGGGAAACACAGCTGACTAGCATGAAGCGGCAGGGCATAGGGCACTGAGCAGCCCAAGGATCAGAGGGAAAGGCTCCAGGAGGGGCTTCTTCTCTGGAGAGGTGAGTACTTAGTCTTGGCATTACATCTGTCTGGGGGGAGAGGCTAATTTCATCCTCTGATCAACTGGATTAAAAAAAAATACTCGCTGAGTTTGCCTTCAGGCTCAGTTCCTCACCTGATGAAAGCAGAACCAGCTTTCACTGTCCCACTGGAGCAGAGAGGCAGCTGAGGATGTGCCCTCAGTGCTTTCTGCCCTGCTGCAGGCTCTTCCCTGGCAGTGATGCTCTCAGACCCTCACTGCAGGCAGGTGCATGCTGAGAGCCAAATTTCATCTTGCCCAAAACCAGCTACCCCACAGATCACAGTCCTCTCCAGCCTCCACCTCTCCTTTGCCATTCCGTGTGGTTTGTCATATGGATCCTTTTCTTTGCCAGCTGGTTTGGAGCAACCCAAACCACTCTGGAGTGGTAGGAAGAAGAAAAGAAAAGAGGAAGGAACTAGAAAGAGAAATTGCAAATGGCGCTGCATTCACAGGTTACATGTGGCTCTTCCCTTCCAGGAGAAAGGGGAATGTGCAAACACGCTGCAGCTCTCAGTATTGTCTGCCAGAGCACATAGCAGCCCTGGCTGAGAACTGGTCAGCCAGGTCCGAAATCTGACGGTCAGAGGTAAAACGGAATTTAAACGATGAATCTCATTCACCAAAAAACAATAATAGTAGGGTCTCATGTGAACATATGTTTCCAAAGACTGAAGGTAACAAGAGTTATCACTTTGTTTCAGATATGGTAAACTAAAAGCAGCTTTCTTTAGTTTTGCATTTCATTAAAGGTCACTGTGAATTATGAGTATCTTTTCTGAACTACTCAGCTGTTACCATGCAGGGTCACTGTCTGGACAACCCTCCCAACACACCAACATCTAACGAGCAATGACAATAAGTTATGAGGCACAATTCAAGGAAACAAATACAAAAATGGAAGGATGTGAATTCTACCGAGCACACAAAGAAAAATGGGTGGGATGCTCGTTTCCTCAAATTGTGTATCCACTTCATAAGTTAGCTACAAATTATCCCCCATTAAAGGATGGGGGTATCATCTTACATCCCACCTTTGTGTTCTTTTTCCAGCATTCCACTGTGGACCCAGATCTCTGCTTCTTCTTTTTGAAGAACTGTAATATTTTTTACATATTTTTGAAGCATGAAGTATAGTTGCTCACATGATTCACATGCAGCACAGAAACCCAACAGATGACTTAAAAATATCTGAAAAAAAATCACAGTGGAGACATACACTAACAAGCTCAAATGATAGCACTTGCACTATATTTAGCAAGACAACAAATAAAGGATGAATTACAACACCATGAAAAGAAACGAGATTTTTCATACAAAATCTCATAGCAGCGTTCAGTCAGGAGTAATTTGCATTTCTGAATGAGATATTTTTAATATAGATTTTTAAAAGCCCTGGGTTTAGTTTCCCATTACACCATCATCTCTTTCTTCCCCAAAAAAGCAATACTTATTTTCTTTGTAACTTAAGAAATACATTTTAAACCAGTTGTTTAGTTTCTGTGTTATCATTGCTGTCTTCTGCTTTCAGTAAGATACACACAGTAGCTAAAAATGCTGTTGCAGTGATACACTGTATGCAGTACACAGTGTACCAAACATACCAAGTATGTTTGTTCTTAATGCTTAGCAGTTCTCAGTCATTAGCTAACAAAACAGAACTCTTTTTTTTTTCCTTAAGAGAAAAAGATGGAAAATCCTATATTCATTTTAATAAAGTTTATTCTCCTCTGGTATCAAAAGGTTTGAAATATTGGTAGGATGCAGGGTTTCAAGGACACAGTGAGAAGTGACTCCATATAAAAATATTGACTTACAGATACAACTTCTTTATCTTTTGCTTCACAAATAGGGATTTGCACGGGAAAACAAATGTGTTATATCTCTAAGGTGGCATTTTCTAAGAAAAAATGTATGTGTTTAGGAGACACTAAATTTATGTTACTGTAGGACTGGTTAAATAAATACCTCCACGCCATTACAGCAAAGAACATATTTGTTTTGTTTTTTACATCAAATACACACTATCTATATGAGGAAAATTGCAAAGCAATATAACAAGCATGGGTTTGTGCTGAAAGACAAAATAGCAAACATTAGTATAGTATTTCAAGACAAAGTAAGATTTTTTTTCATTTATTGAAATGTGAGAATTTCACAATTTAGATGTAAATTCAGAGTTAATCATATCTAGAAAAAATTAAACTGAAAGAGGATGCTCTATAGCAGAGAAAACTTAGTTTGACAATGCTAAATAGATAGTTGGGATCTGATGGGAATACATACCTTGGTTTCATCTGATTGACCTCATATCATTGCTATGGCACATAACTACACCTGACAGGTCATTGATTGTCAGCATGTAAAGAGGATCCTTAGGGAAATAGCTTGGCAGAGAGCAGCTTCCCGTGTTTTTCACATTCCCACAACAAAAATTTAAGTCCTTACTGCAGTATTTATCACATATAGAGGGGAAAGAAAAACAATGCTCTTACAACAGGCTTTATATATTACAAAGATGGTTAGCAACAGCTTCCCATGTCAATTAACAGATTTCAAGGCTCAGATCACAAAAACAACAGAATAATATTGATTTCAAATTTTAGAATTAAAAAAAACAATACTTTTTTTTCTCTCTTCAGCCCAGCTTTCATACCACAATTCCAGTAACCTTAACGCTTTTCATATTCGGTCCTGCTTGATAATTTTGACACAAGTATGCAGCGTGCACACACACATGCACAATAAAAAAACCCCACAAATTAGAATGCTGTTTATTCTGCTGCCACAAAAGCAATTTTACTCTACTTTGTGAGACCAAATGTACCACAATGTTTTCATCACCAAGTTAAAGAAAGTATGCCTAATGGCTTGTACAGTCCTACTACACAAGAATCCTATTCAAACATTTGCTCAAGTCATGCATGGCTTTAGTCAATGCATAATAGTCTACAGACAAAAGGCACGAGAGACAAGGAGGGCTTTATGTATCAAACTGAAAGTAGAATTTCCCTGTGCTGATACAATGTAAACATCAGATATCTGCAGGATATCATATTAACATGACTTTTTATGAGAAAAAAAGAAAGATTTATTGATATCTAATAACTACAATACCTGTGTCTGGAAAGAACAAACACATCATCAAAAATGATAATGTGAAACAAAACATTAATTTAGATGCCAACGTGAAAAAAAAAAACTGAATCAAAGTTTTTTACATGTTTAGAATAAACTAAATTATATTACTTTAATACAGATTAATCAAAAAGCTTTTTGTCAGGATATAAAAGAGCCATCTTTTGGGGTTTTTATTAGATAAATGGACATGCTCACAATTTCAGGAAGAGACATAAGTAGGTAAAAAATCATTATATATTAAGAGTGTTCAGTGCCCAATGTCCACATAAAGCCTTACATATTAACATGGGGCCACTGCTCTGCAGTCAACACCACCCATAGGGTGTCACTTCAAGAGACAAGAGTAGGGAGAGGGAAACTCTTAGAGAAAACCATCACTTAATGTAAACTGACAGGACAACACCTACCACCACCCCTCAGCCAAAGCTGCACTTCACAGTAGCAAAAAAGTTCAACTACAAAAATATGAGTGAAATCAGAGTAGTCTGATCATATTCATGGACCAGACCTACAACTCTTCAATCAGATGCCTACTCCAAAACAGACTGGCTTCTGGATAAACTGTGCCATTTTCCATCCCATAAGGGATGCAGTCCTACGGATCAAGTTCTTGTTTCCAGGAAGACAACTAAATGTACCTCTTTTATATGGTTCAATTATTCAAGAGTGCCAATAAAATTGAATGTTTAGAAAAGCTGAATCTTTGAATCTTTTTTATACAAAATCTTGCCTTAGAATATGCATGTCATATAAATTACATCTGTAGCATTTCCATCTGTACATTCTGAAGCATGCTATGGATGAGATCAGTACCAATACTCTCATTTTCAAATGGAAATCAAGATATCAGGAAAAGGGAAAGCGAACTATCACCAGTCAGTAACCTGAAAATTAAAGAAATGCTTTCTAGACCAAAACTTTCTAAGTCCATGTATCAAATCTACAAGAATGTGTTGTCTCCCTTAACACCATACTGGGACCCCAGCCGACCTCACTACACCTAAGAGTTGCATAATTCTATAAAGAAGTGTGAAATGGAAGTTTGTTCCACAATATAAAAAAAAATTGTAATTTATACAAGTGGAAACTTGGCTTACTTCTGCTCAATTATTGAGGAAGAAATGGTTGTTCAGAATAAAATTTTGATTCAAAATGAATGGGAGAGATCCCTAAAATAGCTTCATAGTTTGAATCCCCATGTACAGTGTACTTCCCAATTAATATTTCATACTGAGGCAGTTTCACATAGCCCAAGAAGACAGCCTGGTGACATGAGGTTAATGGAAGAAGGACTTTAGTCTCAGCCTTCTGTCTCCCATTGAATGCCTCATCACCAAGCTATTAACTGTTCTGGAGTATTTATATCTGGTGTGCTTGTGGCTCACAGCTTCAGTGTCAGGAGGACTGAAGGTGATGTCTTTCAAATATTCTTCCAAGTGTTAATGCCAGACGATCTTATTTATTTCATGGGAATAAGAGATCAACAAAACCCTTTCCCCAAAAAGAAAAACTCAAAAAAACAACTCAAAACACACAAAAAAGCCATAAGCCCTTGTTGGGTAGACTGCAGGATGATGCACCCTTAGGAGGAAGCAGAGCTGCTTATCTGGCAGTTAGATACAGACACTGCCCTTTGCAGAGTGTTTTGCAGGATAGCTATCTGGCTGCTGCACACACTGATACACCCATAACTATGGGGACAAAACTATTCCTACACAGGACATTTTTTGCTTCTCATATCTTGTACATATGCCTACAAAGCCTGAGCCTGGTTAAGAGGCTATCTCTCTTTACCACTACATGTAGTGTGCTGTATTATCGACATATTTTTTCAGACTGTGTGCACTAACATTTTTAAAATTAAAGGAAAATACTTAACACATGTGAAATGGCAGTACCGACAAACTAACTATACCCTCAGGCATTTAAAATGTTAGAAAAGAATGAGCAATATTTGCCTGTGATTTCAAATAACTGCTGCTCCCATCCAGAGTCCCACCTTGTCAATATTACTGTAAGATATCCCCACAGTCTGGACTGTGTCACAGCTCAGTCAGTGTGGTTGTGTTTGAGGGGGGTTAAAGCTCACACCAGAGCCACAGAGAAAGCCTGGCACTCCACAGCACCTGCCCTGCCCAAGGTGAGGTTTTTTTTTTGTTTTCATTTCCGATTGGGAACAGTTGATCAGCGGTGCTCAGCTAGCCACCTGTATCAGAAACAGATATGAACAAAAGAAAAGAAACTGGCAGAGCACCAGATTTCTGCTCTTTCCTCCTGTGTCAATTTGAGCAAGGGTTATACTGTGTGTGAACCTGAATCCTAACTCACTTACCAGGACTGACCCTTGGATGAGCCTCAAACCACGGTTTGTAGGATATAAGCCTATATATATAGTGTTTGAATAAGGCAAATGGAAGCATGTTAAAGCTTGAAATTAAGGTTTTGACCTTCACCTAAGATTTGTGACAACATATGCAGATATAACAGGCAGCTCCTTTATTTACTGACATACAAGCTGTGCAGGTATATTAACCTTAAGATTTCTCTTTTAGTACTGACAGAAACTAATTACTAAGTGAAATTTCCCTTTAGCTTTTAACATTAAGCTCTACAGAGTGAAAAGAGAGTCCCTCTTAAAACCAGCAATGAAACTATCATAAGCTTTACTGAATTGATCTTCAGGTTATAAGAACTATGAACAAGAACTATGAACAAGAAGTATTTTTTTATTTTCTTTTGGGACTTAGAGAAAATAATGAAAACACATTACAACTGAGGTTTTGTTGTCAAGATTCCCCCCCCCCTTTGTTTGAAAAAGAAAAAATAAACCACTAAAAAACATCTTTCAGAGATAACAAAATCTTTGTAGGTTTCTGATTTTAGGATATTTCCATTCAAAATGCTGCTAAAGCTTTTTACAAGCAGCAAGAACTTTAATGTATTTTGCTTTTGAGCAATTTGAATACTTCTTTTCCATTGTGTTGTGTTTGACCATTAAGTATATAATTTCCATAACATTGATTCTTTAGATTACATGTTATGACATAACATTCGAGTAACCCCGAGTAACCAGCAAATTCATGATCACTGTGAACCTAATGCAGTAGCAGAATGCACAAGCTGGTTGCTCTCTCTCACTTCACACCTTTCTCAGTGGTTCCTCACCACTACCTGAAAGCAGTGCAAAACTACAAAGCTGCCCATAGACAGAGCATTCTAATAAGCCCAGGCTTTCTGATGATGCAAATCTGGTGCAATACTTGTGGCATTGCTCCCCAGGGTTGCTCCAAAGGCACATTTCAGTGGAAGGAGCCATAAAAACACATGGGATCGTGGCTTCTAAGAGGACAAAGCCGCTTCTTTCACCACCAAGATGGCAGTGCACAAGCTTTCAGGTCCCTCTAGTCAAAAATGTCAAACTCTTTCAGTATTGCAGTTTAAGTCTATTTATAACTGGCTACTTTCACCGTTACAGCAGCAGGACAAAGACATGCACCAACATAGGCAAAGATGACTACTTTGTATCAAGGAGCATGGACAGGACTTGATGTCCAGAGCCTTTATCTTCGTCCTCTTTCATCTCACTTTGCAGGAACTATTTCATGTAGACTCCATCACAAAAACTGATGGAAATCTCTATGGATATTTATTTAAGGAAAACAACAAAAGCAATACTCCTGGCAAAGAAAAATAAGGTAATTTCTGAGCCACCGGAAGGTCAAAATATAATGTTGACATTAAACCCAAATGCAGATGTAAGCTTCCAAAATTAACTGCTTGCTAATCACAACACTAAAACACAGAGAGAACCATCATATGCTTATTAATGCAACATCTGCAGGTCTGAACACAGGGATAACTTCCATGGATATGACTGACTCACAAAAATGCCCAGGTTACAAGAATTTAGGTTTGTTCAATAGGGATTGACAGAGTGTGAAAACATGGCCAGTCCGTGTAGAAGACAAAAGTTTCTCATTCATTTAGGCTTCTAGTCTGAATTTGTGTTTAAGCAAAAACAAACTAAATATGAGTTCAGTAATTGCTCAAATAAGAAACACACAGCACAGTTAAGACATCTGAATAACCCGTGTTCCCCTCCTGTTCCCTGCAGCAAATCATCCTACTATATTCTGGTCAACATATGCAAAATGCTACTGCTTTTCAATCACATCTATTGAACTTTTATATTCCTTACTTGAGGGACCCTCTTCTCCTAGAAGTTAGAGTACAATCTTGGTTTTCATTTCTAGTCACTAGTATACTTATGAAAATAAAAGACAAGATTAATCAAACTTGTGTCTTTCAATACCGTGGTCCATTCTGAAACATTGTACTTACCACAGACACAGCTCAAAGCCATGAGGAATCTGATCCAGGTTACTAATTTGCCACTATGAAGTGGCAACTGATGCTCTGCACTTCCAAGATGCATTTGGGACTCTAATAGGTATTTAAACATGCATTGAAACATCTGTTCCCTGTAGTCATTCAGTCGCTTTTCCAATATAAACACTGGATATGTTTTTGTTTCCTTTTTTATTTACCTTATCCTCTATCCACTAAACTGTGAGCTCAAAATGATAACATAACCTAAAAAAAAAACAGGCATCAAAGCAATGAAAATATTATTTTTGAAAGGTCACATTTTCAACTGTATCATAAAAGCAGTAAAAGCAACTTTGCCTTTCAGATTCCTTGACCACCCCTCCCCTTCCTCTAGGCCTCTTATACCGGTTCAGGTGAACATACAAGGCTTCATTTTCACAGTGTTTCTGTATGCTTCTTTATGTCTCCCAGAGCAGAAGTTTCTTTCATTTCCTCACTTCCATAATATTAGAAGGGTTGACTACACTCAGAAAAGTGGAGTAAGACCAAGTATTTTAAAATGCGTTATTTATAGGTACATATCGATTGTTTAATCATACAAGTTTTTTAAAGAATAAGAGTTTAAAACAACTTAGTGACCCTTGAAAACAAAAGAAGTGTCTCTAAATGTATGTATATATGTATCATTGATACTATTGGAAAGAGGGTCCTTCCTCTCCAAGAAATGGCTGATCTCTAAATACTCTTACGAAATATTTATGAGGGTTTTTTCTTTTTTGTTGTCAGGACAGCTGCATAAGGCAGAGATTGGGAAGAAATTACAAAAAAAAACTGTACACCTTTAATGAACCTTAGACCCATATATAAAGAATGACTAATAAGACAGCATGGTATGGTCAGTTAGTGCTCAAGGAATGCAGCAAAAAGTGAGAAAATGACCAAAATATAGAAGCTTAGATATTTGTAGATTCAGAGCCTAAGGACAAAAAAAAAAAATAATTATCTCGTATTTTATTAATTTTTCTATTGTTTCAGCCTCTCAATATATCAAAAGTCTCCACATTTCATATAGCTTGTCTAATAACAAACTTAAATATTTCTTCCAGAAAGTGACATTGTCTTGATATGCAGACATCAAGAAATGGGGCCCTTGGTTCTTTTGGTGGGCTGCTCAAAGGATTAAACCCTCTTTATGAAAAATGTGTAATCTACTTCCATAAAATGCATTGATTCAGACATTTCCCAAACTTTTCATTATCTCCCTTCCTGTAAGGTTGTAGGATTCTTGGTCATCCAGTATGTGATGCTGGGAAGGTTCCTTCAGGCTGTTAAGTGGCTTCTCAGACCTGTCCTTTTGATATGCTAACTAGGATAGAGAGCTCTTTCAACCCTGATGTCACCCTGGTGGCACTGCTCTGCCCTCCCCCCCGTTTCTGAAGTCCTTACATCAACATTGACACCAACGCAATAAGCAGTTTCCCAGCATCTGCCACGTCACATTTCAAAGTAAACTCACACCTTTCCTTTGCCCAATTGTTATACACCTAAGGGTCTCACTTTCTGCCAGAACGTTATGTTGTTAGCTACTACTCTTCCTCATCTGCCAAGTTACAAACTCATCCCAGTCACTGGATGCAGTTTCCCATTGGACAGACAGAGGACCTGTATTTCTTGCTCCTAAGTGAGTTTGAATATGTTTCAATAAGATCAAATATAACATAAATGGACTGCTTATAATCAATATAGACCATTCAGTATCAGCACTTTACTGTCCTTCTTTTATGCTTCTCCAAACAGTGGCACACAGGCATTTTAGGAGCAGAGATTTTATATGAATTTTCAAAACACTAATGAAAATCCTTAATAACACTTTTAAGTGCTGGTCCCTGCAGAACTTGACTGGAAGCATTTCCATTCAGTGATGAGTCTCCATTGACAGTCTTTCTGAGAACACGCAGTTCTATTCTATTTATTGCGTTGTATGATACATTACACAGTTCTTAACAAAGCTATTACAACTGGAAAAAATATCCAAACAAATGAAAGCTCTGTATTTTAGAGCACCAAGGGGCAAATCCTCTTCTCTCTGAAATCAGGTAGAGCCTGGGAACGTGGTTTTTTTGTGAGCAAGAGCAGACACAATCTAAAAAAATTAAACCGCAACTCACTCCTATATCGCCACACTCACAGAGGAAATTAATTTGTAGTGATCAATAGCATATTTCCCTCCAGTCCAAGGTGACAATAATCTGTGCAATCTATGTAAAATTTATGCAATCTTAATATTATATGAACAAAATTAATTTATCAGATTCTATATATATCAAAATATTAGCTGAATCTAAGTAATCTGAATAATATCTGAAGAAAAATCTATGTAATATGAATGATATTAGTCAATTGAGAAAGTTTTTAGTGGATTTAACTAAAACAATCATTAGCATTCACAAGTATAGAGAGCAAGTCAAGACTGAATAGCAACTTACTTTGAAAAACAAAACAAAGCAAAGGAAATTAAGCCACAATTATTTATTTCTAAGTGTATTACTTTACAGGTGGGATAAATTTGCTCCATGACCATATTAATGGATCATCATGCAAAAAAGTATGATATTCAGCTGAAAGGTGATGTTTAAATATAATTTAAACATGCAATAAAATACACAGCCAAGGTAAAAACAAACAGACTCCCTCCTACCATTTAAAGGAAACACAAGTGAAAACCTGATGTGAAACAATGAAAGTCAATGGGCTTGTGTGGTCCTGGTGAAGATGAGCTCACTGCCTGGCCCTTCTCACCATCACTCATCTTAGAAGTTTTTACTGAGCAGATAAACAGGAGTAGGAGGCAGCCTTATTTGCAACACATTCAATGAAAGATAAGGTGCAGCTCAGTGCACCACCTAAAACAGGGAATGTCTAAGAGTCTACTGCTCTCTGCTTCTCTAGCGACCCTGGCTGTTCTTCCCTGTGATGTGTAAGCATCTTCCAAGATATGAGAGCACCCTATCTCAAAACATGCTGATTCAACATGACAATCCTCCTGGTTTCAAGGAGCAAAAATAAAACAAAACCTTTGGAGCAGGTTAGCAGTATCCTAAAGTAAGAGATGTGGGAGCCACTGTTGTTTCCAAAATTTATTTCGGTATCTCATAATGAAGATGTTAGGGTTGCGCTGGTTCCCTAGCTGCTCTTCTGAATCTTAGAGCCCCAAAGCTTGGCAGCAGTATACCCCTCTTGTGCAAAAATAGATGTGTAAGAAGACAAAGATAGCAATAATCTAACTATGTCAGAAAAGTCAGTTTTAATCTTATTCTGACTCATTATAGTTAATTGTTGATACCTCCAACAGTGGGTTAAAAAAATAAAGTAAACAAGTACGTGATCTCTAGCTATTACATAAAAGTAATCTCATTTAAGTCCCTTAAGATCCTCCAAGAAACCAGCAGTAGTACTGGGAATGGCAGACACAGCCTTTGCTAGACTGCAGAGTACTACACACAGCATCTATCACCCAGTGGTGTTTGAATCAAGAAAACAATCATGTTAAACTGTCAAGAGAGTCCTTTCACCAGGCACTTTCAAGTATGCAATGAGCATAGAGCCCATGTACTTCGGGAGCCACTATCACACAAAGATTTTCTATTCCTCCGGGCTTGCAAAGTCACCCAGTAGAAGCAGAGAGATCCTGTACTACCCTGTCAATCCTCAAATTGTTTATTGCCAGCCTGATACTCCTGTCCCAACCCCACACAACTGAACTGGGGGTTTAATTTATGTGGCAGAGCTATAGGCACAACAGCTACCACCCATGAGTGAGAGTCCAGCTGAATTCCCTGCACAAAACACAGGGCTGCTGCCTGGCAGCTGGAACAACACCAAACCATAACAGTGTGCTTCATGTGTAAACTCAGTGTAGGTAAGACAAAAAAAAACAAAAACAAAAACAAAACAAAAAAACCAAAACCACAAACAAACAAACAAAAACAAAAACGAAACACCAACCAACCAAAAAAAAACCAGGAATGTGTTTAAGTCCTTTTAGAGCACTCTCTTCTCAAGGAAGCTGCACTTAAAATGTCCAGGTTTATGCTTAGTGAGTTTAACTTGATTAGCAATTACATTAATGTTGATCCAAAGTGAATCCAATGATTTCTAATGAGCCATTTTACTTTGACACTAAACAGCAGAATTTGATCTCTTGTGTTTTGTAACTGACTTTTTAAAATGAAAGAAGCATGAGGTGAGGACTAAAATAAATACTTATTTCTTCCTTATGTCAACAAAATGATACATATAAGTTAAAGCATAGTACAATATTCCCTGGAAAAAAGTGTGCATGCCCATTGTCACTGAGCACAGGATGGTGCCATGGGGTGAGCCAAACACTGCAACTTCTCAGAAATAAATTTCCACTGTTCCAACTACTTGAGAACGTGTTCCCGAAATTCAGGAAACACACTGCTAATTATTTCCTCTAAGGTACTCAGTTCCAGTGGACTTCAAAATGCACATGTAAGCAGAGTAAGCTATTCTTCACTTGGGGCATTGGGAGTTAATAAAATAGATACAGGTATCTTAATCAATATACTGCAAGTTAAAGCACATTATCACATGTAGGACCATTCAGAAAGAGAGGGTGAGACTCATCTAACTAGATATAGTCAGTGATATCTGAGCGAGCTCTCACTCTCTTTATACGAAGAGAACCCAGTGCTTATTCTAGAGTGCATCCTTTCTAGCTAGGACACTGAAATCACTTTGAGGATTTTCCTATGAAAGGTCTGTTTCTTCTCTTCATCGACCATCAGGAGAGCCTAGGGAAGAGGTCTCATACTCAGGCATGGAGATTACTGGAGAGAGTTAATATTGTGAGAGAGGAGACAATAGGCCACTGAGGCATTCTCAGTTGGATTCTGGGCACTAATAAAAGGAGTGACAAGCCTCTGAAAGTATTTTCTCCACTTGCGGATCAGTCTGTTCAATTCCTGAAAAAAACTACCAAATTAATATCAACTCAAACAACACCTATGTCATAGTTAGTTCATAAAGAGGCATTTGTTCATGGCTCAAGCATTTTGTAATGAGATTTAACATGACCTAACTTTAGACATTCATTTGACTTGCCACCCTCCAGTTTCTCCAGTTCCCTACTCTCACTGCCATTTCCCCAAAGGGAAGAACATCAGATAAAAAGCCTATGTATAAGAATTCTTCCCACATTTCCAGGGAGAGGGATATGGGGTGCTTTCTTGCCTTTGGTTGTGTCCACCAGTTTTTTTCATAAATATTTTGCAATAATAACTGCTTAACCATATCATGACATTTGCAGAAGCTTCCCACACATTTTATGCCATTTCAGTATCTTCTTTCATAGTGATAATTTGGGTTCTTGCATGGATGTACCTCCACGTAGATGCAGCATGTGACTGAACTGTTAAAAATTTTAACTAATGTCACCATTCTTGAAAAGGAAGACCCACAACTGGGCCAGCCACTCAACCACAGTTACATCTCTCTGAATAATTTCCACTGAAAGGGGTTCTTTCTTTAGAAATCATTAGTCAAAAAAGGTCTTTTTGCAGTTTATATTAACCCCCACCACTATGACCAACAGAATAACTGCCTCCTACATCACTGCAGCTCCACCGGCTGCTGACCTTATGTTTTCTCAGCACGGGCAGGATCCACACTGCCCACAGCTACATCTGGAAAGCAGGCTGCAGAGAAAACAATCAGTCGAGAACCTAATTCTGGCAAATCAGCACTGCCATTTATCTTGGACTTGAGCAATATATAGTAACACTGGAGACAGTCAAACACATACCAAACTCTAGGACCATGAAGATGAAGGATAGGTTTACCCACTGAATTGTGAACGTGCAAAGTCAGTTTCCCAAAGCACAGCTGCTGTGCTACCTAAAGGGCAGGTAACATGAACCTTGCAGAGCACCATCCCACATTCCCATAAGTTTCTGAAAAGCAGCTGTACAATGCTTGTAAGGTTTCTAGCAAGCACGCTTAGTTCACAAGCAAAATCTGCCAGGCTTATTAGCACAGGAGCCTGAGGCAATGAGAGTTAGAATAAATGGAAACTTTCAAATACACACAAGAAAAAGGTAAGCTAAAATTGAAAGCTTGATGGGTTTTTTCCCCTGTAAATTCCTTCATTTGTCCTCAAGGACAGCATATAAACGTGTATGTTATAGCCCATGTGATCAGACACTCTCTCAAGAACTATAAACAATGTAGCTATGAGTCATTATTAGGCTAGAATTGCATTCAAGTTTTTTCCCACTGACTTGTCTAGTCTTTTGCCTTCCCCATTCCCTTCCCTCCCCCAGAGATAATACGTGACCCCTTCCCAAAATTTCAGCAGGAGTGCAGTTTGCTGTGCACATCCCAGCTCTTGCGGGCAGGTGACAACAGTAGTCTGCAGGGTTCCACACACAGGCACTGAGCTCATGCCCCTGCAACACCCCCAGCCGTCTGCCAAAGGCTGTCAGCTCCCCAGCACTGGGCTCCCACAGTGCCTCAGGCATTGCAGTCTGACATGACACAAATCTACCAACCCTAACAACTTCAGATAATTTTGAACAAGAGTCAGAAAAGCCATTTCTGCCACCCCACCTACCAGGATGGTAATTTCGCGCTAAGTGAAGGAAGAAGTGGGTTTGGTTAGTTACACATCTTAACCCACTGCATCTAGGACAGACTGAGCAATACATCAGTCAAAGCTGTCATCTTTCATTTAAAAGAGAAAGGTAAAGCTAGTTCCTAGCCTTCACAGTCATAGAAAAAAATGTGTTGAAGTTTATGACTTCCAAATCTTCAAAGGCAGATTGTAAATAAAAGTGCTGACATTTATTGCTTTTAAGCAAATCACATACTGGAGTGTGACTCATGAACATTGGAACTAGCAAGTGCCAAGGCAGTCATGTCGAGAATGAGATCATGATGCAGTAGGTGTGCAGCATTCTCTTTTCAGCCTATTCACTATCTCTGTTCTACAGTAATAAAGAAGAAAGTTTCTTTTCAGTCAATAATAAAGATTTTAATGTGCCTTCCAGTACCTATGGAAATAACAAAAAGTACATTTCTGCTTCACTGAGAAAGCTTTTGACACATACTTGATCTCATAAAATACTGAAGGGCATATGATGTATTCACATGAATAAGTCAAAAGGCTTCCTGGTACTCATAACGGTAAAATTAGGACTGTGCGAAGCTGAGGTCTTAAATTTTAAAACATTGTAACTCCAACCTTCCTTTTATCGATTGTAAACTGCTTCCAAAGGGATGCTCCTGTAGATAGGGGGGTGTAACAAAAGGGGCAAGAAAAGGAAATTACATATTTGTACTGCAGAATTAGTCATGGGGTTACATCAGTTTAATAATTCAGGAGACGTTTTGTACACATATCAGGTTGGCTCGAAATTAACTTCTACTTCAGTAAACTCTATGAATAGTGATTTCAAATTTGAATGACATGCACGTATTTTTCTACTGAATAACTTTCAGTACTTTCAGTATTCAGAGCCAGTGTTCTGCTGTTCACGACGCAGGACTTGTCAATTCTGCAAGCAACAATAATTTAGATAGTCACAGGAACATTTAGATAAACAATCAAGCAGACATATTTGTTCAGCTGGCCTTTCTAAAATGTACTTATGTATTTGCAACGTGGTTTTTTTTAGCTATATTACAAATGTCTTACCTATATTAAATGTATCCAGAAAACAAAGTATGATAAATACCATAAAAATTGAGAGTTTAGTACCTTCATCACACAGAAACAGATAGTTTACAACATTGAACTAAATTACCCTTTGCTTTAATATCAGCGTGATTCAGGTTGATATTACCATTTCCACTGCCTTCTTTTTTCCCAACACAATGACCAAACAGAATGACCTTATGCTGCCTGGAAGCTAGGGAGTTAAGACAATAGGCTGCAAACGGCAAAGGAAGCAAGCAGATAGGAGTTTAAAAAGAAATTGTTATAATAAAGGCTATATTTACAGGAGGAATTGCAAAAGTTGGCTAATATCACTAGTGTAACTTTATGGTATTAGATGTACCACATGAGCAGCTTGGTTTTATTTTGCAGTTAGGATACACAGTTTTTCACACTTGCAGACAAATGTCTAATTTACACACTATAGAACTTGAATGTTACCATACCGAGCAACTGTTCTAGTGCACTCATCTAGGGAATGGTGCTAGGCTCAACTGAAATGGACCTTTTGTTGATTGTTCAGCCAACTGCTGACCAGAAACCAGAGACATCTCTCTCCTGTGTTACAAAGTATTGGCAAGAATATACAATTTTAAAACTATCTTAGCTTTATTTCCTGTCAACCAGGTATCCCACTGATTGAAATGTTGCAAACATTCCTTTAGACAACTACAATTTGCTTTAGAACTCAGAAAAATCTTGAAAATCTGCTTAACTGGGTAGCAAATTGAGTCAAGCTCCAAGTTCACATCCAGAAAAATGAAAGCAAAAAATAGGAATACATGTTGCTGTTAATACTAATGTCTTAAGGCATAAAATGTGAATAAAGAGGATAATTTCCCCCCACCTATGCAAATTTACAATCTTCAGAACACCTGCAGTGACTTGAATTAAATCACAGCAAGCAGGGACTTAAGGATGACCCACTGAAAAACACTCTAATAATTGTGTGTGTGTATATATATTTATACAAGAAATTTACATATGTGACCCTGTGTACCTACAAATAAAACATTGTTTAAAGTTCAGTACAGGGAAGGAATGTTGTCTTTCAATATTCTTTTTCACGTACAAGAAACTCATTAACCTGTGGCCAAAAAAACTCCAAAACCACCAATTATTACATGTTCTTAGGTTACAGAAAGCAATAATTGAATTTTATAGAACACAGGAAAGCAAGGGTACGCTGTTGGAAATTCTTAATTGCAGCCAATGTCAGCAGATGATACTGTTGGTACTAGAAATCTCTCTTTAAGATGCGTAAGAAGCTCTACCCAAGCCTTAGCTCCATATCAGAGCTCTTAGGTAAGCATTGCTGTCTGGAACCCAACTGTGAATGCTGGGCAGCATCCCCAGCCCTGGTACTTCCTTGGGCATTTCGGACACTGCTGCTCTTTGCATCCAAGAAGACTGAAGTTCTCCTCCCTTGAGTCCTTACCATGCTAACAGATTCATCTGTTTATCATTTTATTCAGTTATATAATCAGCACATAAAATAATGACACTGGATTTTACAATGCCCCAGAGAACCTGCAAAGTTAGAGGCTGTTTCCTACATCCAAGAGGTAAAAGCTACACCTCTCAAAAAAACTTTAGAAGGTTGTTGCAAGCCACTATGAGACACTGAGCAGCTGATCACAGGATCAATTCCCTCTGCAAAAATCCACCTGACATCCCCTCAGTCTGGGATTTTTCTCATCCAGTACCATCCCAGTTCTATTTCCCTTCCTCATATATTATCATCAGTCACTTTCAGCAGAGAAAATCTCAAAACTTGAAGATGCAGCATTTTGCTTGTTTTCCTTATTTGACAGGATTTTCTCCTTGACAGCTTTGTAGTCACAGAATTGCAATCCTACAAGGGCAAACTGCTGCCAGGCGTGCAGCGCTACTGCTTGTGTGGATTTCTTCCCAGCAGCTGGGAGGAAATGTTCCTTCTTGTTTAGGCAAAAAATATCAAATGGTTAGGAAATAAGCAGTTAGGAAAAGCTGTATACAAGGTTCATGCTTGAGAAACACAAGGACACAAACTCAGTCACTAAGAAAATTCCACTGGACATGTAGCTAACAATAATTTAGATCTATTCATTTATGGTAAGTCAGCCATTTTACTGTTGACCTACTTTGTATCAGCAATAATTTGTCACAGTGCATTCTCCAACTGCTACTGAAAGAAATGTTAAACCATACATTAAGAGCATAGTGTCAAAGCAACTGATGTTAATTATACCCTGCAATTCCTATGTTGATGAAATTGTCACTGCTAACTATTAATACAGCATTTATTGTCTAAGCCCAGCTTGCCCTACCAACCCCTAAAAGCCACTGAATTAACATCCTGCTTCTCAATGTTCATATTGGAATGTAAATCTGAAATGTGTAGAAATAATCTCAGCTATTTACACCAAGAATGTGTAAATACACATTCCTTTTTAGAAAAACTATTTATCTCCAGTCTATACATGTTTCACCCTTTAAACTAAAAACAGCTTTAATGTTCTTCAGTCAAGTGGTAGCTTTTGCCAGTGTAAACTATTTTCCCTAAAAATTATGGCATCAAGTAGAGGAAATTTTGGAAAATGTAGAGTAGTACTTGATTTATGGAAATTCAGAAATAGATACACAAAAAAGAAAAGCTGCAATGTTCTTCACTGTATTCATTGCTAACCTGCACAATAACAAGAGATCATATTCTCCCAGCATAAATAAGCACGGTTAATTAGAAGGACACCTTATGTGTATCAAGTGTTCATGTTCAGCGACATCTGCTTAATTTAGGGACAGAAATGTTTACAAGCATCAGCATGAACCAACCACTCCAGGAACACTTACGGTTTGCATGTCAGCATACTGTTTTCCAAGGTTCTATTGCTGCAGTAGAGTTCCCCCTGCTTCTACATGTCTCAAGCTTTTCCTTTACCCATTTAAATTGAAGGCAGTTGACAGCATGCTGGCCTAACAATAATTAACCTTCAAAACTGTCATCGCTAAGCTATGGCATGTGACATATAACTTGGTATGATCCAGAAGACTCATTTTGT
Organism: Manacus vitellinus; assembly: GCF_001715985.3. Lineage (NCBI taxonomy): Eukaryota > Metazoa > Chordata > Aves > Passeriformes > Pipridae > Manacus > Manacus vitellinus. The sequence goes on along the minus strand of NW_021940682.1, from coordinate 23,129,564 downwards.
GATGTGTTCATATCCTATGAATTGATCCAATACAAGATACAGCAAAAGTAGAAGCCAGTGATGGTATTTTCACATCAGAAATGTGTCTTATATTATGTCCAAATTCTCAAGCAGATTGATAGAACAAACTAATAATAAGAAAATCCCATGGCACAATAAGGCCGGTCATACAGATCTACCAGAAAACCTTTGCAGAGACAGCAGAAAAGTAGAAAACTAAAATCAGCATTATTAGTGATTGAACGAAAACCCTCTTATCTCTATTCAAACCTAAAAATGACACTAAAATATACGGGAAGATAAAAATCATTGTCCAAATGGCTGCTTAAGCCAGATGTACATCTCCAGAACAAGCAGGAAAAAAGCACACAACTGGAAAGAGAAGAGAGAACAGAACAACAGAGCTTCTTACAGGATACATGCAGTACAACTCTCTACAGGAGGAGCATCATTACTAAACATGAAGTACAAAAGTAGTATTGAATGCATGGGATCTGACACCACATATTAGCACAGTAGGGGAATGTGCTGTCAGGAAAAAACCCGAAAACAAAACATGTGCTCACCTGGCATAAACTAGAAAGCAACTGTACACTTTATAAAAAGATATTCACTGAATGGTCAACAAGTCTTAGCAGATTGGTCCATCATTCTGAGAAAAGCTGTAACATTAGAGCTGCAAACAGCTGAGCCTGTCCTTGCAACACCAATAGGATTATTCAGGGCCTCTCAAGGAAAGTCAACTAATTTAACTAAAATGCACTAGGCAAGCAGGTCTTGAATGTGCTCTCTCATCTCTAATATTTGCATTAAAATAATAGCCTTGCTGGTTTCATAATGGCACCTTAAATGAAATTCAAAAGTGACAAGCATTTGGCTTAGTGTGCTGTTTATTCTACCTGCAGCAAAACATAGGATTAGCAACAGCCTCCTCTTGGAGACATACTCCATTTCTTTCAGGAGTCCTTCTTATGCCCTGCTGCCACAGTATGCTAAGTACTTTGAAAATCAGACAAGGGCACATTGTGTACACATTGGGGTATATCTGGAAGAAATCCCAGCAACTCTGAGTACACAGGTTGTACCAATTACTAGTTACAGCTGCAGTTAAAAATTATGCCATGAATGAAAGCACCTTACCATAAAAGAACTAAAATATTAACCATCTAAGGGAGCAGACTCACTCTTAGTTCAATGTCACATGCCAGTCTCACAGATGGAACGCTTGCTGCCTCACAAAGCTATGCCTAATTTATCAAAAGAAAGTACTGACAGCTGATGCTTTCATAATGCGCATAGTTCATGTCAAAGACCAACTATACAGCTACCCCTTCTGATGCTGTTCTTGCTGTGCAGCAGAAAGGACTAGGCAGCACCACTATATACTAAGCATAATTCAGTCAGCAGTGAGCTTCATGAATGTTTAATATAGCTTTACAGGAAGCCAAGCTCAATGTTTACCTTTCTACTCAGATACATATCTGCCGTCTGCAGACATGTAACACAACAGAAATGTCTTGGAGTACTCTTACAGCTTGAATAAATTTCTTGCTTACAGGTTTAACAACTTCAACTGTCATCTTAAAAGTAATAGAATTTTTAAGATATCAAAATGTGAGTCTAAACTTTGACCTATGCATGCATTACACCTGTACGTTAAAGCAAGCTCATTCTGAAGCTTTGGTAATAGATCTATTACTGTCAGATCCATACTGAGCAAGGTGTTTGAAGTTCCCTGCTTCAGGAGCATTTATGCTTCCACCAGTCTATGCCAGAAAGCCATAGTGCTAGAGAAGCCCTAGCAATACTTTAAAGTGCTGAATATTGACATACATATGTAGATCATGGTAAAAATCGTATTTGTAAAGCTGAACTTAAAAAAAAAACAAAACAGGAGGAAAGAAATTGTTAAAGAAAGCCGGACAGTTGAGTCTTCTGTTTTGCTTATATATAATCAGTTATATTACAGATCAGACAACACAGATATGAACTGGAGGTAAAATCCATTACTATCGTCACATTGTAAAGGCTGTTGAGCTCATAAGAGCTGCAACAATGCATGGTAAGTCTGAAGCTCAGTTCTACACACAGCTTGCAAGCTTGACTGGCAAGTAATGACTGCTTTCTTTTCATTCAGAGCATCAGCAGCAGTTCTTGTAACTGACGTGACCAAGTTCGGTATGCCTTTATTAAACACTCACAGAACAAAGTATACAGGAGATAAGGAAGAGAAAAGCCTTGAGTTTTACTCTGGACCTTTAACAAGTGTAAATAAAGTGGCAAGGAATTTCTCTCAAGTGTAACTAACAGCTGTGCCATATACAAATGACATTAAGTGTGGTGCTTAAGTGAATCACAACTCCACATCATTCATTAACTAAGAATACACATAAGTATGGGCTTCTCAGCCTCAGCCAACCTTTTAAGTTTGGGAAAAAAGATCTACATACCTTTTGTTGAATCCAATCTTAATGATTTCTAAAGTGAAAGTCTTGCATCTGAAGAAAGCAAAAGGCAGCAAGCTGCTCTTAAGGCTAAGGGACACTTCTCCCAGAAACTCTTATTGAGCAGGGAATCCATCAGGGAAGAACTGTGAACTTGTGAGCAAGTAGGTCAAAATGGACATTTAGGTTTGCTATATCCTTCATCAGGAAGCCAAGTAAACTTTAATCCTCTGGATTTATTCAAGTCATCTTTGGTGGATGTTATTTCTGTACCTTTTCCTTATATCCTGGAATTATTGGCCCTGGAGTTATTTCCACATTGACTGATTTTAAAAGGTTTAAAGTGACACGTACATCATTGTGTTCCCCTGAACTTCCCAAGCATTAATATATGAGGTCTTCATTAATCCAGGTCTGTACCAAGTGTTCCCTAGCATCAGGATGCCATTGATGTTCTTAAGTCTTTAAGGTACCTATTTTATTTCTACTGTGAGACAAAAATAATTTAACTGATCCTATGTAATCACGACAAGAGATTAATTAAAATGCCAAGATAGGAAACAATTTATTATAGAGAGAAGAAAAATTTCTCATCCAAAATATAGAAATCTGTACAACTTTGCCACAATCAATATACATGAACTGTACAAATTTACACCAGTTCATAATTTACCAAATAAAAGATGACTAACAAAGTTCACAAAATAGATGGTGGTTTGTGGAAAAGACTTTTACCCAATTAAGAACAAGGAAATTACAAACCAGACCTCCACTTTCTAAAAATAAGAAGTTTACTCAGTCTTAGAAAACTACAAGCTAGCAAATGTACAGATAGCTGGCTGGTGCTAACACCACAGTTCAGACAGTGTCTTTATATGGTCTTTTTAAAGCCTGTTGCCATGGCAGATAATGATCACTTGCTACTTTTGAGGCCAATGTAAAGATCTGATCATTTCTCCCCAGGTCATTCTTACTAGTTTCTCTTATGTACATTTATACATATTTGTAAGTGCTAGGTAAAAGTCTGAAAAATAAAATTTCCAGTACTATGGTGTTCATAAGTCTTGTTACTGAGCTGCCAAAAATGCTAACAATTAATAAATGTAATAGTGCAAATTTACTCTGCAAGACCTACTGCAGAGAATCACTTTATAAACACAGATTGGGGTTGAAAATTGGTGTAGAAATTAAGTAAGATGTCTTGGAGAAACTGACCCTTCCTAGATCTTCTTATTCCCTAGCAAGTTGCTATCATTTTGACTCACAGGCTATTAAATCACTGAAAGGTACTGTCCAAACTATGGCACTGTCACTTTAAAGTATACCACTCTAACGTGTGCCAGATCTTCACAGCTGTGACATGGTTTAAATTCCATAATCCATCCCCAGAGGTGCCCACCCAAAGTAAAAACCAAATTTATCCATCCATTTTAAGGTGATCCATCCACAGACTATATCTTAACCTGATACAGTCATCATATTGTAGTTTTTGGAAGGGCTAGTTCTGCCCAAGAGAAGTTCCTCCTTACAGCTTATTCTGCTGTCTACCATTTGCATGTTGGTGTTATTTTGGCTACCTCCTGCTGGTGCAGCTTCGTACAGCACACAGATGGAGCCATCCTCTCCAATGCGATAGGACACTTCATACGGGTCAACCCATAGAGTGAGTTCGCTCGGAAGAAGCTGAAACAGTTCCTGACTGCTCAATCCAATCCGCTGTGCTGCCTGTCCAATGAGAGGATCCATTTTATGGTTGATCCGGATACATCGGTAACCTGATCCCTTGCATGGCTTTTCTGGGAACCAGTGGTGTTTATAATGTTCTACAAAATAAAAAACAAACATTATCCTCCTTAATTCTGTATTAAAAGATACACGCAGTAATTATTGTTCTCTTGCAAATTTCACACCTCAAGATGTTAAAAAGCTTATTATTCTAGCATCAAGTGTCCTCAAAAATCACTATAACCTTTATTTCTGCTGATGATTTACATAAGCCCAGAGTCCCTTGGGAAGCACTCACATACAAAGTTACTGGTTTGTGCTAGTGTATACAATGTCCACCATCTCAAAGAAGTGAAATGCAACTTCCTGGCATTCACAGAAACATATATAAAAATACAGAAATGATTACATATATAGCAGAAAAACTCAAGGGTTTTGAAACTTCACAAACTAGAAAGGGAAAAAAGGCACCCTCCCAGCATCCTCTTGAGATCACATCCATGCTTAGCTCCTCACATTCCAAGAACACCCAAAAATAACTAGGGAAGGAGCCGGGCAGCATTTACCGACTGACTCAAGCTGTATTTCCCCATCACTCTCCCCAGCCTGTTTTCCATGGCGAGAAATCAAGGACTTCACTTACCTCAGTTTTATCCCACCCAAAACCATATCGGCCTGAAACTACTTGTAGCCACTATCAAGCCCTCTGAGACATAGCCTCGGGATTACAAAACCCACAGGGCAGCGAAAAAACCCTCGGTGTTTCTCCCCGACCGGAGCTGTCGAGTGGCTAAGAGACGCTTCCAGAAGAAAGAGGAACCAACTCACCGTCCACCGATTAATTTTACTTGACAAAAAAAAAAAAAAGCAACTTTGGAGTGTTTTCCCTTCTGGAAATGGGGCGGTTTGAGCCCTTGGAGCGGAGCTTAAGCCCAGGATGCTCGCAAGCTTTGTCTAGGGAGGCAAAGATTGTGTGTGCGTGCAGGGGGTCGAGCTGCTTGCGCGACGCCCGAGCCCCTTTTGTCTACAGCCAG